>NC_062549.1:86298013-86906078 GCF_016906955.1 Phacochoerus africanus
AGGTCAAGGACAAAGAGTGGAAGGTGGGTGGGGGGAGAGAAGGGAGCTCTTCTAAGCAACTCTGGTAGAGTTAACATCTTCAGAGTAAAGCAGACGCCTGTCTGAAGGATGCCATACCCCTGTCACACACTTTGCCTTCAAAAACATAAGCCACAATTTACTAAATTGATAAGACCAACACTTGTGGAATTTTTCAGTGCCAGACTTGCATGCAGATTCTTCCATATATTACAGTAATGGTAATACCTCCCTGATTCCTCCAGAGGCACACAGGGAACAGGAGGCCCACCCTAAGGATTAAGTTAAAGCTACCTGTTTGACACAGCCTTCCTTCCTCCATAGTGAGCCTGAACTGCAAAGACACCTCTTCTTGTAGCTCCAAGGAAGAACTTACTGGGTGAATAAACCTGCCATGTTCCAGTGGCAGTGGAGAGTGTCTCTAACCCCACATCCCCTCCCCTTCTGCAGAGACCTCAGTACACACACAGTTACTTGCACAAAGAGGTTCCAGGGAAAGCCCTAGTCAAAGGCACCCCTCTGGGAATAAGCACAATTGGGCCAAAGCTCACAGATGATGTGCTATGGTGGAAAAGAACCCAATCTGGATTGCGACTTCATGCTACAATTGACTCACTCTGTGACTCTGGGTAAATTACTTAACCTCTCTGGGCCTTGATTTCCTTATGTGAACTTAGAACATAATAAAAAACTCTCCCCTATACACACACGGTTGCTGTGAAAATTGGATAAGCTCCCTGAAAAAGTCTTTTGATTTTAATCTTCTTTTTAAATAGCTAACATTTACAATATAGAAACACATCCACGGTGTAGACATTATGGTTCCCGTATGCTCTTGAGTCTCGATCCTACCCTTTCCTCCATCCCTCCCATCCCCCATCCCATATCTGGCCTCTACAGGTAACCATATTTATCCCTTTCTTGTTTATCATTCCAGTGTTTTTGGAAAGGTTGTTTGAAGGACAAAGTGTTCTATAAATCAGTGATCATTACTGTAATGGGAAAGCAGGCTGGGAGGGGTAGGATGGGAGAGAGGCTTGTATTATCTTTAAGGGGCCCCATAGCCTCCAAGAAAACCTGCCTCAGTATTACCATAATCATGCTGAGCCCTGTCGTTCATTCATTTATTCATCCATTCAGCTCACATTTGTTCAGTGTCTGCTATACTCAAGGTCCTGGGCTAAGCATAGTTCTAGGAATTCTAACAAAGATCAGTAAGTACATCTATGGGACCTTTGAGGTCATATCATCCTCATTTACACTTACCCTCACCCTCATGCTATTTTTCTGCCTGAGTCTGAACTGATCATGGTCAGTGACCATATACCATATAAAGGTTAATATTTCCCACTGTGGCGTGATGTACATATAGTTAATGTTCAAAGAGACCTGCAGAACTTGAGCTGGTCATGGGCAAGAAGTCCAATTGGATGGTGAAGCAAGAGTCAGGCAGGTAGTCCTGGGGTCCAGCAGCCTTTCTATCAGCCTCCGAGGAAATCCAAGATGGTCTGCAGGCCCTGGGGTGGGCTCTGGACTGGGGGCTGCTTTAGCCTCAGGTGTGGCTATGTGAGACTGAGAGAGGAGGTCTCCAGGTTCTTACTCGGCTAGAAGTGACAGAGCAGGAAAAGCAAAAGGAAGGGAGCTTAGAACAGCTTACAACATGGGGAAAATGATCAAGGAGAGAAAATGAGTCCTCAGAAGGAACAGCTATGGGCCAGCTGTTCTCTAGGGTGAACTGTGTTGGGTCAGGACAAGGTATTCCAGCAACAATTGCCCCTGCCTCCCTCAGAGAGTCAAAACACTTCCTTTATTTTTTTTTAAGATGTAAAACTCTTGATCACTTTATAGCACTTTCTGAAGCGGCCCTTCACAACGCTCTGCATTCTTCAGGATTCCTCCTTGTTTTGCCACCATGTAATTTTGTGACCTTGAACTATAATATTATGTGGCTCTCTGCATCTCTACTGCTTCATCTGTAAAATGGGGATGACAATTTCTGTTCTACCTGTACTGTCAGGCACTGATGGGAATCAAATGGGTTAACATATGTTGAATCCAGGTGGGCTATAAAAACATACCCTATTACCACTATTAGAATAAGAATGAGCTCTGAACTGGAGGCGGGGATGTGGGGAGGTGTTATTTTTAAATGAGAAATTTTCAAGGTAAGGACCAACTAATCAGACACACAGCAGTCATTTCAGTCATTCTTTTTCTTTCCTTTTGTGATCTTCCAACCCTGGGAAGACCTTTCTGGCCTTTTCTCTCAGCAAGCCTGACAACCACTTCCAAAAAAATATAACATGAATGCACGTTTAGAGTCCTTTATATTGCATGTATTCCATCTGTCTGTCTGAGATGTCTTCTTTCCTGGAGACCCACAGTCCCCTCCCCTTTAAACACCCCCCCCCCCCGGGCCAGCATCCAATGTGGTGGAGATGATAATGGATAATGCAAACCTGCGGCCTGCAGACACCACAGAGCACGAGAGCGCAGAGGGGAGGCCGAGGAGGAGCCGGTCAGGATGCATGTAATCAGAAGGGTTATCTAATGCTAGTTTCATTCTAATTGAGTCAGTACCATATGTCACCCTGCAATAACATCGCAAGCAGCATGCAACTGAATACATATTTAATTCACATAATGGGTACAGCAGTAGAAGTAATCAAGGCAGTTTGCCATAAGCCATAAAGAAATGTAGCTTGTTCCTATCAAGAAACATTTGGCACTTAGGGAGAGAACTGTAGCACCAGCGAGAGGGGAACTGCATCACTGCAAAGCTCAAGGGGGGCGGGGGATGGGTGTGGGGAGCAGGGGCAGGGGGAGGAAGAGGAGAGAGGGAGGAAGTGATGAAGGAATGAAAACACCCAAGACAGGAAAGCCAGAACCTCGATCCACGGCGAACAAAAATCAATGAAGGCATATGATCGGCGGATTGCTGGCCATCTCAATATAATTAACAGTAATGGATTTATTGGCAGAAGCTTAATGATTTAACGCTAAATGTGCCCCAGAATTTCCTGCACTGTCATGGGTCCTTCTCATTCCATCCGGGCCCACCCCACATCCCAGAAAATGGATATAGCTGTGGAGGGTTAAAAAAGAATTCTTTTTTTTCACCTCTCTTCATCTGGATTGGCATCTGACAGAAACCTGCTCGCCCATTCCCTTCATTTCCTCCCTCAAGGAGATGATTAATACGGCTGGGCAATGCTCATCAATATCTTTGGACAGATCAACTGGAGTTTTCATTAAACCCATATTAATGTCCTAGATACACAGCTGTGGACAGGTTATTCTTTAAAAAAAAAAAAGAATGAAAGAAAGAGAAAAGAAAGAAAGAAAAAAGAAACCTTCACTTTGTTAACTATTTGCCTGGAATTAACAGGAAACCTGGCCCCTTCCCTCATTAGGGCTTCTTCCGCCAACATGTTTTGATGTATATTTCATGAGGATAAACAAACATTCATTTTACTTTGGGAAGGTGTTTGCTGTAATGTATTGTCAGCGTAGCCGGCAATGAGGGGACATTAATTTCAATTCTGGTGTTTAAACACTTTGGCGAGTCCCAATTACTCATTCCCCAGTTCGATATCAGAAGCCCCGGAGGAAGGTCGCCGGCCCTCCAGGCGTCCACAGTGCCAGTGGAAGAGGCAGCTCCACCCTCCTGCCAGCTGGCTCTTCTCAGAGCAGACTGTTGCCCACCATTCCTCGGACAGAGGGCGACAAAAAGGGCCACTACTTCAGCCTGCACTCCTGAGACCTTTAGGAAAAGCTGTGTGCTAACAAGAGTTTGGAATGGAAATTAAACTCTATTTTTTCTTGGCTTAAATCTAAGAATGCCAACCATTTTATGGAGAAGAGCAAAGCCTTATAATCCAGCAAGGTAAATCCTGAGAGACAAACGGACATATGGAAATGAGGTCTTGTGTCATTGATGAAGACTTTAAAAACGGATGTGGGGAGTTCCCGTCATGGTGCAGTG
Source organism: Phacochoerus africanus (assembly GCF_016906955.1). Classification (NCBI taxonomy): domain Eukaryota; kingdom Metazoa; phylum Chordata; class Mammalia; order Artiodactyla; family Suidae; genus Phacochoerus; species Phacochoerus africanus. The sequence goes on from NC_062549.1 coordinate 86,302,017, forward strand.
GTTAACGAATCCGACTAGGAATCATGAGGTTGCAGGTTCGAGCCCTGGCCTTGCTCAGTGGGTTAACGATCCGGCGTTGCCCTGAGCTGTGGTGTAGGTCGCAGATGCGGCTTGGATCCCACATTGCTGTGGCTCTGGCGTAGGCCAGTGGCTACAGCTCCGATTAGACCCCTAGCCTGGGAACCTCCATATGCCACGGGAGCAGCCCTAGAAAAGGCAAAAAGACAAAAAAAAAAGATGTGGGAAAGGTCATGGCCCTGGTACAATGGGGCGAGGGGGGGGCGGTTCATGGCAGCAGCAGCGGCAGCCTTTCCATCTGCAGAGGATCAGGAATGGAGATCTCGAGATCACATGGGAAAACGTGTGGATGAGTTGTGCAAAGCTAGAGCACTAAACAACTAATCAGTGATTATTACTCATTCATATCCCCATTTCTGTTTGCACTTGCAACTTGAGCTAAAAGTTCTTTAGCCACACACCAAACCTCTCTTTCAAGCTGTTATTGATCTGTATCTACTTTCAAATACACCAGAACATCTATTTAAAAGAGCCAGCCAGCAAATACTTCACCAGTCTAAGGAGTCCTTTTTAATCACATAGATCTATCCTCAAGTCGACCTGAACAGTTATTTCCAGTTAATGATAAACTATCTCTAGGTAGCGCATGTGTGTTTAAAAGACACAACCCCAACTAAGGTTGAGAAAGTGAAGATGAAAAGATGGTATGAGATGCATGGGCCCTGGAATGAGCAAGAGCTGGGAGAGGCAGGTGTCCTCCTGACAATGGCCTCTGCCATAAAGACCAGTCCCCAGAACGCACCGTGGGAGGCACCAAGGGAAAGAGTCCAGGGCTCACACTGGAGAGAACAGGACACACTGGTGCCTACAGCAGGACACAGCTGGGAAGAGTTAGTGAGAGCGGAAAAACATGAAACTAGTAAGAAAAAAAAAACCCACCTGGTTCTTATCAAAGTTACTTCTTCCTTAAGTGAGTGCTAAGTCCACAGTTACTCCACATACAAATTCTTAAAAAGAACCCAGAACTGAGCACCAGAAGTCAATGCCGGTGAAGGTTTCTACACAACTGTTCCACCTCTTATTGCTAATAAGATGTACAAAATGCTCTTAAAACTTTGCATATGTTTGTGGCTTCATTCAGATGCACACTGAAAATCCCTATAGTCACAAGAGCTGGGCTGGTACATGACAGATACCAGTACACATGGACCCTTGGTTCCAATCCTGCAATACTTTCTCCAGGTGGATCAGGAGCTGTGCCTTAACTTACCTCTCTACCTCCAAGTGCCACTCCTTTTTGCTCCAGTGTCTCCCCTGTACTTTCCAAGGATCCAGCAGCTAAAGTGTTAACACTGAGCACACAGAAGCTAGTCCTGTCCTGGGGATGCTGCTGCAGCACTAAGGCCCTTGTCTGCTCTTCCTGGCTGCAGCCCATGCCACCCTGTTATCATTAAACAGTCTGAATACCACTTCTGCATCCAACAGTTATCAATGGTCAATGCATCCCTCATTTGTCAAATAAGCTTAGCCAAGGCTGAGGATGTACCTGACCTGTACCCAGCAGACGAGCAAAATTAAATGGGAAACCTGTCTCACTCTCCTACCTCCATGAACCCAGGAGGAATCACCCCCTCTTTCCCCAGCCTGGTTAACTGCCTATTCACCAGCCTCCCACTCCTTTCTGCCTTGTGATATATATATATAAATTTATACATATACATATATATATATATATATATATATATATATATATATATATATTGTCTTTTGAGGGCTACACCCACAGCATATAGAGGTTCCCAGGCTAGGGGTCAAATCAGAGCTGTAGCTGCTGGTCTACACCACAGCCACAGCAATTCAGGCTCTGAGTGGCATCTGTGATCTACACCACAGTTCAAGGCAACACTGCATCCTTAACCCATTGAGCGAGGCTAGGAATCAAACCTGTGTTCTCATGGATACTAGTTGGGTTCGTTAACCACTGAGCCATGATGGGAACTCTATCTGCCCTGTGATATCTTAATGGACACGTCTTCCAATCATTCTGGGGCAGCCAGGGAGAGTTCTTGCGGTCCAGTTGTACCTGATGCTGCCTCTGCTGCAGCTGGCCCGTCCCATCCCTCTCGTCCTCCCCGATTCCCATTAGAGGGGCCAGCAAAGCTTCCCAAGAGCAGGACCCAACAGGTTTAGCAAAACAGAGAAGCCAGGTAAGAGCTGGATCTCTGGCAGAGTGGAGAGACTGGGAAATTGGCAACTAGTTCTGCCACAGATCAAAAAGCCTGTGTTGAAAAGTCCACCTTTATAGGTTCCAGGTGACCTAACACTTTCATCTTAAAACAAAACAAAACAAAACAAAAACCCCACTAGAATAGTAATCACCATAATAATAAAGACCATCAATTAGTGAACACCCACCAACTTAGGGCTTTGCATATGTATATTCTCTCATCTAATCCTCACAGGTTCCTGGCCCTGTAGGCAGTTTTCTCTTTATAGGTGAATTAATGGAGGTCCAGAGCAGATAAGCAACATGCTGAAGCAATCAACACCTAGTGACTAATGGAGGATTCCAAGCCAGGCTCGACCAACTCCAAAGTCCAACCAGGCTCTACCCACTGGGTGGGGCTGCACTCTGGGCCACTCTCCAGGTGACAGACACCTAATGATCTCTAGCCAGGAGGCTGCAAGAAAGCCACAGTCTGCGATTTCCTCCAGCAGGAGGATGGGCAGCCTGTGTAGACAGAATGCACACAGGCTTTGGAATCACACAGATCCGGGCTCCTGTCCAGGTTTCATCTCTTGCTACCTGTGCCACTTTGCAAACGTTACTCTTGTCTCACTTTCCGCATCTGAAAAATTGAGGTGACGCTGACCTCATGATACCATCGTCATCCTTGAGAAAACGTTTATGAGTCCTTGTTCCTTGTACAGAGTAGGTGTTAAGTGAATATTAATTCTGCCCTGGTCTCCAGAAACCCCATTCCCTTTGCAGAGGAAATCGCATTATTTCATGTATTATTTCAGGGCTCAAAGAGCTAGGAGGGGGGAAAGATTGGGAGCATGAGATCTGGGAAAGGACAAATGACCGTTGGCTTTAGATGTCCACTGGGGGCAAGCTGACTGTGCATTCCTTCCATCCAGAAACCATGAAGGTGTCCCTAATTTGCAGGTGAGATAAGACCCTCCTGGTTCTGGAACACTCTGATAAGGTCCTGCTATGCTATTTTCGTGGGCTAAAAGTACAATTTTTTCAAGAAAATAGAACTAAAAATAACAACAATAATGCACAGAGATATAGGAAAAGCCATTCCCAACTCCCAGGATGGCTGTGACAGCAGGAAGCTTTCAAAAAGTAGGCTGCAGAAAAGTCTGAATAACACTGGAAGATCCTGCTAATGCTTTGGGATTATTAGATATTTCTTAACGGAGCTAGGACTCTGGGTTTGGAATACTATAGTCAAGTCCTGCTCATAGCATATTGTATCCTATGTCCTTGAGGAAGTCGCTTAACCTCTCTAAGACTTGGTTTCCCAATTAGTAATTGGTTCTAGGAAATTTTGTCTAATTCCTAGAGTTGTGGTAATGATAAAATGAGATAATAGGTTGACACACAAGTTTTCTTCAATTTCTTACTGAAGTTCAATGCACAAGACTAAGTGGTTCTTCATCAAAAAACACTACATAAAGTTGATTTACTTTCTATATTATAGATATGAGCCAAACAAAAGAAGGATCTATTCTATAAGTACATATATATAAGGACAAAGAAGGGTCATCATTTTGTCTTTTTAGGGCCACACCTGCAGCATATGGAAGTTCCCAGGCTAGGGGTCAAATCAGAGTTGCAGCTACAGGCCTATGCCACAGCCACAGCAACTCAGGATCCAAGGTGCGTCTGTGACCTACACTATAGCTTGCAGCAATGCCAGATCTTTAACCCACTGAGAGGCCAGGAATCAAACCCACATCCTCACTGACACTCTCGGTTCTTAACCCATTGAGCCACAATGGGAATTCCAAGAAGCACCATTACCAAGCGCAGAGCAGCAAATCCCTTTTTGCCAACAGAGGGTGACATAAAAAGGACAGTGCCTCAGGAAGCTCATAGGAAATGCACCTCCCCACCCCCACCCCCGTCTTCAGTGATTTCTGGACACATGGAGTCATAATTCTCTTTCCATATTTATTACACTTAGGAAGTAACATCTACATACATCTTGATGTCCAGTGAGGCCCCTCAGGTCTATGAATCTAGGACACTTAAAGAAACATCTAAACACAGATTTCTCAGGAGTTCCCTGGTGGTGTAGTGGTAAGGACTTAGCACTTTCTTTTGTTGTTGTTGTTGTTTTTGTTGCTATTTCTTGGGCCGCTCCCGCGGCATATGGAGGTTCCCAGGCTAGGGGTCGAATCGGAGCTGTAGCCACCGGCCTACACCAGAGCCACAGCAACTCGGGATCCGAGCCGCGTCTGCAACCTACACCACAGCTCACGGCAACGCCGGATTGTTAACCCACTGAGCAAGGGCAGGGACCGAACCCTCAACCTCATGGTTCCTAGTCGGATTCGTTAACCACTGCACCACGACGGGAACTCTGGACTTAGCACTTTCAATGCTGCGGCCTAGGTTCAATCCCTCGTCTGGGAACCGAGATCCCGCAGCGAGCCGCTGCATGCCGAGGCCAATTAGTTAATTAATTAATTACAGTCTTCTCAACCCAAAGGCTGGGGTCAGAGAAGCACCCAGTCCGCTTGACCCCACAGGATCCTTCTGTCCAGCCTCTGCCCATTCTGGCTCCTAAGAATTTTCTAGCGTTTTTGAAACCTGCTTCTCAAAACTTGGGGCAAACTCTAAAGCACAGATTCCCTTTGTTCTCCCTCAATTTTTCAGAATTCATAAAGCGTAAGAGAGATCAAAGAATAAAGACAGTTCTTTTATTTCTGCAATACTTTCACAAAGTATCAAGAAACAGGGAAAACATGAGGATAATGCTTTCTGCCAGAGATAGGTAGGCAGATCTATAGATACACCTGCAAAAAGCAAACAAACGAGCTGGAGGTATTCATGAGGATATTCACATGGCTGCTTTAAATGGAACTCTAGCTCTTAGATGTTCTGTACAAAAACAAAAGGAGAGCAATCTCAAGAATAATGATAAATCTTAAAGTGGCCCCCTATCAGAAAGGAAGAAAAGGGAGCATACTATAGCAACACAAGCACATATCAAAAACACAACTGCATTTTTCCATCACAGGTAAGCCTTCGGACCAGGCTCAGAAGTCCTTAAGTAGTTTACGCTATGATTGATCTAGTGTGTATGTGTGTTGTGTGTGTGAGTTTGTGTGTATATGTGTGAGCGTGTATGTGGTGTATGTGTGCGTGTGTTTGTGTATGTGCGAGTGAGTGCGAGAGGAAGTGTATGTGTGAGAATATTTGTGTGTGTGGGAGGTGGAGTGATGCCCCTGTCACCTTCAGCAAGGTAATACAGCAGAAGGACTTAGTTTCTGTTCAGATGATACAGATTTGAATCCCAATTCTAACCACCACTTTTTCAATGCCAAGCAAAGCACCAAACCTCTCCTGTCTTGGGACTTTCCTTTGCAACACAAGGAAAACAATGACATGAACTTGGCTTACCTCATGTGTTGTGAGTCAAGATAACAGAGGTGCCCTGTTAGAAGGAGCCCTGGTCTTGGAACCACAGGACCAGGGCTCAAGTCTTATTTTGCTACATGACCTACAGCAAATTCCTTGGAATCCTGGGTTTCCCCTTCTCTCCTTCTTCTGCCGCAGGGCACCCTGATGGGGATCAAAAGAGGTGACACCTGATATGCTATCTAGGAAGCTGTACCCCACTACACAAATGCCACTGTCACTGACTAATAGAAGGTCATGCATATGTAAGATACTATTGTCTGTTTACCGATAAATAGCAGGCAACTCTGAGTGTTAAACCCAAATTTGATGTCAATCACAGAATCACCACTTTGCCTTCCTCCTCTCCCTCAGGACATGGTTTGTGGACAGCTCTCCACATCAAAACACAGTCTGGGTTCCTAGCAGAACATGGGTGCGAGGAAAACAAGCAGAAGAAAGAAGCGTGCCTGCCACCACTGTGAGATGCTCTATCCTTGCAATGATCCTATCTGCGAGGAAGGAAGGCACAAGGTGGACGGGAGGAATAGCCTTCCTCCAATTCGAGTTGTTTCCTAGTGGTAAGCTCCAATCTACAGGGGACTCTGCTGCTGCAGCAATGCCCAGAACTTATACCCCAGAGCACTCCAGCCTGATGACTCTGCCACCAACTCCATCAGCAGCCTGAGGAACGAGGTGCTATGTAGGAAAAAAGAAAGGAGCAGAACCTGGGACCTGATTAACCTTGTGGCACATGATTAGGTTTTTTTTTAAGTTGAAAACAGCTCATAAGTGGAGTTGATAATTGACACAAATAGCAACTATTGAGTAACTAATGGTCACCATGCCTAAAATAAAAGCCCTCTGAGATCAGAAGGGGATTTTTTTTCTGTTTTGTTTGACTGATGTATTCAAAATGCCAAGAACAGTGCCTCGCATCTAGCAGATGCTCAAAAATACTTATTCAGGGAGTTCCCTTCATGGCTCAACGGTTAACGAACCCGACTAGGATCCATAAGGACGCAATTTCAATTCCTGGCCTCGTAGGGTGGGTTAAGGATCCAGTGTTACCATGAGCTGTGGTATAGGTTGCAGACTCACCTTGGATCCAGTGGCTACAACTCCAATTCAACCCCTAGCCTGGTAACTTCCATATGCTGAGGGTAGAGGATGCCACCCTAAAAAAAAAAAAAAAAAAGTATTCCATGAATGCATGGATAAATAAATGGAAAGACAGGCAGGCAGGCAGATGGATAGATGAATAGGTCTTTTCTGTGGGGTGCAGGAAGAGCTGCACCCAAACCACTCTTATTTCTAAACACCTGCAAAGAAAGTGAGGGATTCCAAAAATCCAATTCATATGCTGTTTTCTCACCAATTGAGGATAACCAGAAAGGCCTGTCTGAATTAGGGGTGGCTGGCTAAAGAGATATGTTATAGAAAAGTAGAATAATTTCTTTCTAATTCTTACCATTGAGCCTATTATATCCTTGGTAGATCACATATATTTTAATAAATCTATAAGAAAGATTTGTAATTACAATTATATTACCCTTGTATATAAATGATGCTATAACAAAATATATATTTTATTGAGTACTTATACACTACAAAAAAATACTTGAAGGTGTTATCTTGGTTGTGTGATTACTTAGAACATTCCCTTTTAAGTCTTTTTATGCTATTAGTTTATTTAACAAGTTTACTTATTTGTGGGTAAATATTTTCACCATTAAAGACAAAGGTAAAGTGGAGTTCACCAGGACAAAAGATCAAAACTTTGCCAATAGCAGAGTTTAAATTAATGTGTTGGAGTTCCCGCCATGGCTCAGTGGTTAGTGAACCTGACTAGCATCCATGAGAATGTGGGTTCGATCTCTGGCCTTACTCAGTGGGTTAAGGATCTGGCGTTGCCGTGAGCTGTGGGGTAGGTCAAAGACATGGCTCGGAGTCTATGTTTCTGTAGCTGTGGTGCAGGCTGGTGGCTACAGATCTGATTCGATCCCTAGCCTGGGAACCTCCATATGCCACGGGTGTGGCCCTAAAAAAGACAAAAAGACAAAAAAATAAAAATAAATAAATTAAAAGCGTCTTTCTGCAATTTACCTTCTATGTCCTGGTCCAGAATAAAACTCAATAGACAGTTACAACTGAGTCTCTCTCCTTATAGACATCCAGGGCTGCCAATCACTGTAATGCATATTTGAACAGCCCTATCTCTAAAAAGCAGCTATCATTAACCCCACAATTACTATCTTAAGCCCTCAAAAGTAAAAAGATTTATTTTAAATGTCTAATTAGCTTTTCAACTTATAATTTATTTACTTTCCAGTTTTCATTGCCAATGCTTTATGATATGTTTTATATATGTGTGTATACAAATATATATAACCAAACATACACACACATTTCATTTTCTGTTACTGAAGTATAAAAGGAAAAGAATACAACCAGTTTTATTTTTCCCTCACAAGTTACTGCAAGCAAATGGCTTTAATTTAAAAATACCAGGTTCACGCATAGTAGGTGCTCAACACATGTGTAGAGTTACACATTAAGAATAAAAAAAGTATAAATAGCACATGGAAACTCAAAGAACTGAGTGTTCAGCCTAGGGAAGAGAACGTGAAGGGGGAAAAAATAATGGTCTTCAAATATTTGAGCAGTCTTTGTGCACAAGAGCAATGGATTTGTTTTACACTGTGTCCAAGGGGAGACCTCAGATAGATGGGAGAAAAGTCTCGCTGAGGCAGAATCAGTTCATCAAGAGGAAAAACAGCCTGTTTGCTGTAGAGCATAGCCTAGAAGCTTTTTTGTTAAATAATAATTACCTCAAAGGCTCCTTTAAGATAGAAAAATTCTGTGATCTTACCACCGATCTCTGTATGTATTTATCCAGATGACATTAGCCAGCCCTGTTGTGGTGTGTTCACTGGGTAGGCATTTAATATCGAATCCCTTTAGATTCTGTAATTTTAAAATTGTAATGTCCTCTCAGATATTCCTAAAATGAGTCTAAGAGTTTTACTTAAAAAAAAAAAAAAAGGGCAAATGACTGTAATAAATGTTTGCTTTATGATCTTCTAGAATATAGTTCATTTACTTTTTATTTTATATATATTTCCTTTTTAGGGCCACACCCATGGCATATGGAAGTTCCCAGGCTAGGGGTGGAATCAGAGCTACAACCACTGGCCTACACCACAGCCACAGCAACAACAGACCTGAGCCATGTCCTACGCCACAGCTCACAGCAACACAGGATCCTTAACCTAATTAGTGAGGCCAGGGATCGAGCCTGCATCCTCACGGGTCCTAGTCGAGTTGGTTAACTGCTGAGCCATGAATAGAACTCCTTAGTTTTTATTTTTTAGTTTTGGCTGCACCCATGGCACATGGAAATTCCAGGGCCAGGGATTGAACCTGCACCATAGCAGTAACCAGAGCCACAGCAATGGCAATGCTGGATCCTTAACCCACTTAGTTTACCAGGGAACCAATAATATAGTGTTTCAGTAATTGATTTCTAGTTTTTATGGAATACCTATTGGACCTTTCTACCTAGAAAGAGGCTTTCCTTCTGCTTTCATTAAGCTGTTCAGGTCCACCTTTCCAATTGTATAGGCAGGGGCCAGATTTCCACATGGGATGTGAAAGGCATCTGCTCCATTCTACAGGCTCATTTCCACCAGGAAGGAAGAAATCATCCAGTAACTTCATACGGCCACTGGTATTTCCAAACGGCCCCTCTTCTGTCCAACCAAGATGAGCTCAGGGGGTTAGAAAAGCATGCGTTTGGAATGAGATGTAATTCATGAATTCCATCCCCTCACCTCCTTTCTCTGAGCCTCAGATTTGCCATCTTTAAGACAGGGCTGGATCTGTGTTTGTCCTGAGCACCGGTGGTGACAAAGACCAAATGAGAGCATAAATATTAATGGAATCCTATAGTGCTCTTCACTGGTGGGGGACTGTTATCCAGGTACATTTTTTAAAAAACTGTAATATATAAACCAGAAACAAGTTCTCTGGTAATCTCGCAGGTTAAGGATCCATCGTTGCGACTGCTGTGGCACAGGTTCGACACCTGGCCTGAGAACTTCCACAAAAAAAAGTGTGTGCGTATTTATGTATATTTATATGTTACGTTATATATATTTATAAATATTTATATATTTTACAATATCTATTATATATATATAAAGTATTAGCAAAAATGTCCTCTTTCAGTGACTTAGACAATAATTAAATGAGTATCATTCCTTTTGACTTTTTCTTAAAAGCAACATTTGGTTTCAGAGCTAGTAATTTGGGATTTTTTTCATTGTCGTTGATAATGTGATGATCTCATACTGTGAGTTTATAAATAAAAAGGCTAAAAGAGGACCGTCTGCTTGTCATAAAAGCTTAAACAATTATAAAGACTGTGTCCTAGCACCTGTTTTCAACTCTATGTGTTTCCTACTGAGGTCCCTAAGTCCTGACGGCCCACTTAAACAATTATAAAGACTGTGTCCTAGCACCTGTTTTCAACTCTATGTGTTTCCTACTGAGGTCCCTAAGTCCTGACGGCCCACCCTGCCAGCTACTTCTCCAGGGTCCACAGCAGCAGACGGCCCCCTTCATTTTCTCATGAACCACTGTTTAGCTCTTTCAACGTGCAAACCAAGTCTGGCCAAGGTACCCCAGGCCTCTATCTCCTCACCATCATCTTTTGCCTGATGATCAGTTTGTCAACTGAATAAAAGCTTAGCCCAGGAACAAATTATTTGTTGGGGTTAATTAAGAGTGTGGAGACCCAAGTAACCTTTAGGGGGAGGACAAAGAGTGGGAGGAAAAACTCTGAATGGCTTTCATATTTATTGGCAAGCGGAGTTCTCAAAATACCAGTCTTGACACAAAAAGACACATGAACCCACCCTCCTGACTCTTCTTAGAGCTTCTCTGCCCCATCCCCAACAAATGCCATAGGATCAAGCCACTTGAAAAGCTGGGGGAGGAGTTCCCGTCGTGGTACAGTGGTTAACGAATCCACCTAGGAACCATGAGGTTGCAGGTTCCACCCCGGCCTTGCTCAGTGGGTTAAGGATCTGGTGTTGCCCTGAACTGTGGTGTAGGTTGAAGACGTGGCTCAGATCTGGTGTTGCTGTGGCTGTGGTGTAGGCCAGCAGCTACAGCTCCGATTAGACCACTAGCCTGGGAACCTCCATATGCCATGGGTGCGGGCCTAGAAAAGACAAAAAGACAAAAAATAAATAAATAAATAAAAAGAAAAGAAAAGCTGGGGAAGGATCACACCTTCAACACCTTCTCCCCACACACCCCCGGCTTGCTCACGCTCTCTCTCTCTCAATCTCTCTCTCTCTCTCTCTCTCTCTCTCTCTCTCTCTCTCACACACACACACACACACACACACACACACACACGATAAGGAGAATCTGGAACATATGCCCAAGCCTCACCTTTCAGTTTCAGTCTTTGGTTAGAAACTTTCTGACAACGAACTCTATCATAGAAATGCATCTTCTTTAATACAGAGTTCTTTTGCAAGGATAATTATTAGCGTATGTGTTAACCAAAGAAAACCACCAGATGACAAACATAGCTCAAAGTACCACAGGGACGGGGGCTGCTTCGCCCTTCTTGGGCTGTGACAGCCAAGGGACTGGTTCCTGAGATTTTTCACCTGAGGACCTAGTCACCAGCTCCTATTCTCAACCTGTTGTGTGCAGAAGGCCAATAGCTTTGCTCATCAAAAATGCAATTTCCCACAGTCAGAGGGCAGCAGCACAAAACTATTTCCTTTCATTGCCAACTGAATTATGTTTGGTAATCTGAAAGCATCATTAATTGGAGAGACACAGACCCAAGAAGGATCAGACCTTCTATGCTGGCTGGGACGCAGACACGAAACCATGTGGCTACAAACGAGCTGACTGCTGCCAGTATATAAAGAAAGGATGCAGATCTTGGGAGCTGAGTTCATAACCTGATATTCGGCTTTGCCTTTTTGACTGTTCTATATGTTCCACCAAAGGATTTCCTTGTCCTGTTAGACAGATGTGTCCACATGCAGTAAACAAGTTCATTATTAACCCCCTTCCTTTGTTAAGAACTTTTCAGTGGTTCCTGACCACCAACCATGTCACGCCTACAATCCTGCCTTGAATGCAAGGCGCCATGAACTGGAAAGAGCACGGCTTTAGAGAGACATGGGCACAGACCCCATCATATGTACTCTTTTTTTTTTTTTTTGGCTTTTTGGCTTTTTGGGCCACACCTGTGGCATACGGAGGTTCCCAGGCTAGGGGTTAAATGGGAGCTACACCCATTTAAATGTCAGCCTACACCACAGCCACAGCAACTTGGGATCCGAGCCGTGTCTGCCTCCACAACCTACACCACAGCTCACAGCAACGCCTGATCCTTAACCCACTGAGGAAGGTCAAGGATCGAACCCATGTCCTCGTGGATGCTAGTCTGGTTCGTTAACCACTGAACCACGACATGAACCTCCCATACATACTTTCTATAAAACAAGACCAATAATACTAAATCGATAGGGCTGTTGGAGAATTAAATGACAAAACAGACATGAACTACCTACTTTATTTTTTTTTTCTTTTTACAACTGCACCCGGGCATATGGAAGTTCCCAGGATAGGGGTTGAATTGGAGCTGTAGCTGCCAGCCTACGCCACAGCCACAGCAACATGAGATCTGAGCCACAGCTTGCGGCAACACCGGATCCCACTAAGCAAGGCCAGGGATCAAACCCACATCCTCATGGACACTATGTCAGGTTTTTAACCAGCTGAGCCACAACAGGAACTCCTGAACTACCCACCTTAAATTATTTTTGCCTCATCTCCGTCATCTCACCCTATTCATCCTATCTGCCTTAGTCCATTCAGGCTGCTATAACAAAAACACCGGAGACTGGTAGCCACCAGTACATAAACAAGAGAAATTTATTTGCTATAGTCCTGGAGGCTAGGATGTCCAAGATCAGGGTGCTGGCAGATCTGGTGTCTGGTAGGGTCCTCTTCTTGGTTCACAGATGCCATCTTTTTGTTGCATTCTCACGTGAGAGAAGGGGTGAGGGAGTTCTCTGGGGTCCCTTTTATTTTATTTTATTTTATTTTATTTTTTGGTCTTTTTAGGGCCGAATCCACAGCATACGGAGGTTTTCCCAGGCTAGGGGTCTAATCAGAGCTGTTGCCGCCGGCCTATGCCTGAGCCACAGCAATGCCAGATCCGAGCCACGTCTGCAACCTACACCACAGCTCATGGCAACGCCAGATCCTCAACCCACTGAGCGAGGCCAGGGATCAAACCCACAACCTCATGGTTCCTAGTCGGATTCGTTTCCACTGCGTCATGACGGGAACTCCTCTGGGGTCCCTTTTAAAAGAGCACTCATCCCATTCATGAGTGCTCTGCCCGCATGACCTGATCATCTCCCCAAAGGGCCTCCTCCAGGTAGCATCATACTGGGGAGTAGGTGTCAACATTAGAGTGGGGAGGGCAGGGGCGATACAAACATTCATTCTATAGCATCACCTTCCTCTATCACCACTTCAACCCCCATCTTGTACAAAAGGCAGGTGGTTTCCTCCCTGTCACCCCCCTCCCAGGCCGAATTAATTCCCCCCACCCCGTGTTTCCTTAGTGCTCACTACCATCTCCCTCCCTCACACTACCTCCCCCCACTCCACCTCTGCTCCATGAAGGCAGCTCTACCATGAACCCCAAGCCCCTGCTTTTGTCTCTAAAATATCACTATACTTTTAATCCATGACATCTAATTAACAACTTCATTGAACATTATCATCTGCAGTTTATGAATTTTGGTCTAGCCTCCCAAACACTAGAAGCTCCTCCAAGGCAGAGATAAATTCTTACACACTTTTTATGGACCCATAGCACCTTACAAACTGTAAGTAAATGATGCAAATACATGCACTTCATAAACTGTAAAGCAGTAGATACATGGAAGATAGTCTTATTTCCCATAAACCATGAAGGCTTAGCTATTATTCATGTTGAGATTTGAACAGTATCTTCCAGTTGGGCAAGGGTAGAAAGTAGGCCAAGAATCCCAACTGGAGTGTCCACATGGGTGTGACAGTGATCAGATGACCCTGACATGATGGTCTTATGCAAAGAAAAAAAAAACAAACACCCAGGCAGTCACTGCTAGGGGGAGGGCAAACCCTGCAGGGCAGCATGTCTGCTTGGAGGCAGACCTCAGCCCCCAGCTTAAGGGTCAAATCAAGGTTTAAATTTTTGTTTGTCTGTTTGTCTTTTGAGGGCCACACCCATGGCATATGGAGGTTCCCAGGCTAGGGGTCCAATCAGAGCTACAGCTGCCAGCCTAGGCCACAGCCACAGCAAGAGCAGATCTGAGCTGCATCTGCAACCTACACCACAGCTCACGGCAGTGCTGGATGCCTAACCCACTGAGCAAGGCCAGGGATTGAACCCGCAACCTCATGGTTCCTAGTCAGATTTATTTCCGCTGTGCCACGCCGGGAACTCCCAAGGTTTAAACTTTAAGAAAAGGAATTCTGGGCAGCTAGGAAGTGAGTCAGGCAGGGCTCTTTGAAAGTGCTAACATCTATAGTGCAGGCAGTTAAAGAACCTCAGCACCACTTAGCTACCAAGTTGAGGGGCAGGCTTTGAACCCAGGCAGCCCCACTCCAGAGGCTGTCCTCTTAAATGCTCACTACAATCCACTTCAAGATTTGGTGTCAGGAATTAGTGGCACAGCAGGCTAAGGATCCACAGTGGCCTGGGTTGGTGCTGTGGTGAGAGTTAGATCCCTGGGAATTTCCACATGCCAAAAAATAAGAAAGGAATTAAAAAAAAAAAAAAAGACATTGGTGTCTCAGCCCAAAATGTCCTAGACCATAAACTATGCAGCCATGGCAGCCAAGGTCCAGGGCTTGAGAGTCTGTATCCTCTATAACCTTGGGAACCATTGTACTTCACCTGGGCGCTCTAGTTTCCACCTTTATACACAACCCTAATCTCTGCCTTGCCTTCTTGTTTGACACTTGAGCTTCCTTGGATTTGATTTTAATTTCATTTTCACCCTTAGTTCCACTCTCTGTTGACCAAGAGCCAGTCATATCCTACACTTCTATTACAAAAACCCAGTACCCCCAGGGCTCTCCTTGCTCAGGAGGGGATTTGAAAAAAAAAAAGAAGGGAGTTCCCATCGTGGCACAGTGGTTAACGAATCTGACTAGGAACCATGAGGTTGCGGGTTCGGTCCCTGCCCTTGCTCAGTGGGTTAAGGGTCCGGCGTTGCCGTGAGCTGTGGTGTAGGTCGCAGACGAGGCTCGGATCCCTCATCGCTGTGGGTCTGGCGTAGGCTGGTGGCTACAGCCCCGACTCAACCCCTAGCCTGGGAACCTCCATATGCTGCAGGAGCGGCCCAAGAAATAGCAAAAAGACAAAAAAAAAAAAAAGAAAGAAAGAAGGAATTGAAATGGGAAACCCAGGCAACAAGCTGGACAAATACAGCACGATTATGAAAGCACTTTGTGGGCTCATGGAGGCCCTGGTTCATCCTAGGCAATTCAAAGGCTGACCTGTGGCAGCACAGAGAACGCAAATCCCTCCTTCTCCCTCATGCTCCCCTCGGTGCTGCTTTGATCCAGCTCTCCACCATCAAGGTACGCTCAAGAAATGGGATGAGGAAACCGAGTCTGCAAAGGGCACGAGTTTATGCCAAATGGCAACAGCACAGTCCTAGCAGCAAGGCATGATGGGAGAGGACCCGTGGTGAGAAAGGGGGTGATAAGTTATCAGACCTGATTGCAGAAAGGGAAGGAGACTCAGCACACAGACCACACCAGATGTGGTGTGCACAAAAAGTCCAAAAGCTGGTGTTATGGGCCAAATGTTTATGTGTCCCCAAAAATGCCTACATTGAAGCTTTAACCCCCAATCTGATGGTATAGGAGGTGGGGCCTTTGGGAGGTGAGTAGGTTAAATGACAACATGAGGGTCATACCCTAATGATGGGATTAATGCCCTTAGAAGAGATATCAGAGCATCTTTTCTCTAGATGTGAGGACACAGGAGAAGGTAGCCATCTGCAAACCAGGAAGAGGGCTCTCACCAAGAACAGAATCTGCTGGCACCCTGATCTCAGACCTCCCAGATTCCAGAACTATGAGAAATAAACATAGGTTGACTAGGTCACCCAGTCTATGGATTGTGTTCTGGCAGCCCGAGCTGAGTGACATCCCTCGTCTGATGGAATGTAGACATTTCAAGTCCAATCCCCACCAGGATCTGCTTTAAAAGTTTTCATCCAAGTGGGTCCCGTGAGATATAACACAGGAAGACAGCAGTTAGTCCTTAGCATCAGATGGGATCCTGGAGTTCATGCATGATGATATGAGTAATATCAAGTGAAAGGATCTTGTAGATACGAAGGCAGAACGTGAAAGGCAAAGCCACTAAAGTGCATGGACCCTCAGAATGACTGGCAGCCCGATGCCCAAGATACATCAGAATCACTCCCTGATGGACAAGAAAGCCCCTACCCACTTGCCAGGTCTGGCTCCGTCTAAGCGGTGCTGGGCACAGCAGTGGTGGCTGGATCACTGACCAAGAAGGAGCTAGGACAGCAAAGAATGATGGCTATTATTAATATTTCTTAAGTGACTGGTAAAAGGAGGAAATCTCCTACTCTCTTAGATGCCAAGGGTTGGATGACAGAGGTAGAAAAAACACCTAGAAGGGAATCTTCATTGCTACTACACTTCTACAGATGAAATGGTTTTCCAGTTTTTTTTTCACCAAAATTCCCAGGGGAAAGATCTGCTGACATCACCTATCACTCTAGGACCAAGAATTAAAACTTAGATTATTGGGAGGTCCTGTTGTGGCGAAGAGGAAACAAATTCAACTAGGAACCATGAGATTGCAGGTTCGATCCCTGGCCTCACTCAGTGAGTTAAGAATCTGGCGTTGCCATGAGCTGTGGTATGGGTTGCAGATGTGGCTCGGATCCTGTGTTGCTGTGGCTGTGGTGTAGGCTAGCAGCTGCAGCTCTGATTCGATCCCTAGCCTAGGAACCTCCATATGCCATGGGTGGCCTTAAAAAAAAGCAAAACAAACAAACAAACAAACAAAAAACCCCTAGATTATTGTTCTGGTTCTGCCATCTACCAGCTATGTAACTTGAAACAAGCCCTTCTAGGCCTCCAAAGCTTAGTTTTTCTCTTCTTAAAACAGAATTGTGTTTCCCTTGCCAGTGTCCCAGGGTTGCTTAATAAGAATGTAAATGTGAACACATTCAGTAAGCTATAAAGTACTATGTCAAAGAAAGGATTTACTTTCATGGGTACCACAAAATCATAACATTATTCCACCAAGTTTAAAGACCCTTTCAGGTTGGTGAGCCTGTGATTTCTTTCCCCAAACAACCACCCAGTTACCATCTTTGGTTTCTTCATTTTCTCTTGTTTGGATGGAGCGTTAAGGGAAGCAGTGTGATTTCATTTTGCTCCCTGAAGCTATGACACACTGGGTGGTTTCTAAACTCTGGCAGCATCTGAAAAAATTTCCGTCTATTTAATTGGCCATCGAGTTCTTAATAGTACCTAGTGTTCAGAATTAATTCCTCTACCACAGAATTACCCAGGACATTCTATGCCTATTTATAATTTTCCCAGAACTCCTTGACTCTTAGGTTTCACTCCAAGTCCCTAGCCTATCTCAACTCAAAAAAGGGTTTTGGTGGCAATTCCAAGACACAGCACCCCAACTGAGCAAAGCAATGATGACCTTGGCAGAGCACAGCAAAGTCAAGAACATGGGAGAAAACTATTTGCATACCTCAGCCACATAATCAACTAGAATGGTATTTGACAACACAAAGATGCTAAGGCTTTTTGGTCTAGAATTCAACTTCTCATTTCTCTTTGTGCACGTATATGTCATGACCCTACGGTAACCAGACTTGATAATCATGAAAGTGAAGTTGTTTCTAGAAACAAGCATTTTAGGGACAAAAAATTAATGCCATCTTATGAGATTAGAAAGCCCCCTCATTGGAGTTCCATCGTGGCTCAGTGGTTAATGAATCTGACTAGGAACCATAAGGTTGTGGGTTCAATCCCTGGCCTTGTGGGCTAAAGATCCAGCGTTGCCATGAGCTGTGGTGTAGGTCACAGAGGCGGCTCGGATCCCGAGTTGCTGGGGCTGTGGTGTACGCCAGCAGCAACAGCTCCGATTCGAACCCTAGCCTGGGAACCTCCACATGCCGCGGGAGCAGACCTACAAAATACAAAAAAAAAAAGAAAAGAAAAGAAAGCCCCCTCATTAACAAACTTGAGTAGCAGAAGTGGAGACTGATCAGTGACTGATGGCTAAAAGGTAAACGAAACTTGCCACATCACGAAAGGTCAACTAGATGGGGAAACCGTCTCATTGCTAGAAACCACATAGACCCATATCTTGTTTGCGGCTCAGAATCACTACATCTCTATTCCCCAGGTTCCCAATATGTAAAACCTCCACAGTTATTCAAGCCTCTCTCTGATCTTTCCTTACATGTTTCCCCATAGCTGTGCTTTTGCTGTACTGAACAAGACAGTCCTCCAGGGACCTTGCAAACCACAAGTCTGTCGCTTCGCCCCCTAGTGGCAGGGTGCGACGCAAGCTGAGAAATCAGAATGAAATCACACTGCTTCCCTTAAAAGCTCCATCCAGCTGGGAAGTTTACAGCTGAAAGAAATGCTCTCTCTACTGAGTTTATAATATCAAAATATAAGCAGACTGACAGGAATTTAGTGTCTTAAGGGAACTTACAAATGTCAGGTCCTTTTCCAGAACAAAAAGTGCCAGAGAGGCTGGATAAGAAAAGTATAGAGAAACGGTGGCCCTCGGAGTTTGGACTTTCTCAGAGGGCAAGTTATACTCCCGTTTCAGGTTCTCCCCACCCCACTCTGAGCCTCTGAGGACAGCACTGAACATGTATGTAAAGCCTTATATTACTGGAGATTCGACAACCGGTGGCTAATCTTCCAAGAAGATCCTTTAACTGTACCATGTTTTTTTTCCCTCCTTTTCAACTTTAATATAAAATATGTCCTCTATTAGGATCATTTTCCCAGCATTTATCTGTCTGGTTAGTAGGTATGTATTGTATGAATTTGCTGGGGCTCAAATGGATTGGCTGGAATTCCTCAGAAAAGGACCCTGTGTAAGAACTTGGAATTGTATTCCATACACACTCATATTCATGAGCAAGTGAGGTGTTGACCCTTTCCATCGAGCACAACTATAGCTTTAAGACATCGGGGAAAATTATAGACTAAAAGAAAAAAAAAAAAACTTATACCCTTGCCTTTGAAGTACCTGCATACTTACCAGATGAATATAGAAAGAATGAGAATCACAGGTAGCCCAAAAGCCAAAACAATATGACTGAGGATTCTGCCCAGACAAGAACAAAAATAGAAATCTATACATGCTTAATTGTGTGTTCACATTTACAAATAATCCAGTGTACACACAAGAGGCACAGACATGCCTCTGCACATATATGTGATATACAGATATAAGTTCAAAGAGATGAGGCCAATATCTTTTTACTAATACAGTTCAGCAAGTGTAAGAACATTGGTCTGCTGGAGCTGAAGAAAAAAGGGAGAAAATCCTATGGAAATCATGAATACTCCAAGAACCTCTAAGGCTCAACCTGAATGCAGACACTTAAGCTCTCCGCTCGGCCATTAAAGCTGGGGCCTAAATTATTGATCCCTTGCCTTTATCAGCATAACAGTCACGTCCCAGTATCGAGATCTAAGTACACTGCAGTCCCTCTGCTGCAGCCACTGAAATAATTAGGAGAAATTCTCATTAAAGGAGAGTGAAAGGTTCAGAGACAGAAGCAGAGCAAAGGGTCTGCGAGGGTGTTTAATGCCTTCCACGAGGTCGAAAGATCAGCGGGATCAAATCCCCGAGCAGTGCCCACAGATGACAGCTTATCAAAGGGAAAAAGTACAAGCAATTCACACATGCGGTGGCCCTCTCTGGTGTGTTTACATCTGTGATGTCTGGGTAGAGTCACACACAGGCTGCAGAGAAATCGCTATCTGTGTTCATGGGGGGAGGGGGGCAGAGCTGTATACTTGGTGTGTCAACAGGGGAATAAGAAAGAGCAAAAGGAAAGAGAAAGAAAGAAAGAAAAAAAAAAGGAAAACAGCCCGAGTCAGAAAAAAAATACATGAAAAATAAATAAAAAGAAACATATTAATAATGGAAAATCCACTGTGGACTCTCTTCAGTTTAATTTATTCGTTCTTTGAAAGTACAAGGGGTCTGGGGAAGAAAGGAAAGGTAAGGCATATGGGCAAGCCAGCACTTTCTGATGAGCTCCCAGTTGGGTTGGCAAAGATACCAGGATAATATATACCGGGATTCAGACACCCACACTAACATAAAACCTCTGCTCCCACGAGGACGACAAGGTTCTCTATTGATTTGAATGCAGATTTCACCAGCCTCTTGCCCTCCCCCACCACTTACAAAAAAAAAAAAAAAAAATCAGCCTTTCACACATGTTCCCAGAAATGGCCCAGACTTATGAGGAGAAAGCCAAAGGACAGAGAACAGCCTTTCCGACACTGTACTGATGGAGGGACAGGGGAAATTAAACATGAAGCAAGCTGGTAAAGCAGCAAAGGCAGAGGGCAGGGATGAACAGAAGCCTCGGGTCCCAGCGCCGGGTGCGGGCACACGCATGCCCGCACATCCAAAGTTGGCCCGTATTTAATGTCAACGTGCAGTCATTTAAAAGAAAAATTCCATCTCACCCCGGCTAATCAGAATTGTTCGAGAGACCATTACCACAAACACGGGGAACATCTGAAATTGATTATTTTTACTTCATTCCGTTAATGAAATCCTCCAGCGACCAAGAACTAGCCTTGGACGAATTTCTACATGATGAAAAGAAAGAAGAAAAAAAAAAACAAAAAACCCAAGAGTAACTAAACTGCCTTAAATTTTTTTTTTTTTTTTTTAAAGAAATCAAAAGGAAAAGGAGACTCTGTCTTTGGAATGTAGGTACATTTATTTTGTGATTTCTGTCGGTGCGGAATAATGGAGCCGGGCTGAATCCGTTCCCACCATTTTGTGCGAGTGGAGATATTAGCATGGGCCTCACATCCCATAAGGAGCGCCACATCATTAAATGTCTTGGGCTGGCGCAGAGGGAAGAGAAATGCGGGATGTCACCGGCTGATAGGGAAGAAGACTTGATGTTATTTATTAGGGAACACTTACCAGAAACTGCATTTTCTCTATTTGCATTAGATACGGCACCGCTGCCTTTGGAAAGTGCACACAGGCGCGCGGACTCGGGCGGGAAGGGAACACTCCCTCCTTACCCCCCCACCCCCACCCCCGCTTTGTTCACGGCCCCCCTCCGTCTCACCCCGCACCCGAGCCTGGGTCTACAGGGCGCCTCACCCTCCACCTTCTGTTCCCGCTCTCTGCTCTGCTCCCTACTCCATTTTTCTGCCCCAGCGTTGCTTTGTCGCTCTGAAAGCCCCTCTCTCGCCCGTGCTCCACCGTGTCAATGAATTCAGCTCAACCCCATCTTCCTTTCAATCCGGACCCCGAATGCCTTCAGTCAGCGGGCTATTGAGACGTCAGGATGCCTACAAGGAAAGGCCATCACACCAAGAGCTTCTAGGTGGATTTCCCCCAAATTCATGAATTACGGGAGTCACACGGGGAGGCAGGGAAGAAGGAGAGCTGACATACATATTTTTTAATCAGAATAAGGGGAAAACGGAGTTAAGGCTTCCAGGGGAAGTGCTGAAATTTTCCACCAGGGGATTGTCCTGGAAAGGGATTGTGTGTGGGGAAGCATAATTGCTAGATCCCTGGCCCCCAAGTTCCTCCCCAGCATCAGCCAGCCATCATCAAAACCATCCGGAAATTTGCTTTAAAGATGCAAGCCTCAGGCCATCAGCTCTCAAAGAGGTCCGAGGCTATTTCCCCTGGATCTCCCTGAGGGTGTGTTACGGTAAAGGAAGAAAACCAAATAAGCCTTTTTTCCGTTGTGGCCGTTCTCAGGAGTCCCAGCCGTGGGGCCCCGGTCACCTGAGGGCAGCGCCTAGCTTCCTCACCGACTGCCCACTGCTTATGGGCCCTCGTACTCTTGAAGCAGTCAAATGTACAAGAATTATCTCCAGCAAAAAAAAAAAAAAAAAAAAAAGGGGCAAGCTGGTAGTCTGGTCTCCACAGTGGCAGCAGCTGGGGAAGCAGAAACAGAGAAAGGGTGTGTAGAGGGCCAGACCCCGAGGATCCAAGAAAAGCTCTCCCAGCGCTGTATCCACAGCAAAAGCCAATCGGGTGGCAGGAAGGGCTGGGAGGCTGTGAGTAGGTGTTTAGGGCTGAGGATACAGCAACGTACTCCCTTCAAGTACAGGGATGTGTGGCGTGAGCTTAGGACAGGATGGGGCGATAGACCCACAGACTGGAGGTCAGAGCGGCAGTGCGTGTATTCCAGAGAATTCCATTTCTGGAAAGGAGTACTGGAGTTGAACTCAGTCCCTACTTGAGACGACTTATTCTCAGGGAGAAGAAATAGGAAGAGAATAAGGATTTCTGTGAAACAAGTTTTGCTCACCTGCCATACCCCCATCTGCTAGAAGAGTCAGCCCTGCCCCCCCATATCCTCTGTGCATCTATTAGGGGGCACCTCTTACCCCAATCCCTTGCTCCCAACTCCCTAATGCAGCGGCCTCTCCCCCACCTAAAGAAAGTGGCCGAGTGTAATTATGCAGAAAGCACCACTGGAGCTATATCAATAAGACAGACGTCTGTTGTATCATTCTCTCTCAGTAAGGCATTTCTTCTCCCCAATTGCTCATATAGAATCATAGCCTAATAGCATCCCATTAACATAATTGCCAACACAACTAGTGTTCCGTGTCTCAGAGCCATTTACTTACTTTACCATAAAGAATACCAAAACAGCCCTAAAATCACAAAGAGGAGGAAAGATGAGGGGTGGGTGCTGGAGAAGGCGAGAGGAAAAAGTTCCCCCCTGTATATTCCCTCTGCTCCCCAGAATGGGGTTCCAAGATGATAAACACAGGAGTGCCTCTCTCATCTGCAGGAATCGTAACACAGAGCCTTCCTACCAGACTCCCAAGCAGACGTGTGCTAAAATCTAAACGGATTCTGCCAGGCGAAATGAAATTCCCATTATTTTTAATTAATCCTTAATTAAAATATATTACTCCGCAGATTCCGCAAATCTCTCTTAATATGCAAATGCGGCCCATTCAAGGATATTTACATATCATTAATTAAAACGGCACATTCTTTCAGTCTAACAAGCTGAGGGGCTGTGGCTGCTGCCACATTGGCGCGAGGAGCCCGTCCTGGCAGTGCCAAGCTCATCTGATAAAAAGACGTCAAGCGTTGGCCGCGTCTGGGGAAGGTAAGGCGAAAGGGGGAGAGTGCATTATACTTTGATGCTCTCTAGAACAGAACAAGGTTATCTTGGGGCTGTGGCCAGGTGCTTCTGGCAGGGCTCTGAGGCTCTGTTATCTCCACCTACCTCAAGATCACCTCAGGGCCCAGGCCAGCAGGGCCCGGGTTGGGAGACCATGCATTTCTCCATCAAGCAACCATGAGTCATGGTGGAGGTGGGCTGGCTGGAGGAGGATGCTGGCATGGGAGACAGGATCTGTACACACTTGTCCGATTTTCCCCATAGAAGCAAAGTCTCTCTGAGCCTCAGAGTCGACCCCCCCCCCAACCCTCCCAAATCAAGACAAAATCAGGTTTGGTGGGGAAAAACGAAAATGGACACAGCACACCAATCCCTTTACCAACTGCTTAGGTTAACAACAAAGGATTCCTGTGGGGGCGGGAAAGCCTCTGGGGTGGAAGTCTTTGTGTTTGATTTCACAGAGCCCTGTAAAGGCAAGTTCAGGACCATGTAGCAAAAGGTTGGGGACAGATGATGGTAATGATGACACAGTTCCCTACCAAAAGGTAAAGGGGGGGTGGGGTTCTCCTAGGAAAAGCACACGGAAATGGACATCAATCACTATTTCCACAGACAAGACTTATCAATCAGGGAGAGACCCGCAAACAGCACTCTACCCACCCCCAAAATCGGGGCCGGGGGGGAGGGGGCAGACATCTGTGTATGGCCAGAGGGACAGCCTGCTGGCCTCAGGTATTTCACTATCTGGACCACCTGAGACTAAGACAAGCCTGGAGTATAAACTGCACTGACCATAAGCCTTATTACCCCAAGACCTCTGGAAACACCTGCATCTGAGAATCCCACTCATGGAGATGGGGCTGCTGGCGGCTGGCTGGGCCCTCGTACCAGCTACTTGACTCACTCCTGCACACATCATTCAAATCTGTGCCTCAATAAAATTACACTGATTATATACCACGTATATTTTTGTGGTCATTTTTTAATAGTTGAAAACAAAAATACGAAATCCTTGAATGCCAAGGGTCTCCTGTGCGTAACTGGAAAACTACTTATCAAATCATGACAGAGGTCTTGTCCATATGAAGTCTTCAGGCTGGAGTAGTGACCCAGAGGGTCTGCGATACAGCTCAATGGCCATGCCCCGAAGCTCCTGTCTTGGCCCAAATGCCCTCTGCTTCACTGTACTCTCCACTCCCATCAGAGTCAGAGTTATTGCTTTGCCAATATTTATTTTTTCAGGCTATAAACTTCTATAGGGAAAGGACCTTAGCTGAAACATTTGCATTGTTTTTGCCTTAGCTCACCGCCATGTAAAGACAGGGACTAAAGACAGACACATGGGATGATCAAAATGAGATCAGTAAGAAAAAGCAAGTGTCACAAGACCAAGGGTTCATGAAGATGGCACCGTTGGCCTGAAAAAGCCTTCAGAAGAGCCGCAGCATTTGCAAAAAATTAACCAGTGGGGGCAGAACCATCCCAAGACAGATGCGATCTCAGCCTCTCTTTTTAGGGTGTAGTCTAGTGCTTAAAAGCAAATCCAGGTTCAAATCTCAGCTCTACCCAGGCAAACAGCGTGACAAAGACCAGTTACATAAAATCTCTAAGCCTTAGTTTATTCATCTGAGAAAAAGGAGAATTAATGCCGTTCTTGAATGTATTTCTGTGAAAATAAAATAATCTAATAAGGACCTCAGCACATAAGGACTCAACAAAAGGTAATAATTATTAAATTATTATTTAGTGTTACTTTGCGGGGGGGAGGGGGGGGCGGGCGTAAAAATGGCAGGACCTTAGTCCGAAATCTCTTCTGATTTTAAAATCCAATGAGGAGTTCCCTTCATGGCTCAGTGGTTAACGAATCCGACTAAGAACCACCAGGTTGCGGGTTCGATCCCTGGCCTTGCTTGGTGGGTTAAGGATCCGGTGTAGCTGTGAGCTGTGGTGTAGGTCGCAGACGCAGCTCAGATCTGGCGTTGCTGTGGCTGTGGAATAGGCCGGTGGCTACAGCTCCGATTAGACCCCTAGCCTGGGAACCTTCATATGCCATGGGTGCGGCCCAAGAAAATACAAAAAAAATAAAAATAAAAATAAAAAAATAAAATAACATCCAATGACTCTTAGGCATCTTCTCATTCCCATCCTTCACCCTCCATATTTATTCCAGGCCCTCTCCTAGGCATTATTTACTGACAGTCTTTGAAACTAGTCTAGGGACATTTTCATTACTAGAATAGCAATAACAAAAGCCCCACAGTTCTACTGAGCTTATCAAGCTGCAGAATATCTGCTCCATCAGCCAGAATCTGTTATCAGGCTTCTTAGAGCTATCATTATTTCATTTTTCTTTCTCAGACTAATCTGAGAAACGAACACACTAGTACATTAGAACAACATAAGCATTAGCTAAATACATCGCTGAGTTGTTGAAACCTTAGGCATATTTATACACAAAAGCATCAAATAAGAATAATGATAATAACGGACTTAAGCCTCCTTTTAGCATTCACAATGTGTCCACTGAAGGCAGAAAGGAACAGAGCCTTCTTTCTTTCCATCCAGCTTTTGAAGCTGTTGGGAAGAGCTGAGCTGCCACATGGCACCTGAGAAAGCCTCAGGAGAGTGGCACTAAGTTAGACACAGACCCCAAGAGGATGGCAAATGGGGACCTCCTCTGGGCGGTCAGGCATCCACAGGAATGGTGAACAGTCCCCAGGAGTCACATTCCCAGAGCTTCTCAGCTCCATTCCCTCCTGAGCTTGCCCCCAACTGAGGATCCCATACCCTAAATTTTGTGGCTGCCTGATGTCTTTGAGATATTACAATTTTGATTAATTTCCTACATTATGAGTCTCACCTTACCAAGGCCAAACCATAAGACTTTACCCAGAACATTCCCCTACAACTAGCCACAGGCAGATGAAACAGGTTCCACCAACTTGCTGAAGACGCCCAAGACTCGGATTTGGAAGAGCACCAGTTGCATTCAGAGGATTCGATCTCTTAGCAGCCACAGTGTTGAGGCACATGTTTCTTTAGGGACAGAAGTGGCTGAATCACTGGCATCAGGTACGGAATGCCCTGGTTGCCAGCAGCTGAGGCAGAGGTGTTCCCAGGGGAAATGCCTCAAGGATGCTGTGGACACAGGCTGCCAGGCCCTCCAGTCATTCTGTGAGTCAACCAGTGTCCCATGTTTTTTTAACCTTTTAAATCCAAGATCTTTTAATAAACTTTTCATGCTTCTTGGAGTATCCAGAATGTATGATCTTTAGTGTACCTGAAAATTCTGACCAATATTAGGGCTGCACTCATGGCATGTGGAAGTTCCCAGGCTAGGGGTCAAATCAGAGCTACAGCTGCCGACCTACACCACAGCCACAGCAACACTAGATCTGAGTCCCGTCTGCGACCTATACCACAGCTCACGGCAACAACACCGGATCCTTAACCCACTATGTGGGGCCGGGGATTGAACCTACAACCTCATGGTTCCTAGTCGGATTTGTTTCCCCTGTACCACAACGGGAACTCTGAGATAGTCAATTCTTTCTGCTCAGACAAGAATTCTTTAAAGTAAACTACACAGAATTCATTACAGGATTGGAACTCTATTGACTCTATTGGAACTCTATGTGACTATCATATATAGTCCTTCTCTCCCCTTACCCGTGACAAAAGGTCTCTTTTCTAAGATTGAACAACACAAATTCCAAGTCTGTGCCATCATGAAGCACCAGAACAATGCAGATGGACATCCCTCATGATGGGGGTTCAACTCAAGCCCTCAAACTTAATACACTTGCTGGTGACCAGTGTTGGCACTGCTGCCACCTGTTATCAGAAGCAACTTGGACATGTGACCAGGGGAACAACCCTCCCAAAATCCGCCCCCAATCTTACAAGGAAGACATGGAGCCTCAAACGCTCAAGACATCTGGACAAGGTCCCCAGCTGGTTAATGTCAGATCATAGAGAGAAGGAAAGATTTCATGATGTGAGGATGAGGGGAACCTGGACCTTCTAAACCCTATGGCCTCAGTTCATCCACTTCCACTGAGGCATCTGGGTACTTCTCTTTGCCATACAGCTACCCACCTTGGTTATATAGATTAACACCAATTCATAATGTTCCCCACATGCAAAGTGGCTGCCAGCTTCTGATTGACAGTGCCGCCTTTTACTCTTTCAGGATTTACCCTGTCACGAATGGGGAGGCTATCTTGGCGAAATCAGCAGGCATGACCCAGCAGGTGCTCAGATTCCCGGACACAGGACAACCATCTAACTTTCTTCAACCCTCGGCTTCTGGGAAGAGTAATTAACTAACACGTCATCTGATTAGTCATAGCTGTACTCTGAAAAGGTGGCCTAGGGTTCACCCCACACTCACCTGGCAATTGATATTTTACTTAAGGTGCCAACACACTTCACCATACTTCGCTAACGTAATTATTTGCATGGGACTATGATGGATAGGATATCATACCAAGAGCAATACATTGAGGAGCGCTCAAAAAGGTGTTTGATGATCTCATAAATGTTTTAATTGCTATGACAGACAGGTGCAATCATCTCATTAAAGGTAAGTATCTTTGATATAGCTTTACTTTTAAAGAACACACAGCGTGTCAATGATAAGTATCTTCACCTTCAGAGCCTAGACCAGGCAAGCTATGGGCCAGAGCCCAGAGCCCAGAATGTCAGAGGCTCTACCTTTCGTGAACAGTAACATATTATTACACTAGGTCATGTTGTACCCATAGGGAGAGAGGCCCCACTAAGATGCCTTCTGCTCTGTCCAAATCTCAAGATAAAAAACTTACAGGAAAAAAAAGAGAAAGAAAAACTTCAGACTTGGCTGCAGTCAACCTTTCGGCTGACACATACTAAGGCTGTGGCTTCTGCGAAACATCTGAAACTTTCAAAGCTGCCCAGGCAGGACATCTTTTCACAAGCTGTGCTTATGTTAGCACCAGTGCATTTCTCTGATATCATAGTCAATTTGAAAACATTTGTGTTTTAGAGATGTAGTTCTTTGTCGTAACACAGTCATAAAAGGATAAGGGAGGGAGGTAGTTCTAATTTAGGAGGAAGAATGACTTCTGATCAAAGTCCTGCACATTAACCCTCTCCTACCCAGAGAAAATCAGTATACACGCACATTCATATGCATGTAGAACATAGAATGCCACATCTTCACGCCACACAGGGATAACAATGGGGAAGAAAGAGTGATCGTAATAACCAAGCAAACAAACTGCAGACAATTTCGGAAAAGGCCAGTGCAGCTTAAGTGTGGAACAAAGGCATCCAGCTGCCACTCAGCTGTGCAGGAGACCTGGATCCAGGGGATGGTCAATATCCACACTCCTGAACCCCATGGTAGGTTCGAGGGGGTGGGGGGACCCCAGGTCTGTCTGCAATGAACTAAAGATGTCTCCTCTGACCCTGAACCATCATGCATGACACCAGATCACCACAACTGACCTTGGAAACTCACCATTGACTTGGTACAGGCAGCAGGATGCACTTAGGGCTTCCTAAGACTTCAAGGTGTCCTGTAAAAGTCCTATGAACTCTGCCTAAACCCTGTCTCCTAGATGGCCTGAAGTCTGGTCACGATGAAAGTTCCAAAACCAGACTAAGGAGGTATTAAAAAAAGACTCCTTCTGGGAGTTCCCATTGTGGCTCAGTGGTTAACGAATCTGACTAGGAACCATGAGGTTGAGGGTTTGATCCCTGGCCTTGCTCAGTGGGTTAAGGAACCAGCATTGCCGTGAGCTGTGGTGTAGGTTGCATACGAGGCTCAGATCCCACATTGCTGTGGCTCTGGTGTAGGCCAGCGGCTACAGCTCCGACTAGACCCTAGCCTGGGAACCTCCATATGTTGCGAGTGTGGCCCTAGAAATGGCAAAAAGACTCCTTCAAGTCTGAGGGGAATTGATTGGATTGGATTTAGACAGTATTTAGAAAACATTCAGACAACTGATGCTCTCTGTACGAGTTTATTTTTTTTAGGTCTTCAGGTTTTTCTCTTCTACTCTGTAACCAACCTACCCACCCTTGCTTGAAAACATGAAATGAAAAGAGTTGATACTACTTCTTTTGAATGTCCTATGAGGTGATAATGCTTATGTACACATTAACTAACACCAAAAACAAAATTACAAAGGTCCGTATAAGAAATGGGCTTAAGGGAATTCCTGTTGTGGCACAGAGGGAACAAATCCGACTAGGAACCATGAGGTTTCGGGTTCAATCCCTGGCCTCCCTCAGTGGCCTACAGATCCGGCATTGCCGTGAGCTGTGGTGTAGGTCCCAGACTCGACTCAGACCTGACTGTGGCTGTGGCATAGGCCAACAGCTGTAGCTCCGATTCAACCCCTAGCCTGGGAACCTCCATGTGCCTCAGGTGAGGCCCTAAAAAGAAAAAAAGAAAAGAAAAAAGAAGAAAAGAAACAGGCTTAAAGTGAAATTGACCACAATCCCTGGACCACACTCAGGAAGCAGTCTCTGGGCTCTTTCTGTGGATACAGAGATCTCTTGGACATAAGCCCCTGAGGCTATGACCCCTCATGCCAGAAGGAACATCCTTCCGACAGCTGGGAGAGAGGGGCCTCTGCTGGCTTCAATCACAGATGCTCAAACACGGGCAGCCCTTTTCTTTCTGACCACTACAGGTGCATAAAGCACAAGAAAATGGCAGCAGAGGTTCAATTTATGAAGACTGGATAGCCCAATGAGGAAGAGTTGGTGGATATTGAGAAAACAGAGAAGAGGTTTTCTCCTCTTGGCTACTTTCAACCTGTGTTGACCTACATAAGGTAAACAGGCACAGCAACACGCAATGTGTTTGCCTCCAAATGTGCTCAGCTGTTTGAATGTGGCAATGATCTGGTTGCCCTCCCGTGGCAGAAGCATCCTGCAGCTATTAATCAAGGCACTTGGCTCCACAGGTAAGGTAGGTAACCCTTGTGCTGAAGAGAATTTGTGGGGAGGAGTATATAAATCTTTGCAAGGGAATTAGTAGTATCAACAGCTGATGCATTATTTATTTAGAGGCACAGACCACAATCTGTATTATTGTTAGAACCAAAATGAAATACTGTACTAAAAAAACAAAATCGTGTGCTTGGTTTTCAAAGCTCACTGTCTAGCAAGTATGCTGCAGTGAAGGGTAACGTACATCAAGGCAGCCCTGCTTTGTCAACCAAGAAAAGAAAGTGATGGCAGCAGACAGCAGCACAACCACTAAGTGTGACCTCCATGCAAAACCACTTCCTTCTTCCTCTGCTGATATTGCCTACAACTGACTTAGGTTTCATCTAGCTGATAGGATGACAAGGAACAAGAAGTTAATGTAAAGGAAGCTGATGTAATTGGCAGAGGTCCTTCTCTTTATCCCAAGAGGAGATGCCTCAATTGCCTTGATCTTTCACCAATTTCTCCACGCAGGTGTTTTGAGTCATCTCAGCACCACCATGCCAGCAGCAGCTGAGAGGCCTCCGTGTCCTGGCAGCTGCTTTTCAAACCCAATGTGAAGTTCCCCAAGGCTCCAAGCCCCGGCATGTCCCATGTAGGCAAGGTCCCCAAAGGCCTCCATTCAAAGCCCAAACCAGTTTTTCAGGCTTAGACAACATTCCCTGATATATTAAAGCCAGCTGCAATTCTCTTCCAGTTTGCTTAAACTTTGTTTTCTACCAGAACAGCATTTGTTTCTCCCCAACCTCTTCCACCAGTCAAAAGGTTTTGGTTGCAAACAACAGGAATGGACTCTGGCTCACCTACTAAGGAAAGGAATTTATTGGCCAGATACGCAGTGCCTCAAAGAATCAACAGGAAGTCGGGAGAACCAAATTCAGAAACATAAGCCCAGGCAGCTGAGACCACAGCCACGGTGCTACCATGGGAAGTTAGTTAGGAGAGAGACACCAAGCTGCTGGCTTAGGGGACCCAGACTGGCCACAGCCATCATCCTCAACTCTGCCACCATCTCTATCATTCTGTCTCTCTGCTCCTCCCCCCCCTCAAAACTTAAGCTTGGGCATGTATTTCCCACTGTAAGGGGAGAAGAGGGTCTGAGCCTTGGGAGGCAGACTCTGCAGGAGCCTCTCAGTGGCAAGAGGACATTCGTTCCTGATTCATCCCCTGCTTCCTTGGTACAAATCCCAACTTCCCTTTAGTCAAAGGACCCCTCTGGTTCAGCAAAGAGCCTGACAGAATAGAAATAGAATATACAGCACATGTCCGTTCCTGTATAAGGTACTTTGGGAAGACAAGGGAAATATAAGCTATCGCTGCTGTTCTCAGGAAATTTAGGCCTGGATATAAAGGGAGGAGGGGCTATAGTCCCAAGAAGGAGGTGGCAAAGAAATGCATGTTCTAGGCACATAGCTTAAAACAGAAAGATCTGTGGGTACCCCCTCCTCAGAGACTGGGAGGCAGTATTTCAACGGGACCTTCATCCATCCCCAGCTGAGATAACATGAATCAACATGTGGCTTCAAGTCTGGACACATTCCTGGGATAATTTCTAGAGCCTGAAACCACAAATGTCATTTCCAACTCTTTAGAGAAGGAAACACCTCCACAGTGTCCACATCACACTCTTCAGGGGTAGGGACAGAGGGACGCTGACAGAAACCACACCTGCTAAGTGCCTCCTACCCACCGTGTGACACAAGTAGCAAGTATGATTGCAATCGGTCCTCCAAAAGTCTTGGAGAGGCAATGGAGTAGAGGCTAAGGGTGAAGGTTCTGGGAATTAGAGAATTTAAGGTCAAATCCTGCCTCTGCTACTTAGTAAGAGTGCGCACTTGAGCAAGTTACTCAATCCCTTTGTCCTTTGGGTCCTCAGCTATAAAGTAAGCAT
The DNA here is from genome assembly GCF_016906955.1 of Phacochoerus africanus. Classification (NCBI taxonomy): domain Eukaryota; kingdom Metazoa; phylum Chordata; class Mammalia; order Artiodactyla; family Suidae; genus Phacochoerus; species Phacochoerus africanus. Next base: position 86,334,049 of record NC_062549.1, read on the forward strand.
AGTAAGAGCCTCTACCTTGAAAGGCTGGAGTGAACATTCACATAGAGAATACATGTAAAGTGATTATAACAAGTACTTAGTATGTAGGCGCTCAATAAATATTGGTTATTATCATCATAAGGTAGCTATTAAAATGCCCATTTTACTGATCAATAATCTGAGGTTGCAGAGGCTAAATATCCTACCCAAGGTCATAACGTCAGACCTCATATGCAGAAATGCAGCAGAACTGGCATGTCAAACTCCAGTTGGACTCTAAAAGCCAATGTTATTTCCATGACACCATGCTGTGTTCACATGACGATAACGGTAAACACACTCGGGGATATGAAGCTGCTGTCCAGAGCAAAACCTGGAGTTCCACAGCTGTGATGCTGAGCAATTATCCACATTAATAGATCTCTAGTATTTCATCTCTAGTGATTATCTGTATTTGTTCTGGTCATTCTTAGAAAGGCAAAAATTGGAATTTCTGGAAAGATTTATGACCGCAGCAGATAAAAAGCAGTTTTCAATTGGTTGATCTACCCAGACCAGGCTGACAGAACCTTTAGAAATGACACATTCATTCACTCTCCTGGTCTTTGGGCACAGAGTCACTTTTACAAGTGACCTAAATCATGGCTGCAGGATTAGACTGGATTGTAAGGTTGATTTGCTTTTGTTTTCCCAGTTCTCCTTCTTTTGTTCTTCCATTTTTCTTTATTTATTATGTGAGAAATAACCACAAATTCTGAATGCCACTGTGGTTAAGAGGGTAAAGGACCAGCCTCTGAATTTTTAGGTCTCCCCATCAGCCACCCACCTGCCACCCATCACTCCTCTCCCCTTTTCCCCTAGAATCTGCCTGACAGCGGGGCACAGATGCCAGCAGCCATGACGTGGAAGCTGCCAGGAGGCACCTCTGCTGTGGTGCCTTACCAGGTGGCCATCCCCAAAGAATGATGGGATGGCAGGTCATGGAGGGGATGGGCATGGGGAGTTTGTGTCACTCTGGGACTATCTGTCCATCACCTTCCTTTCCCACACAGCACGCGGGTTGCATGGGCTTAACCACAGTGGTCCATAAAGCCACACAGATCAGGGTGAATCCATGGAAGACAGCAAGACAGCAAATCTAACTGCGGAAGAAAAAAGAACATCTTTCTCCTTGACCACCCCATGAAAGTAAAAGCGAGACTACTTTCTACTCGAATAGACAAAAATGAAAGAAAAGGAAAGAAAGGAAAGGAAAGAGAAAAAAAGAAAAAGAAAAAGAAAAAAAAAACACAATAGGCACGCTCAGATCACTTAGTGTTGACCAGGAAGGTGTGATAAATATGTAGTCCACATTTCACATCCCATAGTTCAGGACCAACTAAACTTCTTGTTAGCATCTTGTATAGATATTGTGTCTAGTTTCTGCCCACAGAGAACAGGTATCATGAAATATATGAGGATTGTGAAATTATTGCTTTATTTCTGACTTGAAAGTAAATCTTACATTGCATAAGCATTTACTGTTATCTTGATTTTATTGCTTCGATTAATCCAGTTTTAATACATCATGATAATATGGGGTTTGGTTTACCGTATTATTATTGCCTACTGTTGAGAGAAACGTCTCCCGATTACATGAAAGACAGCAGATGTCCCCACCTTCCAAACAGATACCAACGTGTGACACATCTCCTACATCCTGAAAATGTTTAACAAGAGCAAGCAGAGCTACCTTGGTCCCCACACTGATGTCCCTCAATCGCCACATATTTCAGAAGTTTGTCTCCGGAGTCAGCTATGTTTTATCATCTCGCCATATGTTCTTGTTACTTTTCCACCCCATAAAAAACAGTACCAATATACTGTTTGATTGGTTTTGCCACTGATTGATTCTGTTTCGCCACCAGCAGAGTATTTGCTTCTTTGGACTAGAACAGGCTGTTTTAACATCATTGTTTTAATCCAATATCCCACATAGGAGATTTTTTTCATTTTTAACACAGGCTTGGTGGCATACATATAATCTATAGTTAAGCCTCATCAACTCGCTTGATGACTCAAGTGTACCAGCTGATGCAAAGTCCTAGCACCTGTGCTTAATTCAGTATAATCATATATGTAACATATAATAGCTAATATAATAGCACAACAGTGTACCACTTATATACCATGAGGATACCAGAGGCAGAACTTGAGAGCCACCACCTCACACAAATTAGTCATATTATAAGAATTTCCCATATGTTTTAGCATTTTATTGTCCTTTTACTTTCAAGTTCACACTGTGAAGGGTTTTTGCCTTCATTTCCTCAGTGTCCATCACTCAATCTTAAATTGACACAGCAAATCCTCCAGTGGCATCAAATGGCATGCCATGTTTCAGCCAAATTCCAGACAGTTTTCTCCTTGTAATTTATCTAAGATGAAGGGAATAGATGTGCTGTGGTCCTATATAGATGTGGGAGCCTATTTCGTCTTGAAATGCAATGAAGCAGTATTTTTCATAATTTAGTTTCAAAGAAGTGAAAATGCTCAGTATTACCAGTGTGTTGACCTGAATGAACTCAGATGAGACAAGTTCTATTATTATTTTAAATGTCCTGACTCAGCAGAAATATGGATTAAATCCATCAGAAGAATACAGATTCAGAGTTCCTGCTGTGGTGCAGTGGGTTAAGACTCTGGCTGCAGTGGCTTGGGTCACTGTGGCAGATTTGAGCTCCAGCCCGGCACGGTGGGTTAAAGGATCCAGTGTTGCTGCCGCTGTGGCATAGGTCACAGCTGTAGCTTGGATTCAACCCCTGGCTCGGGAACTTCTATATGCCAAGGGTGCGGCCATAAAAAAATACATTATATATATAAAAAAAGAAGAGCACAGATTCTACAGACAAGTACAGCTGAGGAAAAAAATTCCAAGAGACACACTAAGCATTTGCCTTCTGAATTATTACTTACTTGAAAAAGATCCCTGATTCTATTAACGAGTCAACTACAACTGAGATTTTGTTTGGCTATAACTGCTTTCGCTGCTATATTCCTCAGCAACCATATTTGCTCAATTGCCTGGCCAGAGTTACGTCATTTACGTAGCAGACCAACATATATGTCACATTTCTTACCACTAAGGAATGATACTGACAGATCCTAAGAGTTATTCAATTATATTAAGAAGCCCACTTTCTGGTCAATTAATCAGATAATGAAAATGTCTTATTTTGACTCTTAAAAAAACATCACTTTTAAAATATTTAAGAATATACCGTATTAACTCCACTCTTTACCTGCAGTTGAAGACAGTTACCTGTATGTCCACAACAAAGTGTATACTGTAAAGGTGAATAGTGACATTACCTTCTTTTCCATATCTCTACTGACTGCAAAAGCAACCACAGCCTCATTTACCCTACAAAATCTTGATCATTGAGTCCTAAGCCATATTAGATTCCAACAACAATACAATAGTTTCATCGGAAAACCAGCATACTTTCATGCCATGTAAAAGCCTATTCACAAAGGTTTAGAGCAATTACATCACACAACTGTCTACAGTGGTTTATAAATCTAAAGCCTGGTGCAAACAAAACAGAAACAGATGGCTGCAGTCAAGTAGGTAAACTGGAGCTCCAGACCAGCAAACACAAACACTAGATCGATCACAAGAAGAAAATTCACCCATCATTACCAGAAATATTCCCAATGTCTTGACCATCCCAATGGGACAACACCAGAAGTTGCTCATTCACAGGAAGTTAAGAGTTGTCTCCACACCCCTGTGCCTCATCCACCTCTACCTATTCAGCATTGCATTGGACTGTTCTGCTCCAGAAGCCAGCCCACACCCCATGGTGTGATGCCCTGCAGAAGACAGGTGCTCCAGGAAGGTGTCAGAGATGGTGAGAGGGATACGGTGAATTAATGAATATCTCCTTCTGACTAATTTCCCTAAAATCAGTTCTTCCCCTGAGGCAGCCTCTTCAGGGTACCATCCCTGACCCAAGCAGGCCACGCCAGGGGCCCTTCTTCCATTCCCCATCACACTCTGTGCTCCTCCCTGGGATAATACACATCACATACTATTTCCCAACAGTGAACCCCCTGAAGGCAGGGGCTGACTTTATTGATTTCTCATCCCCAGTTCAATAAATGTTGCTGAAAGAATACTTGGATATTCAAGATGCAGTTAGCAGTCTTGGTACTTCCACTCACGGGTGACAACGGAGTCCTTCCCAAATGGACCTTCCAGTGCCATGCAACCAAATCCCCTTGTGTGAATTTTAGGGTGGGGGAGAGGAGAAGAAAAAAAGACACTGATGTGCTGCTTCCCCAAAACTTCTACTCTCAGACCATTCTATCACCATTTCGATTCTCCCGAAAGTATAAACATCACCAGGGAAAACTTAAAGAAGGAAAGAATTTAAATTCCAGTATTTCTTAGAGTTTCCATTGTGGCTCAGTGGGTTAAGAACCCGACACAGTATCCATGGGGGTGTGGATTCAATCCCTGGCCTCACTCAGTGGGTTAAGTAAGGGTCCAGCATTACCATAAGCTGCAGAGTAGGTCGCAGGTGCGGCTTGGATCTGGTGTTGCCATGGCTGTGGTGTAGGCTGGCCGCTGCAGCTGCCATTCGACTCCTGGCCCAGGAACTTCCACATGCTGCAGGTGTGGCCCTCAGAAGAAAAAAAAATGAGAAAAATTCCAATATTTCTTGCCTTCTTGTCCCTATCTTTACAAACCCTTCTGGATCCTGCTCCTGCTCCCTCCAACATGCTTAGCATGGCTCAAACAGTGGATTTAATGAAGACCACCAATGAGGAGATAATCACATCACATAACAAACTGAAAATCAACAAAACCTGAGAACTGATATCTTGCCATCATGCCAACTTTAACCAGAGGACCAAAGACTGGACTTCTTTTCTGTCAAGACAAGTAGTAATTTCTCAGGGGCTCTGGAAACACACACACCCTGCCTGCTTTGTTCAAGGTAAAAGCACCAGGCTATATGTCAGGGAACCTGAATTTTCTTGCTATTATAAGTTACCAAACAACCTGACAAAGTTTCCTACCTTGTCCCCATCTACAAAATGAAGCTATTATAGCTAGACACCCCGCCATTCATTGTGTTTATAGAGTATCTGCCAGAGATTTCCAGTCCCAATTTTTTATATCCTTGAGTTTTTTCTCTACTGTTCACCAGAAAATGGTGGAAATGTCTCAAAAATAAAATCGCGTGTCAATCCTGAAAGGAGCAGAGTTTTAAAATCAAATAATCAACAGAGTGGCAAAATCACAAAGAAGGGAAATGCTGCTCTAGTGTCATACGTATTGTCATAAACAGCAAAGGACAGTGGACCAAAAAATAAACCCTAAGCAAAGAGAAAAATAAGTCCCAAGCCACTTAAAGTACCAATTAGTGTGCCAAGGTCTGAGAAGTAGGACCATAAAGCCTTTGTCTCCCCTGCACCTCAGCTCTCCATCCCTTTTGCCTGGAAGCATGGCCCTGAATCCAGGAGACCCAGGCTGAGTTCACCACCATGAGTTCCAAAACATGTTTGAAAAGTTAGATCTTAATCATCAAATGAATTTCAAAAGATTTCTTTTTCTTAAAGAAAAACCACATGAGTTCCCGTCGTGGCGTGGCAGAAAGGAATCTGACTAGGAACCATGAGGTTGCAGGTTCGATCCCTGGCCTCATTCAGTGGGTTAAGGATCCGGCATTGCCATGAGGAGTGGTGTAGGTCGCAGACTCGGCTCAGATCTGGCATTGCCGTGGCTGTGGCGTAGGCCAGCAGCTGTAGCTCTGCTTAGACTCCTAGCCTGGGAATCTCCATATGCCGCAGGTGCGGCCCTCAAAAGACAAAAAAAAAAAAATTAATAATAATAATAATAATAATTTTTAAAAATTTTTAAAAATAAAACATCACAAGTGAAACCGGATAACCCTCATACAATGGACTACCCACTTGGCAATACAACAGAACAGACTACTGATACAAGCAACAACAAAAACCATGATGATGAGTAAGAGCCAGACACAAAAGCAGACATACTACATGAATCCACTCATGTATAAGACCTGGCAAAATTAACCTGAGATGATAAAAAATCAGAACAACAGTTGTGGGGGGTGGGGGGCGGATGGTGAGAGTGGTAAATTGAAGCAGAAAGGGCCGGAAGAATCTTTCAGGGTGATGGAAGTGCTCAAGCTCTTAACTGGGGCCTTGGTTACATGCGTTTACTCACTTGTCCAAACACATCCAAGTATATATTTAAGATCTATCCATTTTACTATATATGTAAACTTACTTCAAACTTTTAAAATTCACAAGCTTACTCATCACCAGCCTCCTCCCACCTCTGACTAAGTCTAGCAAGTTTAGTGGAAAAAACACCCAACTCTTTGGAAACAGAGGACCTGAAATGTAACCGTGATCCTCTCACCTGCCAGCTCTATCCCCTTGAGCAAGTAAATTAACGTCTCCACACCATATTCTCCCCATCTGCCAAAGGGGGAAAATTCGATTAATGGTCATTCTGAATAAAATACTCCAAAGATCAAACACCAACATCATACAGAAAAATGCTTTGTAAATGGTATGATGTCATATACAAAAGATTCCCTTTTTTAAATTTTGTGCTATACTTGATTTACAATGTTCTGTCAATCTCTGATGTATAGCAAAGTGACCCAGTTATACACATACGGTCAACATTTTTTTCATATTATCTTCTATCATGTTCTAACACGAGTGAATGGTTCTAGTTCCCTGTGCTGTACAGCAAAACCTCACTACTTATCTGTCCTAAATGTAATAAATAGTTGGCATCTACTAACCCCAAACTCTCAGTCCATCCCACTCCCTCCCCCTTCCCCTTGGCAACCACAAGTCTGTTCTTCTCTATGTCCACGAGTTTGTTTCTTTTCTGTTCATTTGCGCCATGTTTTAGATGCCACATATAAATGAAATCATAGGGTATGAGATTCCTAATCCCCCACCGGAGTAGGGATCAGGAAAGGGCATTTACCAAAGACCGTCCCCATGGGGCTAATGGTCATTTACATGATGATTTTCTATATATCATTTTGAAACATGGGTTTCTGTGGCTGCTCAGGCCACTCATCAGTTGGCCTCCACTTTTCCTTTCACAAGTACACATGCACACACACATACACACTCCTTCCACAAGCTCTGTCTGCTCTCACTTGTGTCTGCTTTGCAAGGTACCCAATCTGCATAAGCCATGAGGATAAATCCACTAGGCAATGAGAAATAGGTAACAAACTGCAGCCAAGGCCAAGATGCAAAACCCCACACTGGGGGGGACAGGTCATTAGGTCCCCCTGAGAGTCTTGGCTGTCACCTTGCTTAGAGTGGCCTCGGTCACAGGAAGTCCCCTACTGGTGACTTCCTCGGTCAGGCTCCCCTCTCTCCTGCTCCCCCAACCTGCTCTCTCTGGACGGTTGTTTATGTGTTCTCCGTCCCTCCCTCCGTTCTCTCCCGCACTTTCTCTTTCTCTCCAGGCTGGGTTTAATTTGACACCTTGAGCTTTGGTAACGAGGTGGGGAGCAGAGCAGCCACAGCGGAATTCATTAGGCTCAACACTGCAGGGCCCGCTCTCTGTGCGTTAATGACATCGGAGGGTAGGGAAACGAGACAGCCACCACGCGAGATGAAATAAACATGAGGACTGTCAGCAGTGACAGCCTAAGCAAAGGGGACAAAATGAGCCAGGTAGAGACCTTTCCCCGTCCGCACAATGCAAACCGACAGCTTGCAAAGCCCCCCTCCCTCCAGCCCCCCCCCCCCACCTTTACCCAAAGCTGAAGAATGAGAAAGGAGCTGGGGTGACATGGAAGTGGGGGGACAGGAAAGAGGGAAAGAAAACACAATGAAATTATCACTGTTTTAACATACAAATTTCATTTATCAGTTTAATGTTGGCGCAAACCAAATTCATCACCCTCCTTCGGAGACAGGAGGAACAAGGAGGCCGGGGGCGGACCTGGGCTGCGCTAGGCCTGGAGTGTTCCTTCCTCCTCCCGCTACGCTCTCCAGGATGATTCTTTTTTTCTGAGCAGCATCCTCCCCCCCCTCATCCCACCTTCAGCCACTACAGCTCCCGCTTCCAGTTCCTAAAGGGGCCCTGGAAGGAGGAAAGAAGACAGACAGGAAGCAGAGGTAGTGGAGAAGGAACAGAAACACGGGCTCCTATACATGTGTTTCTTCTTGGAGGTGGGCTCGGGAGGTGGGGGAATGTTGACAAAGAAAATTCAGGAGTTCCCGTCGTGGCGCAGTGGTTAACGAATCCGACTAGGAACCATGAGGTTGCGGGTTCGGTCCCTGCCCTTGCTCAGTGGGTTAACGATCCGGCGTTGCTGTGAGCTGTGGTGTAGGTCGCAGACGCGGCTCGGATCCTGCGTTGCTGTGGCTCTGGCGTAGGCCGGGGGCTACAGCTCCGATTGGACCCCTAGCCTGGGAACCTCCATATGCCGCGGAAGTGGCCCAAAGAAATAGCAAAAAGACAGAAAAAAAAAAAAAAAAAGCAAATTCAGGCAGCAGGCACCAGACCCCAGAGCAGAGTGGCAGAAGCTACATCCAGACTAGGAAAAGCCCTACATGTGCACACTTTGAGGAGGAAGAGCAACAGCGCTGCTCCCAGTTCCCAGTGGCCCCGGGGCGATGGGGGGCGGTGTGTAACTGGCAAGGGTGGTCTTAGGGACTATGAGGGCCTCTTCTTCCCCACACAGTGCAGAAGGAACGGACTGACTGTCATCACACTGAGCCAGAGCCTCCTTCTCTTCCAATGGAACAATCCTATATCCACAGGAGCAAAGAGAAAGCATCCCTTTACTGCACCACTTGCCCTAAAAGAGAGGTGCTTCCCTGTCTCCAAAAAGAGCTGACTCTGTGGCTGGCCACCGTATGAAGCTCAGGGCTGTCCTTAATTTCACTGGCGGATCCACACAGCCACAGTGGAGAGCTTCTGCCACACCCCTTCCCAGAAACCTGCCACTCTTCCTCTTTCAGCCCTTCTCAGAGTGGGGACGTGTGTGAGCCAAAGCCCATACTTTCAAGCCAAATATCTCTGTTTCCTTTGGCCGCGGATGTCCAGGGCAAGGTTTTCAAAGAACCCCAACGCTGGCAATCTGATTACAACAAGGGAAAAGAAAGCCATCATTTTTATTAATTAGCATTAAAAAGAAAGTTTATGAAGGCTGGATTAAGGCTAGAATTCAGACTTAGAACAGACCCAGCATGCTCATTTGGAATTGCGTGAATTGAAGTTGGCTCTATCACACCCAGGCAAGGGGAAAGGATGAGGTGGGGTGGGGCAGGAAAAAAAAAAAAAACCCTAATTTGCAAGTGTGCTACAGGGTTCTGCTGCAGGATGTGGAGGATATGGGAGGCCAAGTAAGAAGGGTGCAAGCTCCTTATGCTTTAAATCTAGTTTTTGTAATCTAGGGAACCAAGAAAACTGCTTAGTTGCTTCACATATTGGAAAAAAAAAATGGATTGGGGGGGTCACAAAATGGGGGACAATTTTTTCAAAATGTCTAGGGTTTAAGGCCTAGAGGACCCCAACAAAAATTTTATCTCAGAGTTCCCATCGTGACTCGGCAGAAACAAACCTGACTAGGAACCATGAGGTTTCGGGTTCCATCCCCAGCCTCGCTCAGTGGATTAAGGATCTGGCATTGCCCTGAGCTGTGGTGTAGGTTGAAGACACAGCTCAGATCTGGCGTTGCTGTGGCTGTGACCAGCAGCTGTAGCTCCGATTCGACCCCTAACCTGGAACCTCCATTTGCTGCAGGTGTGGCCCTAAAAAGCAAAAAAAAAAAAAAAAAGAAGTTTTATCTACACTCAAAATGATAAGGCCTTAGTTTCCTCTTCAGAAAATGGTTTGGGCTGTCTTCCCCTGGATAGTGTGAAAATAGATGAGTTGGCACCCAGTACCCGATGAGTTAGCATGACAATCCCCAAAGGAAAGCAACCCATTAATAAAAGTGCTCTAGAAGTGTTTTACATTTCGGAGACTAATTTTGCTTTACGCTAGAAAATATGATTATAGAACATTTTGTTAAGGGAAGGAGACACACATTTGTTCTGGCAGGCAGGAAGCGGGGTGATGAAGAGTGGGGCTTGGGAAGAGGGCTGAGCTGCATCAGAAGGCCAGGGTTACCGCATCCTAGCACAGGCCACCTAATGGTGAGCCCAGGAGTCCAGCACCAACACAGAAGCTGCCCTATTAAAAGCAAGCAATACAAGTAGAGAGCTTAAGTCATGTCAAGGACACTAAAGGCAGGGCAGGTAAACAGAGACCATGTTCTCTGTCCTACACACATTCAGACTGGTGCGCAATTTCACAGCCTTTGGCCCAGTTCTAATTTCAAGGGGCCCTTTTTCATTTGCAGGTTTCCATGATTCTGCGTGGCTCTGCCCAATCTCAAAGGTAACCCTTACAGAAGCTGGCTCTCCCCTCATGTTTTCTTACTTTTTAAGAAAAATCTCAGGAGTTCTTGTTGTGGCTCAGCAGGTTAAGAATCTGACTAGTCTCCATGAGGACAAGAGTTCGATCCCTGGCCTCACTCTGTGGGTTAAGGGTCCGGTCCAGCATTGCCATGAGCTGCAGTGTAGGTCACAGAGGCAACTCAGATCTGGCATTGCTTTGGCTATAGGATAAGCTGGCAGGTGTAGCTCCAATTCCATCCCTAGCCCGGGAATTTCCATTTGCCAAAAAAGACCAAAAAAAAAAAGAGGAAGAAGAAAGCCAAAATTCTTCCCACCAAGATAGAGGCAGCTAACAAACAACTCCCAACTGAGAGGCAGGGAGAGGACAGAGGTAGAAAGGAAGAGGTGGTTTTAGAGCAAGATACGGGGGTTTGATCCCCTTTCTCCACTACTTACAAGTTTGAGAACCCGGAAGAAATGATTTAGCCCTTGGTGGGCCTCAGTTTCCCCTTCTGTAAAGTGGGGAGAAGTGTATCACCAACCTCCGTGCTCCGTGCCATTTAGGGTTGGCAAGTGTACCACACCTAGAGTGGTGCCTGGTCCCCTTTTAGTGGGAACTAGGTAGCTGAAAAACTGTCCAAAGGAGGTGCTGTGACAGTTCTGAAGTTTCCTTGAAGTATGTGAACAATAAGCTACACAAGCCAAAAGGACTACGAGTACTACCGCAATAACCTATAGCTTGATAACATCAAAGTAGTGTGAAATTCCCTCCACCCACAGTTAGCACTTAAAATCACATCCCCCCAGTTACACACTCTCCCTTTCCTTCCCTTCTCAACCTCACCTCCTCTCCTCACCCTCCTCCACAGTCCCCACAGCAATACTTTACAACCTTGGGGCAGAGGACTATAAGCTGGGGTGCTTTAAAAATATCGATAAATGCTTTGTACAACCCTCCGGAAGCTCCGATTTCATTGTTCCAGGACGGAGCCCAGGCATTGGTGGTATTTCATATAAGTTCCCTAGGTGATTTTTTTTTTTTTCCCTTTTTAGGCCCAAACCCATGGCATATGGAAGTTCCCAGGCTAGGGGTCAAATTACTGCTGCAGGTGCCAGCCTACACCACAGCCACAGCAACACAGGATCCGAGCCGTGTCTGCGACCTACACCACAGCTCATGGCAACGCCGGATCCTTAAGCCACTGAGCAAGGCCAGGGATCAAACCCTCATCCTCGTGGATATTGGTTGGGTTTGTTACCACTGAGCCAAAACGAGAACTGTACCCCAGGTGATTTTAATGGACAGCCAGCTCTACAAACCACTCTGTACCAAACATACTTGTTATTGAAAGGTTTATGCATAACATTAAAAACATATTTTTATGACCATAGTGACTTGGGGGAGTCTTTGGCCTGAATACCAAAAAGGTAAGTTTCTCAGCCTCCGCGAAAGATCAGCCCTGGGAAGGGCGGGGGAGGTTCACCAAGGTCACCTGCACCTCAGGGAGGAGGTGAAGGAAGGTGAAGTGATGTCCCCTTAGAACACAAGATAGAAGTATAATAATACAGGCAAGCTGGTGTCTGCCCCACAGAGCCCTACCTGCTTCCTCTGGCGCAAGCTCTGAGGACTGAACTGCTGCCCCCATTCCCCCGTCATCTCCCTCCTTCTCATCCCATCCTTCCCACAGCTTCCTGCCCCTTGGCCTTGTTTCCGGTCTTCAGTGCTAAACTCTTCCAGTTTAAAGTGTTCCATATAGTGCCTGGAGCCTGGAGAGAAAAGGTGCCAAGAAAATCTTAATAAACAAATAAATTATTCATACTAGGTATTGGAATATTCTCTGCACCACTGGGTTTCAAACATTTCTTAGAAGCAGACTCTCACCCATAAGGTCAAACAAATACAACCCACGAAACGGGAAGCATAGGGGTTAAAGCTGGGGTGGAGGTCTGGAACCTCAGGGGTTCATCTACCCCCTGCCACCACCAGGAGGGAAGCCCTGGGGCACCCTCGCACCCTGCCGGGGGCCCTATGTGGCACAGGTGAAAAACTTCCCCAACACAGGGCTCACAGTGGTACTGTGGATTTGTGATGGGCAGCCCAAAGGACACAATTTCATGACATTACACATTCTCCTCTCGGAAACACAAGAAAGAGAAAACATTGGTTGTAGGGGAAAACAAAAAAAACAAAACAAAACAAAAAAAAAAAAAACAAGTGCACCTCTGTGAAAGGTGTACACTGCATTATTGCAATGGGGTTGGGAGAAAAATAAACATGGCAGGTCAGACCTACTCAATCCACTCAATCCTGAGATGAGATGATGAGATTTAAGTCTCCCAAGACTATAAAAAAAAATTAATTAATTAAAAAAACAGGAGTTCCTGTCATGCCGCGTTGCTGTGGCTCTGGTGTAGGCTGGCAGCTACAGCTCCGATTAGACCCCTAGCCTGGGAACCTCCATATGCCAAGGGAGTGGCCCAAGAAATGGCCAAAAGACAAAAAACAAACAAACAAACAAACAAAACCCCCTCTCTCCTCTCAGCAACCAGGGCAATCTCCCCTGCACATGTGCAAGCTTACCTGGGACTCTGCTCTCTCTTCCCTGAAGACTCAGGGTCCCTACATACTCTGTCCATTCAGAAGGAAGGAGTAATGGAGACCAATTAGACGGGAGAAGACCCAGCTCAGCCACACTTCCTGCCTAGAAGCATCCATGGGTCTTTGGCAGCTAAGAGAGGCTACTTCTTCCTGGTAGTCAGCCTACACGAGAAACACTAAAATCCGCCTTCGGGTTGATTCTTCAATCTATGTGGCTGTCAGTGACAAGCATTCTTCCTGCGGCTCAAACTAGTTTTGCAGCAACAACTATTGGTTCAAGTGGCTAAATTTGCCAAAAATATCAGATTGACTATTTTTAAGGATTTTCATAATGCAGATGAAGTCGGGATGACAACAGAATCTGGGTTGATTTCTTTGCTTGCCTGCTTAATTATTTCTTTTACCCTCCCATGTGCTTCTGAATCAATTTCCCCTTGATTCTGCTCCAAAGAAATTCTGGCTTTCCTTAAAGACTAGGTCTGAACATCTAGAAGGAAAGGAGGCAGGGATAGAAAAATAAAATCTCTTCAGATTTGCATTTGGAGTTCCCTATCAAACCCTTTTGTTTAGTCTTCCAGCCTCCACCAGGCAAGTGCCATTCTCCCCATTTTACAGATGAGACAACTGAGGCTGAGAAAGGCTAGGTGACTTGCTCAGGACCACACAGTCTGTGTTTCCTGGAGCTTGAATCCAGGGCTTGTATTTTTAAACGCCATGCTTTTACTCACCACAAAACTCCTGCCTTAAGATTCCAGGTGTCCGTCATTACACTGTACTGACATGAGTCAGAAATCATCACAAAACGTTTAATTCAGCAGGTCTGGTCCCCATGGTGGTGTCATTTCTCCCCAGAAGAATCTTAGCACCACCCCCAATTCCTCTTTTGACAAATTTGCACGTTAATTGGGAGTGAGATAGGTATTGGTGTGGGCAAGAATAATGGGCCATGAACAATTTTCGAAAGGCCACTTACTTTGTCTTTAATGTTTCAAACTCAAGTCTGTCTGCCATCGTTTTTCCCCACCTCTTGCTCCAAAGTCTTTTTGATCACCCCCCTCTAACTGTTTTAGCCCTCCCTTGCCCTTCTCCTCTGTCTTAAAATCAAACAGCCATGGAGTTTGTTCAGATTCCCTATTCATCAAGGAAATGAATTCCATATGCATAATTCATTTCTTTTGTGAACTTTTTTCCCTGCAGGGAGTTAATGCTCCCCAGTGCATTGGGAACAGAGACAGTGACAGAAGGACGAGAGAGCAAGGGGGCAAAAATGCCTTTCCCCATGTAACCAGGACAGATAGGGGCCAAGAGGTCTGGGCTCTGCTGGCTGACACCTTGAGCTCCACAATTCTATCTCACCAAAAGGAGGGGGCAGCCTGTGCTGGTTATTAGGGGACAATAGGCTTCATCTTCAAGGGTGAGTACCCCTTGGAGCCCAGAGGCCTTGAGAGCCTGGAGTCGTTCCTTCCAACCCCAGTGGCTGACTCACGGGTGGAAAGAAATCGATGGCGTCCTCCCACCTCTTTATGGCTCTGCTCATATTAAAAACCCCAAACTAAACAAAGAGATATACACCGTGCCCAATGCACCATGTTTAACAGCTGTTGCATTTGGAGAAAAAGCAGTCCCTCGTCCAAAGTCAGATTTGAAAAACGGCTTTATTAAGAGCAAGATTTACTGTATATGAACTCCAAGCCTAGAAAGTAGAGGAGGAGCAGCTGAGAAAGACAGATCTGCCAGACAGGGAGCCCAACTGACTCCACTGGCTGATGTTACCTTTTGGCAACATACACAGACCCACACGACATCCTGGAAGCTACAGGACTCTGATTATTAACTCTTTAATAACAGCCGAGGGTCCCCAAAGTTCTGAGCTGGGTTGATAAATGGCAGAACAGACTTTAAACCCAAGATTGAGCTTTTATTCTAGCATGATATATTTCAGGGAATTTATGTCCCTTAGCATCTTAATTAAAAAAAATTTTTTTCAAAAATCCATCTTTTTTTTTTTTTTTGCTTCTTCCTTCCTCCATCTGCATAAGAAAAAGATGAGAGATGAGGGGGTGGCTGATATTCATTTTATATTTGGGAATTCTTTCACCTGATTTCTAAGACCACCCGGCAGTTCAGGAACTGCTACTTGGGAACGAAGATGGGGTGGCTACCTTAACCATCTAAGATCAGCACAATTCTGTACCCAGCTCCTAGAAGAGACTGGCCTGAAGATGCTGTTTAATGAGTGATGATGAAATTTCATTTGCTACTTACTTTTTTCTCTGTGTGGTCTGATATGAACTAGACAGGACAAAGCCAATGAATGAGTAGGAAACAGACGTGGATCCACGAAGACATTTAACTGTAGCATGAATTTGTAAAGATACAACCCTCCATGGCTTTCACCCAACGTATAAAAACTAGAAAGCAGCTGGCCAACTTTATTTTACCATTGACTAGAAGGACAGTGCCACACCAAGCCTGTCACATGAAGCTATGGATATCACCAGTGGACAGGTGAGTTATTAATCAAAATGCTTGATGTTGGGGCCACTAGAGTGAGGACCTCAGCCCTGGCCTCAGAGAGATTATGGCCTATTTAGGAAGGAAAAGACTGTTAGGGGAATACTAAAAAATAAAATTAAATAAAATAAATAAATAAAGGAGTTCACACATCGGTGCTCAGCGGAAACGAATCTGACTAGTATCCATGAGGACACAGAGTCAATCCCTGGCCTCGTTCGGTGGGTTAAGGATCTGGCATTGCCATGAGCTTGGTGTAGATCACAGGCACAGCTCAGATCTGGCGTTGCTACGGCTGTGGCGTAGGCCAGGGGCTACAGCTCCGATTTAATCCCTAGCCTGGGAACCTCCATAAGCCATGGGTGCAGCCCTTAAAAAAAGACAGAATACTAAAAATTAAAGTCACAGCGAATTCAAAGAATACATAAATATGTAAGTGAGCCAAACTACCCCCAGCGGTTAGTAGGGATTCCCATACATGCCCTGACTAAGAGCCGTAAGATCATGGAGGACTCATGCAAGGGCTTTGGAGTTGGATGGACATGTGTTTGAACCCCAACCAGGCCACTTACCAACTATGTGATTTTGGATATGAATTTAACCTCTCAAATCTCATCTATATAAACATATGCTATAACTTCACTTCTTCAAGGGTGATTGTAAGCATTTCATTAAACTAAGGTATACAGAATTACTTGGTAGTATGCCCAATAATGTATGCATGTAATAGCTACTTAATAAATCATAACTTTTAAAAAAATATTAGCTCATTTAACCACTGGAAAGAAACAGTGACATAAACTGACAGGGTGACAGATAAGTTGATCTGGCACAAAGTGGGAGGTCACATTCTGGAACTTACAAACAAAAATGCTGACAAACCAAAACGCTTCCCCATCTGCAGTGTGCCACGTATTTGCTTCTTAAATGGGTTAGCTGAAAGACGCGGCCAAGAAAATAAAGGAAGACAACCCCTTTCCCCAAACCCAAGCTCTTCCGTCCCATTCTGGAATGTGTGCCTCTGAATCTTGCCCTTCGTGTCTGCAAGGTGGACTCTCCACCAACAGTGTGCCTTTGACCACAATTCCACGTCAGCACTGCTCTCCTTCCTATACTAAATCTGGACAGTAAGTGGCATCGCCCTGTCACGGGGGTACAGAGAGCGTCTGCAACGCCCCATTTAACTGCGCTGGGCTCCTATCTCTGGGCTTCATTAGCATATTTCAGCAGTGCCTTGATGGATGAAGATAGATGGGGGAACATCATCCTTGGTGAAATCACTGTTTCATCAAGGTTAAACCAGCCTCGAGCTTCGCCACCTCCCTTTGTTTGGCTAGGTCTCTAATAACAAAATTAACGGCGGAATTAATGCCCAGGAGGCTCCCAGTGAAATATACTGATGCCCCCAGAATGAAGCTTTAGCCTGGACCTCCCAGTTTATAATCCATCAATCAGTTGCTTCCATACTTTATCTTAAAATAAAATGTCACCTCCATCACAGCATAAGCCCGCCTCTCTATCCTTCCATCTGAAACAGCTGGGCTGGGTAAAAGAATAAGAGGTGGCCTGTTGCCTTAGAATAGTCACAGTGACACCAGTCAAAGCAAAGGACAGACTTCTTTTTTGTGTCCTTTCTCCACAACCAGACTGTGGGCTCCTTGAGGGCAGATGGTTTTTGTTATATTATTTCCTTTCAGCATCTCATGATGTCTATTGTTCTCTGAGGCAAGTAGCGCCAGTTCACTGTGCCCTTGCTGACAGTAAAGGAACTGTGCTGGCCAGAATTAAAGAAAAAATACCTGGAGTTCCCGTCGTGGCGCAGTGGTTAACGAATCCGACTAGGAACCATGAGGCTGCGGGTTCGATCCCTGCCCTTGCTCAGTGGGTTAATGATCCAGCGTTGCCGTGAGCTGTGGTGTAGGTTGCAGACGCGGCTCGGATCCCGCGTTGCTGTGGCTCTGGTGTAGGCCGGTGGCTACAGCTCCGATTCGACTCCCAGCCTGGGAACCTCCATATGCCACGGGTGCGGCCCAAGAAATAGCAAAAAAGACCAAACAAACAAACAAACAAACAAACAAAAAAAAAACCTGATCAGGAGTTCCCATTGTGGCTCAGTGGAAATGAACCCCACTAGTATCCATGAGCACGAGGGTCCGATCCTTGGCCCCATTCAGTGGGTTAAGGATATGGCATTGCCGTGAACTATGGTGTAGGTCTCAGACGCGGCTTGGATCCCGAGTTGCTGTGGCTGTGGTGTAGGCCAGCAGCTATAGCTCCGATTTGACCCTTAGCCTGAAAACCTCTATATGCTGCGGGAGTGGCCCTGAAAAGCAAAAAAATAAAAATAAAAACCTTATCAAATTGGTAAATGTACACTGAACAGTTTCTATCTACCAGGACATCCCAGGACCAGGCTACAGTGCCCATCCTTAGGCCTTAGGACCTTAGGAACTACCCCACGCTTACAAGTTTCAACATCACCTCTAAAAGACTGCATACCCTAATGAACCACTGAGACACACTTGGGTGGTGGTTCTCTGGATGAAAACGGAGCGATGTCATGCCCGTCCTAACCAAGACCAGGGGAGGAGTGATGTCGAGGAGAGCCAAGTGAAATGTCTAAGGTCTATTTTTAGTTTCCTTTCTTATTAATAGTTCCACCCCCTTGGCAAGACACTTCCACTTGCTGAGACTTGGTCTCTACGAGATAGAATGAGCCTGCACTCAGCAACCTCGATTCTGAAGTGGCGTTACTGCTAACCTCTCATGCACACGCAGGGAGCCGGTAATGCAAATGTGGCAACAGAGCTAGAGTTCTCCTGAAAAGGGGGCATGATGGAAATAAACAGTACTAGAGATAGGACTTCTGATGTAAAAGTAGAATACTGCGAACCTGTACATGCAGACAATTTTCTAACAACATGAGAGAGGGAGAGAGGGAGAGGAAGAAAGGGAGAGAGAAGGGCAAAGGGAGAGTGAGGGAGAGAAAGAAAAGGGGTAACCAAAAAGCAGCCAGCCTGTTATATAACTAATCAAGGCACTTCATCTCAATGGACCTCAGTTTTCCAGGAGTATTTGTGAGGATCAGAGGCTTAAAATGTATCAAGTGTTCTAACTTCCTTAAAAGAAGGGTGTTAGCTGAATACCAAAAGTCACCGTGACAAGCAAAACCAAACACAATAAGTGATACTTGTCACGGGAAGGATGCAAATCCACAGGCTCACACAGCTGGGAGGGGATTTCAATCAGATAATACAATCAGCAGATTCTCACACTGTTCTCTGACGGAGACTAAAGGCTGAACGTCTTCCAATCCATGGGAAGAGAGAGCTGCTGGGGGAGATATGTGGCCTTGAAGTGGTTCCTCAGGTCGGCTACACACCTGTTTCTCTTTCATTGCATGCCTCCCCGGGACTTAGCTAAGGAAACACCCCTGAGATGGGCTGGGGCGGAGGCTGCACTGTTAGCCTCTTTTGGTGGCAACCAAGGCCTCTGCCAGGAGTCTCACAGAGAGACCACATGAAACCAAGGCATAAAGAGGTGGTTCATTTACAGATACAGCCAAGTAAGAAGGCAGCTGGGGAGGCACGTCTGGTGGGGAAAAGGCCTCATTGCTTTCCTCTAGGGAGTTCCCATCATGGCTCTGGGGTAACAAACCCAGCTAGGATCCATGAGGATGCAGGTTCATCCCTGGCCTTGCTCAGTGGATTAAGGATCCCGCATTGCCATTCAGCTGCGCTATAGATTGCAGACACGGCTCAGATCCCAAGTTACTGTGGCTTCAGGCTGGCAGCTGTAGCTCCAATTCCACCTCTAGCCTGGGAACTTCCATATGCCACAGGTGAGTAAAAAAAATTTCTTTACTCTAGCTTAGATCTGGGTGTCTCCTGACCTTCCTAGGTGCTATGGCAGGAGCTGCTGGACCCCTTTAATGTCAGATAGGTGGGGAAATGGACTGCACACAAGTCTCTCCTCTCTTTAATCTCCCCTTCCTCCCTGCCCCAGTCCCTAAGGAAAACACTTAGATGAGTATCCTGAGTCAGCGGTGGCGCAGGGCCATGGAATGTGACAGTCAGAGGCAGCTCTGGACGCCATGGCAAAAACAGGCGGTGTGGAATTCTAGAACCACACTGCCTTCCGAGTTCTGCTCACAGTCTACCAATGGCTGCTGTGAGGGGACTCTGTGAGGGCTGCTCTCTTCCTGCACAGAGAACAAGAAATGCCTGAGGATGTTGGTATCGTGGAGAGGTTCTAACCTTCAGAGCCAAAAGGGTTCTGAGAGAACAAGTCCCTTCGTTGACAAGAGAAGTGAAGCCATTAACAGTTGTTGGTCCAGAAAGCTGTGTCCACACTTGCTTTAAGAGGCAAAGTAACCAGGAAGTTCCCACCTTGGCTCCACAGTGATGAACCTGACTAGGATCCATGAGGACACAGTATGGATCCCTGACCTCACTCAGTGGGTTAAGGATCCAGGGTTGCTGTGAGCTGTGGTGTAGATAGCAGGCACAGCTCGGATCTGGCATTGCTCTGGCTGTGGCACAGGCCAGCAGCTGAAGCTCGAATGTGATCCACAGCATGGGAACTTCCATATGCTATGCGTGTGGCCCTAAAAAGACCAAAAAAGAAAAAAAGAGAGAGACAAGTAATCAATGCAAAAGAAGGACATGCTGTCCTTCATGGAGCAATCCACTGAGTAGAGCACTTTTAAAGTAGCCAAAGCTGGTAATTCCTAGCCCTAGGTTTCCCTGACTCTGAGGAAACTGAAGAACCAGGGCCTTTAGCAGGACTTCAATGAGAGCTGGAGCTTCTGCATTAGAATGCCTTTGCCCCTCTGCAGACTAGTGGACGTACAACAGAGCAGACTCAGGCCTGGCAGCTCAGCTGGGCTGCCAAAAGCCATGGTTCAATCTGTCCAGAGGACACTCACTGACCTGGCAACTTGAAACCTAAAATCCAAGTCTCCTCAGTTCCTAGAAGGTTCTGACTCCACAGAGATGTCCTACACTAACCTACTCCCTCTGGCTTTGCCAGGGGCTTCCTTTATCCCATCAGGCCCTAGGATTTTGATCCCAACTTGGAACCAATGGTCTCAAGAATTCCCAACAAATTAGCCCACTGTTCTACATTCCTGTCTCATCTTCTGTGAAATGGAAACAACCCATCCTTACTGATTTTGTAAAAACTAGGAAACTACTGAAAATCAATTAGCCCCCTCCAGGCTCCCAAGGGACCAAGTCAAGCCTCCAAAAGGAGAGGGGTCTCTCGTCTTTTCTAACCTAAATGGATGGAAATACTGGCTCATCATCTGGAAGGCTAAGGCTGGGAACAGAAACCAAGATGGCAAAATCTGTGCTGTGCAGAGCTTGCCTTCCCTTCTCTCTTCCTGCTCTTAAA
The DNA here is from genome assembly GCF_016906955.1 of Phacochoerus africanus. NCBI lineage: Eukaryota > Metazoa > Chordata > Mammalia > Artiodactyla > Suidae > Phacochoerus > Phacochoerus africanus. Next base: position 86,354,987 of record NC_062549.1, read on the forward strand.
CTGCTAGGAGGAGGTTGGCAGCAAGAATCCCTACACACTGGCTCTAGGCCAGATGTGCCAACAAACCAGGGCCTTTCTGAACCTTCAAGCCCTCCCTGTGAGGCTGAGTTTGTTATTACCTTCCTAGACAGGAATGCAAAGGTTCAGGTGGGACAAAGGGCCGCACAGAGCCACACCGCAGGTAGGCAGTGACATTAAAGACAGAACCAGGGCCTGCTGACACCAAGCGGGTACTTGGCTACAATTCAACTCCATAGACAGGAATGGGAGTGGGTAGGGAGGTACCTCCTCACCCTAGGAGGGCTAAGGGTCAGATGCTCACTCTCTTTCTCTCACTGCCAGAAAATCCATTCCTTAAGCATTCAGCTCCAAACACTCCTGGTGCTCCAAACATACAACCACCGCCAAGAGGCCTCTGCCCTAGGAGGCCTCTGCCAAGGAAGCATCTTTAGAATCCGGAATGAGCAAGTGACCTCACTGAGCCGTGTCACATGCGAGGTGCTGGTCAGAGCAGGGAGAAAGGGCAGACCCGCAGGGCTCGCCTGCCTTTATCTCTCCCGACTGCTTTGTTCCTCAGACCCCTACGAACAATAGGTGGTCACGCTCTGCTCCTCCTGTATCTTTTTCACACAGGCCTGTGTGTGTGTGTGTGTGTGTATTTATCAGAAAATTGACTGTTTTATATTATATTCACACATGCTCCCCAGTTCGAAGGCTCCACCAGGCTCAGAAGAGGCAGCACGCAAAGAAGTGGGGTACTTTTTCCTAAGACTCCTCTCCTGGCTCCGCAATCAATCTACAGGTCACACTGTGTACGTACAATGTCTTCAAAGGGGAAATGGAGGAACACTGTACAAAAAGCTCAGCCCTAGACAGTTTAGAAAGTAATCATTTTAAACCACCTGCTTGTGCATTTATCCACCCCGGTTCACTCTGTTTTTCCAACATCTCACTGTGGCCAGGGTAGAGAGCGACCCACGGAAGCCATCTGTATTTTCCAGCAGACCAAACAGGAAGAGGCGCAGAAATCTGTGCAAGTGACCACGCTGCCGCTGTTGCTAGGCAACACGATCATGTCCATTCCCTGCTGCTTGGCAACCAGCCTTCCCCATCAAATACAGGCACAGCCATAGCAGCAGCAGCACAAGTGCCCTGAACTGTTGCCTTACAGCTTTCAAAGAAAAGGGCTGAAATTCAAGGGACCTTAGAAGTAGGAATGGGCCCCCCCCCCCCACATGCCATGGATAGCCCGGTGACTCCTAGAGCAAGATGGCCCCATTTAATCAAAAAGTGACACATGAATTTGTACCTGATGGTCACACAAATCTTATCCTGAGTGCAGCGACATGCCAGAGAGATGAGAAAAGAGCTTGAGTCAGCAGGCTGGAGCTTTTGGACAAAAAAGCCTGGGCTGTCTGCTCCAGACTTCTGAAGAATTCATTGGTGGAAGAGTGCTCTTTTTCCTAGGATCAGCCGTGTAGTGGACGAGGATAAAGTAAAAGGGCCAAATACCTTAAACGGTGATGTTTCTGTCTGTGGTTCCGGACCAATGCCAGGGGAATTTGGCAAGCCTCTCCCAACTGAGGGCAAAATTGTCCTCCAGTCACCCCAACCTCATTGGTCACAATCTGTCAGCTCCTCAACAACAGGGCCAAAGTCATCGACTTATTGTTCACGTTGAATGGCTGCCTACTATATAACAGGATGCCCTCAGCCCACCTCCTGCCTTTGGGTGATAAAGAAACAGATGCCCCAAATCCCAGTGGAAGTTAGTGTCCCAGTGTGCACTTGAACTCAGAAGCCCTTGGCTTCCAGTCAACTGTCTCGGTCACTATATTACCAGCTCCATTGTTCCCAAGCTAGACTCACATAAGACTCACATTCATTTATTTTCTCTCTGAGTTTTATTTTAGCCCAACTTCTTAATGTGCTAAGCTTTCTAAGAGCCCCTCTAAGAGGAACCATATAAAGTTCTGCTCTGCCCTCCAGGGAAGCGGTCTTTTTTGTTTGTTTGTTTGTTTTTATTTTTTTGGTCTTTTTTGTTGTTGTTTTTTTGTTGTTGTTGTTGTTGCTATTTCTTGGGCCGCTCCCTCGGCATATGGAGGTTCCCAGGCCAGGGGTCGAATCGGAGCTGTAGCCACCGGCCTACACCAGAGCCACAGCAACGCAGGATCCGAGCCGCGTCTGCAACCTACACCACAGCTCACGGCAACGCCGGATCCTTAACCCACTGAGCAAGGCCAGGGGTCGAACCTGCAACCTCATGGTTCCTAGTCGGATTCGTTAACCACTGCGCCACAACAGGAACTCCGGGAAGTGGTCTTTATATACCATCGAAGGCAAATGCATTCTCTGCTAAATCTCTCCAAAGAACTTCAGAAAATTCTCCAAGCATCATTCTGATGCTACTCTGAATTCATTGAGATCATCCAAAGTGATAACCTCATTGGTATTTCATCTTCTTCTCAGCTCCAGCTGGAGAATTTTTCCCCTCATTAAAATTAACGAGGTCCGTTTCCTAAGTTCAAGATACTGAGCACTCCTCCTGGTGGAGTTTTGTTTCTTCAATTGAGCTCCAGTTCTCTAAGCACAAAGTTATCTACTAAGCGTCATTTATTTTATCGTTTCGTAGTAAGAAAGCAAAAATGGAAGTCCTGAGTGCTCCTCCCAACACATCCTCCACTTCGGCAGCCACAGGCAAACACACACACACCACACATCCCTAACTCAGCCCATCATTTCTCTGCATTTGGCCACAAAAGGAACCTTACCACATTGAGAACCGACAGCTTGGCAGGGAAAAAAAAAAAAAAAACAAACCTCAGGCCTTCTAAGTGGCCAGAGATCTAGCGTTACAGCCAATTTGAGGAGAGACAGTCTCCCTGGACATTTGACAAAGCCGTGGTGTTCACGCATAAAGTAATAAGGGGGAAAGGATCTGAGCAGATGGGAGGATTTCTGTCTCCTTCTCTGCAGCCAGCAAACAGGTGACTAAATAGCCAGCTGAAGGTGGTCTGAGCCTACAGTCTTAGTACTGTCACCAGAAAAAAAGATGTACTCAACCACTATGGCACTCGTGAAAGGAAGGAGAGAAAGGATAAAAATAAAAAGCCAACTTCATACACGAGGTGGAAAGGAACTCTATGAGGGAACTCTAAATATGCCTTTCCCACACATCCACTAGAAGCAAGCTGGCCTCATCCACGACGTTCCAAGCTGAAATAAGATGCTTTCAAGCTGGTCACGGAGAAAGGAAAACAGTCCTCAGACCCACTTCTTCAGCTGCCTTCTCCTTAGTTAATTACCCCCAACCAATTTTGTTCCCTCTCTCGCTTTTTTTCCCTTGTCTCTGTAGACCTGTGTTTCAGGAAAAATAAAACTGTAACTGAGATCAGAAAGGAAAAAAAAAAAAAAAAAGATGCGAGGGGCTACGACTGAAGCCAGGGCGGGGTACCCAGCGACTCCAGGCCACCAGATTTGTCAAAGCCCATTAGCCCAGGCAGGGAAGGGAGCTCACGGCTCCCACTGTTGGCTGATCAAAGTCCAATCAGAAAGTAAGGGAGGAACCCGGGCAGCCTCATGTGACCCAGCACAGGAAGCCAAGTCTAAAGAGAATAAGCTGTGCTTGCGAATAAGGTGCACCCAGACATCTTTACTGAGCGTGCCAGACAGAGAGAAAGAGAGAGCGCGCGCCCGCACACACGCGAGCGCACGAGCCAGAGAGAAGGGAGTCTATTTGAAGCCACATCCTAACGAACCTTAATAAGTTAATGCAGAAATCCTCCCAAGGAGTCTGGCTATAGGAGATGCTGGTCTCAACTGAATCAAAATCTGTTATGTTGTAATATAATAGATGTAAATTAAAACAGAAAATCTATCATGCCTCTAATGTACCCTGATAGCTGAGTGTGTGGATCCGTCCGAAGAGAGGCACCCTGAGGAAGAGTGATGTATGGCGAAGCTGGATGGAGGGTGAAAAGCGTGGCGAGCCGCGCGGGAGAATGGCGCAGCCTGCTCGCGCTCCTCAGACCCAAGGGCAAGAGACGAATAAATGTTGATTAGTGTTGATTTTGTCCGACAAACGCCTGTCGAGTGACAGTTGGGCTAAGCTGCACTGAAAGAGAACCATTAATCTTGGTCTGGTTTAAGTAGAGTATATTAATTTGTGTCATTTTTACTAAGTCGTACGGAGAAAGGCCTCTCACTGCTTTGCATATGACTGCTTTGGTGGTTCAGCCGAGTTCCCCTCCTGTCCCCCCCCCCCCATCGCTACCCCTTCCCCCCCCACACACACTCTTTAAAACAGATACCACGGTGGCAGCGGTGGCAGCAGCAAATTCAAATGACACAGCAGGGGAGCAGGGGACTGAGAGCTCCTCTCTTGGATTAAGAAAATAAACTCCCAGGGTGTTGGCATAGCAACAGCATTTCAGATGAACTGCTATATATTCAGTGATTAATAAATTAACATTTTTTACAGTTGTTCCTCCTTTCCTCCCCACCCCCACCCTCACTAAAATCCCCCTCCCCACCACACACACACTTCCACCTTCTCTAAGCTGCATCTCTGCCTCCTAGAAGGCAAAAGAAAGGAAGCTCAGCATATTTGCAGCCTCAGAGCCCACAACTGCCACCTCTAAAGACAGACCTCACAGCCTCTTGTCACCTATGAGGCTGTGAGGAGGCTGGAGGGGACCTGGGGGCAGATCCACACAGAACAGCATTCAACATGGCTCATGGAACACGCTCCAAGAAAGAGCCAGCAGCACGCCCCTGCCCCAAATGTTTGGGCCTTTCCAAGTCCCAACAGGCTAGAAAATAAGTAGAAAATAACAGGCTAGAAAATAACCTCCCCAAAAATACATCCCTGAAACAATGACCCTAAACAACTCCCGCTCTTATGCTACAGGAACAGAAAGTTTGTGCCCATAGGATGGCGGTGTGTTAACGGCAAGCTGACACTTCCCTTCTGAGCCTGCTGTCAGCCCACAGACACCACAGCAAATTTGGGCAATTCATATCCCAGAAACAGAACCCAATTAGCATTGCGGGTGGAAAGCAAGAACACACAGATATTAAGCGCTGCTGTGGCAGTCTGGGCCAGTGTCAAGTTCAAAAAGCAGTCTCTTTTCCAAGCCTTTAGGAACTAACATTATGCTTAAGACATACGACAGCAAGAGGGGAATGGCCCATTTTGTTTCTCCACAACTCTCACCTGTACTAGTACTTTGGCATAATCATCCATTAGTCCAAGGTGAGTCCCACTAGGTACAGGAATCAGGCTGGGTCCTGCTGAAGGCCGATGGCACTAAGCTCAACCCTCAGGGAAACACGGCTTCCCTGAAGGAGCCTCGGGCCAAATCTCCCAGCAGCCCGCAATCGCAGGCTTCAAAGAAACCAGGAGGAATACTCAGCGAGCAACCTAGAAGCCAACTCCAAACCAGAAGAAAGAATGGACTTCATGTGTACAGGTCCAGAAGACAAAGCTGGCTCTAAGGATGAGCAGTGTGGGCAGTTGTGAGCTGGCTTTCGAGGAGGCAGTGCTACAGAGGGCTGGATCACCATTATCTGGAACTGCTACAAATAGGTTCTTTCCTCAATTAAACGGAAGGTTAAATTACACAACCTTTGCGGTCGCTCAGGGCCACAGCTAGAGGATGAAGAAAATAAATAACAACAAAAGTCTACCATGAGGCTTAACACGTGCCAGGCACTGTTTCAACAGCTTTAAGTATATTACCTGTGAGAAAGATATCTGTGAAGTAGATACCACTGTTCTTCCTCCTATGAGATAGAATAAGATCCTGAAGCAAAAAGAGGTTAAATAATATGTCCAAGTCACCAAGCCCATGTGTGGGATTCAAACCCTGGTGGTCAGAGTCCAGGGCTGTAGCTCTCACCTACTAAAAGATGATGTTCTTTGTCAATTTCATTCACATTCTACCAAATCCAAGGCACAGCCCATGTTGGGACCCTTGACTCATAGCCAAATGGACCTGGCAGTGAAAACACTAGTAAGAGAAAATGATTATTATTAGTAAGATAGGTAGATAGATTAGATAAATAAAGAGATAGATATATAGACAGACAGACAGACAAAGGGAGAGAAAGAAATGGCTCTGAAAAATAAGAAAAAGTCAGCACCATTCATTTCAAGACATTCTACCTGGAGCATGTAGGACAGTGGATGTGACACCAAGAAAACTGGGTCTGAGTCTCACCTCTGCCACTAACCAGCTGTATGAACTCAAGTGAGTTACTATTCACTCTGGGTTTCCTTCTCTGGAAAATCCCCGGTTGGGCATTTCTAAGGTTTCTTCCTGCTCTTAACGCTCTATGAGCAGATTTAGGGGTCTAAGCACCATAAAATCAATTTCCCACTTTTTAGATTATTCCCAGAGTCACCCCAGAGTCCCTGTTCTGTGCTTGCAATTTTACCTGACCACCGTCCTCAGGCTTGGGGAGAGCACCAGTGAGTTCACAGTTCCGTGTTCTCTAGACCAGACACGCTACATGCATCTAATGGGTCCGTGCCACTGATCCTGCCCGGTCTATTCATCCTAGAAAGACCTCCTCATAAGTGAACTAGAGGGCTTGATATAAAGAAATACGTTGAAAAAAACCCCAAACACAGGGTTGGGGCTGTGTTGAATCCACCATGGCATTCTCTCTATTATCTATTCATGGATTAAGAAAAAGTATATACTCAAGGTCATCGATTTTGGCTTTTCCCCCTCTCCCACGTCCAACAGAAGAAAAGCTATGCTGTGAACCTGAGGACAGGTACACCTTGTCTCCCCTCTCTGAACTCAGAGCCTTCTTCCCTACCTCCCCCTGAAATCAGACTATCTGAGCTTTTAATTCCATTAGGAAACGGGCAGCACCACAGGGGGGGAAAAAACATATAATGAGGACGAAGGGGCCGAAGGCAGTGGGGGCACTAAAGGAGACGTCCATTCTTTGTAACTTCACCTCCAGTAGAGCCAAGTCAATGAGGTGCTGCAAAGGCTGTTGATGCCGAGGCCGTGCCATGGTCCTATGGTGTCAGGGCAGAAGGGTACTAGGTCAGCCCCAAGTAATCATGATGATAACAATAACAATATCAGTATTTGTCCAGAGAGAGGGGCGGTGTCAAGGGAATCACATTAAGTCCAAGAGGACGCAGATAAAATGATGCTAAGGGTCAGACTGAATCTAACAACAGCCTGTGATTTGTGGCTTATGCCACTTCTCTAATTTGCCTCTCTCCGGCTGATGGCCCATGAAGGTGAGGGGTGTTATTGAGTGTTGCCCAGGCTCAGCTTATGGAACAAGCAAGTCACAACACCGCTGGCTGGTTCCCGACTCTGCTGCAGCCACACTGACTTCCAACATAACGTTTTTAACAGTGAAAACAGTCACATGTGGATCAAACCCATTTCCAATCCCTTGATTTGTATTATTTTCCTTCATTTGCTACAAAAGCTAATTTATCGTTGTGATTTTATATGCATCTTAACTGCTTTCCTCTTCTGTAGTTAAAGTGTATCTGAGGCAGGTGTCTGTCTACAAAAACGATACATCCTGTTTACATATTATCTATTGTGGATTGTAAACAGTAATGGCAGGGACTGTCTTTTTTCTATCACACTTGTAAATATGCCCAGAGGCTATGCAGCTTCTCCAATAAGTAAAATAAATAATGAATTAAGTAAGTGGACTTGTCACTCTCTATGTGGAATATTTATGCTTTGCACCTTATCCCAGTAAAAGGGTCAACTCAGAGTGATAGCTTTTACTTTCCTCTTTCACTTAATTTTTTGTCCCCTCCTTCAGCCCCAGTGATTTCATTACATGAATTTGAGAGCTATGGCTTCTAGCTTCTTTACATTGTATATATCCAAAGACTTTTAAGTTTGTTCATAAAGTTCTCTGAACATTATAAGAAGAAAATACCCTCTCCTACTGTGAAATTATTTAATTGAACCAGAACTTTCAACTAGCACCTAAGCCAGATGGAGGCTTTTAAAAGATGTTTTTGTTGTTTGTTTGTTTTAATTTTTTTGGCCATGCCCATGGCATTGCAGAAATTCCCAGGCCAAGGATCAAACCCATGCCACAGCAGCAACCTGGGCCACAGCAGTGACAATGCCAGATCCTTAACCTGCTGTGCCACTGGGGAACTCCTAAAAGGTGTTAAAACAAAAGTGATTAATCAGGAAAAAAAAGAACAAGCAACTCCATGCATTGACATTATTTCTTCCTTTCTTACCTGCCCACGCCCCAATTTCTGCCAGATCCCTAGCTCTCCCTTATGCACCCCAAGTTCTGCTACTTCACCATCCATGCTGTCAGTGACACCAAACTACCTGGAAACCTGCTGGAGCTGACAAGGTACCATCACAGGAAGGTGAGGCTTGCTCACTCTCAGGCTTTTGTGTGATGATGCCAAAAGCTTGCCATTCTTAGTTTACTAGGAGCTGTGGAGGATGGAATTCCACACATGATAAAAGCACAGATCCAAAGACAAGAGAGTAACTGCAGGTATCAAGTGAGGGCAATGTGACTGAGAGGAAAGAATGTGGGCTTTGAAATCAGAAAAACCTGAGTTTTGTCACTTATTAGTCAGAGGAGATTGGACAATTTATTGAATCTCACTAGTGGTCAGTTTCCTCATCTGTTAAATGGAAACAATAGCTCTTCCAAACGTACTTTACATAGATTATCTCATTTCATCCACTTGGTAGGATCCTAGCAAATGTTAGCTTTCTCTTCTCCCTAGCATCTTGGGAACAGAAAAATGATATCAAATGGAATATTACAGGATTTCCTGATTGATAGATGAATCAATAGAAAATCACTAACTACCATAGGCAGCCTGTATATAAAAACTGCATATTCAAATATATGAGCACCATGCCTACAGGTCAGAAAGGTAAAGATCGAAAAAAGACCGTGACCTTCTCCTAAAATGCCCCATTACCCAGACAAGTAAAGTACCTCACTCAGATGTAAGAAGCTCAGAAGAGAAAAATATATTCAGGATTCTTTGTCACGTCATCTGAGAATGGATTTAACAAATCTTCCTTTCAATGCCAAAAGACTCTCAGATCTGAATTCTTTTCCCTAATCAGAATCACTAACGTCAGCCATGCAGATTCCAGGGGCATCCCCACAGTGATCCCAAGCACTAGCTTTACTAATGACTTCACCAAAGGTCATTAGGACAAATTTCACATTGTCTTAGGGATGTTTTATTCACCTTCCTGAAAAAGTGTTTTGTGGTTTTTTTTTTATTGATAGCATTTTTTCATATCATCTGTGATTTTTGGCATACTCATCCACACTGTCTTTCAAAAAAGAACCAGTCAAAATATTGCCCATATAAAATATATAAATAGATGGAGTCATACATACAAGCATCCCAAATGTGATTGAGATAACAGATTACAAGAACTACTACCTTTTATCAAGGAGTTGGCAAGCTAACCCTCTTGCTGGAAAAAAGAATCGAGAAATTTGGAGCGTATCGCCTCACCACCTGTCTACTTTTGCCAAATGGTCTCTCTGCTATGGCTACACCCACATTTAGCAGAAATGCTGAGGTGGCTTGATGGGAAACTGGCCGGACCGTAGAACCTGTGGAATAATTTCTGTGTTATAGAATCAAGTAATTGCGGCGAAGTTGCTGAAGTCCAGCTAGGGACCAGGAGATGTGGGTTTTCATCCCATTTGCGCCACCACAGGCTGAGTGACCTCAGCAAGCCACATGACCTTTAGCACCTCAGTTTCCCTGTAAATGCAGCCACGTGGGTTGAATTCAATTCTGTGACTGCTTTCCTGCACTAACAGGCCAAGGAAAGGGAGTCTGCCAGAAGGGAAAAAAACCTAGAGACACGGAGAGAAAGGACTTAAAAAATGCATATTGTCACCTGCAGAAGCTGTGCCTGGGAGGGAACTCCAAAGAGGGCTTGGTCTCAGTATTTCCTATGCAGCCAACTACTTGCACATCTCCATATTTAACTCTAAATGCCCAACATCAACTTTTTCCTTTTCAATTTTTAGATGAGTGTCAGCTTCTTCACATTCCTTAGAAGACAGATCATGGAGACAGGGAGAATGATTAATGTAGGGACTGGACCACAGCAGTCTAATAAGTAGAGCTTACAGATATTAAAGAGAAAAAAAAGTGCCACGGATGACCGGGGTAAGGGCCCCAGCCCTGGCCCCAGCTGAGTGTTGGAGGTCAACCCAAACAAGCACTGACTTAAAGATGCTTGCAGGAGGATGTCAGTCCGCTCTACCCTAAGCAATGATGGAACGGTTGCCATGGCAACAAAGGTACTTGAGAGGGGCATGAGCAAAGGGAGACTTAAAAAGAAAAAGACAATATGTGGCCTAAACAAAAATATGTGACGGTGTAAGGGGTGCTGTAAAGCCTTTATTGCCACTTGTTAAGGAAGACCTGTATAGCTCACTCGTGAGTAATAAGGCGGTCAACCCAAACTAAGGCACTAAAAATTTTATAGCACCCCACATATCATATAGATCTAGATAGAGAGAAAAACAGAGAGATACATAGATAAAGGATTTCTGCACACACACTCATGGACACACAAGCAAATGTCGCTACTGATCCTGGAAAAGCCGTCTTCTAATAGAGTCATTAAATTTACCAATATCCTTAATTCATCAGCTATCAAATTCCGCATCCCATCAATTCAGTTCTTAAAAGGTTCAGAAAGCTCAGCTGCTAGGAGAAAGAATGGTGATGGTTTCACAGGGAATGCAGACCAGCCAGGTGCATAAAGCTGGGAATCCCAGGTCTAGTGGTGACTCCACACTAATTTATTATTTCACTGTTGGATTAAATGTTCCCTACTGCCATCAGGGACTGCCAAGGTGACTGCTGGGGACTTGAAGAGCGAGGACCATTGTAGCCCAGTGCAGAAGATAAGCAACTGCTGTGTTGTGAGCCTCTATTCCTTACCTTTCCCAAAATAGATGCTCCAGGAGTACCGGTCCATAAACTGATTTATGGTCTCATTAGACGTCCATAGAACTAAAAGACTTAGCGATTTAAAGCAAGCCTGTAGTAAACCATTTTAGAATAGACCCTTTAAAACATTTTTTATAAAGTGAATGATGAGTCCTTTAATTTTTTTGCTCCCAGAGTTTTCTGTGAGTTTTCTTAAAGTGATAGACACCTAACCTAGGAGAATTCCACTGTGCATGGAGCTAGGAATAGACGTCCCCAAAAGTAATCACTGTACTACTTACTTCTCAGTCACCTGAATCTATGACAGGTACAGAAATATGCCTTCCTCAGGCTCCATGCTCTCTTTGCTGTAACTCTCAGCCAGGTTCAAAGGCATGGCCCCAGCAAGAGACCAGCTTGGTTAAGCTCAGAGGCCCAATCATGCCCACCTTGAAGTACTTCACAGCCATGTATGAGGAAAAAAATGAGATTACATGGATGAAAGTGCTCCATGCTCATTGGAGAAAAAGTTTACTATAGAGATGCAATGGATTGGTGTGATTATTTCTACTGAGCCATTTCTTTCTCTCTCTCTCTCTTTTTTTTTTTTTTTTTTTTTTTTTTTTTGCCCACATCGAGGCATGTGTACAGTCCCAGGCCAGGGATCAAACCTGCGCCACAGCTATGGCAACACCAGATCCTTAACCTGCTGTGCCACACGGAAGCCTCCTGATGAGTTATTTCTGAAGCACAGACAGGGTTGCCTACCTGGCTAATGAAAGACAGAGTAATGCCCATCCACCAACCAAAGGCCACGTTCGGTCGCTTCTGCAGCTCAGAAAAAGTCAACAACCTAGTCGAGCTTCCCCAAAACAACCTGTCCAACGGACTAGCTTCCGAGCTTTTGAGACATCCTTCGGGTAGAATATCATTTCCTTTCTCTGCTATTCTGACTCTTTGGTCACGTTGCTGAGGGTCCATTCTTAGGTGCCACTGCCTCTGATTCACTGTGTGGGCTCACTCTCCACCAAGGTGGGGCTACCGCCTACCTTACTCGCTAAAGCAGGAGGTACCTCTCACTGAACTGAACACACAGAGGCTGCAGGTGATCCAACAATCAGTCTGAGAAACTGCCAGACACACATCTGCCCCGACACGTTCCAAAATCAATCAGACGTTTATAATAATGGAAGTTCAACGGCTTCCATTTTGCAAAGTGTTAATGTGCCAAGGGACTGAGTTAAAGCTTGGGCTATGAAAAGGGACTGTAAGTTATACTTCCTTAAGAAAGAAAATTGGCAAATGGTTCATTTTACCTTAAGGAAAAAAAAAAGGCATTTTCAATTAGGTGAGTGGAAGGACAAATGCTCCAAATGCATTTTGCTGAAGTTATAAGTGCTTTTGAAACCCCTCCTGTCAAGGCGTTAGTAACACAAGATTTAAGATGCCCAATTAATTTTTTCCAGCCACCAGCCAAAAGTAGATGCAAGAGGAGGTTAAAAGCTAAGTGTTTAATTAATATTAAATTTATAAGATTCTCCATCACTGAAAGCATTGTAAAATTGAAAAAGCAGTTAATTTTACGGTTGCTGTGTATTCCTCTGCTTTGATCTTTGATCTATGATATAAAATCACCAACTGTAAAGATTCCCCAGCTTTATTATACCTGTTTAATGGTGAGAAGGGAGAAGGGGGGGACCTACATTCACGAGTGGGAGTGGGGCCCTGAAACCGGTCATTAGCGTTGATCAGAAAAACCTAACCATGGGATATTCAGGAAATAGCCTTTGACCAAGCCACAGGCAGAGACAAGTTATGCCCATCCTACCACTGCCTACACTTCCCTCTTCTAGAGTACTGAGACTAGCACACAGCAGCTGGCGCGTCCTGACTTACGACACTGAAGCAGAAAAGATTGGGTTACATGAGGGAAGAATTTTCTGAAATTGAGTCTCTAAGGCTTAAACTGCTCACTGGAGGAGACAGCAACAACGCCTTTCCTACAGATAGAAATTCTGCAATTAGGGAGTTCCCGTTGTGGCGCAGTGGTTAACGAATCTGACTAGGAACCATGAGGTTGCAGGTTCGGTCCCTGCCCTTGCTCAGTGGGTCAAGGTTCCGGCGTTGCCGTGAGCTGTGGTGTAGGTCGCAGACACAGCTCGGATCCTGCGTTGCTGTGGCTCTGGCCTAGGCTTAGGGTGGCAGCTACAGCTCCAATTTGACCCCTAGCCCGGGAACCTCCATATGCCGCAGGAGCGGTTCAAGAAATGGCAAAAAGACAAAAAAAAAAAAAAAAAGAAATTCTGCAATTAGGAAAGTGTGTCTCTGCCTTGAACCATCTATATAATGATTCATTCTACCAAGAAGTCCGTGTCCAAACCCATGTGGACAGGAAAGGCTCTGCCAGAGCACTGAACCCTCTTTAATCAGTGGCATTTGCCAAAGCCTTACTATTAAGGGACAATGGGACAGGAAGTGGACAGAAAACTGCTACAAGAAATGTTATCATCCTGAGCAAGGTTTTCCCAGGGTTTCAAAACACCCTACTTCTGCCCATCTAGACAGATATTTGGTCCCTTTATACATGACCCAGTCATGAATGCTTAAAAGTTAAAGGGCTGAAGGGATCCATCAGCATGAGAGTTTTGAACCTGCTCCATTTCCAACCTTGGCCTATTCACCTCTCCTTAGGCAACCTGGTGGTCCCCCTGCTCCAGGGAGGTCATCATATTGATGCCCAACTTAGTGAATACCCCCGACTGGCATTGCACACTGCAGCCCAAAACTCCTGGGCTCAAGCGATCCTCCAGCTCCCAAGTAGCTGGAACATGATGGAAGATGGTGTGAGAAAAAGAATGTGTATACATGTATGACTAGGTCACTATGCTGTACAGCAGAAATTGACACAACACTGTAAATCAACTATATTCTAGTACAAAATAAATAGAAAATACATAAAAGGGGGGAAGGGAGTGTGTGCACCTCAAATAAACTGAGCATTCAGCCTGCAAAAACATCCAATACTTGTCTTCACCCCCTCCCCACCCAAAGCTGGGGGGTATTAAAGATGGGGGGGTCATGGGGTCCAGGGAAGAAGAGGACTGGGAAATGTAGGAAAAGAGAGCATCCCCAACCCAACAGAACTTAGCATCCTAGTCCCCAAAAGAACAATGGGGCACTTCCGACTCCTGGCCTCCTTCAATTCAGCCTCAAATCCAGAGACAAAGACCTATTATGCAGAATAGATTTTACAGAAAGGCAGAAGGAGGGTGAGGGGGAAAGAGGATAATTCATGTGAGGTGTTTTTTCTTTTTTTTTTTTAATCCCATCAGGGATCTCATTATAATTTCATTATTAGCAGCAAAACCAAATAAGTGGCAAGAAAAAGAATCTCAACTTAATATTAACACACACACACACTCACACACACCAAGATGAAAGATCTTCTGAGCTTCAAAGCGGCTGCTAATTTTCCCAGCTTCAAACGACTCAGTGAGAAAGACATTGATAATGAATGTGCTTTTTCCACCGGCTCACTTAGAAACTTTTTCCCTTTCCGTCTCCCTCCCCAAAATGAGTTCTCATTTTTAACTGGAAACAAATAACAGAAGTAATAACAGAATCCTGAGTTCATACATAATCTTCCTCCAGTGCTTTATCAATAAATGTAGGGGAAACAGAGAAGGAAGAAGCACAGAAGGATGCTCCTCTGAAAATGCGGACGCTGACGCCGTGGAATGTGCAAGGCTAGCTGAGTACGGGAACAGGGTCTCAAAGATGAGAATCCAAGTCTCTAAAGTCTCAATGTGGGGACAGGAGACCAAACACAAGGGAAAAAAAACAATACAGTTTCTCAGGGAACCAAAACCACTCAGCATTTTTTTTAATTTTTCCAATTTCTTGGAGTTCCCATTGTAGCACAGAGGGTTAAGAACCCAACACAGTGGCTGCGAGGATGCAGGTTCAATCCCTGGCCTCGCTCAGTGGGTTAAAGATCCAGTGTTGCCACAAGCTATGGTGTAGGTCGAAGATGCCACTCCAATTTAAACCCTAGCCCAGGAGTTCCCTTCGTGGCTCAGCAGTTAGCGAACCTGACTAGGATCCATGAGGATATGGGTTCAATCCTTGGCCTTGCTCAGTGGGTCCAGCGTTGCAGTTAACTGTGGTGCAGGTCGCAGGTACGGCTCAGATCTCAAGTTGCTGTGACCTTGATGTAGGTTGGTGGCTACAGCTCTGATTCGACCCCTAGCCTGGAAACCTCCGTATGCTGCGGGTACAGCCCTAAAATAGCAAAAATAATAAATAAATAAATAAACAAATGAACTCTAGCCCAGGAACTTTCATATGCGCAGGTATGGACATAAAAAGAAAAAAATGTTTCTTTAATTATTATTTTCTCTTATCGAAGTATCACTGATTTACAGTGCTATATTAGTTTCAGGTATAAGCACAACGATTCAGTCATACAGACATATATATTCTTTTTCAGATTCTTTTCCACTGGCTCACTTATAAACTTTCTATAATTAACTAATTATATTAATTATAGGTTATTATAAGACATTGAATATAAGAGTTTCTGCTGTGGCACAATGGGTTAAGGATCCGGTGTTGCCACAGCTTTGGCGCAGATCACAGATGCAGCCAGGATTCAATCTCTGATCTTGGAATTTCCCTACGCCATGGGTATGAGCAAGAAAAAAGACATCGAATATAGTTCCCTCTGCTATACAGTTGGTCTTTGTT
Organism: Phacochoerus africanus; assembly: GCF_016906955.1. NCBI lineage: Eukaryota > Metazoa > Chordata > Mammalia > Artiodactyla > Suidae > Phacochoerus > Phacochoerus africanus. The sequence continues at coordinate 86,370,690 of NC_062549.1, forward strand.
GTTTATCTATTATTTATGTAGTAGTATATGTTAATCCCAACCTCCTAATTTATCTTTCCCCACACCCTTCCCCTTTAGTAACCATTTTTTCTATGTCAGTGAGTCAATTTCTGTTCTGTAAATAAGGTCATTTATATCACATTTTTGGATTCCACATATAAGTAATATCCGAAGGTCTTTGTCTTTGTCTGGCTTACTTCACTTAGTATGATAATCACACAGCATTTTTGACTCACTGCCCTCAATCAAAAAGGGATTCCAGGTAGGTCTTCTTAGCACATTTCAAAAAAAACAACCACTGCTCCCCTTTAAAAGACAAGTTCTCTCACCAGCAAGCATTTATCACAAGCATGACAATGGGCAGTGTTTAAATTCAGAAGAATAAGTCTTGGATATCAGGAGGCCACAATTTAATAAGTGAGTGAGGTATGCTTTTCCTTCTCTCTTTTTGTCTTTTTAGGGCTGCACAGGCAGCACATGGAAGTTCCCAGGCAAGGGGTTGAATTAGAGCTGTAGCTGCCGGTCTACACCACAGCCACAGCAATGCCAGATCCGAGCTGTGTCTGCGACCTACACCATAGCTCACTGCAACATCGGACCCTTAACCACCTAGCGAGCCCAGGGATCGAATCTGCATGCATCCTCAAGGATTCATTTTCACTGAGCCACGATGGGAACTCCTTCTTTCTTTCTTTTTACAATCAATTCTTTAAGGTAACACAGGACAAGGCAAAGACAACCTCAGAAACTAATGTAAGCACCACTGTGGGAGGCCATTCTGTCGCAAAGACCAGGTCCTAGTACTAACACATAGGCCGGTCACTTGATGAAGCTTGAGCCAGTGAATGAGGAAAAGCACTCAGCACTGTGCCTGACACAGAGGTGGTGCTCAGTAAATAATAACCCCCCCCCCCAAAATCTACCCCCTTTGACCTTCCTCAGTGGTGACAGGGCATATTGCCTTGAGAAGAACATTTTGAGAAAACTACAAATATACCTCATTGCCTGATAAGATGCATTTCAAGAGTACAGAACTGGTGCCCAGAATCTTGACTTTCTTTGTCTCTGTAAACTGTCTTTTCCATCAAGAAGCTAGGAACTTGAGAAGAATTCACACTGAATGTGTTTCAGAAAGTATTCCCTGCTGGTGAAGTGTGATACTGCAAGCTTAGCTCTTATAGGCATGTTCATTCTTGACAAAAAAATAAATAAAAATAAAAGAGAGAAAGTTTCTGGAATTTCCCATAAGCTAGGGCCACCTGTACACTGCAGTGCTCAGGAATCTATGCGGTGGTGTTCCTACCATGGCACAGTGGATTAAGAATCCGACTGCAGGAGTTCCCGTCGTGGCGCAGTGGTTAACGAATCCGACTAGGAACCATGAGGTTGCGGGTTCGGTCCCTGCCCTTGCTCAGTGGGTTAAGGGTCCGGCGTTGCCGTGAGCTGTGGTGTAGGTCGCAGACGCGGCTCGGATCCCTCGTTGCTGTGGCTCTGGCGTAGGCCGGTGGCTACAGCTCCGATTGGACCCCTAGCCTGGGAACCTCCATATGCCTCGGAAGCCAATGACTTGGGCTGCTGCGGAGGTGAGGGTTCAATCCCTGGCCTGGGAACGTCCATATGCTGCAGGTGCAGCTATTTAAAAAAAAAAAAAAAAAAAAAAGATTCTATGTGGTTGATCACAGTGTAGCACATTCCATAGGAAAACAGTTCAATTCTACCCCAAAGGAATTTTCTACCTTACAGAAATATACTCTTAAATTTATAGTAAGAGTCACTGGAGAAACAGACACCTAAGCCAACTGTCACAAGGATATTTTCTAGAATGAAAATAGTTGTCAAAAGTAAGTTATTTCCTTTAAGGTTTTTTTCTTTTTTTTTCTTTTTGTCTTTTTAGGGCCACACCCACAGCATACGGAGGTTCTCAGGCTAGGGGTCGAATCGGAGCTACAGCCGCCAGCCTACACCACAGCCACAGCAACATCAGATCGGAGCCAAGTCTGCGACCTACACCACAGCTCAGGGCAATGCCGGATCCTTAACCCACTTAGCGAGGCCAGGGACTGAACTTGCGTCTTCATGTATGCTAGTCAGATTCGTTTCTGCTGAGCCATGACAGGAACTCCTTCTTTAAGTTTTATAAGCAGCTTTGATGACAACAGGCAGGGCAAAGGTTCCCAACCTTTGTGACTGTAGAATCTCCCTTCTTATTACCAAAAAATTACAAGTTCTATTTTTAGCTTCTACCGCTGGAGGAAAGATGCATATGACAAAAAGCCAGTAGGAACTGAAAAGTGCTTTTTTTTAAAGTGACTGTGCATTTTGTCAACCCCAACAGCATCTCCTATATTTAAAGAATTTCAGTAGGTATGTCTGCATGTGCGTCTGTGTACCCACGACATTGTTCTATTTATAGATGATGCTTGATATTCTGTTTATAGATGACACACGATTTCCCAAACCTTTTCAACAACTTCTTGGCTCCCCCAGGGTCCATGGCCCCAGAATGGGAATCACTGCACCAGAGGAAAGAAGATTCCAGTTGAAGACATATGCCTCTAACCAATACTTTCATGGAGAGAAAATGACATTCAAACAGCTGAATGATTTTACACACACCACGCCTCGTTCTACTCCTACCAACACTATCAAAACATTGATAGACACCATACAGATAATTTCCCAGCGTACATGGTCTCCACTGCTGGCTTATAACACAATAAAATTCCTCTTTGGTGTAAGAACCGACCTTCTATCTTCTGTGCAGACATCTATTACAAACAGCGAGTAAGGATATTTCAGAGAAAAACATAATCAAAACAGCATTTCTAACAAAGATATATGTGTGTGATCAATGACAAGAGTAGCCGTTGCTTAAGAAACATTAATAAATAATCCTTCCGATCCAGTTAGCCGTGTGGTTTTAGGACAGCGGAAGGATGATAGGAAAGCAACAATCCATAAGAAAGACTGACCCTCACATAAATGGACACACGGCATTCCCACCCCCAGGACACACCTCCTCCCTCCTTCTCCCTCTCTGATTTCCACGCATCCATCTCAGCTCCTGTTTGTCTGAGGCCACAAGCAACTGGATTTGTCAAGCCCCCTTTTAACAACTTGTTGTCACAGTCCATTACCAAATTGCATATAGTTATATATTCCACTAATTAGGCTTCTAAAATATCATTAACATGTCTCTTGATCATTAGCATAACGTATGAGGCGTCCTCGTTAGGCACGACTCGAGTTTGTTAACGTGGTAATGAAAGGCACAAGGCAGGCGCGGCGGGAACCAAGAAATGCAGAAGTGGGGATTATCCAGGCACTGATGCCAAGCCACGGAGAGAGGGCCAGAGACACAGACAAAGGCGAAGAGGAAGAGGCAGAGAGACACACCCCAAAGAAAACCTCAGTACCTGGATGGGTTTGGCATTTAGAGGGCTGTTTTGGCATGAAGGTGAGATTGAGCACACCCTTCCCAGCTTGGAGGGAATGGAAACTCGGAAAGGCTCTTTCTTAATTTACCTAAGCAGTGAAAGCATCTAAAATGTCCTAGAGGGAGTTCCCACTGTGACACAGAGAAAATGAATCCGACTAGTATACATGAGGATGCAGATTCAATCCCTGGGCTTTCCCAGTGGGTTAAAGATCCGGCATTGCTGTGAGCTGTGGTGTAGGTTGCATATGTGACTCAGATCCTGAGTTGCTACGGCTGCGGCTCTGATTTGACCCCTAGCCTGGGAACTTCCACATGCCACAGGTGTGGCCCTAAAAAGAAAAAGAAAAAAAGAAACCAAGTACAGAAACCTCCTTTCCTATCACCTAACACATGGGTGCAACCCTCCCGCCCTCATTCCTGTAATCCTCCAGTCCTGGTTGCAGCAAACAGCAGGCAGTTTATTAGAATTACCTGGGGTAACATTTTTCTATTCCTCACCAGGCCCTTTATTAACACACTGCGAGATGTCCCCGTCTAGCTGTACCCCCCGCGTTAGTGATGATCATCTCGTGTGTAATGGGGCAGGTCTTACCTCTGGAGATGATAGGCATGCTCCGTGTAGAAAAGACAGGAGGAAGGAGGGCATCTGAAGAAATGGCAACTGTGTGTGTATGGTGAGCATGTGTCCACATGGCTGTGAGCCCACAGCAACGATGTGCCAGACATGGATGGTCATCTCAAACAGCCAGGCAGAGATTACAGAAATGTTCCCAAATGTGGCCATTAGGACTCACAGGACAAGGATACAAGACAGTATTTGATTTAGGAAAGTGGTGAGCCTACGAGGGGTAGAGAATTTTTTTTTTCTTTTTGCCTTTTCTAGGGCCGCTTCTGCAGCATATGGAGGTTCCCAGGCTAGGGGTCGAATCAGAGCTGTAGCCACCAACCTACGCCAGAGCCACAGCAACGCGGGATCCAAGCTGTGTCTGCAACCCACACCACAGCTCACGGCAACACCAGATCCTTAACCCACTGAGCAAGGCCAGGGATCCAACCCATAACCTCATGGTTCCTAGTCGGATTCGTTAACCACTGCACCACAACGGGAACTCCGAGGGGTAGAGAATTTGAAGGAATTATGAGAGATGAGCCGAGAACATGTGCAAATCAAATGCCTAAATCATCCTGAACAAGGAAGAGCCTGGTCCAAATGAGTATTCCTTGATCATAGGCTGAGGACAGAGGGGGGCAGCCTCAGAAACGAGCAAGAGAACCTCACTCCTCTAGTCACTACTATATAAAGAGACCATCGTGGCTCGGCGGAAACAAATCCGACTAGGAACCATAAGGTTGTGGGTTCCATCCCTGGCCTTGCTCAGGAGGTTTAAGGAACCAGCGTTGCCGTGAGCTGTGGTATAGGTCACAGATGTGACTTGGATCCCATGTTGCTATAGGATAGCATCCCTGTGGTGTAGGCCATTAGCTATAGCTCCAATTCGACCCCTAGCCTGGGAACCTCCATATGTCATGAATGCAGCCCTAAATGGCAAGGAAAAAAAAAAAAAGACCAATCAAGAACTTGGGAGTTTAGGAGTTCCCTTAGTAGCTCAACAGGGTAAGGATCCGGCATTGTCACTGCTGTGGCTCAGTTTACTACTGTGGTGCTGGTTCCATCCCTGGCCCAGGAACTTCCGCACACAGTGGGTACAGCTGAAAAAGAAAAAGAACTTGGGAGTTCAAAGTCCCACCTGTCTCTCAACACAGAAGACTCTCTGGGCTAATATCTCTGAGTCTGAAATTTCATACCGATAAACTGAAAGCATCCAAAGTGCATACAGTACAGCACCAAGAGAGGTGTGTCACAATGGCTTTCCTGGAAAGACTTCAGCAGAAGCAGCAATGGGAACAGGAATCAAGATGTCTGGCAACCCACCGTTTTAAAGTGTCTCCTTCCAATGCAGTGCCTTTTCCTACATAGGGATCATTTCCAACCCAGTCTTACCTCATGGGGCCATTGAAAGAAACATCTACTCAGCATTTGCACATCTACTCAGCATTTACACATCTACGCAGCATTTGCACATACTCCAACAATCCCATGACTTTATATGTCGATGCAACCAGGGCTTATGGACAGGGAGAAAGAACAAAAGTGAGTTGATTTTATAGAACAGGTTTGATATGAATAATGGAGCCTTTTTGCTTTAATCCACCTCATTCCTAAAGAAGATGGGAATAAAGTGGTAGAAAATATCTATCCAAATGCTGTTCAAACATTCCCCAGGCAGGGAATTCCCATTGAGGCTCAGCAGTAGTGATGATTCTGTCTAGTTTTCGTGAGGACGAAGGTTTACCCTGGCCTCACTCAGTGGGTTAAGGATCTGGTGTTGATATGAGTTGCAGTGTAGGTCACAGATGGGGCTCAGACCTGGTGTTGCCGTGGCTGCGGTGTGGACTGGCAGCTGCAGCTCCGATTCAACCCCTAGCCTGGGAACATCTGCACGTGTGGCCCTAAAAAGCCAAAAAAAAAAAAAAAAATTCCATAGGCAGACACAGGAGTAATCCTCTGTGAGCTCTGAATGTAATCCTTGCATGCCAGAACCACAAAACCCTTGCTGATTAGGTGTGTAGCCCTCCTTTTCTCAGTAGAGCTGTTAAGAAACTCCATGGACCTTGGACATGAAAGATCTTAATTCCAAAGAGATGGCATGCGTAACAAAAGGGAAGGCCAAATTTCATGATTATTTCGGAGTTCCCACTGTGGCACAGAGGAAACGAATCCAACCGGTATGCATGAAGATTTGGGTTCCATCTCTGGTCTCACTCAGTGGGTCAGGAATCCAGCATTGCCACGAGCTGCGGTGTAAGTTGCATATATGGCTTGGATCCCACATTGCTGTGGCTGTGTTATAGGCTGGCAGCTATAGCTCAGATTCAGCCCCTAGCCTGGGAACTTCCACATGCCACAGGTGCAGCCCTAAAAAGAAAAAAAAAGGAAAAAAAATTTTTTTTAATTCATGATTATTACTCTTCAGAGGCCCTTTGTTGCTTGTGGAATAGCCAACCACATCAGCCCAGGACAGCAGAGCCCCTGACCTAAAACTGACTCTGAAGAAGGACAGGCAGTAAAAGCCAGTCTGCGCACAAAGGCCCAGCCCCAAACTGCTCCTCCAGGCTGTCCTTCCCAATGCTTTCCAACATCTTTAACAGTCAGGCAAATGTCCCTGATAGGTCCTGAAAACCTAATTCTCCCCCTCTGACCAGAAAAGAAAAAGAAGGCAAAACATAAAGACAGAGAAAGAGGAGGACAAAATGAAAAAAATGGAAGAAATGAACTGAAAAGAAAAAATGTCTTTGGCTTTCCTCCCAAAACCTGAAGTCAACAGTTACAAATTCAACCAGGCATTCAATAATCTACTCTACACCAGGTAGGCCTGGTTTTAGGCTGTGGAGATATAGTTATGGACAAGCCCCTTCTTCATGTCAGAGATGGGGAGATGAGCACGGAAGAAAACACACACACACACACACACACACACGTATGCACATGTACACATGTGAGCATGCGAATTAGTAAAAGAGCCTAAAATGATATGGATTTCTTTTTTCTTCTAATAGCCACACCTGTGGCATACATATGAAAGTTCCTGGGCTAGGGATCAAATCAGAGCTGCAGCTGCAGTCTACACCACAGCCATGGCAACACCAGATCTGAGCCACATCTATGACCTACGCCACAGCTTATGGCAACACCAGATCCTTAACCCACTAAGTTAGGCCAGGGAATCAAACTCGTATCCTCACGTACACTACATCAGGTTCTTAATCCACTGGCCCACAACTGAACTCCAAGATTATTTTTAAAGATATAAAAATGTTATCATGTTTGCCTGGAGACAATTATTAGGATTAGCTAGAATTACATAAACAAAATACAGCCTCTAAACTGTAGACCTGCTTCTTAGGTATTTACATACAAATGAGTGTTTTTGAAGGCCTTGAATCCAAAGGTTTTTCTAAGGTAGTCTACGTTTTTCTATACAAGTCTGCCTAGATCTTTACAATATGTATTTGATGGGTCTGCCTTATCTATGAAACTAAAGTAAACTTCCTCCATGTCTCTGCAACAGTTATCACAAAGTCAACATCAATAAAATCAGACATCTGACCAAGGACAAGGAATAAAGAGTTGTCCTCACCTGAGTACCAGAGGTTGATGCAGAGAAGGCACTTCTCTGAGAAAGTCAGCTGTCCCACCTCCGCTTCTCCAGGTAGTGCTCACAGAGTACATGCCCCTGCCCCCACTCCGCCCACTCCCCACACCCCATCTTTCCGTCCATCAACAAAGCACACATGCTTAGGCGCTTAGGTGGGATGGGGCCTCGGAGAGAAGTGGAACTTGTAACAGACAAAGCAGTGATGGGGAAAACAATACCCGCTAACCTCAGAGGAATGTGGGATCACTTGGAGCGCTCAATGGGATGTTTACAAAGTGCCCTCTAAACTATAAAATCACACAAACAAAACTTACTATAATCACCCTGGAGTAGGGGGGGGAGGATGCCAACAAAATACTGCAAAAGGCCACAGTTCGGTGGAGCTTTCCCTGAGACATGCTGGGTACCCACACTATTATTTCTCTAGCATCTAGAAAACTTCCTGGCCCAATCTCTGTATCTGAAGCAGGATTTTTTTAAACCCAACAAAATTAGAAGATCCATGGATGGTCTTTCAGAGGTTCCTTAGCTTCCTGAAATTACACAGGGAAACAAAAATGTGTGTATCTAAGTTCCTTTTCTGGGGAGAGGGCCATAGCTTTCATGAGAATATAATGAGACACATGACCCAAAAGGTGTCCCACTCCGGCTGTAAAGGGGAGTGTCTAAGGCTGTGTACCGGAGGATTAAGATCACGTGGGAGCTACTATTTCAAGAGTTTCCAAAAGCATCCACTGCCCGGTCCAAACCGGCTGGTCCTTCAGGTCAATTTCATTCCCTTGAGGACTCCCCCCACCCACCCTCAGCCCCTTAACTGAATAATGTAGTAAGCCGCTGCTTGAAAGATATTGTAAATAGCTCCAACGGAGTGTAGTTTGGGGCAGCTTCCAATTAGCCTTCACTTAACGGTCTTTTTTTTTCCTGCCAAGTTTGTGTGGTGAGGATCCAAGACCCCGCCCTCTGCTTGGCTCAGAGTTCAGGGGCAGGGAGGAGTCAAGTTTGTGATCAAGCTGGTAGATGTCAGCTTGAGCGTGTCCAGATGTCCCCACCTGAATGCTGCAGAGGGAAATTAAAAGGTGCTTTGAAAAGAGGTGTGCCTGGCAGTGCCGCAGTGAAGGGAGCTGGTTTCCTGTGAGTTTCCTTCTTTTGTTTCTCTCCCTCTAGCCTAACCCTAACATTTCCCTATGGCCACTTAATCATCCGTGATCATTTTACCCTTTTCTCTGCTTCCTGGATGATTATCTCCCCATTTCATTTGCATCCCAGTGGAGATACATCTAAGCTAAAAACAAAGCTGATGGCCAATTAAAAGGTAAGCACCTTATGTGAAAGGCTGGAACATTTGTACTTCAATATTCATAATTACGTAGCTCTTGAATGACTGAAGAACAATGCATGGCCAGATATGAGGCTAATCAAGCACCTATACTTTGCAATCCAAATCAACCCACGTCTATTTAACTGATTGCTGGGAATTACCTGCTTCCCTATTGCTGGCTGGGAGCCTCAGTACTTCATAAATATTAGAGACGGAAAAGACCACGGAGTTCCTAATGTGTTTATTTCAGTATAATGAATTCTTCAGGCAAGTGATAGGATTACTGAAGCAGAGCTTGGTAAAAACCCTACTGATTTTGGCAGCTCTACTATTCTTCAGGAAGAGCATCGAAATATTACTGAGGAATAGAGCACAGCCATCACTCACTTGGACGTAATTTTTTTAAGGAAGATAGAACTTACCTTTCACTTATTTTTCCAAATCATCAGAGCACCAAAATTGCCCCTGGAGTTGTACAAGGTTAAACAGAGAAAAAGGGGAGAACGTGAGCACTGGAGGAGCTGGTCATCTTGGACAAGATTCAAGTGAACGTCAGCATTCCCCAGAGGAGGTTAGGGGCTGGCGTTGATCATCTATCTCTTGAGTCCCTCCAATGTGAGGATTATTCTCCCAATAGAAAGCTAATTTAGAATCTGTTCTTAGACCTTTAAGGGATGCTTTCAAGGGTTTATTAATACTACTACTAATTTGGGGGTGGGAGGGAGGTGGTAACGGGGTTTTTCAGCCTTGCTCAGAGAGGTAAGACATTGACACTTTACAAACTGAGGCAATGGGAAGGCCAAAGAAATGCTAACACTCACCAAACAATTCTTTTTCTAGACAAGAATCAGGTATTAACATCTCTGCTCCTTGCAAATGCTCTGTCCACTGGGAGGCAGCACAGGCTGTTGGAAAGAGAAATGCACCAGAGCCCAGGGATCCGGGTTCTAGTCCCTGATGTGCCACAGACCTGGGGCATGTGCTGTGGCCAGTAAACAGCATCCCAGATACAAAATTGGGGGGGGGGGGGAGAGAAAAGGAGACAAGAGATGCAGATGGACCTCAGAGGTAAAGCTATCACCTGCCAAAAGGGGATCCATACACACACAGAAGCTTGGGGAATGTGGAAATTGATCTTTTGAAATATAACCGGCTCTCCCCTGATAAGGAAAGACACCACTACTACAGGGATTTAAAATAAACAGAACAGGAGTTCCCGTCGTGGCGCAGTGGTTAACAAATCCGACTAGGAACCATGAGGTTGTGAGTTCGGTCCCTGCCCTTGCTCAGTGGGTTAACGATCTGGCGTTGCCGTGAGCTGTGGTGTAGGTTGCAGACGCGGCTCGGATCCCGAGTTGCTGTGGCTCTGGTGTAGGCCGGTGGCTACAGCTCCGTTTCGACCCCTAGCCTGGGAACCTCCATATGCCCTGGGAGCGGCCCAAGAAATAGCTAAAAAGACAAAAATAAAAAATAAATAAAAAAATTTTAAAAATAAACAGAACAGAGCAAACACACTTTAAAACAGAGTTTTCTAAAGTATATTTCTAAGACTCTTAGTCCAGGGAGAAAGATCCCCAGCTCAAATAAATTCTGAAAAGCAACGTTACTACACCACAGACACCCCTAGGGAAGGGTTCCAACGCACGTGAACATGTTAATTCACATTTTCCCCAAATTACTTGACTGGCAACCTTCTCTCACACACAAAAATTTACAAAAATATTAGCCCTGAGGTTCCCATTATGGCTCAGCGGTAATGATCCCAATTAGTATCCATGAGGATGTGGGCTCCATCCCTGGCCTCGCTCAATGGGTTAAGGATCTGGTGTTGCCGTGAGCTGCAGTGTAGGTCACAGATGCGGCTCAAATCAGGTGTTACTGTGGTTGTGGCTTAGGCTGGCAGCTGCAGCTCTGATTCGGCCCCTAGCCTGGAAATTTCCATGTGTCTCAGATGTGGCCCTAAAAAAACAAAAAGATGATCTATAGATAGACAGACAGACAGATCTTATATATGTGTGTGTGTGTGTGTGTGTGTGTGTGTGTGTGTGTGTGTGTGTGTATAAGCTCCACAGAGCACACTAAGAAATGCTGTGTAAAGCTATTAAAAATGGTAACAATACCTAGCTGCAAACTGGAGAGAGAAGATTCTTGAACCATCAGACACAGTCTTAGGTGACTGGTCAAGTGGTTTGCACTGTTTTATTCACAATCCCCTACTTATTCTCTCAGATCAACAACACTCATTTGTGAGGCAGCTGGCCTCAGCGAAAGGTTAATTCCATGGCCATGAAACTCAGCCCAGCTAACAGACTCATATGGGGGTTGAACCTTGTCATCTCGGCCCCATTAGCTTTAACCAACTGAGCTGACTAGCTCCAGACATTAGCCTTAGGTATAAGCTCCCAGGGAAATAAAAATTTAAAGGCACCAGCACATGGCCTATAGGCTTTAGCATATGAACTTAAGGAACTTTTAAATAATATTTGAGATGAAGGCAGGCTATTTCACCCATAACAGGAAAAGAAACAGTCACGGGGTAATACGATCTGACCTCTGGCACTAGACTCCAGGTGGGTTCATATCCCAGTTCTACCATTTAACAGCTGTATGACCTTGAGAAAATTACTTCACTTATTTGAAACCTGGTCTCAAAATCTGTAAATTAGGATAAATATATTCCATTCCTCAAAGATTATTAGGAGGATTATGTGAAATGATCTATGTCAATGGATTTAGCACTGTGCCTAGCATATGAGCAGTATCCATAAATATGAGTTACTACTAGGACACGTAAAAGGACTAAATGATCTCAGAAAACGCAGCTCCCTCTCAAGTTAGCATCAAGAAAATGCAATTTGGGATTTCTTTTTTTTCCCCCTCCATTTCATAAAGTGTCTTTTCACCCTGTAATTTATCAGAAAATATGCCTCTTAACCCTTCGCTGTGAATTTCAGTGTGTGGGGGGGGAGATGCTTGGTCAGGTGTTTGTCCTTGAGGACAGATTTCTAAGTTAATAAAACCTGAGAAGTTAGAAAATATGATTCAGCTAACTGAAACTCATTTTACTGGTTTACTCCCAGGAATATATGTCTCAAGGGAGATACACCCAAAATAATGCTAAATAATTGCAAGGTATTATTACATGGCCTGGCCTAGGATTTCCTACCAGCAAATGGGTAAACCATCTCCTACCACCCGCCACAGGAGCAGGAGGAAGGAAAAGGTGGGGAGGGGATCCTGAAGGGCAGAGGGACAGGAGGAGGCTTGGAGCATGGACACAGGGGCACAGGGTTGCAGCAGCACACCTCCTGGATGAGGCCCTGGAGGCGACATCAAGGGCCAGCCCAGGCGTGTTCACACACTGAATCAGCCCCAGGTTTGGAGAACAGCCACTGGAAAGTTTACTGGGAGTCACAGAACAGCAGCTCCAGAGGCCAAATATAGAAAGAGATTACGCCAACCTCTCGAGCCCCATCCCAAAGTTCACACGACCATATTCCACAGGACATATCCTGGATCTGTCACCTCGGGAGACCCCCCCCAGTGAGAAGGATTTCCATGGTGTCCACCTGGAAGGCACCTCGGTAACCAAAAACAATAACCCCTGGCCTCCCCAGACTCCTGGCTCTTAACCTCTAAGACCTTTCCAGGCACATCCGGCCCAGGGAAGCCAAATCCCAAAGCCAAGAGGGTGCTGTGGACACTCACACAAGGCCCGCAGGCTCTCCCTCCTGCTCCTTCTTCAACGTCGTTCCTCTGCTCTTGTGACAGGTCATTTGTAACTGTCTTGTGGGTTTTATGTAGTTGCGGTGGGCACAATTAAATGCTGTTTTAACTAACAGAATCCTTGTCCAGAAAACAAAAACCACACCAAAGTCAGTCTGGTTACGTGGCCATGTCTGGCGACGGCTTCACCTCACCACCTCGTCGATCCAATCAATGGTGAAGTGGCTGACTGTTCATAAAGGTGGATAAAAACAAATTGATCACAAAAGGTCAATTCGGTACCTAACATTTAGAAGGCTGGCGTTGGAACACTTGTCATCTGTGGGGAATCAACACCATAGAAAATCAGCAATATGTCACCTTTACAAAGAATCTTTTGCCTGAAAGAAGGAAAAAAATGTACTGTAGAAAAATATTACGTATATCAGTGCAGAGAAAAGATACGGAGGAAAATATGCATCCTTTTTAAACTCCCTGTGGTTCTTTAAAAAAGTATTTCTTTTTTTTTTTTTTTGGTCTTTTTAGGGCCACACCCATGGCATATGGAAGTTCCCAGGCTAGGGGTCGAATTGAAGCTGCAGCTGCCAGCCTACACCACAGCCACAGCAACACGGGCTCCAAGCAGCATCTGCATCCTACACCACAGCTCATGGCAACGTCAGATCCTTAACCCACTGAGCAAAGCCAAGGATCAAACCTGCATCCTCACAAATGCTAGTCAAATTGGTTTCCACTGATCCATGATGGGAACTCCAAAAGAGTATTTCAATCAGAAGTAGAAATGGAAATAAAGTAGTCCCAGGTTAACTCATAGATTGTTAATAAAAAAGGAAATGAGTTTCCAACTCTTTTTATTTTCATACATGGTTACTCCATGAAGAAACTGTACCCATACACTTCCTCTGACGATCTGAGAAATCCATAGATTTGAAGAGTCCTCACTCCCCTAGAATAAAGGGAAAGGTTGAACATGTTTACAGAGTTCAACTGACATGCCCAAGAGTGCCAGCCTAAGCCGCCAGCCGGTCATGCCCCACCAAACCTGTTTATCATGACCATGTGCATTGAATCAAGGCCCAACTTAGACCTACAAAGTGTGTGGGAGTCCACTTGTCTGAGCTGCCTACCTTATGGAAGGAGAAATGAAGGCAGAGCTAGAGACCCTTCATTAGTCCTCTGGCAAAAATCAGTGGTCTAGCTGGGAATGTTGCAAGAGCCAGAAGGCACCTGTCCCCAGACACAGAGAGGAGGAGGAAAGAGGGAGGCGGGTTGGCAACACAAGAGAGAAAGAAAGAGGGAACAGTCAAGGAAGGTGCAGCTCAGGAAAAGGCAGGTGTCTATGCGCTGACCATATCACGTGAGCCTGGCATTCAAAAAGCAGCCCACAGCACTGGGAACTATGTCCAGTCACTTATGATGGAGCATAATAATGTGAGAAAAAAGAATGTATACATGTATGTGTAACTGGGTCACCATGCTGTAGAGTAGAAAAGAAATAAAAAAATTTTAAAAATTAAAAAAAAAAAAAAAGCAGCCAAGCTAGGTCCTGCAAGAACCACTGTCCTCAGGTCTGGATCCCCCACCTTCATCATAAAACACATCGATGTCCTTGGTCAAGTCGCCTCATCACTCCTTACTTCACTCTCCTCCCGCATCCTCTAAATTTGTCTCCATTCTGCTTTCCTGCACTTTCACACATGGGGGAGGCCCAACCACTCAAGGCCCCAGGGCACAGGAAGAACAGAATTATCCCTTGCTTCCTGAGAGGTATGGGCAAGGAACTGTCTCCAGTAGACATCTCACAGACAAATCCTAGGAAGGTTATCCCTCAAGTTGATGGAGTTGACCTCTGGCAAGGTAATGACCACATGCTAGGTCTTGCCAGGTCCTGGGTGCCCCTAGGAGCAGAAGAGAAGACACACCTCATTTACACCACCAGTTAAGTCCAGCATTACCAGCACATGCTCTGGAGTCATCCCACCTCAGACTGAGAGAGTTCAGGCAGATCATAACATGGGGTTTGATTTCTTTGTTTCCTCCCCAAGGCAACCTCACCATAAATGCAGATCAGGCAAAGGAATGTATACGGCTGTTACCAAAAACTACCTGTTTGTTTATTAAGATATGGAGCCTTAACTGTATAACAGGCACTGTGCTCACTGCAGGTGCTAATCTGGGAGAGCTTGGGGCTCCCACCTACACATGGACATAGAGCATGACAAAAGCACAATGACCTACGCACAGCCTACAAGGACTCATGGGAGGATCCGGGGGCATTACTGATGATGGAGCTGCTCCTAGAAGGAAAAGTTTGCCACGTGGTGTGGAAAACGGTGAATGCATACAAGGCAGAAGACACACTTCTGAACTATTCTGAGAAGAGTGACAAGTTCAGGGCAGCTGGAATAAAATGCATCCCCTGGCAGTCCAACATAGCCTTTGGTATAACTATCTAGGTGATGGCTTCAGATGGCTTGCCTATGGATATGGTAACAAAGCATTTAGGGTCAAAAATCAGAACACAAGGCCTGAACCTGAGCCACTTAAACTTTCAGAGTCACATAGAAAGAGAAATTTAGGAAGAGAAAATAGAGTTGTAATCTGTTAAAATATTTCTGGAAGGACTTCTTAAAGGAACTTCTCCTATAGTGCTCCCTATGAGCCAAGGACGATTCTAAGCACTCTGGGTATACTAACTCCTTTCATCTGTGCAATAACTCTGTGCCGGAGATCTGTTTTTCCTCCTACTTAACAGATCAGGAATGGACACAATGAGTTCAACTAACTCATCCAAGGTTAATCAGCCCATTAATAAACAGAGCCAGGACTGGAAAGCCACGTTGGATGGATTCCATCCCCAGTGCTCTTACCACAGTGTTTTACCACCTCCCGTGTGGCACAGGTAGCAAGCTCACCTCCAGAAGGCGAGAGGGACCGGGCAGAGGGGAACAGAGGCAGGAGCCCTGTCACAGTCCCTGTCTCTTCCTGGGCGTAAGGCAGTGCTCCCAGTGAGTACCAGGCAACTTTCCACCACAGAATCTTTTGTACGTGTCAATTCAAAACAAATGGGACAGTTCTGAAAGTTTTAGGATATGGGTGTTGTCCACCAAAAAGCTACAGGCAAGGGCTACAGACCCATCATCAGCTCCCTGTCATCCTACCCTTCTAAGCTCCCAGCTCAGCTGAGCAGCACAGGCTCAAGCCCAGCAAAGGAGCCAGGGCTGCAGCCAGCCTCAAGCTTAGAAGGCAAACCCAGTCACCTGAAATCCCCACCCCCAGCCGCAGCCATATCCCTCTTTGTTTTCTATTGTCACAGCCTACTTGGTCTCGGCAGCAGCTTAATAGCAAAGCATTGGAAATGGGGACAATGGTAACAGATCCCAGCAAAATAGGTGTGAAAGGGGCAGCTGCCAAGCATCCTTCCACAAGAGCACTTCCCAACAGCCAAAGGTTGGCTCTGGCACCCGGAAGTGGAAGGAAGGTCCAAGCACAAAAAAACCTGACTCCTCACTACCAACCCCAGTCGAGACCCACCCCCCCACTCTATCCCCTGCCCCCCAACCTTCTTCCTGATCTAGGAACCCATATATCAGACCCTGCCATGGTTCATTTCAGCAAAAATCAACCAGCATTCTTCTGACCTGGGGCAAAAAATTCCCTCATTGAGATCCTGAAAAATAACATTACATCATGTTGCCCGTGTCAAGTTTATAAATGGGCCAGGGGGAGGCTGGGGTGTAACCTGACACTATCAAAACACTGGCCCTGGGAGAAGAAAGGAGGCCATTGTTGTAGGCTGTCAGCTCTCCTCTGGCTGAAGGTAAAGTGAGATGAGAGGCCAGGCAGAAAGCAGGCCTCACTCTGTATCCCCTAAGAAGTCAGGCGGTCTCTCCCCAAAATGGCTCTGTTCCTGTGTGTCACCCTCCTTTCTGAAGGCAGATGAGCTAAGTCATTTTTACTCCCAGGCCTCAAAGCGAAGAAGCAGTTAGGAATGGACAGAAAGTTCAGGGGCCACTTTTTTTAGAGAGGGAGGGGCGAGCAGGACTCTCTTCTTTTGACAAACAACCAAGTGGGGAAACTGAGCCCCAGTGATCGTGGGTACACAAGAGTAACAATTTTATCTGAAAGACTGAAATAAGAACATGGCCAGAAGTTAAGAAAAAAACAGACCTCGGGAAGAGTCAAGTGAACATGCAATCATAAAGCAAGAAATCTTGAAATCTGAGAAAGAGAAGGAAAGAAAAGAAAAGAAGAGATAAGAAGAGAAGTGAAAAGGAAAACAAAAAAGAAAGAAGAGAAAAGGAAAGAAGAAAAGAGAAAAGAAAAGAAGAAAAGAAAAGAAAAGAAAAGAAAAGAAAAGAAAAAAAAAGAAAAAGCGTCTCCAAAGGAAAGGCTGAGGTTCAGATCAGGAGACAAAAAAATAGTGACAAAAAGAATGTGGGGAGGATTACAGAGCTGGGACAGACACAGAACCAGCCAAAAGACAAAGTGTTGGCACAAAGATTAAAAACATTTTAATGGATAAAAGGAGAAGAAAAAGGATTTATGGTGAGAGAAAGTTCAGAAAATAGAAAGCGAGACAAATGCAAGCCAGCCTGGCTGGAGACAGAATTCTGCTGGTCAAACATTTAATTTGATTTTCTCTTTTCTTTCTTCTCCGTCTCCCAGCTCAGAATGGAAGCACAGGGGAGCATGCAAACGTGCTATCCATGGCAGAAGGCCCAGGAGGGCCGGCCAGCCCATCCCCAGCAAGAGTGTTGCCAGCCCTGCGAGCATCCAGGACAACAACCGTAAGGGCCACAGGTGAACCAGAGAACACGAGGCCAGGGTACCGAACCCATCACTTGGATTTCTCCTGGTTTTCTCCTTCTTTCCACCAAATTATTGCTGATCCTATCATCACTCCAACCAGGAATTTAACCTCTTACAAAAGTTCTCCCCACCCACCCCAGTGCCTCCTGAGCTTAATTCACCAGCAATTAAGAAAGCATATCATCGGGACCACTGGGTTCCTGGTCCTAAACTCTGCTTTTTTGTTAACCCCACCACATTTTCTCTGGAACACAACAGGGACCCCCTCAACTGAAGTGGAATGGTGCCCTGTGGCCCAAGTGCACCGCCCTTCACAAGGGCTTTCCCACAGAGCCCAGCAACCAGCAACCCTGGTTCAAAGAAGAGAAGGGGAGGGGCCCTGGACCACCCTCCAAGCTCAGGGCTTGCATTTCCCTCACAATCCCAGGCCCTCAAGTCTCTTTCAGGCTTTCAGGCAGGGAGACTGTTATTGGCGCCAGAGTGTGATGCATTAAAGCTTGCTGGCTGATGGCAAGCAGAGAACATGGGAGGGGCTGGGGGGGGGGGGAGCCGGGGAGACAGCTGAGGTGGCAGCCACCACTCGCCTCAGTACAGGACCCGATGAAACAAAAGGAGCCACACAGACACAGAAGGTGGCAGCCCTTTTTGACAGAGGGCATCCGTGAACTTGCACCAACCTTGGAGAACAGGCAACCCCCCGTGAGATTTCCTACCCCTAGGAAAATGCCTGTACATTGTCTAACTTCCCCCTCTTCTTTTGCCGTATCCCCCGATTAAATTATGTGTCACATTTCACTGAACGGACACTGAGTGCCGGCTGTGTGCCAGTCGCCAGCTTAGGTACTGGGAACACAGTGTTAAATAAAAAGCAGAATGGTTTCCACCCCAAACCTGTTTGCCTTCCTTTCCTGGGGCCCGAGGCTCTTACCAAACTCACGAGAGAGGATTTAGGGTTTAGGTAAGACATGGTTCATGGTGATTTGCCCAGACTCCAATAGAAGTTGAGAGTCTCAGAGTACCCAGAAAATCGGGGAGCAGGAGGCCTCAAGGACCAAGAGGAGAAAGAGAATTTGGAGGGATGAAGGTCAGTTGAAAGGAGGAAAGGAAGGATGCAGGAACCCCCAAAATGGTGATTTTAGGAATCTGCACATTTTTCTTTTACATTATTATACATGTTCTGCCATGCCTCGACCCCTCAGGGATAACGTCTCTGATTATCAAGAAGAAAGCACTAGTCCAAAAAAAAAAAAGAAAAATTGCCTAGCGTGGTGGGGTTATGGAAAAGGGCCACGTCCAACCAACTCCTGCAATTTTCTGTTTCTTAGAGATTTTGGTCTCTTGCTCTGAACTTCTCACTTTCTCAGAAAAAAAAAAAAAGAAAGAAAGAAAGAAAAAAAAAGTTAGTGCTAAGAAAGGCCTCCTGAAAAGTCTGACGCCTCTGTCCCTTAATTTATTTTCTCATTAATGAGTAAAGGGGGGATTTATTGTCTGAAACAATGTCTGTTTCATATCAACTCTTTTTCCCTGTTTTTTCCCCCAGACAGTGGAGCTCCAAAGAGACCCGGAGCAGATGTTTTCTATTTCAGGAGAGAAAAGTCTCCCCCAATTCCTGAAAGATTCCTGGAATTCTTATACTTAATAAAAATTAGCTACAGGGAAAGAATCATGAATCATGATTTTGGAGTCCATGAAGCCTCTGGGAGCTCATGGCAGGTTCCCCCCTCCTAACCTCCCACCACCCCAAATGCTGCCCATCGCCCACCAGGCTTCATGGGAAAAGCCCTCTGAAAAACGAGGAACCAGGCTCTTCTGGCTGTGCCCACATGCAGCCCTGTATTTCTGATCACAGAAGCCAATCTCTGTGTTATAATCCCAAAAGTTAGAAGAGGGAATCAGACCTGGGGTTTACTCCTGGTTCAGCCTTGGCTTTGGTACTCATTTCAGAAATGCACCACTTCCATTACCTACCTCATCTGTCCAACAGAGTCAGCAGCATCTGACCTCTCACTCTCTTTGGAGTAACACAAATATGAAATGAGATGTAACTGTACACTAATAAATTAAATCCTTACAAAAGTGAACAGTATTTGTATTAAAAGCATTGACATCTGGCATTCTGTTGACAAGGACTTGGGGTTAACTAGTACATTTCTGCACATGCGGGTAGAATTACAACTCTCGAAGGCATATACCTCTCGAAGGTTGCCCATCCCTGATCAGGTCCCTTTACCACTCCCAGTAAAGGCTGTTGCATCCCAAGCCTTTAACCATTCGACATTTATTCAATAAACATTTATTGAGCATCTGGCACAGTACTTGGCACACGCTGGGTGCTCAATAAATGGTTGTTGAATAATGAATGAATGAGTGCCTAATGCAGAGATGAAAAAGACATGGCAGGCTGCCACCAGTCTCTGATCCTGAACCTATATCTGAAATCATTAATGGATTAAGGTGCTCTTCTCTGAAGACCTTGGACCCAGCTCAGAATTCTCAGACTCGGCACACGAAATGAAACCTCTTTGCCATTCTGCACCTAGGCACAGAGATAAAACACATTCTGACCCTGCTTTCATGGAACAAATGAACGAACAGGGGAAAGGCAATAAATTAACAAAGGTAACATAGGATATGTTAAGACAGAAGTACACGAGCCCAGAAGAAGGTCGTGGCATTGAAGGAGGTGGACAAAATGAGTTCTCAAACTTACCTTCCCTTTTAAAACGGTACTCCCGTTGCCTTTGGAATGGAAAAGCAATGAGATCCTGCTGTATAGCACTGGGAACTCTATCTAGTCACTTATGATGGAGCATGACTATGTGAGAAAAAAGAATGTACATATGTATGTGTGAATGGGTCATCTTGCTGTACAGTAGAAAACTAAGAGAACACTATAAGCCCGCTATCATGGAAAAAAATAAAAATCATTTTTAAAAAATGGTACTCCCTCTAGGTTATTCTTCTGCATCCCTGAGAGTCCTTTTTTCATTCCTTCCCCTACCCAACTTCTACACTTTGGCATTCTAAGGGTCCTACCCTGGTCCTCCTGAATTTCTGTGTAGACCCTCTGGGATCATCTTATTTCCTCTTTTACATCAAGCTGATTAACACCAGTCCCTAGCCTGGAACTCTGAAGTATCTGGTGATAGAAATAAGGAAGAAGACTTTAAGCCTAACTATGAACTGGACTTGTGTTGGCAATATTCACAAAAACAGGGTTCCCTGCAAGAGAACCAAGTTGGGTGAAGTGGGGACAGTATGCCTTCATTTCTGATGGTATTTCCAACTGCCTCCTACTCCTCCACTTGAACACCAGCAGGCTATTCAAATCCTAACTCATGAACTCTCTTCCCCTAACCCTCCTTAGCACCTCTGTTCAGCTTCTAATAATCCTGATATCCTTTAAGCATTACTATTCAAGTCTTCTAAACTACAAATCCTTAGCTTGGCATAATCTGACCCTGTGATGGCCCCAGTCTCTGGCCACAAAGGTCATGTGACTCCAAGCCTCTGCCCATGGCATGCACCCTGCTGATATGTACCACAGACTCTCTCTTTACTACCCTTTTGCATCCTTCGACATCCAAAAACCCAATTCCAATGTCACTTTGTTTTGTTATCTTTTTTTTTTTTTTTTTTTTTAGGGCCATATCCAAGGCTTATGGAGGTTCCCAGGCTAAGGGTCAAATCGGATCTGTGGCTGCCAGTCTACACCACAGCCACAGCAACTTGGGATCTGAGCTGCATATGCAACATACACCACAGCTCAAGGCAGTGCTGGATCCTTAACCCACTGAGCAAGGCCAGGGATTGAACCTGCATCCTCATGGATCCCAGTCAGATTTGTTTCCGCTGAGCCACGATGGAAACTCCCCAATGTCACTTTGTAATACTTCCCCAGTACTTCATGGCAGAGTTAGTTATGCCATTCTCTGTAAATAAATGATCCTATATGATTCTAAAATTCCTCACTCTCATCAAAAAAACTGTTACACATAAGGCAGTATGAATGTTTATACAATCTGGTTTATGCAAAATTTGCAAGTATCATCGGTTTCCCTGCACAAATAAAGTATTAACTATTTCATTCATCCATTACATAAATATGAAGCACGTGCCATATGGTAAGGCATGTTCTAGGTGCTAAGCATAAAGCAGTAAGACAGAAGTCTCAGGAGTTCCCTTGTGGTCTAGTGGTTAGGATTCAGAGCTTTTACTGCAACAGTCTGGGTTCAATTTCTGGTCTGGGAACTGAGTGAGATCCCACATCAAGTGGCTGTATGCCATGGCCAAAATATGAAAACAGAAAAAGACAAAGTCTCTGCTATCATGGATCTTATATTTCAATGGGAAACACAGACAGTGAGCAAATACAACATCAGATTACCAGACGTCATAAATTTATTGCAGAACTCATTTACTAGAAAAGACGGAAGACGAGATTTGTTTTAAATAAACACACACAAAAAATAATTCTTGAATAAATGAAAAAAATTTTAAATCCCTTAAAGCTGAAAGGAATTTTGCCCTTCTTCATGCCCTTGTTATCAACATGCTTATTGTTATTACAAGAACGGAGAGTGCAATTGCAGTAAATCTTACCAATCCAGGGGAATTAGAGGGTAAGCATAAATTACCAAAAGTATCTGCATTTAAAGAATTTTAGCGAAAAATAAAATTTTTAACCTTTATAAGACATGAACACCAATTGCTAAAAAATTTGTTTCCACAAACAGGCACCACCATACCTAACTTTTTTTGAAATGAGTATATGTTGGAATCGGTATTTAAGCAGATGATGTTCACTTTCTGTAGGCTTTTTTTTTTTTTTGGCCTTTCAGGGCCACACCCCCAGCATATGGAAGTTTCTAGGTAGGGGTTGAATCAGAGCTGCAGTTGCCAGTCTACACCACAGCCACAGCAACGCCAGATCTGAGCCTTATCTGCGACCTACACCACAACTCATGGCAACACCAGGTCCTTAATCCGCTAATTGAGGCCAGAGATGGAACTCACATCCTCATGGATACTAGTTGTGTTTGTTACTGCTGAGCCACAATGGGAACTCCTCAATAGGCTTTTTAAAGTTTGTTTCTTCGAACTGGTTATATAACCCCCCCCAGCAATCCTGAGTATGTTAAACCCAGCACCCTAAGCTTTTAAATGCTCAATATACATTTTTAATGTAATTGTTATATTACTGATACGCTTGATCAACTGCTTTTTATGGGAAGATGTTCACAAATCACCAAACATTTTAAATACCGGAGTATGAGTTGAGAAGACTATGTTATGTCTACTCTGAAAGAACAGGAAGCTATCAGCACAGCTGAGTAAGAGAGCTGGAGTTCCCACCTCTCTTCCCACCCCAACAGGGGTTAAACTCACATTCCAAAAGACTGGCTCTTCTGTAGGATGCCTTAACCTCTGTTACAGTCTCAGAAGCTCAGTCGTAGAATTTTTGAGGACCAAAAGCCACCTTTCCCCCAAACACCAAAAGCATTTTCACAAAAATATTCTTCTGCCACAATGCTCCCCTCTACTCCTTACACCCACTCCTCCCGGCTCACTCATTCTCAGTACCCTGCTCAGAAGCCACCTCTTATGAGAACATTCTGTGGCATTCACCCCCACCAAGACGGCGAGGCACCCTCCTAAACACTCTCATAATACTCCATCCATGTCCCCATCACGGCACTGACACACTGAACTAGGATACTTTCCTTGTCTATTCCCTCGGAATACAAGTTCCTTGAGATCAGGGTCTATGAGGGGATCACTGGTGTCTTCCCAGCCACCATGGCATGGAAGGCACACCACCGCTAGAGAATCAAGGAAGATCTTTCACTTGTCTTCTCCCCTCTTTACTTTTTATTTATTTATTTGTTTGTCTGTCTGTTTGTTTGAGAAACAGGGTAGGAAATTTCAAATGCAATTTAACTAAAAATGCAGCATTTCATAAATGAAAAAACTAGATCCTTAACATGAGGAGGTCATAAGGAAAGCCTCAAAGGAACAAGCCCAGCTCTACATCAAGACATATTTTTGGCTTATTACTTAGAATTCTTCCTGTTAAAATTTAATGCAGGCTTCTCTAGCAGTTCATTTTGTCTGCCAAGTCCTTTATGACTATTTTGATAAGTTATTTATTACCTATGGATGCCACAGTGATAAGCAGAGAGCATAAGCAAGAGCTCAGGGGACAGAGTGAAAGGGCCACGTCCACTCCTGATCAGTTGAGGCTAAATTGTTAGATCCTATGACAAGCCATTATCACCAAGCACTGTCCTGAATGACAGAGCATCCTGGTACCCAGTAGGCACTCAATACATGTAACAAATGAGTGAATGAACGAGTATCAGGGTAGAAGGGGCCCCAGAAGGCAAACTGTAATCCTAAGAGTGGTGGGACCACAGCGCAATTGGGATGGACACTGATGGATAAGAAAGCAAGCGGTTTTATACAGAGCAGCCTGGTACAACCCTCTGTCCCCCTCAGTTTCCTCATTTCTAAAATGGGAATGATAATAGACTTAAATGAGATAATGAACAAAGTGCTTTACACTATGTCTGGCAAACACTGTGTGCTTAAAATTACTATGCTATTATCTCAGAGGCACAGTTCAGTCACTAAAATGAAAAGCACACCAAACTGAGCTTTCCGTAGATGTAGCAGGAAACACTCTGAATCAAGGAAGCAGAATATGCAGGTCTTCTCCATACAATCTGTCACCAGAGAAGAAAGGGATTTAGGGTAAAGAAACCACACCTGAAATAAACTCTGCATTTTGTTATCTAAAAAGAACCCACTACCTTGCACAACTTCTAGACTACCACTTAAAAACAGGTATTATGTTGAATTACACAAAGACTTCGTGAATCTTTCTGTATATATTTGAGGATCCATATTTTCACATAATGGAATTGCTTACAATGGGACTACCCCTTACCCAGATATAAATATATTGGCATCGTGATGGTCCCCATGCTACACTTGGCCAATCCCTCTACGTCAGTCACATTATTCTTCTCTAATTTTAGTTTCAATGTTTCGGGCATGGGACAGAGCTAAACTTTCTCCACATTCTGTTTAACTTAGGCAGTTATTCAAAATTCCTCTCTTCTGCAAGCATCCACTCTGAACTTGGCTTAAAGAGAAAGAAGGAAAGCAAACAGAGAAAAAAGGAAAAATGGGCGGGGGGGGCGGAGAATAAACTTTTAGCCCTTTATGCATGAAAAGAAATAAATGCTGCTTTCCTGGCCTCATTATTTTTACTCTGTTCCTAGCGGCTCCTTTTAGAAAATAATCGGGGGGCGGGGGTGGAGTGGGTTTGGAAGAAGAAAGTAAAGAGATGGAAGATAAGGAAAGTAGGGGGAAAAAAAACAGCTGTGGAAGAAAAGAAGGACGCGAAGAAAGGGGAGCTGAAACCTGACACTCAGGAACTCAAGACGTCTCTGAACTGAAAATTTGCCAGCCTGGAGAGGCAACTGGTTCTAATCGAAGCCTTCATTAATGCTTCATATGCTCAGCCCCTAATTTACAGCCATTTAAAAGCAAACATTCTACAAGTACCTTTGGGGACCTCTGAGGATGGAAAGAAATCGTCGAGAAATTAGGAACCTACAGAGCTCCCCTCGAAGGCAAGAGCCCTTTCGTGCAGGTGAGCAATTCAGCACCTTTGTTTCTGTCTGGATGGGGCTTTGGGGGAGGAGGTGAGGCGTCGGGTGGAGTGGAAGCAACACAGAGCCGGTCAGAAGCTGGGGGTGATGGAAAGGGTTGGGGTGCTTAGATACATGTGCAGACATATGGATGCTTTGTGTCTGGGGGACTTTAGGACACGTATAAGTTGGCGGACGTGTACAGAGCTAAAGACAGGGGACTCTTTCCAAACAGCCAGATCCTTGTCCAAGCAATTAAATAAAAAGAACATCAAAAACATAAAATAAAATAAAATAAATCCCACTAAAACAATCCTTGCTGAGTGGTTTCCTGGAGTGTTAAAATAGAGATCAATTTTTTAAAGGACTTAGAGACTGTGCCATAACCCTGAACTTCACCCTAGGCTGCAGATACTGAAACCTGGCTGAGGGGGAAGGGTGGCTTGGAGGGTGGCAAGCCTTTCTCCTAGGCTTTGTTTCTCCTCAGGCCATAACCTGTGTGCACCGTGAAGCACTAACCGGGCCTGGGAACTGGTTAGGCAGCTTTTCTCCCAAGGCCACAATGAATAATCAATCAGTCGAAGCACAGGAGTCCCTGGAGTCCCCGAAAGAAGACTTGAACTCCCTCTCCTCTGGCAGGAGGAGGAAAACGGGGAAAGAAAGGGAGGCTCAACAGATTACCTTTTTAACCAGCAACTTTACCTAAATGGATTAATACTGAGGATTAACTTTCACAGGGCCACAGAGCTGGATCGCCACGGTTGGGGGTGCAAGGCGGAGTGGAAGCTAGCTGGGCTCTCAGGCTCTCAGCCAGGACCAGGGAGGAGCAGAGGGCGGTGTCTGGTCCGAACTAACTTTCCTCTCTAAGCCCTTCTCCCTAGAAGGAGCTCTAAGGAAAACTGATTCCACAAGCTAAGGCACCTCCTCTTCACAGTATCCCATATAGGATCATCAGGGAAATAAGCAAGAGCTCAAGCTCGAATGGAGGTAGGTGGCTGGGTGGGAAGCCATGGGGTCAGGGAGATGCCACACCTTGTCCTGTTCCAGGAGCCCCACCCCTTCCTCCCACAATTAAAAGCCCACAGACACCCTAACTCCCACCTCCTCCAGAAAGAGCACTTCCATGCCCCTCCCAATGGTGAGGTACAAACCCCACCACAAAGGTTCTTTTTCCCACTTTCCCATCAAATGTGGCAAAAATCTCTGTCATCTTTACAGTGGACTCACCTGAAAGTGAATGGGGCTTCCTAGGAAAACCCTAGTAACTACAGATTCAAAGTCACAAAGAACTACACACAAAACTGCCTTCCTCCTCTCTCCCCTTTGTTTTGTTACAATCATAGGCCTTTATCTTAGCCCAGGGACCCTAACGGTGATTGCTATGAGAGAGTGAAGCTGGTAAATTCACCTCTACACCTGCTCTTCCGAGGGCAGAGGAATCCCTGACCTGTATGAAATACAAGCCATTCTTCAGCTGTGAAGATCCTAACCACTGATCCATCAAAAGGGATCTGTTTGGATAATTCCAGTCTTGGATCAACCTGGATCCACCAAGTTCACTGTGTGACTAGAAGCCAACATTTATAAGATGGCTAGACCACTCCAAGGATGGAATCAGTGGCTGAGGAATACAGTAGAGGAACTAGCCCACAGTGGACTAGCCCAATGCTTTAACCAGTTAAGCTCTGCTGCTTTCAATAGGCAGGGTGGTATCCCAGTCAAAGTGCCAAAAGCCCTATTTGCTTTCTGTGTCAAGAGAGGCAACTTTAGTTAAAAAGCAGAACAGATTGGGTCCTTAATATTTTCATCATTTCACTCTAACATTACAGTGACGATGTATCTTGGATTTTTTTTTAGGACTGTCCTGACTCGAATATTCTATTTGAATTTTCCCATAATTATACTTAAAATGATCAAGGCTTGGAGTTCCTGTCGTGGCTTAGTGGTTAACAAATCCAACTAGAAACCATGAGGTTTCAGGTTCGAGCCCTGGCCTCGTTCAGTGGGTTAAGGATCTGGCGTTGCCATGAGTTGTGGTGTAGGTCGCAAACACGGCTTGGATCCTGTGTTGCTGTGGCTGTGGTGTAGGCCGGTGGCTACAGCTCCAATTAGACCCCTAGCCTGGGAACATCCATATGCCATGGGTGCAGCCCTAGAAAAGACAAAAAAAGACAAAAAAAGAAAAAAAATTATCAGGCCCGGAGTTCCCATTGTGGCACAGCGGTAATGAACCCAACTAGTTTCCATGAGAATGTGGGTTTGATCCCTGGCTTTGCTCAGTAAGGATCCGGTGTTGCCGTGAGCTGTGGTGTAATTCCCAGACGCAGCTCGGATCTGGCGTTGCTGTGGCTCTGGCGTAGGCTGGTGGCTGCAGCTCCAATTAGCCCCCTAGCCTGGGAACCTCCATACGCCGTGGGTACAGCCCTAGAAAAGACAAAAAAAGAAAAAAAAAAGAAAGAAAAGAAAAGAAAGAGCACAGAAGATTTTTAAGAAAAGGGAAAAAAAAAAATGGGGGCAAGGGAGTTGCCCAAAGTCTGCTTTTTGCTTAGCAAGCCAATAGGCAAAATAAAATGAAAAAGGGACACATGTGAGGATCTTTCCAGCCTTCTTAACTTCCGAGGTAGGGTGCAGCTCATCGAGTCTCCATGTCCCTAAGCATTTCTTGCATGGCAAGAAAGACAAGTGTCCTTCCCATCACCAGCATCCCAAATGGATTCTCTGTTATCCCCGTCACAGGCCTCTGCCCCTCCCCCGACCCTAAGGGACAGTTCCACTCCAGGCAGCTTTTGTACGTCTCAGCCCTCACAAGAAAAATGATGGGTTTGAACTATTAACCCTTCCCCAGAAAGAACTGAAATTAAGAAGAGGCCACTGACAACATATTCACATGGGAATACTGTAAAAGATAAATAAATAAATAAGCTAAATATTCGCCCAGCAGTTCCAGACTTGCCTAAAAAAAAGAGAGAGGAAAGAAACAAAAATGGAGGCAGAAGTGCCCAAAGTAGAAAAAGACGGGGGTCGAGCTCAGAATCTATTAAGAATCACACGCTTGAGGGAAAACTGGAATTCACATTGGCATCAGAGGTGGGCAAGGTTGGGGTAAAAGGGTCGAGTTGGACAGGAGATCTGTAGGGAGAGATGGAAAGGGGAAACAAACAAACAAACAAAAAATCATACCAATTAGGCTGCTGACTCTTCTTTGCTAAATAATCGGGGCGGGGGAGGAAGCAATGAAAAATGGAGTCTGATGTGAAAAAGTACCACTGTGTCTGCGAAACACAAACTGGGAT
Organism: Phacochoerus africanus; assembly: GCF_016906955.1. Lineage (NCBI taxonomy): Eukaryota > Metazoa > Chordata > Mammalia > Artiodactyla > Suidae > Phacochoerus > Phacochoerus africanus. Next base: position 86,399,153 of record NC_062549.1, read on the forward strand.
TCAAATTCGAGCCCTGTCACATACCTGTTGAATAACCTCGGGCAGGTCACTTTACCTTTTTGAGCCTCCATTTCTTTTTATGTGAAAGGGGGATAATGATACCTCTCCTTCCTTCCTCCAGGTGGTTGTAAAGGTCAAATCTGATCATATAAATGAAATGTGCTGTAAACTCTACGGTACTACACAAATGTCAAGCTATTTTAGGTAGGAGACTCTTAATGAAAAATGTAGCTGCCCAGGTAGCCCTTCAAAAAGTCAAGAAGGATAAAAGGGGCAGAACAGAGCTGGGAAGGGTGAAGCCTGTTGCCCAGAAAGGATCTAAACCAGTGACAAAACCATGATCTGGTTCTCCAAGGACTCTTCCACATACTGAGGGCTCCGGTCATTACTTGACACTAGTTTGTTCATCAGAAAACTCTAGGAAATAAATCAGTTCACCCCCAACAGACATCTTTTCTAGCTCTAAGTGTACGATGAGCATCTGTGTGGGCTGGAGGGGAGAGCTGCCCAAAGAAGCCACAGACAATGGAAGGCAATGGCTTAGGCCCTCCACCTTCTGCATCTGTCCCCATCTCCCTCTAGTCTGAATTTCACCAGCTCTGGGCTCTACCTGCAGGAAGGGAGGATAAAAGGAAAAGAGAGGGAAAAAAAGGGAACCATATTCTTATTTCAGTAGTCAGGTTAAACAAACAAGCACATGCCAGAAGCCCAAGAACTGGGAACCCTACAGAAAAGTATGGCAGCAATCCAGTTCAATTTCTTAAAAGGCCAAGGCTTCTTCAGGCTCCAGAATCATATGCTGCAAACTGTTCTGAGGTATCACTTGCTCACAAGATGCCCCCAAAAGAATGACTTTGAGAAGCCATTCTTGGAGTTCCCGTCGTGGCTTAGTGGTTAAAGAATCCGACTAGGAACCATGAGGTTGTGGGTTCGATCCCTGGCCTTGCTCAGTGGGTTAAGGATCCGGCATTGCCATGAGTTGTGGTGTAGGTTGCAGACGTGGCTCGGATCCCGCATTGCTGTGGCTGTGGTGGAGGCCGGTGGCTACAGCTCCGATTCGACCCCTAGCCTGACAACCTCCATATGCCTCAGGAGCGGCCCTAGAAAAGGCAAAAAAACAAACAAACAAAAAAAAAAGAAGTCATTCTTAAAGGTCCTAAAACATAGAAGAAACTTAATAAATTCATGGAGGAAAAGCATACAGCAGGTCTTGGCTTCAAGGCCACAACTTCAGAATCATCATAGCTGGGGATATCCAATGGGTGGAATGGTCCCTTAAGGTCATATAAAGAATTGAGACATTCTTGCTCTTTGGCTAATACATTTGGAAGTATGGTGGACAATCATCTCTATGGCCCCCAAAACTCCGCTATGATAATGCCATTCCAACAAACAAGATTATTCCACCTTTTCAAAGACCTATGTTGTGTTTTCCAGCCATTAAGCTCTGATGTCTCTATCTACCTTCTAAGGAGAAGACCATCCTTTTAGAAAACCATCAACTCTGTTCTCTCCACAAAAGACAGGGAAAGGGGAGCTTCTTCCTAAGCAGGCCCTCAAGGAGCCATGGAAACCCACCCTAGATGAAGGAATAAGATGTAACTGGTAGTACACAAAAAGTCGACAGGACTTGAAGCCATGTTTTCAAAGTTTTTAACTTCAATAACCATCCTCCAAAAGAAATCTTACACTATTGAGCAACTTATAAAACAAAACAAAGACCACCGAGAGCTCTTAAATTTCAAAGAATGGGTCCAGAGCATGCCTTCCTTGAATGCCCAGGACTGAAAGGTACACAAGCAAAAATAAGTCACTGATCCAATTCAGGAGACCCAGTCTCACATCCCAGCTGTGCCACTCATTTCCTATGTGGCCTTCACCAAGATACTAAACTTCTCTGAGCCTCAGGTTCCTCCTAGATGATAATCATCATCGTCGTCATCATCATCATCTTATTATTATTATTTTAAAGTTGAGCAACATAAGAATTAAAAAGAAGCTCAGGAATTAGTATGGAAACAAAATTAAAGCTGAATAATAGAGGTAGAAATAACAACACTTTACTTCTCAAAACACTATCATGTAGTTACTATCACCCCTATCTTATACATGAAGAAACTAAAGCTGAAAAGTTAAATGCTGTATCTAAAATCTAAAACAGAAGCTTCCGTTCCACACACAAGTGCTCCTTCCTCTAGATTCAAGTTCCTCCCATGTCATGGGCAGGTCCATCATGACTCTGGTGATAGTCAACATCATTAAAAAAAAAAAATAGCACACAGTAAAAACAGGTCATAAAAATGAACCCACATGCCAGTGAAACAGAAGATACATCCAACTTTTCCCTTGTATTTGTTCTTTATAACTCAATCTAACAGTAAAACTGAGCCGAAACAACTAACTTTCTTTTCCTGAGAAATGCTACTTTCTCTTTTTCTAATATGCGTGGAGGATGCCAAAATGAACTCCACCAAAGCCCTAAAAATTATAACCTTTGGAGCTATCCTGTCCCCTGTATTTCCCTAGAATGTATTCTTCCCAGCTAGCCCAGGCTGGGTGTCTCTTCTTGTCATTTTTTTTCTTATGAGCCCATTTGCAAGGACAGGGTCTAACTCTGTGTTCTTTAGAGCACCTTTCCTGCTGCTGTTGATTAGCACTAAACAATAATGATGTTGCTAATAATGGCTGTCCATAATCATAACCATGACCATCATCACCATCAATAAATCCCACTGGCGGTTTCTTGAAGCCAGTGAATATACGATGATGGTATCAGTTTGGAGATCACCTGCTTAAAAGTGAAGCTGAGCTGGGTGGTGACAATAAGCAAATGAATCAGCAATAACAACATGCCAAAAGTGTGATTAATAAACGGATCCTCTTCCCCTTAAAAAAAAAAAAAAAAAAGACTCCAAAGTCCTCATCTAGGCAGGTAACTGACCTTGTATTCCATTAAGGCTGCTCAGTCTTAGCTTCAGGAGACATCATTCATGTCATCCTCAACTGCTTTACCGCCAGCTTGCCACCATGGGACCATTATTTGAAAATTGTTCTATTGGCACTGCCCACTTGACTCCCCGGTGCCATTTGCCAAGGGCGCTGCTTAGGTTTCCAGGCATTTTTTTTTTTTTTTAAAGAGAATCATGTTCGAGTTTACAGGGGTGAGCAAAGGAAGTTCTGAGCCGCACTGACCCCATTCCATTGAGGGCACGTCTACAAGGCATAAATCCCATGGATTCCCACTTCCCCTACAGAAAGGGCATGTTTAGAATCAGAAAGTTTTCTCTGCTGCTGGAAACACTATAATATGACTTTGGGGACATGCCTGGTACCAGAGGAAGCCTTTTCCAAACCCAAACTATAGAGTAGAACAGGGATAATAAAATTATAGCAGAAGCCAGGCTTCTAAGTGCAGACAGTATAGTTGAAACAAGCTCTGAAGAGACACTTGTTTTATACTTATATGCCACTTATTAATTAATCATAATTCTGGGATTCAGTGTCCTAATCTGTGAAATTAAATGGTTAGACTAGATGTGTGCTGTCCAATATAAAACGGTAAGCCACTAGGTACACATGGCTCTGGAACACTTGAAATGTGGCTAATCTGAGGTGTGCTGTAAGGGTAAAATACACAGATGATTTTGAAAACAGTGCCAAAAAAGAATGTAAGAATCTCAGTAATTTTTACATTGATTACATGTTAAAAAAAATACTTTGAAATGTACGTCTGAAAATCAACTTCACTTGTTTCCTTTTGTTTTTGTTTGTTTGTTTGTTTGTTTTTGCTTTTCAGGGCTGTACCAATGGCATATGGAAGTTCACAGGCCTACACCACAGCCACAGCAACACAGGATTCGAGCCACATCTGCAACCTACACCACGGCTCACAGCAAGGCCAGACCCTTCACCCACTGAGCAAGGCCAGGTATCAAATCCACATCCTCTTGGATACTAGTTGTATTTGTTTCTGCTGAGCCACAACGGGAACTCCTCACCTGTTTCTTTTTACTTTTAGAACATGTTCATCAAGAATCCCAAATTTTCTATTGAAATTTCTTTTGCTCACAGCCGGACTAGATGATCACTAAGTCTCTTGCAGCTTTAACATTCTGTGTTTCATTTTGTCCTTCTGAGTGACTTTCCCACAGTAAGTTGTTAGCAGAATAGAATATAAATCAATTTCCTTACAGAGACACAATTCCTTTATCTCTAAAATGGGGGTAATCACAAACTTTGATGTGAGAGGAAATGGAAAAATGATTTGAAATTAAGAAAGTGATATGCAAATTAAGTTTTTATAATTATCACACTATACTACGACTTCCAGCCACCTGGAAAGACAGATGTAAAAAACGGACAAAGGAAGAAAAGTCAGATTCTTTCAAAGGAAGAGAGCACCGGCCCGACCTAGGTGTCACCAAGCCTACCAAGCCTACAGGCAGATAGGAACCGTGAGAGAATCGGAATAACCATCTGGAGAGCAAAGAAAGACCTGGAGCCCTCAGGCGGAGCTAGGGGAAAAATCAAGATAGTAACAGTAAGTGCCTGCTTTGGGTGTGAAAAGCACCTTGGTCCCCAAGCCCAAAGAACTTTATGCTTCACAGGGGACAAGACCGAGTTTTTGACCTAATAAAAGCTAGAAAGAAAAAAGAAAAAAAAAAGCAATATTTTTACAAACTAGTGGCTATTCATTCATTATTTTTAACCCTGCCAACATCTTTTAGAGGTAAGCCAAATACCCACATTTTTGCAGATTAAAAACAAAAAACAAAAACAAAAAACAAAAAACAGAAGTTAAGTAACTTGCCCTGGGTCATGTAACTGGGAACCACGGAAGCTGAAATTCACACTCATGTCTCCCTACCTGATTAATTCTTCCTATCAGGAAAAAAGCAGAGAAAACATGGGCAGACTTAGTATTTCTAATCTTTAAGGGAACAGCTTAATTCTTCTGCAGGAGCCCCAGAATCTGGGGTCCCCCTAACATTTGGAAAATAGACGTGCTCTCACCACCGTCCAAAGTTAACAAGATAACTGTGTCTGGATCTATAAATAGGTAGGCTGGGCTTTAAAAGAATGTAAGGCTTGTATGGTACAAATGCTGGGAAGGTACTGTACGAGTTCCCAGCATGGGGAGAGGGAAAGAGAAACCTATCACACGTGAGAGCTCACAAGAAAACCCAGGAGGAGTTGTCATCGTCAGCAAGACCAGTGGGGCAAGGAAGAGGGAGAGGACAGGCGTGCTGCAGGAAAGAGGGATGGCATGGTAGGAAGGAGGAGGCTGCCGAGGGGCAGAATCCAAAGCCCTGACTGCCTACATCCATAAACCCTGTACTGCTTTCCAACTTACTATGTGGAGGGGCCATGCCAATCCCAGCATGGTCATCACCTTCATTCTCCAGGCTAGCCTCTACCCCAGAGCCTCCAGGGCCAGCTCCAGGAGGGCAGGGAGAAACAGTGATCACAACCATGGCCTCCCCTTCTCCTTTTTCCTTTCTCAACAGACCAGCAACTGTGCAAACCCTGGAGAATTAAATAGCCAGTCAGGGATGATCAGAACTTTGGACAGACTATGGCGGAAGATAATATAAGAAAGGGAATGTAGGAGTGGGAGTTCCCATTGTGGCTCTGCGGGTTAAGAACCCAACTAGCATCCATGAGGATGTGGGTTCAATCCCTGTCCTCGCTCAGTGGGTTAAGGATCTGGCGTTGCCACAACCTGCAGCATAGGTGGCAGATGCTGCTAGAATCTGGTGTTGTTATGGCTCTGGTGTAGGCTGGCAGCTGCAGCTCTGATTCAGCCCCTAGCCTAGGAATTTCCATATGTCAAAAGTATGTCCCTAAAAAAGATTTTAAAAGGGAAAAAAAAAAAGAAAAAAAGAAAGGAGATATGTGTGTGTGTGTGTGAGTGATTGGGTCACTTTGCTCTACAGCAGAAATTGGCACAAAATTGTAAATCAACTACAATTTTAAAAATGGGTGGAGTTCCTGTCATGGCTCAGCAGATATGAATCTGACTAGTATCCATGAGGACGCAGGTTCGATCCCTGGCCTTGCTCAGGGGTTTAAGGATCCAGCATTGCCGTGAGCCGTGGTGTAAATTATAGACAGGGCTTGGATCCCGCATTGCTGTGGCTGTGGTATAGGCCAGCAGATACAGCTCAGATGCAACCCCTAGCCTGGAAACCTTTATATGCTGCGGGTGTGGCCCTAAAAAGCAAAAAAAAAAAAAAAAAATAAGGAAAAAAAAAAAAGGAACTTTGGATGGACAGCTGGCAACTGGGCAAACTAGAACAATGGAAGTGGCTTTGGGAGTTCCTATCAACTCAACTGAGAAGAGTAGCACGGAAGTTTACAAGGTAAAGTAAAGTGTTTCTGTTCCCTTTCCTAGGGTGCACATGCAGAGGAACTAGGAAAGCCTCATCAACTCTCATACCGAAACCAAGACGCTGAGAGGACCCTGTGTGCTACGACTCTTCGCCACCCTGACTCAGAACTGCAGCCTTAGAACATAACTCGGCTTGAACAAAGACCCTCCTTCCCATCACTCCCCCAGCTCCCCAACCCCCTTCCCCTTCATCTGCCTCCCCCCCACCCCCAGCCACATTAACTACTCAGAAACACAGTCACTCCACTCTAGAGTTACTCAGGAATCACATTCTTAGAATAACTCATCAATTATACCTGTCAACTTGCCAAAAGTGCCACAGGGGAGGTGGAAAGTCTAGACTGCATCTAACTGCAGCGGCAAGCACCCCTGTTCGCAGAGGGCCCCAACTTTGCAAATGGCCTTGACAAGCTCACAAGAAACAAGAAGCCAAGAAAATGCAGGAGTGCCGGGCTGGAATGCAGACCCTATCACCAAGTTCCTCTTGGGCCCAGGGTAGGGCACGGTTCTCCCCGTTTCTCTGCTTGCAGACTAGGAAAATCTGTACCCGTCTGCTAAAGGGATGTTCCGTACAAAAAGCCTGGGTTAGGAAATGGTGAAAAGAAATGTCACTATGACTTAAATATGCACACAAACTCACTGTCAATAAAAGTGGCTGCCAAGAAAGCAGTGCCATGACAGACATACTTTTTAATGAATTGGCAAGAATCATTAGTAATTAAAACATTTATTGTATGCAAATGAAGCTGCTAAATCTTTGGAAAGTTTATTCTGCTAAGCAGGATAAATATCCCCACAAACATTGTTTATGCGGCTAATATAGTTAGAAAGACCCCCTTTGTTCATCTGTAAAGAGGTAAGCTTTCACTCAACAAAGCCTGAAAAGAATCAGAATCCAAGTTATCTGAGGCCCTAATGAATAAGGTGGTCCCTTGATTCCAAAACTCTTTGTCAATAAAGCTATTCTGCAAAAGTCACCAGAAATGCACTGTATTTCCATAATAATGCATACAACTATCTACTAAACTGATCTTAGGCAAGTTATTTTAATCATGCTGTGCCTCAGTTTCATTTACTAAATAATAAACTTCACCTCTCAGGATTGTTGTATACTTAAAAATGAGATAAAATATACGAACAGAAATTCTTTGCACAATGAATGGCACATAAAACCTCAGTAAATGTTAGAAGTGTAATCATGCATTCAGAGTTTTTAACATCACCAACCCTCAACATGCTTGCAAAGGGTCTCTTTTATAATTTACTTGGTTTATAGTTTATTGTAACAACTCCACAGCCAAAAGGAGAAACAGAACCCAAATGTCCTGACTTCTGAGATCAATTCTCTGTTCACCCCAACGGAAAGAATTCCCAATTCCCTTCATCTTGCAGACTGTGAAGGGCTAAGTGATAGCATCCACTTTCAGGAGTCATAGAGCTCACTATGATTTTGAAGATTTAGGGGAGCAAAAGGCAATAGATCTTCTGGCCATCCTGCCAAGCAGGATTTCATGCTGTTGTCCTTCCCATGAAGGCACACCAAAAACGGCATCTCACCAATTTAGGCCTCATTTTTCACACACCCATCACCCCCTGCACCACTGTTTACCTGAACTCAGCAGTATACCTGACCTTGGAGGCACAGAGGCTGGTGGCAATTGGGAACGAGTGGGGGGCAGGGGTGGGGGGCAAAGAGCACATGAAGCAAGCAGTACAAGTGAGGCAGCCCAGAGCCCCAAAGCACTAAAACACAACCCGATGAGGTCAGGACAGTCATGGATGTGTCCTCTTTTGGCCTCTCCCTTCCCAGTTCTAAGCTGGCCGAGGTATTTCTCCTAACAGCCTTTCTCCATGAGGCCCCAAGTCAGAGTTAAGACGCTTATTTCTCTCTGAGGGACAAGTGCATTGCAACAGGGACGGAAATAGTAACGCCATCTCAGTAAGGGGCTTACTCACTAGGAGACCTTGGAAAAGTCACTTCCCCTCCCTCGCCAGCAATTCAATCCCCGGGAACACGGGAACACGGAATGGAAATCAAAAAGACATTTGTCAGCCCCCTTCCAGTGGTGACAGGTGGATAATATCACCTCCACCCTAAATACCTCGCAGGGATGTGAGAGGATGGATGAGCCAGCATTACAGCCAATATTCCACTCGCTGGCAATAAACAACTCACCTTTTGGAGGTAAACGGGCTCGTTCCAGGGCACCAGGGGATCATTTAGCGCTCAGGAAGAAGTAATTTGCTCTATGGTCCTCTGGTGTCCTGAAAAGTGTAATCCACCTCCAAAAGGTGAACCCTGAACTCCCAGAGAATTTGTTTTCTCACGGTAGGATCGGAAAGCTTCCAAATTTCCAGAGTCAGGAAAAAGCACCCCTGATATCTTTTTCCGGTCCCTTCTTCCCCCGCCCCGTCTTCTTACACATCACCTCATACTCTCTTCTCCTCAAACAGAAACCAGATGAAACCGTGTGCAAACAACTTGGGAATGCTCAGTGTGTGCCTGGGGAAACTTAAACAAAAATCCTTTCTGGGGCCGCCACCCTCCCCCTCCCCCTCCCCGTGGTGGTTAAGGGCCCGGAGTTAATGGGAACTCCTCTCCTTTCTCCCCCCCTCCCCCACGGCCCCTCTCCCGGCTAGGTCCTCAGCATTTGATTCCTGTCTGTCACTGAGTGATGAGGACAAAGGGTGAGGAGTCAGGAAAAGGTCTGGGCCACTTTGTTCGGAGTCTGGATGCGAACTTTGGATGAACTCTTCATCAGGGAGGGGGCTGGGGAGGAGAGGAGAGGCCAGCAAGGAGAAATTCACTGCTCTCCGGGCTCAAGCCTCAAAAAGAGAGAGAGAGAGAGAAAGATTCGCTTTAAACAACAGAAAGGGGAGGGGAAAAAAAAAAGGTTAGGAGGGTAGAAACAGCCTCCCTTAGCCCCCTTAGAAAAAGAGAGGGCACGGTGGGGGTTGGGGGGGTGTGCTTAAGAAAACAGGAGGCTGGAGCACTGTTCTCAAACAGGGCTGTTGGGCCCATGCTGTGGGCTGCCAGCCAAGAGCTAGTTTTGTTTCTTTCCCCGCTAGCCGATCTCTCTTTCTCTCTAATTTTTTTTCCCCCTAAACCAAAGGGAATTCCTAATAAAGCCACCGTAGACTTGTAGAAAGCAAAGGGAAGGAAGGAACCAGGGATGGGAAAAGGCAGCTCAAACCTTACGTGTAAAATTACAGCACACTTCACCACATGCACAAACTCACATGCATACACTCCCCGAAGGTTCACTCCTGAGTCAATGTCTCTTTTTCTTCATCTGTATGTTTGTGTGTATTTGCATGTCCAGCGACTTCTGCTGTGTGATATTTTCCCCTACCCTGTAGTGGAGTTTCTTGGGGTTTTTTTTTTAAAGCACCATTAACATAGAGCTGGAACCACGGCAAAAGCCAGTTTGTCTTCTTTGTGCTCGATAAAACGCGGCTGAAACTCTTTCACCTCCACTTACTATTGATTTTTCTATTGTACTCCACAGGCGTGTGTATCTCACTCATCAGACTGTCTTTCATTCCGTGAACCTCTCCGACCACATCTGGACGTGAGGGTTTTCAGCTCCCAGTGATGGTATCCCTACTTCATTCAATCATTCTGCGCCTGCCTGCCATCACGCAGCCACTCTGGGTCTGGCCTCTGTCCTTCGGTCTTTGCCTCAGACTCCAGATTTCAATTTCCCCAAAATCAGCTGTCCATCCCAGCGTGGAGAGACTGCAGGAGACAAGGCCTCCCTCCCAGGCTCCCCAGGCTGTTTCCCCCTCTCATTCTGCATATAAAATTCAAGTTACCAAAAGGGCTCCTCGCACTACAAAAGGAGGGCTACAAGCCTAACCCTGGAAGAGCCCCATTAATGGGTCCAATCGAATCACTTTGCTTAACAATGAGGCAGCCAAGACCCGCAGAGTAAGCACAACTTATTCAAGCCCCCATGCTCTGTAATAGCCCCATCCAGTGTTCGCTTTCAGGAAGCTAAGGGGTGTACTCTGAAAAAAGGACGCAGTTACCAACCAGGACCCTCATACTTTTTCGGGATCACAGCCACACAAAGTGAAAGACACCGGTATACCTTTCCTGAAGATTCAGCAGTAGTTGGAGCATCCTAGGACCTGGTGTGTGAAACCAGGGAATATGAAATAGGCACACGCATCGAAAACAAACCACACTTGCTATTTCCCTTGTGCGCATCCTTAGGTGTGAGATGCGAGGGTCTGTGACGTTGACATCCAAGTTTCATGCTCTGTACAAACTCCTGGTGGACCCTTGCCACTGTGCTCTCTGTGGGCTGATAACCTCTATCTTCAGGTTCCCTCTGTGGATAACAGTCTCTGCGCGCCATCACGGAACTCTCAATCACACCTCTCTGTTCAACGCCCTTGGGATCGCGGGCTCCAAATGCACTGCATGCCCCACCAATTCTGTGTTCAACAAGATTTCTAAATCTATGCCGTGTTCTAAATCAGCCCTCCACACGCCTGCCAATCTGAGTGTTCTCTCTCTTGCTTTGATTGTGTAAGTAGTGGTGACAGTATACGTTAGAGGAAAAAAATAAAAACCCCAGAGTTGGGTTGTAATGCATTGTAATTTACAAAGCATTTTACACCCATCTCTCACCGGAGATGCATAAACCTCGCTGGAGCAGGACAAAAATGAGGACCAGAGTGTGATGGTGCCTAACCTACGGGTGAGGAAGTTAGCCCGAGTGGCAGGCCCCTCATTACCCATCTACTCAACAGCAGAACAGGCCAATAATTGTTCCCCACATCACAGTGGGCTTGGATGTTTCCATTTTGCTTTGGAAACGAAGAGGGAAAAACATATGTTAACTGAACACTCATCGTGTGTGTGGTGTCTCGTTTGATGCCTATTCTTGCAACAGGGATAATTATAGCATCCTTACCCAGGAGCAACTTTCTCTAGGCCAGCAAAGAAAAAGATGCACGTGTATCCTCTGCAAAGAACACCCTTTGCTCTTCTTATCCCTCTTGTCTGGATACATTAAAGCAGTAACTCCACCAGTATAAAGCACTAAACATGAGCAGTAGGTGCTGGGTGCATTTTCCCAACATCCACTAGTTTGACGTGTGGATTTACCAGTTGGATTATGAGTGATCACCTATATTTACGGTTCTTTCGACATACTAAAAAATGCTCTAATTTCCAAGGGTGTGAGTAAGACACATAGCTTCCCTGTGTACATCATGATTGTAGAGTCAGGTTCCCAGGCTGCTTTCTCTCTCTTTTACTTTAGGAACCCATTTGTTGAACATTTGAAGGAACCTATCAATCAATCAATGTGGGTAAGCACTACTTATTCAAGGGATGGTACAGAAAAGGGATCAGGCTATAAATTGAAATTTTGGGGAGTTCCCGGCGTGGCGCAGTGGTTAACGAATCCGACTAGGAACTATGAGGTTGTGGGTTCGGTCCCTGCCCTTGCTCAGTGGGTTAAGGATCCAGCGTTGCCATAAGCTGTGGTATAAGTTGTAGACGCAGCTCTGATCCCACGTTGCTGTGGCTCTGGTGCAGGCTACAGCTCCGATTCGACCCCTAGCCTGGGAACCTCCATATGCCGAGGGAGCGGCCCAAGAAATAGCCAAAAAAAAAAAAAAAAAAGAAAAAAGAAATTTTGTCTATTTATTTTTGGTGGGGGGAACACGCCCGCAGCACACAGAAGTTCCTGGGCCAAGGATTAAACCTGTGCCACGGCAGTGACAATGCTGATTCCTAACCTGCTAGGCCACCAGGGCAGTCCTAAATGTATTCTGCTTATTAACAACACAGCAGAAAGGTGTCCTTTTTCCAAAAAAAGGGGGGGGGGGAAGAAAAGGGGAAATAAAAGAAATCCTACATATGCACATAGGATGTAAAGAAAAAAGTTTACAAACTAAGATGCTAAAAGTTTCTCAGCTAGACATCCATTGATATTAGCTGCCAAGACGCCCAATTTTGGGTGAGAAGAGCGTAACTAAGAAGCTTTAAGTACACAGCAGTTCTGCCAAGAAAGAGAATGGAAGAGGCACAAAAAAGAACCAAAGGAACTGGTTCTAATGGTCTCCAAACCAAGCCAAAGGAAATTTTCGGAACATTTTTATTTAAATATACTGATCATCAAAGACCTACAGTCTTCCTCAAAGTGAGTGAGATTCCTGATCTAAGACAAACACTGCCATGTCCCCCAGGAGAAGCTTAAATAGCAAACCCAGAAAAGCAAAGGCAGGATCCTGGGTGAAACAGGGGCTCATGAGGAGGAAAACTGTAGGGAAAATGAGCTTGTTACTCTTTACTCGGAAACATGTGAACTGCACTGGGACAGGGGAAGGATATCCCCAGGGAGTGACCCTGAAAAGTGACAGCCCAGTTTGAGACATCACAGACTCCAACTAGGAATGCTCACGCAGGGAGAGAATTGGTGGGAGGAGGGTGGGGGCACTTCTTCCTTTACTCCTCCCCAAAGACAGGTTTAAATTACACGTGCTCACACAGGGAGGGGTGAGGGGAGAAGTGCAGAGGGTGCCCAGAGAGCTTCTCATTCAATGACTTATTCCCCTGCCTCAGGGTTGACAACTGCTTTCACATTTTAAAAAATCCCACTTTTAGAGTCCCCGCCGTGGTACTGTGGGTTAAGGATCTGGCGTTGTCTCTGCAAGCAGCTAGGGTCACTGCTGATTTCAATCCCCAGACCAGTGCAGTGGGTTAAGGATCTGGTGTTGTCATAGTTGCAGCTGGGATTTGCACCTGGGCCTGGGAACTTCTTCCATATGCCTGCCACAGGTGCAACCAAAAAACAAAAACAAATTCTCGCTTTCAACTTCTTGGGTTTATTTGTAGTTATTACTATTATGATTCTGATTATTATTTAATGGAGGAGTGCTCTTTCAACATCCCAAATGATCTGATGGAAGGGAAACGGCAAAAAGTCACCATGAGCGAAAAGAAAGCTGGCATACCTTTGGGGGCAGGGAAAAGAGAAAAGAAGAGGCTGGGTAGTTAGGAAACGACAGGACAACTTGAGGATAAAAGGAAGGAATCTGAGCCACAGAGTAGTGAAAGCAGCTGCCCCTCCCACCTCCGCCTTTCCCACTGGAAGGTTGTGTCTAGCCAGCTCCTAAATCTGATTATCACCAGTCTTTACACGGTTCTCACGTGTCCTCTCGTGCACACTCTTCCCTGCCCCCTCTCCCTCCCCAAGATACCCTGAGACCCTTCCTAACCCCAAATCCATGGTCATAACTCATAAAGCTGAGACTCAGGGGAGCCACTCAAGAACTCTCCCCCATTCAGTAACCGGTTGATTCTAACCAGAAACCTCTTTCTCTCTGAGCACTGGGTTTGGAGCAATTCACTAGTGATTCAATAGATCTAAGAGCGATTTCCATCCTGTCTCCTTTTTCTCTTGGACACGTCATGGAAGCACACACATAAGGTTCAGAAACTAGGATGCTCACAGGAGAGAGGTGCAATTTGGAAATAATTTCTTAAGCTACGCAGCCTGGGGAGTTCAGCAGTAACAAACCCGACTAGTGTCCATGAGAAGGTGGTTTTGATCCCTGACCTCACTCAGTGGGTTAAGGATCCAGCGTTGCCGTGAGCTGTGGTGTAGGTCACAGACACAGCTTGGATCCCTCGTTGCTAAGGCTGTGACGTAGGCCGGCAGCTACAGCTCCAATTCAACCCCAATCCCGGGAACTTCTATATGCTGAGGGTGTGCCCCTAAAAAGACAAAAAAAAAAAAAAAAAGATACACACTCTGAAAATAGAAGTAAGTTCAATTCAAATTTAGATGAATTACCTTGACTCCTTTTTTCCTTCCTTCCATCAACTAATACTTATTGAGCATCACATAAACACTAAGCTCTGAGCTAGGAAAGCAGAGATGAAGAAAGCATGGAGCACTAGGAGTTTACCATCTGGAGGGAGAAGAACCTTCCAGTCTCAGAGAAAACTACAATCATCTTTCTGGAAACATTTTGAGAGCATACTGAGGGTTAAAGGCTGTGCTACATTTGGGTAGCACACCTCTAAGTCCCTGATCAATGGCTGCCCTGCTCTCTCTTTCTCTTTTTTTTCTCCCAATGGTAAGCAATTTGAGGACAAAGTCCTATCTTGCATTTCTCATTGTGCCTCACTTAGAAGTCAGTCCCAGATAAATGTTTTTAAATGAAAGGAAAGAAGAAAGGACAAGAGGGAGAAAGGGAAATAAAAATATTCTCTGATTAGTATAGTAATGAGTTAATGAAAATGAACAAAACTGGGGGAAAACCAGATGTGGCGGTTATTTGCTCTTTTCTCTTTTTTTTTGTTTTGTTTTGTTTGTTTGTTTGCTTGCTTTTTTGATTTTTAGAGCCACAGGTGCAGCATATGGAAGTTCCCAGGCTAGAGGTCGAATCAGAGCTACGGCTGCTGGCCACAGCCACAGCCTACACCACAGCCACTGCCACAGCAATGAGGGATCTGAGCCTCAGCTGTGACCATATGGATACTAGCTGGTTTCCACTGAGCCACAATGGGAACTCCTCTCTCTTTTCACCCTTTATTTTATAAGGATGTCCCACAATTGTTCATTCCTCCTGGCCTTAGGACCCAGTATTCTCTACAAGCCATAACAGGAACAGTAGTGGCAGACATCACTCTCATGGGCAGTGGGAAAAGGATCCAGAGTCTCCTACTGAGGTTGCCAGGTCAGGTTAGGAAAAGGCCAAGAGAGAGGCCCCCCTCCCTACTTCCCTCAAGCCCCACCGTCCCTGCATCTCAGCGAGCTGGGGGCCAGCCAGAGAGGCTGGGTTAGTTAGCCTAGGAATAGCACTCTTCCCCCTAAAAGAGAAAGGAAGTGAAAATGCAAATCTGCAAAACAAAGGCCTCTCTCCTCACTCCGAAGACTTCAACATTCCTGTTTTTTTCCATCCCCTCCTAGGCTTAAGGACCCAAATCCCAAACTCCAAAGGGAGCCGACACCTGCATTGAGAGTGTGTTTTAAGCAATCTTATACCTCATTTCACAAAAAGATAAAATGTTCGTGCCTCGATAATATAGCACTTACCAAGTAGAGTCTGAGGTATCTATTAAGATGTATCTGTGCCCGTGGACCATAAACTCCTCGAGGGCAGGGACCTTTGATCCCTCTTTTTGGTAGCAATACTCACTAAATGCTAATTAATGGATTTTCCTCCTTTCTGGATAAAACATTTCAATTCAAAAAATATTAACTGGGTATTTACTAAATACATGCTGGGCATCCAAGTCCTCAACATTATTTTCCAGAAATTCATTATTCTAATGAGGGCGTCAGAATGTAAGCCAGTAATATCTGGTGAATGCTATGGGGACACTGCATATAAAGGGCTACAGTAAAATATAAAATATCATGTTCATATGATGGGACAGCCATCTATCATATCATTTAGCATCTAGTTGGGAACTATGGGAGAAATTTTGGATACGGCTAACAACTGATTCACTTTCAATTCCAAATGCTTTGAATTTGAAACTGATCCTGTTTCCCTTTTTGCTTTTGCTACCGTGGAGGAAGAGATTCAAATCTGCAACTCACCTTTATAGGATCTGGACTGAACAAGGTCCTAAGCCTAGTTTGATCCAAAAAGTTGGGAAGTTCTTACTAGCAAAAGGATTGGGTAGGCCACAATAAGAAACAATCTTATGCATGAAACCTCACATGCTGGGAGTTCCCGTCCTGGTGCAGCGGAAATGAGTCCGACTAGGAACATGAGGTTGCGGGTACAATCCCCGGCCTCACTCAGTGTGTTAAGGATCCGGCGTTGCTATGAACTGTGGTGTAAGTCGCAGACGTGGTTCGGATCCCGCGTGGCTATGGCTGTGGCGAATGCCAGCAACTGTCGCTCTGATTCATCCCCTAGCCTGGGAACGTCCATATGCCACAGGTATGGCCCCTAAAAAGCAAAAAACAAACAAGCAAAATTTTACATGCTAATAACATTCCCTTGCGCTTTATTTTCTACCTTAATCTTCGCTTCTAATTTCCTCATGTCTTTAGCAAATCTCTTCGTTTTGCTTGTACCTTTTGGTAAGCTGCTCGAATTGCTCTTTGAAATGAGATAGGCTATAGATAAATAAATAAGATATAAAACAGGTTTTGTTGATAAACAGAAGAGAATTTCACCCCTGAGTATACAATCATCTCCAAGAAATGGAACATTCATACAGCCATAAGAAAAATGACAGGAAAAAAATATATATAAACATGGGGGAGGGGTTATAACAGACACTGAGCTGGCGAAATATAATTTCTTGTACAAATTTTCTTTACTAAGGTCTTCCCAGGATTATACTGTTATATAACTAAACATGGGATACCATAAATTCTTTTTTTTTTCCCTCCTACCCCCTGAGGTGATGTGAAGATAACAGACACTGCACCATCACCGTCCAAGCCCACTCCTGGACTTCACCTCCACCCAGGTCCTTAACACCAGGCTGCCCTCTGGGCCACCCCGCTCCTAGGAAGTCAGCTGTCCCCTCCTCTAGGCTGAGAACACCCACTCATCAAAGACAGGGGCTGCTCAACCTGCCATTCTGACAAGGGCAGCTCTGCAACTGGGCAGATGAGACTCTATCTGATCTCACCAAGGAAGTTTCCATCCACGCCATTTATAACCATCCAAGCACCCCAGGCCACAGAGTAACCACACACGGAAGTGTGACAGAAGGACGACAGGACCAGGAAGGGCATGCAAGAACAAGGCACTGTGCCCCAGCTTTATGCTCCAGGCTTCTGAGAGGGAACCAGAAAAGGAATACATATGTAAAAAACAGAGGGGCACAAGGATACAATGATCTTTGCAGAACAGATACCAACTCAGAGGCTTTGAAAAACTTATGGTTACCAAAGGAGACAGATTGGAGCGGGGGGGGGGGGGGGCAGCGATGGGCTGGGGGTTTGGGATGGAAATGTTGTGAAACTGGGTTGTGATGACCACTACAACTAAAAATACACTAAAATTCATTGAGTTAAAAGCCACACAAAAAACAGAGGGGCAATCAAGCTTTAGACCACCTATGAAAATAAGTCATGCTCACTGCCCGAAAGAAATCAGGTAGCTTTCTAAAAAAACAGACAGGCAGGGGCCGAACACAAATCAGGAAAACAGACTCAAGGAGAATTTTGGACTTATCTCTTTTTACTTACGTTTTACAGCCAACCACAGCCAAGACATAATTAAGTTCATGTACCTGAGACACAGGACCATAAGTGGGCAGAGCCAAAAGATTTGTTATTTGGACAACCGAGTAGGATTCCATGGGCTTTTCTGGGAACAATCACAAGCTGAAGGGCTGTCACTCAATGGGAATGAGTATGTTTGTAGGGGAAAAAAAAAAATCTACATTTAGTAGAACTTCCTGAGTCAAGCGTGTCCCAACACATCCTCTCATGGGCTGTGTGACTTTAGGCAAGTTCATTAAACTCTCAGTTTCCTCATCTTAAAAACTGGGGCAATAAGAACAGCTCTACGTGTTGTAACTGCTCTATGCATTACCTATTACCACCTGTGGACCAAAGAATTCCCCGCTCCAGAGGGAAAAAAGGGCATCATTTCCTCTGTCATTTTCTGTTCAGCTTCATACTAAGACGACGCACCACCCCTCTTTCTCCCAGACCAGGGCCCAGAGCACTCTTCCTTTCAAATCACTTGGACAGGGTAAACAGGAGTATAAAGTAACAGCTTAACCATCTACACTGCCTGCCTCCCTTCTTCCTCGGCTGACAGCCAGGACAGACAGACTGTGCGTCTGCATGTTCCAAGAGCCGGAGAAGCCTCCAGGGCTGGCCTGTCCCAGTAACTGGATTGAACAAGCTCCTAGACCAGTTTCATCCAAAGAGACAAGCAGCTATTTCCTTCCCAGCAGAATGGCAGGGCCAGCCACAGTACGAAAGCCATCCGCAGGCGTCTCAGAAGCCTTAAGGAGACAGGAGGTCTAATGGCACAAGGCCCCAAAGAGCATTAAGTGAACCCAGTGTCTTCTACCAGCAGGAGGGGGGAAGAAGAAAGATGGGAGCTGTGCAGGGGGAGGGTATGCATGTGAAAGAGGAAGCTAACCATGAAAATTTAATTTGTTAAAATAATGACTGGAGAATGACAGATAATGCGCAAATTGTCTACATGCCTTTATTGAATACATAATAAATGTGTGTATGAATATATATATAACTATATATGTGGACCCGGCTAAAAATTAATGCCAGCCTCTCAAAAGCATCCTTGTTTGTCTCCCTGCTGGCAAGAACTCTGGCGCACAGAAGTAAATTTCACACTTCCCCTCCGCCGTCCCTCCACGCGGACCACAGAGCTTAAGCCGCCCAGGTGAGCAAATGTCACAGATGCCTCGTCGGCGGGCGGTAAATTCCAGCCATCCCAGGGAAATGCCATGTGGTCTCAGGTCACAAGTTGGGCAAATAGCGAGTTGAGGGTGCGTGGGAGGCCCCAGTGGAGGGGAGGAAGGGAACAAAAGAGAGTGAAACAAAAGAAAGGAAAGCAGTTGCCGTTTTTTCATGGAAAGGCAAGAAGGCCAAGCTATGCAAGGACTCAGACACAGAACACCTCTCAGGCTGCCTAAGTAAAAAGCAGCACCCTCTGAATGAAAGAAAGCAGAATTCTGCCAGGCCGATCACCCTGCGGGCTCATGAACTTTGGGTCAGAAGGACCTTCTCAGTCATATTTCTGGTCCTAAGGAACAGAGAGCTTGGGCATGGGGCTCTGGGAGCAAGTCAGCTGCCTATGTTAGAAATTTACAAAGATCATGACCATGACTCCAGTCCCTCATTGGAGCCTCAAGGCTGTAAGCTCCTTGAGGGTTCAGAGCCACCACTGGCTCATTTGTCATCCTCAGTGTCCTTCATGCCTCATATAGAGAAGTGTCATAAATATTTGCTAAAGCAACACCTGGGCCAACACAGAATACAAACACTGCAATTTCATCATGCCCTCCAGAAGGTCTAAAATGAGATGTCTAATCGGTGCGAAAAAACCTAAATCCAAGCAAGACGAGAAAGCGTTAACTTTTTTCATCTTTCAACTTGGGGGACACAAGAGTTGTGCCCAACATCTTTAGAAATGATGGCATTCAAGAATATTTGGTCAGGGAGTTCCCATCATGGCTCAGCAGTAATGAACCCAACTAGTATGCATGAGGATGCAGGTTTGATCCCTGGCCTTGCTCAGTGGGTTAAGGATCCAGCATTGCTGTGAGCTGTGGTGTAGGCCCCGTTCGACCCCTAGCCTGGGAACTTCCATATTCCACATTCTCAGTCCTAAAAACAAACAAACAAAAACTGGTCAAACTTACTTAAAAACAAGCTTCTGTGACCCCTAGGTCCGAAGGCCAACATCAGAAGGTGACATAAGTCACCAGAAGTGAGAAGACAGGTTCTAGTGGGGTCTTGACCAGACAACCAATCTCTGCATACTTAAGACCAAATGGAAGCTACTAGGAAGGTCTGCTCCTTAGTATAAGCACCTAGGAAGTTAGTCCTCAGTTGTGGTTACCAAGATATCCCAGCCTGAAAAACCTAAAAAGGGAAAAGAGTGTGGTAAACGAGTAGGCAGTAGTAGTGTCCAAACCAGGAACAGAGGAAAGCAATTACATTCATTCTTTATTAGCCCCACTGCTGGTGTAAGTATTACTACTCTTATATTTTAGCCATAACATCTGTAACAGTCACAAGCAACATGTGAACTCTCAACCTATATAATACCGCTTCCATCCTCTCCCCCAGAGTCACTGGGATGAGAAACGCTTCCTGTGAAATTAATAACGGGCCTCATTCTTCAGCTGGTGGATCAGAGACTGACTGGGCTGGTGGAAATTTATAGAGAGAATTAATTCATAGATTTTTGAAGTAATGAGGGAATTCAACCTCGCTGACTTCTAAGCTTTCCCACATTCATTCAACAGAAAGTTTCTGGAGGGTCTATTATAGGACTTGGTGGTTGCCCTTGGGAGGCTATAACAGAGCAATGATAGGAAAGCACCAGACTCCATTTAAGAATAATAATCACACATCAAGAACATCTTTCCTAGTATAACTTTCTAAGAAGAAAAATAAAGTAATATGGTTTAGGCCTGAGCATGTTGACAGCCCCTTCCTGCCTTGGCTCCAGCAGATTAGATGGGGGAGGGGAGGTAACTACGTGTGTGTATAAGTTGCAGGGGGCCAAGCTAGCAAAATCAACTCTTTATTTTCAGAAGCCTCCTGCAAAAAGACGACAGCTCAAGGCCCTGTGAGGCCTTTGAGACAAGATGAGCCACCATATAAAACACTGGGTATAAGGCCCCCAACCTCTCTCAAGTGTTAAAGAAATCACACCAAGCTTAAGGAAAACAAATGTCAGTGCTGTTTAAAGCACATCAAGGCTGAATAGATTATATGTCCCCCCCCACCCCGCAAAAAAAGTACATCAAGGTTCTTTGGGTTAAAAATCTCCCCAGGGGAAGATGATGTGCTCCCTATAAGAGGGAAGAGAAGATGGGAGGGTTTCTGCAGTAACTTCCGATTATGCCATTTGATTCACTTCAATATCATAAAGCATCAACTGGAATATTTAGTGAAAAGACAGGAAACAGCACAGAGCCAACTGAGCAAGGAGCTGCAAATGAAGATGTGTGCCTGTACAGGCACACACTCACCCACGTGCTCACACGCTGCCTTCTGGATTTCACTTCTGTATGCAAAACCACCACCGCCAATGTCTGCACTGCACGGCCACTTTGCATACCGAAAATGCAGCATGCAGGCAAAAACCCTGCGACTGGCTCCGTGAGGACAGACAGCTCCCACCCTTGCTCCTCACTTGAAACTGACGGCTCTGGTTGTGAGTATCCAAGCCCAGACCGATAGGTGTTCAATAAAGGAAGGATGGCTCCCGCCAGCGCTTTCCCCCTGGGGGGGAGTGGGGGCAAGGGTCCTCTCTTATCCCCCCTCTAAGGGACTAGAGAGGGAGGGTAGCCAGGGAGAAGAGGTGGCTGGGGAGGGCGGGAGCCTGGGAGCCAAAGGGGAGGGAAAATACAACCAAGCCCAACTTTGAGGGAGGGGGAGAGTGGGGAGGGGACTCAGCTTCCCCAGTGGATGGCCTTCGCCAGAGGTTCGGGGGCTCCAGGCCGGCTCTGCGCGGGGCAGCGCCTCGCCCAGGGCGCGCAGCCCAGCCGGGCGCAGAGGAGGCCCGGGCCAGGCGGGGAACCCGGAGCCCGCGGGCGCTCCTCAGCATCGCTACGCGGGTCCATGCATCAGCATCAGCCCCGTGGTGAGGTCAGCAATTTGCGAGGGGGCTTCGCGGCCTGCAGAGTCCCCTCCTCCGAAAGGCTAATTGTGCGGGTTGCTGCAGCAAGACCCAGGCGCCCGTCTATCCAGGCCCAGCTCGCAGCATTAAGATCCTGCCTGAAACGGGCCTCTCGGTTCAGAACTGGGCCATGTGACTTGCCACCCTGGTTCCTCCAGGGTTTCTTAGCGTTTTCCTAAGTTCCCAAAGTTTTATTTTGAGATGCAGCCCCTTAAACTCCTTCTCGAAGACTCCGATTTCTCTTTTCCACCTGATCTAAGCAAACACGCTCTCTCTAGGGGTTTTGTTGCTGTTGTTTCCTTTCCCCTTTGGCCTCAGGTCGAAGCTGCTTTGTTAACGTGTTTCTCACACGGTGCAGTTACTTCTCCTCCCGCCTTTATACTTGGTATTGTGCGCAGCATCGCCACCCACCAGCACCCACCCACACATTTCCTTCGCAAGAGGTAAGGGATTACAAGCACCCTGGTAAGGGGGCCACACTAAGGAAAGCTGCGCATGTGTTGCCCACGCTTGGTTTTTAGATGTTTATTAACATAAGCAGGGTGCACAGTCCTAGAGTCCTGGCATGCAACTCTGTAGAGAGGAATTAACGTCTACCCCTGATATCCACAGAGAGCCCTTCAGAATGGATGCAGGCTAGGCTCAAACGTCAGGGGCTCTGAGAGGGGTTTCTTTGTTGGGGCAAAAGATAAATGCAAACTTTCGATCCTATTAACAAGGGTTTACCAAGGAGTATTCTCTTGCAAAGACAACACTTGGGCTCAAATCACCTGATGCCCTCGGGAAAAATGACTGACTGCTCTCTCTAAGCCCTATCAGCACGGGCCACTAAGTAAATTTATTCCTTTGACCTACAAGCAGATTCAACCCCGTCTCAGAGCAGGACAAACAGAACTTGAACACTTACTGAACCACACTTTCTTAACCTGTCTTAAAAAATTCTCACTTTAAGTTTCAAGAAGCCCTACTCACAGGTAGGGTGGGAAACACACATTATTTTAGTATTTCAGTGGAGGCACACTAAACAAGCAACTGTCCACAATTCTAAAGTGAAAAATCAAGCCTAAGTTTCCTAACTACCTGGGCTGCACCATATGAATGTGCAAAGGTGTACTGGACCTCCCAGCCTGCTACCATAAATCGCTGTGTTTTCCAAAAGCAGCTTTCAGTCTAGAAACCAATAGCTACAAGTAGATAGGATGCAAAAGAAACATTATTTGCATTCAGTCATGGAGACAACAAGGTGGATTAAACTGGGACTGGCCTCCAGCTGGCCTTGTAAATGTGATGCTGACTGCTTCAATTAAAAAGAAAATCCACTAATATTTGTTCCTTCCAGTTTGCCTTCTCCAACTCGACTTGATTGATGGAGATAGCTTTACCACTACCATAACCAGTTTTACATGACTGTCTAGAAAAGATATAAAGCGTCATAGGATAAATTAGAAATGCCATAACAATGAAAAAAGAATTTTCTTTCCTAAATGCTCCACCTGCCCTCTGCACTATGTATCCAGGCCTTGGCGGGGACCAAGCTGGGACTCATGATCCATGAAATGTGGCATCAGATTAGTGGCTCCCTCGAACGGCCCATTCCAGGATGTAGAAACCTGAGACTAAGGGGTTAAATGGCATTCTCAAAATAACATAGTAGGTTGGAGGTAGGCAGCCTTAGGCCTTAGAACTCTTGACTCAGTGTCCAGCAAACTTGTCTCAGCATGGAATTCTCTGTACCTGTTCCATTGTGTTCTAATGGAACAAAACAAGGTGGCTGCTTCCACCTACCCATTCTATTGTGGGGAACATTTCAGATTTTGTTAAGGATAAGGAAACAAACCGTAAAACAAGGAGTTAGGGAAAGAAGCTAAAAAAACAGGAGGAGGTAAAAGGGTACCACCTCATCCCAACTCCCAGAAGCAGGCTCTGCCCTGCCAGAGAGAGAGGCCTTAGATATGCTTTATTCCAGAACATGGCTATTTATCAGGAACCAATTTCAACTGCGGAAGAACTACCACATCAAGTGTGAGTATGGAACAACCGTGCATCTTCCTTAGAGTGTGAAAATTATGCCAAAAAAAGAACAAAACAAAGGTTTCTGCAGGACAATCATTCTACGGCCATGCTGTCCAACATGGAGGACTAACCTCAATGGATGTAAAATACACAATAGATTTCAAAGCCATAGTACAAAAAAAAGCCAAATATCTCATTAACAATTTTTATGTTGCCGCCATGTTGAAATATTTTAGATATATCTGGATTTAAATAAAATGCATAATTAAAATTATGTTCACCTTTCTTTTTACTTTTTTTTCCCAATGGGCTACTAGATAACTTAAAACAAATTTAGAATGACACATGTTCACTACACAGCACTGTTCTCTGGGATTCTCTTCCTAGAACTCTAGGATTGAAGGACGAAGGTGCAGGTGTATTGGGGTACCTTCTGCTGAGCTTTTTGCCCCAGACATTTTATTCCCCTCCTCTCATATAGAAAACCATTTAAAGCATTTAAAAGCAGAGTCTGGAAACATCTCAGAGAGTCTCTAAAACTCCTGGCCAGTACTGGTAGAAAAACCCAACCTGCACAGACAAGGTCAAACTAAGGAGACTTTGCCATGTGGTTTTGGGAGAAATAATAATTGCCATTTATTGTGCACACTTGCAACCCTACATTGCATTAACTATACAGATGAGGAAACTGAATCTCTGTTACATCAGCTTACAGACGTTACACAAGTGAGGATTTGAATCCAGATTGGTTTGCCTCAGAGACCATGTTCTATCATACCAGATTGCTTTTCAAAAAACTGCTGATCTTTTTTGGCAAAGGTCTTCTTCTTCTAGAACCTGACACCTGAAATTCCAACATTCCTATGACTTGCTCCCTCCCCGCCTCCCCCCCCCACTTTAAAATACAAATAGCTCTGGGAGAGGTTTCACATAATTCCTGATCATGCACACTTCAAGTCAAATAATGTATCAAAATATTTTTTTCTTAGAGTAGGTATTGATCAAGGAAGACAAAAACTACAGTAAGTCCCTAAACATGGAGAAGAAAGACCAGTGACTGAAGAAAAAGGCCGAAAAATGGAATGCTGAGATTGCTGAAAAACAAATTTAGTGTCCTTTACAATAAAACTTAAGAATACACCTACTATAGCTACTCTGGAAAACAGTGACAGTTCCTCAAATTCTAAGCATAAAGTTACCGTATGATCCAGCAATTCCATCCCCAGATCTATATCCAGAGAAATAAAAACACGTCCACCCAAAGCTTTTACGTAAATGTTCACAGCAGCAACAACATACGAAAACAAGCTAAATGCCCATCAACTGATCCATGGATAAACAAAATGTGGTACATCCATACAATGGAATATTACTTGGCTATAAAAAGAATGAAGTATCAGTACACGCTATAGCACAGTCAACCTTAAAAACATTATGCTAAGTGAAAGACACTAGCAATAAACCATATATTATAATTCCACTTATGAGAAATGTCTAGAATAGACAAATCCATACAGAGCTTAGATATTAGGGGCTAGAGAAAGGGAGAAATATGAACTGACTGGTAATGAGTACAGGGTTTTTTTTGGGGGGGGGGATAAAAATATTCCAAATTTAAAAACAAAAAAACAAATTCTAAATTTAGGCTGTCATGATGGTTGCACAATTTCGTGAACATACTAAAACTACTGAAATATACACTTTAAACAGGTGAATTTCTGGGCATAGGAAATATATCTCGAGAAAGCTATTTAAAAAAAAAGAATAAAACGAATAAATCTTCTATGTATCAAGGTTGTCATTATGACAAAGATAACTTTTTCCCTAAAGGAGGAACACAGGAGGAAGACAGGAAGAGGTCAGGATGCCCTAAACTCACTTTATGTTACTCTTTCTGCTTTGAAACTTTCTGAGTTGAATGGATGGGCCAATGTGTTTTCAAAGAGAAAATGTTTTTAACTATGGTTACATAATATCTCCAGCTGCTGATGCTAAGAAAATGCCATCACTAATATACAGCATTCAGCTTTTCAGGTGGTGGTTGTCTGGTTTGTAGATAATTAAAAACCTTTATTTTTGCTCTTATTCTTTTTCCCCCCCTCTTCTTCCAAGCTAGGCCTAGTCCAGCCTTTTGGCCAGATATAACTCATTCTCACTTTAAAAGAAAGGCAAGAAAAACATAAGAAAACAAATCTTAAATTCAGCACTATTTTTCTCCTTTCAGCATAGAATCAGAATCTTGGAATTGGCTTGGTCTTTAGGGACCATCTGGTACAAGCCTCTCTTTTTCATATAAGAAAACAGGGCCAGAAATAATAAAATATAACAGTTATGGACTGTTTACTCCATGCCAGGCACTGTAATTTACATATATAACCTCATTTAATCCTCAGAACAACCATCTAAGATAGCTACCATTTTTATCTTTAATAGGTGAGAAAAAATGAGGCACAGAGAGGTTTAGTAAATTGAAGTAGTCACACAGCTTTAAAAAAAAAAAAATAGAGGAGATCTGGACTACAAACCCAGGCAGTCTAGCTTCAGAGACCAAATCTTTAACCACTACATTTATAGTTTCTCCTAAAAGTATTTCAGCTATTTGCCTGTCTTCTTATAACTACTTGGTGGTTATGTCCAGAACTAGTACAGGTATGAGAGACCCATCCCAGGATCCACTTAATGACAGAGTGTCAGTGGGAGATGTAGTTGAAACCATGACCTAAACCAAAACAGGATGGATTTCTGCACTCATTGCCATCTTAATTTCTACCAATAATTGAGAGATTGAAACAGAGCTGTCAGAGCTAAGAAGACCTTCTAGGAAGTCACTGTTGACCTTACTCTGCCATGAAGGAAGATAAGTTTGATAATCCTATAACAGGCTATACCACAATTTTTTTTTTTTAATTCTGGAAATCACTCTGCCAAGTTGTGAGAAGTGACATCGCTAAGATGCAGATGAGGCAAAAGATTCAACCATCTTCCTCACTACTTAAGTACTGACTCCTAGGAAGAGTTAACACGACATCCTATGAAATGTAACAGGATATGGGTCTTGAGATAATTTACTACAGAAAATACAGCATCTCTTATCTGTATTGCCCAGGGAGCTCAAAGCACTGTGCAAACAATTCATTAATCCTCTGCTTATTTTAGTTATCAATTGCTACATTCTTTAAACCTCGCCACACCATCTCCAGTAAGGGGCAGCAGTGAAGCCAGAATTACTGTATTCCTCTAACCACCAACTAAAATGGCCATGCAAATGAACAGGATGTTCCCAGGCACATACGAATGTCTTTTGGAGTTGCCTCTGGGACACTGCCTCAATCATATAGCATCTTAAGGTGAATTAATTTAAAAAAAGTATAGAGGATACTTAGAATCACCATACCAAGTACCAACCATAATAGCATCCATTGAACAGAGGTTTGAAACCAAAGTTAAGCCTAAATTTTCTTCAGGCATGCATATAAACTATGTCTCAAAATAAGCTAGGGTTATGCTTTAAATTAAAATGCTTTCCTATTTAAATAGGTCCAATATCTGGGTTTGGGATTGTTTGCTTATTTGGGGGTAAATTTTGTAACGTTGCCAACAACAACCGAGAGCTTATGAATGTCAGCAGAATAGAGGGGCAAAGGCCTGTGCAAGAGGCCTGGCACCAGCAGTGAGCTAGATATACCAGCAGGCAATGGCCTCCCTCCCTGCAGAGTGAAGCCTGCCAGCGGCCCAGAGACCCACACCCTCACTCCTCCCAGGTCCCAGCACCCCACCATGCCTAGGTCACAAGTTTCTCCTGCATTTCCCTTTTCATAAATCCTCTTCCAGCTTCCTCAGTTTCACTCAAATTTTTCTTATTCCCAATCCTCATAGACATGGTACTGTTAGAAAAAATGACAGCGAATTTCCAAAGACCTCACTCTGGTGGGTCTGATCCAAGCTGCTCTTAGCACCCTCCTCCCCAACTCTCAGGCGCCAGAATCAGTCCAAGTTGCTCCTAAAGGGGATGACACAAAAGTGACTGGAGAAGAGGGACCCTCTCATCATAAGCTCATGTTGTGTCTCACACAGAGTCATAGTATTATAGGTCTATTGATTCTATTGATTCTATCCAGATTATAATCAGCAGTACAGAGTCGGATCACCTGACTTCTGCCTAACACACCGCTATGCCTGAAAAACAGGTTCAAGTCAAATTGAATCAAGTAACTCGCCTTCATTTGTTCCCCTTTTCTCTCAGCCCCTTCCCTTCCACCAAAAAAAAAAAAAGAAAAAAAGAAAAAAAATCAAGTACTTGAATTCTCTCATCAGCAAGAAAAAGCTGTTGCATTTGCTTGCCGCAGACAAACTTCTATGAAAAGTCACTCTGGCCACGTCAACCCCCAAAGGAATCTGATCAGAGGCCGCTCTAAATTGTCTGAGGTTATTTCACTCCTGCTCTTTGCTCAAGACCTAATAGCATCAGAAATACCTCCCTGAAACACACACCTTCCTTCCATGGTGTCCCCTCCACCTACGGAGACAAACACACAAACACACACGTGCGTGCACACACATATATATTATTCTCGAATGCTATAAAAAGAGCATAAGTCCCATAATGTAACTGCTATATTAAAAAGCGGCAGCCAGGAATAATAACGAAGGGTGTCACAAGTGAAATACAGTAGTAGACTTAAGGAAAAAAAAAAAAACTACAGTCTGTGATGGGGGTGTTAATTGAACACAGAGGAAAAAAAAAGAACAAAAGGGTGTTAAGAAAGCAAAAAAATAATTTTTTTAACCTCCTTCAGTGATTTGATTTAACTTCAGTGCAGATAATGCACAGAAGAAAATTGGCTGAAAAGTGCCATATATAGCTATTATGTTCTAAAATTAAAAACTATTCACAACAATTACAGCTATTCATTACCACCTATAAATATTCCTAGTAAATGGCACCCAATATTTTTCGGGTGTTTTCCTCATTTTAAAACCAGCATGATTTCTGACACAGAATTTTTTTTAAATCAGGAAACGTTGAAAAATATCAGTGAGTTCTTTTTAAGAGATGCAGTATGTTCCGAGTTTTCTTTCTCCTCTTCCATCCTATCTGCCCCACGACCACCACCTCAACACATATGCACACCCAGCCTATTGCTAATATGTCAGAAGACAAGGAATGGTTCTTAAGAAACAAAAGAAAATGAGATATTAAATGGTCTAAAACTCTGTTTGAATCTCTATGTTCCCAGAAGGAACAAGGAGATAAAAGCCACTTCTGAAATATAGTTGCTGGAGGTTTTGACAGGGCTTTTCTTGCTGTTGTTTGAGATCTGCTGCCTGAAAATTTTGCGGGCATTCTTTCTTTTTAGCATTTATTAAAAACAAAAAAAAGCAAAAAGGTATCAAAATAAAAACTTACCTATGTTCTCAACAGGAAGGCACATGGGTTCTTTTTTTTTTTTTTTTTTTCCCTGAATATCCTCACAGTAATTTCTGACTTAAATACCTATCAATCAACTGTAATCTAGACAGCTCTGCCTACTTTGGGTGTTAGATGGGTGTGTTTCTTTAAAGTTTCAAAAGGTTAGTAAGGCAATCTTAGCTAGTTTCCTTACCTGTTTCCCAACTCAAGTCATTAACAGAAACAAAAAAGCAAAAGTGGCAAATGAATGCAATCACCGTGTTCCTCTCGGGGGTCCTGCCTTCTTTGCAAAGACCTAGGTGAGCCCATCGTGTGAACTCCCGGTGAGAATACAAACAAACAAACAGAGCCCACCCTAAATCAAGTCACCTCCACAATGCCTGAGAGGGAAGCTCCAAAACACTCATTAAATGTGAGGGGCTTAAAAGTAACAATAGGAAAAGACCCCAAACAATGAAGGCATGTATGCGAAGTGATCCTCCAAGCCATCTTTTTACTAGCTCTGTATCAAGGAGGGGGGAAAAGAGCTCCTGAAACTGAACAGATACTTTAAGCGTCTCCCACACATCAACCCCATGGAAGACAGACTGGCTCCTCCAAGGAGGGTTAGGCTGGTCTTGAGTAAGGAAGTAATCCTGCCTTAGAATCAGAGTTCTTTTCAACACACTGCAGTTGTCTCCTACCTATAACATGAAACACTCAACATTTCAGGAGAGGTTTCTTCCCTCCCTTTAATCCTTCCAACACACAAGTAGAAGAATAAGAAGAAAGGCTTTTTTTTTTTTCTTTTTCTTTTTTTAAGTTTCACCCATGGGTGCCCTCTTAACCCCAAACTCCGTGTGTTTGTGTTATCTCCCTCTTAACACAGGGTCAGTGCTCCTTATTTTTGGTGTATAGTATTCAATAAACTATTATTTAAAATATGTTATTTGAGAGATAACACACAAAACCTTAATTTAGACTTTTAAAAATCACCAAACAGTAACATCATTAAATAACAGAAAATGTTAAAAACAAAATATATAAGCCAACAATAAATTATACTTTGAAAGTGTTATTTTCACCAACTGCTTATCACCGTAGTTTTAGCCAATATTCATAAAAGGAGCAAACTCTTGAACTCACACCAGAGCCAGGTCTCTATTTACACTCACCCACTTTGATCTACGGCCTCAGTAGGTTTTAATTAGAAGACTAGAATTAAACACTTTGGCCACAATATACACTTAAATGCCCTAATGGGCTTCCTTTCAATAAAAATCTAATAAAGTGTCTTAAACATAGAGTCTTTCTCTGGCCTGGATTATCAAATATGCCTTTATAGCTTGATTCTATATTTTCTGAGGCAAGATCAGCGGCAACGCATACTCCATTAGCAACATATTTCAACAAACCCCATATCCCAAGTAAATAAGCATCAGAGGAAAAAGAAAATGAAAAGGAAGAAAAAAAATAAAAGAAGAGAAAGAAATATATACACACGTAGGTTTCCTGCTCCAGGCTAAGAGGAAAAAAAAAAAAAACACTAAAAAAGTGTGACAAACTGAAAAAGCCCTCTTGATATTTCTAGCACAATCTATACATTTCTTAAAAGGTGTCTCACCACTAAAAATAATGCCATTTAATGGCATGGCAATAAGGTTAGGCTTTGGCAAGGCAACTAGGAAGGCTTAAAGACCTGAACATCACTGCTCAGGTGCTTTGTCTAGGATGGTTATGCTCCACACAAACAACATTCAACAAAGGAGCTGCTTACTAATTTTACATACATTTCGAGACCCAAGTAATTACATATTCGATCAACGGTCACATCTTGAAACTATTTTTAAAAGAGAAACACAGAGAGCTCTCAACAAGAAAGCCACCCTGTGTGCCCTCACCAACCCCCCCCCCACCTTTTTTATGTGTAACTATCAATGTATATCAACCGGGCATGCAATCATATTTATTGTCACTTTCATTCATGTCATGCCCTTGCTTATATGGTTGAGATATGAATTATTGACTGTTACTCTCCTTGTTGGAAAAAATAAATAAATAAATAGGATGTCAGGTACTTTGCACAGCTCTAAAGCGAGCGAGCGAGCAAGTCAGAGGCCAGCAGAAGCTCCCGCTTTATATAACCACCCCTTCGTTCCTCATCTTTATGCCCTGGTTTCAGATTGCCTTCTCAACTCTTTCTTTTTTTTACTAGGGAGAGATGCACCCACTTCGGAAAAATTAAGGATTAAAATAAACAAACAAGAGGATGTGGCTAAATGTCCTTCCCAGAGCATCTGTTGTTTAAGAACACCTCTGATTGATGACTGCTATTTTTTAATTGTTGCTTTAAAATTTAAATGCCCCCCTGGGATGTGTTATAAGTGTGTTAGTCCATGATATGAGGTATAGAAAGTAGAAAAACAACAGAATGAGTGATCTCAGGGCATTCAATTCTCCTAAACCCAGCGATTCTCCCGGCTATAAAATCACAGGGCACTCAAATACCGATAACCTGATGTTGTGTAAACTCGCTCCACAAAGGTATTTGACAACACTTTGTCCAGAATCTCTAGTCTGCTGCTTCGTGTAATTACACGGGGGAAAAAAAAAAAAAAAAAAAAGCAAAGGTAACTTTCAACAGTTTAGCCCCCCTCTGCCCAACTCCAAAAAAAAAAAAAAATGAGTGTTTTAAAAGATGGGCCAAAATATATTCCTTCGGCAAATGGACTTTTACTTTCATATTTTTCCCTCAAAGTCACATCATTCTACACATCTCCCTTCAGAACCTCTATTTTAGCCTCAATTTCCAAGAGGCCAGGAATAGAGTTAAGGCAAATAAAACCATAATGCCTGATAATAACTGTCAAAGAAACTTGGTGCTTTCTTTTACAGGAAGCAGGGCTGGGAGGACTTGCTATTGGAATATGCGATCAATTTTGAGTGTACTTCCATTCTGAAATTTTAATATTTCAATAATGGGTCAGTGATTGCTGGTTAAGTGAGTCAACTGGCCAAAGAAAATGCTTAAATGTTGGAATCTCATTCCTACCTGTTTTTTCTTTGATTTCACACAAGACATTAAACAAGGCAGGCTTCATTCTGTGGCAGTTTAAAGCATGTTTTCTGCAAGAAAGAAACAACAACATAATAGCTTAGGTGGACTTTCAAGATCAAACTGCTGATAATGCAGAGGGGGGGACAATTTGAACATTTAGCCAAAATTATATACCAAGTATAACTCTGTGGCATGCTTCAACTGTTTTATGACTTAATATACAGGGTCCCACCATCGAAAAAGAAATAATGTTAATTAGCAGGGAGAGAGTAGGGATTTAACTACAGAACAGAACTAACCTCAATTGTGCCCATTTAGGAAGAGTTTCGGCTTTTTGTTTTTTTGTCTTTTTCATAACTAGTTTAATCAAAGTGGAATTCTGAACACCAATAATCCTATCCAGGGCAATGAATACGGCAAAGCCAAATGCATGGGTTAACAGTTTTGTATAATCTATGCAACCACCACAGCCTAGGAGCTGTCTGCTTCTCGGTCTGTGTGTGTGTTTTCAAATTTAATTCATCCATGTGTTCGAATTCATTCCGCAGATGCCCCTGTATTCTCATAAACACAAGATGCTTGAAAGGTCTTCTGAGTAGAACTGTCAATTTATAAAATTTCAGTCCCCAAGTTAAAGAGTATGGAAATGCATTGCCAGGGGGCAAACATACCCATATGGGGAATAAATTCATTTCTCTGTGTTCACATTATGCCTCTTGTGCACACACTGCTTATTTGCAGGTGTTGAAATTCAATTATTTACAATTAGGACCTTGCACCCAATGGGGAAAAAATAAATACAATTCTGCCTTTAAGATTAGTGATTTACCTGGTTCTTATGTGTATTTGTATTCAGAATGTACTTGAGGAACAAAACAATACCTTTTCCTTCATTTTACTCTGGAAGCACTTAGCAGAAGGATGTTGTTTTGGAAACAAAATGCTGATCATATCAGCTATTAGTTAAGGGAATTCTGTTTACTAACTAAAATTAATGTGTAAAGATAAATGGAAACCTCTGGCACTCAAGACACATGCAATTCTTTTTAAACCCCTTTGAAAGTTAAAAAATAGACACACGTTCTCAGGAACAGAAACCAGAAGCATACTCTGTATACTGTACAGCAAAGGAGTAATAAGCTCAAAATTCTAGAGTCTCAAAATAAACATACTCATTGTGTCTAAACTATTAATGGCTCACTATGAGATAATAAATGTACATTATGAAGATGTGACCAAGAAAAGGAAAAACCTGGTCAAAGTATTTGATGAGTTACATTGTTAAACCAAAAAGAAAAGCTTAGTGTTTAGTGCTCATGAGGGGTGAGAAAAAAGGTAAAAAAGACTTCAATGTATCAAGACATCTTTCTAGGCCTTTTAAGAGTTTTCATTAATTGTTTTCTTATATAAAAGACTAAGTGCAAAAACAAATAACAACAACAAAAAATCCACAGGGCTTTACAGAAATATTGCATTGCCACAGAACATTAATGGGGCTATAGAAGAAGAGAAAATTTCCCTATACCAAAATTGTGTCTGATCTCTCTCAACATCTAGGCCATTAAGGGGGAACCCGCCAAGCCAAGGCTGTCCCCAGTTGTACAAAAAGGAACAGGGACTAAACATTAGAAAAGTGGTGACTTTCCAGTCTTACAGCCCCTTCGGCTGTACAAACTTGTTATTAAAGCAGTTTATTGGTATGTCTGAGTTTATTTTTCTGGAACAATGTAATGGAGAAATCTGTTCCAATTCCAAAAGAGATTGCCAGTGGGAAATCTTCCACTTACCATACCTATTAGCTTTTCTCCAGATAATAAAATTCAAAAAGAGCACCAATTAATTTTTGAAAACTTTCCCCTCTTTAAAAAAAATTGAGAATAGTTCCAGTCTTTGAACCTTTCCAAGTTTTCCAGCACCTATAAACCTCAAGACTTTTGAGTTTACATGTTGCATGTGCTTACAGCTAAAATAAGAGTGTAATTCATAACATCCATGCTTTTAACTGCTTCTTCTCATTTTCTCAACTCAAATTCCTATTTCTCTTAGACCAAAACAATATAACAATGTCTCCTCCATATAACTAAGTCTTTTGAGGTAGAGGAACTGTGTATACATGATTAAAAAAAAAAAAAAAACTACTTCTAAGATTTAACAAAGCTGGGTAATTGTAATGACATATGTGGTCATTAGATTTTTAAAAATTCTTCCTCTCCAGATCGACCTTGGGCAAGCAGTTGGTGGGTTGCCATTTAGTTCATGTTTTATTTTGAAAGAGAATTTACTGTAAAATCCTACAGGGGAGAACTATATACCTGGCAGTGGATTAAGTTGAGAAGCTACACAGCTTCTTTATTATGTTTCCTTAATGAAGATCTTTCTGTCCTATAGGATTGAAATACAGAAAATGCACACTTGCCTTCATTTCTATTTTAGTGGCATCTAAGTGGTCCTGAAAGCATGGGAAAAAGAGCATGCTGGATTTTCTCCCCCCACCTCTTTTTAAAGGACCATACCACGGAAGGTTAGTAAACCGACTCAAATTAAGAGACAATAAAGTTACACTACATATCTAAGCCTCCTAAACCTAACAAATATGTTTAGAAGCAAAATTTTCTCTTCTTTACATCAGCTTTTTCTGAAACAGAATTAAATGAATGTAAAATATTTTCTGGAGGACTGACAACTACTGACAAAGAATTACCCTGCTTTTTCTTTTCTTTTTTTTTTTTTTAATAGGGAGAGAAAGGGGGAAAGAAAAAATAATTTTGGAGGAGTACGTCAAGAAAGAAAATTCAAAGTCTCTGATTTAGGTAAGGAGTCAACTAAATTTGCAAATAAAGTGTTCTTGGGACATTTTATTTTGTAATGTTACGGAGTCCCTCAACAAGAAGGCATGGAATGCTCTTCAAAACTTGACAATTCTGCTCTCTCTGGATACTTTTTTAAAGCAGTAAAAAGTGCCGAGGGCCGCTTTTGGATCAGTTGCCAGTATTTTTTGGCGTGCTTGAGTGTTTGTATGGCTATATAGGAATACCTCTATATTCACACACACACACATACATACATACACTATATATATATAAATATATATATATATATACACACAGCCACATCACGGCATGGGAGATTACACTTTCGATAACAACGCTCCTCCAATTTTTACTCCTCCGCCATACAGTTGCTCGTCAAAATGGGCAAAGAAATAACATTTAAAAAGAAAGCGCTGTGGTGATTCGGTTCCCATTGTTTCCCCCTGCGAGAGGGAGAAAAACAAAAAACCCCAAGAAAGGAAAAGAAAAGCCTCCATCTCACCTGGCCTGCGCCTCATCCAAACTCTGGTCTGTGATGGTCATAATTTGCTGTAAAATGTCTCCAATGTCCTGCTTCCTCCCGCCCTCCCCCTCGGTCCCTCCGGCCCCATCCTGCAAGTGCTGGGACAGGCCGGGGTGTCCGGCCATCCCGACCCCAGCATGGGAATGCATCAGCCTGGGCTGCTCGTCCATCTCCAAAGGCAACGGCAGCCCCCGGCTCTTCCTCTTCTGCTCCTCGGCTCGGCTCCTGGGAAGCACCAAGGCTTTTTATCCTTCAAGCTGTCTTCAGATCCTTTTCAGGATAAACAGGGAACGGGAAAAAAGAAGACCAAAAGAAAAAAAAATCCCTTTGCCTCTTTAGAGGATGGTGGGAGGATGGGGAGTGGGGAGGGGGAGGGGGGCGTGAAGGGGTTGCGGGGTGAGGGTGGGGATAAGGGCTGGTGGGGAAGGGTGTTGACTCCAAAAAGCAAGAAAAATAAACCACCTTCCCACTTGACGAAAAGAAATCAGAGCTGGCTTTTGGTTTTTCAGTCCGGTCTCCTTTGCAAGGCAGAAATGGGCTCCAGGCGCTTAAATCTGTGGCTTAATCCTTTTGCAAATATGCATTGATCGGGAGAAAGGAGAGGAAGGCAGGGGGATTGCAATGCAAACTTTCCCCCCCACCCCCCGCTGCCCCCCACCCCCACTCCGGGCCAGAGTGATCTCAAAGGGGGTGGGCTGTTGCAAAAGCCAGATCTCCCCCAGCCGCGGCGGCAGGCAGAGCACAGGCTCTCTCCTCCTCCGTGTCTCTGCAAACTCCAGCAGCCCCGTCAGCCTCCTGCTTTTGTTTAGCTCAGGCTCAGGACTCCAGAAACATACACAGAAAAACCACAGCCTGAGAGGAGGAGGACGAGAAGGAGGAGGACGAGAAGGAGGAGAGGGGAGGGGGCAGAGGAAAGAGGGGAGGGGGCGGGGAAGCCGTGAGGCGGGGGAGGGAAGGAGGGAGGAGGGCACCATGAGCCCCGCCCCCTCTTTCTGATTGGTCATCAGAGAAAAGACGGTCCCCACCTCCCCCTACTTTCCTCCCTGCGCCTCCTCCTCGGCCTCCTTCGGCTCCTCCTCGCCCGGCGGCCTGTCAATCAGAGTTCAGAGGTGGGCCGGGAAGGAGGCCGAGCTAATACCAAGTCTCCAGTCCTTAAAGGTGCAATGATACCGTAGCACCAGCTCAATTAGTTGGTGCCCACTTTTCTTGCTTGTCTCACTTAGAGTCCGTCCTTGAGGAAAACGTGGCTCCACTTAAGTGCAAACGTATAAAATTAATGGGAAAGAACGCTGACGGTGTGGATCTCCCCCTCCAACCTACGTTTTTCTTTTGCTGTAACCTTGCCGTTTAAAACTTGATCCTTTTAAGTCGTTAGACCTCAGGGAAACTTGAGAGTGAAAGTCTGTCAGCACGAAGTTCTTAGGAAACACAACTGAACTGTTAATATAA
Organism: Phacochoerus africanus; assembly: GCF_016906955.1. Lineage (NCBI taxonomy): Eukaryota > Metazoa > Chordata > Mammalia > Artiodactyla > Suidae > Phacochoerus > Phacochoerus africanus. The sequence goes on from NC_062549.1 coordinate 86,436,122, forward strand.
TGTTCAATAACATATAATAAATAGCAAATATAAAAATAGATTTAAAAAAACTCACAACAGAGTTCAAAGTAATGTTGAACTGTGACATTTTTGTTGCATGCAAGCTAAATTATGGATATGAAACAATAATACTGAGGGAGAAAAGATTAATAAATAAGTTCACCGAAACTAATTCAACATCTCTCTCTCTCTTCCCCCTGGGGGAAATTAGTTATTTGGCTTAAATACTTAATAAAGAAATGCATTATCATAGTCTGGTTCTAGTTTTTAATATAGTTTAATAAGCATTATTAACTGAGATAAGAAGTGAACTGACATTTATTGAATGCCTACTATGCACCAAGTAATTTACATAAGTTATTTTATTTAATCCCTAAGACATCTGTGAGAGTTATGGATTATTAGTTCCATTTAACAGAGAAGGAACTTGGAAAGGTTAAATAACTTGTTCAAGGTCCTACAGTTATTAAGTGTCAAGGAAGGGATGCCTCCATCTAACAGAAATGTATAAAAATTAGTTATGTGTGTACTGCCCATCTTGTTTGAAAAAGAGACTCACTATGCTTAAAATGATACATATTCAAACAAATTAACTCAACTTGATAATAAGAAAGAATGAAAAAATAAAATAAATAAGGGGAATACCTAATGAGAGACTCATAGCTAAAGTTCAATACAGAAGTGCCAAGTAGACCATAAATTTGCTTCCAATCTTTCCATCAGGCAATGTGAGAGAGGAAATCTGACTGGGTACACAGTTACAATGGCTGCAAGATAAAAGAACAGATGAGTTATTTTGGAAAAGCCAAGTGTAGTGTTTTGGAATATGAAATATTCTACTGTGTAGATAGTTCTCTTCCTGGATGGCAGTATAGCCAAAGGAAATGCATGGAATGGTTGCAAACTTCAGTCTACCCAATCTGCAAAATGGAAGGTAGCCTCACCAGTTGCTTTGAGATCCTCAAATAAAATGCTATTCTTTTTATCAGACCAACCTCCTCCCCAGTCATTACCAGAAAAAAAGTTTGGTGAAATATGGGGCTTATGAAAGGATTTCACGACAGTTCTTAAGGTATTTGGCACTCATTGGCATGTGGGCATGCAATAGGGAGTATTAATTGTAATTATGATGTCATATTACTTAAAACAACTCTTCCATCCACATACATACCCTGACTTGTTAACTGGATTTTTAAACCAACACTAGTAATCCTCCAATCACATATCAATCACAGTAAGTGTGAGTTAGCACAACTCTTACAGCAATGAAGTTATTACATTTAGTGCATGAAAAGAAGTTAACCCAGAGTCTATAAGAAATCAGTGTGTGAGCAAGTAATTAGAATCACTGTAAATGTTTACTAGGAAAAGTATTGGAAAATGTGCCATCAGTTCCAGAAGATCATTGTCATCTAGGAGCATTTTAGTAGCAAAATAAGAAACGCACACAACAATAATGCTAAGGATAGTATTTATTAAGTGCCCTACAAGGATGAGCTATTTTCTTTTTCTTTTTCTTCTTCTTTTTTTTTGTCTTTTTTTGTCTTTTTAGGGCCGCACCCCATGGCATATGGAGCTTCCCAGGTTAGGGGTCTAATCAGAGCTGCAGCTGCCGGTCTACACCACAGCCACAGCAATGCTAGATCCAAGCTTTGTCTGCAGCCTACACCACAGCTCATGGCAATGCTGGATCCTTAGCCCACTAAATGAGGGATCGAACCCACAACCTCATGGCTCCTAGTTGGATTCGTTTCTGCTGCACCACAAGGGGAATTCCAGATGAGGTATTTTCAAAGTACTTTATTTATTTAATCATCACAACTGTTTGATGATACCTATCCTTTTATAGTGTTGCCAACAGTACAGTGTTGCAAAATATATATTTGATTACAAAATAAATGCTATGGATGTAAGACCATGCCTTAGACATCCTATAGAGAATGAGATATGGGGACAATTTGGTTGGAGTGATTAGAAGACTTTGAGGTACATCTGAAAGATAAGCTGCATCTAGAAGACAGAGTGAATGGATCTGGCAGAAGTCCAGGGTTTCTTTTCAAGCACAATGGAAAAGATCAGAAAGTATAATTGCAGAGTTCCCGTTAATGGCACAGTGGAAACAAATCCAACTAGTATCCATGAGGACGCAGGTTTGATCCCTGGCCTCACTCAGTGGGTTAAGGATCCAGCATTGCTGTGGCTGAGGTGTAGGACGGCAGCTACAGCTCAGATTCCATCCCTTGCCTGGAAATTTCTAGATGCAGCCCTAAAAAGCAACAACAACAGCAAAAATGTCTGGAGTTCCCATTGTGGCTCAGCAGATTAAGAACCTGACTAGTATCCATGAGGATGCCGGTTCAACCCCCAGCCTTGCTCAGTGGGTTAAGGATCTGGTGTTGTCCCAAGCTGTGGTTCAGGTCATAGATGCAGCTCAGATCTTGAGTTGCTGTAGCTGTGGTATAGGCCGGCAGCTGCAGCTCTGATTCCTCTCCTGTCCTGGGAACTTCTGTATGTCAAAGGTGCAGCCCTAAAAAGAAAAAAAAGAAAAAAAAAAAAAGAAAGTGTAATTGGAGGACTCTGTACAACAGCATTATGTGCTTTATTTGGTGTACACCAGGGAGCCAGGAAAGTTACTTTTTTGTTTTAAACGAGGGAACAGTAAAGCTGTGTTTTTTGTTTGTTTGTTTGTTGTCTTTTTAGGGCTACACTCATGGCATATGGAGGTTCCCAGGCCAGGAGTGGGACTGGAGCTGTAGCTACCAGCCTATACCACAGCCACAGTGATGTGGGATCCCAGTCATGTCTGCAACCTAGACTAGAGTTCAAGGCAGAGCTGAATGATTTAAACCACTAAACAAGGCCAGGGATCAAACCTGTATCCTTATGGATACTAGTCGGGTTTTTTTTACTGCAGAGCCACAATGGGAACTCCGAAAGTATATTTTAAGAAAAATTATCTGACTACCCAACACAAAATCTGAGACAATAAAATAAAGAAGGTGAATTAAGAAGATGGCAGTAGAAATGGAAAGTAAAGATGATTATGAGGTATATTTTCAAGGAACAGCCAATAGAACTTGATAATTGATTTTATGTGGGTGGGAAGAATAAAGAAAATGTTTTCAAGCTTGGATGAGAAGAATGCAGTGGCACTAACAGAATAATAAGCATACCCACAGATAGAATTTGCTGAATACTGATTATGTTTCAGGCACCGTGTGTACAATACCACCTAATTTTAACAAGTTGACACTTAAAATTTTTTTTTTCTTTTTTTTTTTGGGCTGTGCCTGTGGCATGCAGAAGTTCCCCAGGCCAAGGACTGAACCCGTGTCACAGTTGTAACTAGAGCAGTAACAATGCTGGCATTTACAATGCCAGATCCTTAATCCCAGTACAAGGGAACCCCTGACGCAATTTTAACAACTTCCTTTTAAGATTCTAATCTCTGTTTTGTAGATCAAGAAACCAAGGTTCCCAGAAGTTGAGTTACTTGACAAATATGAATTTAAAAACTCTCTATTTTTAATGCTTTAGAGAGAATAAAGGAAGTTAAGAGGAGATACTGCTGTAGGTAAAACAGAATAAAAATTAGAATCTTCTATTTGCATTACAAAACTTCGAAAAGTTGGAGTTCCTGTTGTGGCTCAGTGGTTAACGAACCAAAGTAGTATCCATGAGGATGTGTGTTTGATCCCTAGCCTTGCTCAGTGGGTTAAGGATCTGGCATTGCTGTGAACTGTGGTGTAGTTAGCAGATGTGGCTCTGATCCCGCACTGCTGGGCTGTGGTGTAGGCCAGCAGCTACAGCTCCAATTCAACCCTTAGCTGGGAACCTCCATATGCCACAGGTGTGGTCGTAAATACACAAAAGACAAAAACAAAAAACAAAAAAAACTTCGAAAAGTAGATTCTGAGAAGAAACTTAGACATGAAATTTCCATACCTTATGGATTGAGATGGGTAATGCTTTTTTGCACCTTCCATACCTCAGCAGTGCTTTAATTCTAATAGATATTTAGCAGACATGTGTTGAAAGAATAAATGATGAATAATCACACTATTTCTCAAGAATAATAACTGAAGTCCACTAAATTATGTTTTAAGGTTGGACAGAGAAGAGCTCCTTAGAAGCTGACATTTGGGGTTGAACATGAGGATAAGAAGCCAGATGTGGGTAGATCCTGGGAAAAAGCATTGGGGGAAGTGGTACAGGAGGGAGAAAATGACATATGCAAAGGGCTTAGACTTGGATTTGAACTTGAAGGAAAGAAAGCCAGAGAGACCAGAGCATAAAGAATAAATGAAAAAGTTTACAAAGATGAAATTGGAGAGGGAAGCAAAGACCAGAAAACATAAGGACTTTTAGGCCATAATAAAGACTTTGGATTTTATATTAACTGCAGTTGAAATCCACCAGATTGTACCAAGCAGCAAAGTGACAAGGAACATTGATTCAACAAATATTCTTTGACAGCATACTATATGCCAGGCACTTCCTAGTCACCAGTGAATATGCCAGGCATGGTCTTTACTTTCATGGAACTTACATTCTAATGAAACAAGTAAATGAATGGAGCAACAAGCAAACGTCAGGGAATAAACAATGCATTTTATAAAGAAGATGAAATGGAAAGATGTGGTGGAGAGAGAATTGGGAGCTACTTTAGATAGTAGAAGGACGACTGAGGAGAAACAGTTAAGCTTTGACATGAATGGGAAGGAGTAAACTGCTCAAGGCCAGGCAGAAGAAATGCAATGGCTCTAATTAAGGAACTACCTATAAACAAAATTCCAAGACCAGATGGTTTCACAAGCGAATTCTATCAAAAATACAAAGAAGAACTTATACCCATCCTTCTTAAGCTTTTCCAAAAGATTGAAGAAGAAGGAATAATCCCAAAGACTTTCTATGAAGCTACCATCACCCTAATACCAAAACCAGACAATTATACTACCAAAAAAGAAAATTACGGGCCAATATCTTTGAGGAATATAGGCACAAAAAATTCTCAACAAAATTTTACCTAATCAAATCCAATAACATATAAAAAAGATCATACACTATGACCAAGTGGGATTCATCCCAAGGTCACAAGTATGCTTCAGCATATGCAAATCAATCAATGTCATACATCACATTAACTAAAGAAAGGTCAAAAACCACATGATCATCTCAATAGATGTAGATAAAGCATATGGCAAAATCCAACATCCATTCATGATAAAAACTCTTACCAAAGTGGGTATAGAGGGCATATACCTTAACATAAATAAAAGCCATTTGTGACAAACCCACAACCAATATAATACTCAATGGAGAAAAGCTGAAACCCCTCTAAAATCTGGAACAAGACAAGGATGACCACTGTTACCACTTTTATTCAACGTAGTGTTGGAAGTCCTAGCCACAGCAATCAGACAAACAAAAGAAATAAAATGCATCTAAATTGGAAGAAAAGAGGTCAAAGTGTCACTCTGCGCAAAGGACATGCTACTATATATAGAAAACCCTAGGAGTTCCTGTTGTGGCTCAGTTAACAAATCTGACTAGGAACCATGAGGTTGCAGGTTTGATCCCTGCCCTTGCTCAGTGGGTTAAAGATCCAGCATTGCCGTGAGCTGTGGTGTAGGTCACAGATGTGGCTGGATCCTGCATTGCTGTGGCTCTGGCATAGGCTGGCAGCTACAGCTCCATTTTTGACCCCTAGCCTGGGAACCTCCATATGCCCCAGGAGTGGCCCTAGAAAAGGCAAAAAGACCAAAAAAAAAAAAAAGAAAAAAAAAGAAAAAAGAAAACCCTAAGGATTCCACACAAACTGGAACTGATCAATGAATTCAGCAAATTAACAGGATATGGGATTAACATTCAGAAACTGGTGGCATTTCTGTATGCTAACAATGAAACATTAGAAAAGGAATATAAAAATACAATGCCTTTTAAAATCCCACCCAAAATAATGAAATACCCAGGAATAAACCCGGCCAAGGAGGTTAAAGACTTATATGTGGAGAACTATAAAACGTTAATCAAGGAAATTAAAGAGGTTCAAAGAAATGGAAGGATATTCCATGATCACAGATTGGAAAAATTAATATAGTTAAAATGCCTTGCTACCCAAAGCAATCTACATATTCAATGCAATCCCTGTCAAATTACCCATGACATTTTCACAGAACTACAACAAACCATCCAAAAATTTATATGGAGCAATAAAAGACACAGAATTGCCAAAGCAATCCTGAGGAAACAAAAACCAAACAGGAGGCATAACTCTTGCAGACTTCAGACAACATTACAAAGCTACAGTAATCAAGACAGTATAATACTGGTACCAAAATAGACATACAGACCAATGGAACAGAATAGAGAACCCCAAAATAAACCCAGACACCTATGGTCAATTAATCTTCGACAAAGGAGGCAAGAATATAAGATGGGAAAGAGACAGTCTCTTCAGCAAGTGGTGCTGGGAAAACTTGACAGTTGCATGTAAATCAATGAAACTAGAACACACCCTAACACCATGCACAAAAATAAACTCAAAATGGCTTAATGACCTAAACATAAGACAAGACACCATCAAACTCCTAGAAGAGAACATAGGCAAAACATTCTCTTAGGTCAGACTCCCAAGGCAACAGAAACAAATAAATAAATAAATAAACCCATGGGACTGAATCAAACTGACAAGCTTTCGCACAGCAAAAGAAACCATTTAAAAAAAAAAAAAAGACAACCTACAGAATCAGAGAAAATAGAAGATAGTTTCAAACGATGCAGCCGACAAGGGCTTATCTCCAAAATATACAAGCAACTCATAAAACTCAACAGTAAAAAAACCAACAACCCAATTTAAAAATGGGCAGAAGACCTGAATAGACATTATTCCAAAGAAGACATACAAATGGCCAACAGGCACATGAAAAAATGCTCAACATCACTAATTATTAGAGAAATGCAAATCAAAACTATAATGTGGTACCACTTCACACAGGTCAGAATGGCCATCATTAGTAAGTCTACAAATAACAAATCCTAGAGAGGGTGTGGAAAAGAGGGAACCCACCTACACTGATAGTGGGAAGGTAAGTTGGTACAGCCTCTATGGAAAAGAGTATGGAGGTACCTCAGAAAAGTAAATATAGAACAATTATATGACCCAGCAATCCCATTCTTGGGCATATATCTGGACAAAACTTTCATTGAAAAAATACATGTACCTGTATGTTCATTGCAGCACTAGTCACAATAGCCAAGACATGGAAACAGCCTAAATGTCCACTGACAGATAAATGGATTAAGAAGATGTGATATATATACACAATCGAATACTACTCAACCATAAAAAGGGGAAAATAATGCCACTCGCAGCACCGTGGATGGAACTAGAGACTCTCATACTAAGTGAAGTAAGTCAAAAAGAGAAAGACAAATACCATATGATATCACTTATATCTGGAATCGTATATATGGCACAAATGAACCTATCTCAGAAAAGAAACAAACTTGTGGACTTGGAGAACAGATTTGTGGTTGCCAAGGGGGAGGGGGAGGGAGTGGGATGGACCGGGAGTTTGGGGTTAGTAGATGCAAACTGTAGCATTTGGAGTGGATAAGCAATGACATCCTGCTGTATAGCACAGGGAACTATGTCTAATCACTTGTAATGGAACATAATGGAGGATAATGTGAGAAAAAGAACAGGTATATATGTATGTGTATAACTGGGTCACTTTGCAGTATGGCAGAAATTGACAGAACACTGTAAATCAACTACAATAAAAATTTTTTAAATCATAAAACGATTTAAAAAATAAATTTTAAAAATGGCTCTAAGTAAGGAAAAATGGTGCCTAGAATATTTGACAGATAAGAAGCAAAGCCACCGTGGCAAGAAGGAGGAGTGGTACAAAATTGAAGTCAAAAGAATGGGTAAGGTTTTAAAAAGGAAAGTCATTGGAAGATTCAAAACAGAATGTCTTAGTCTGTTTGGGCTGAAAATACCACAGACTGAGTGGGTCATAGATAGCAGAAATGTATTTCTCACAGTTCTAGAGTTGAAAGTCCAAGATAAGGCACTGGCAGATTCCGTGTCTGTTGAGTACCTGATTCATAGTTCTCAGACAGCTGTCTTCTTGCTGTATCTTCACATCCTGGAAGGGGCAAGGGAGCTTTGTGGGTCTCTTAAAAGAGTATTAATCTCCATTGCGAGAGTCCCAACCTTCTTACCTGTGTCCCCCAAAGGCTCCATCTCCAAGCACCATCACATGGGGCATTAGGTTTGATCATATGAATGTTGGAGAGACACACACGTTCCATCTACTATAGGAGACCAACATCAACTGAGTTTTGTTCTAAAAGTACTATTGGTTTCAGTGCAGAGAATAGTTTGCCAGAGCGGTTTCCCATTGGGTTAAGTGGAAGCAGAATGTTTAAGGAAGTATTGCAGTGGCTTGGGTCAGAAATGATGGCATCTTGGACAAGCATAGAAGTACTGGACATGGCAAAACGATAGATTCACCATGCTTTTGGAGGTAAAGTCCACAAGACTCATTCCAGGCTGGGATATGGATGCAGCCGGAGGACAGGGAATCCAAACGCATATCTGGACTTTGGTTTGATGGATTAAATAAGTCCTGTTGCCATTTAACTGAGATAAAAAGACATCTCCCCGCAGGTAAGTGTTATCACTTCCATTTTACAGACAAGGAAACTAAAGTTCAAGATATATCATCTGAAACATGTACTTCATCCATAACAGCATCTTTACCAGGAATGAAGGTTACAAAAATTTGCTTTATTATTTTGAAAAAGGGAACACATGTGGCAAAATCAAGGCCAAGAGTCTCACAGAGTGTGTATGTGGTGTATGTGTATGGGTTATGTTAATTAGCATAATGTTGAGAAAGGTGTCAGAAGCAACTCTCATTCCCCCCTTTCCGTTATCTTCTCCATGTATGAAAGGGAGGGATAGTGGAGGAATTAAGACCTGGACTTAAGAGCAGCCTGTGCTGGGGATACTAAGATGAACTCTTGCAAACAGAGTTTGATAGCAAAAAGTTCTGACATAGCAACTCAAATATTTATCATCTATGGCCAGAGTGCAGACAAGTTTTTCAGTTGCCTGGCAACTTCCACCAGAGTCCTAGGCACAAAAACAAGATGAAAGGCAGAGCCCAGTGTCAAGAGACCACGCAGACTCTGGCTCTGGAACTCACTGCTTCATGACCTTGGCCAAGTAAGATAACTTATCGAAATCCTCATTTTCACAACTTTTAAGATTGTGGTTAGGTAGAAATAAGATTCTAATGAGTATTAAGCATTTAATATAGTGCCTGACAAAGAATAGATGCTCAATGGATGACTAATATTCACCATCTTACTATTACTATTGGATAGTTTTTCCCAGAGTCGTCTCATTCTCCTTCAGCCCTTCCCTGCTTTAGAGGCCACTAGTAATAAGCTTTCCTCCATAATTCCTAAATCTCATAGTGCTTCCAGAAAGTGACCTAGGGACCTCCTGGAATATTTTCTCTTTTCTATCCCTAAATCAAATTTTCTTTCAATTGAGCCAGTTCCCATTCAGATATGACTAAAGTGTCTTACCTACAATATAAATAAAATATAGGTGTAAGCCCCTGAGGTAGTTGTGCCAAGTCTCCAAAAGGAAGTTTATTTTAGGGAATCAATTATTGTCAATTGTCAATATATCAAGTATTTATTGTTGTGTACCAAACTATCCCCAAAGTTTAGTGGCTTCAAACCATAACCATCTTTTAATTGCTCATGACTCCACAGTTCTGAACTGGGTGTAGCTGGACTTGTTAAGCTATCTGGAAGGTTGGTTTGGACCTGCCTTGTCTAAGATAGAGTCTCTCAAATGTCTGATGATTGGTTTGTTATGGACTGAGGTAACAACCAAAGCAAGTCCAGACCATATTTAAGAGTGGGGAAATTGGGACCACCTACACCATCTCTTTATGGTCATAGTGGCAAAGTCACATCACAAAGGCACTGGTGAAGAATTGGGAACATTTTCGGAATGAAGAATCAAGAATGGGGGTGGGGGGAGTGAGATGGACTGAGAATTTGGGGCTAATAGATGCAAACTATTGCCTTTGGAATGGATAAGCAATGAGATCCTGCTGTATAGCATCGGGAACTATATCTAGTCACTTATGATGGAGTATGATAATGTGAGGAAAAAGAATGTATACATGTATGTGTGACTGGGTCACCTTGTTGTACAGTAGAAAATTGACAGAACACTGTAAACTGGCTAGAGTAGAAAAAATAAAAATCATTATTAAAAATTTAAAAAGAATCAGAATGGGGAGTTCTGATGGAAACAATGTTGTCTCTGTGAGGATGTGTGTTTGATCCTTGGCCTTGCTCAGTGGGTCAAGGATCTGGTGCTGCCGCTGGGACTCTAGCTCTGATTCAACATCTAGCCCAGGAAATTCCATGTGCCGCAGGTGCAGCTGTTAAAAAAAAAAGACAAGAAAGAAAGAAGGAAAAGAAATCAGGATGGATCCTTCACCAGGAGCATTTTCGTTGTCCTTGCTAACTTCAAGTGTCCTTTATTTTTTCCTCTAATTAGTTAATAGGTAAAATCTAGCCCACCTCTGCTCCAGTAATACTAATCAAGGCTGCTCTACTCTCCTCAAGTCTAGCCTCTCAGGATCAGTATTGTTTTGGAACCCTATGCATTTTCATAGAGGATCTTTTCCTCTTTGAAAGGGAGCAGTTGGAAGGGGAAAAAAGAACATATTAGAAATTCACTTGCACTTGGATAAAAGTTAGAGTCACTCTCAGGTGATCCTCTTCCACCAGAATCCCTCAACATTTTTTCCCTCTAAATTTTGTGTGCTGGTCCAGTGAGCCCTGTGCGTTCATGGGTTCTGAACCCATGGATTAAAAAATGACAGATCAAAAATGTTTAGGATAAAGAGTTTCCTGTCATGGCTCAGTAGTAACAAACCCAACTAGTATCCATTAGGACGCGGTTTGATCCCTGACCTTTCTCAGTGGGTTAAGGATCCAGTGTTGCCATGAGCTGTGGTGTAGTCTGCAGACATGGCTCAGACCCTGTGTTGCTGTGACTGTGGTGTAGGCCAGCAGCTGTATCTCTGATTGGACCCCTAGCCTGGGAACTTCCATATGCCACAGGTGCAGTCCTAAAAAGAAAAAAATTTTCAGAGCTTCAAAAAGAGAAATTTGAGTTTCCTGCATGCTAGCAACTACTTATCATGGCATTTACATTGCCTTTAAAACTACTTACATTGTTAGGTATTGTAAGTAATCTAGATATGACTTAAAGTATACAGGAGGATGTCTGTAGGTTATATGTAAATACTATGCTTTTTTCTATGAGACTTGAGTATTTGTGCATTTTGGTATCTGCAAGGGTCCTGGAACCAATCTCTTGGGGAAAATAGGGACAACACCATACCAAACATATCAGTCAAAATTTTAACCTGTAAGAAAACATTCTACTTCTTTCTTTTTTTGCTTTTTAGGGCTGCATGCACGGCATATGGAAGTTCCCAGGCTAGGGGGTTGAATCTGAGCTTCAGCTGCCAGCCTACGCCGTAGCCACAGCAATGCCAGATCTGAGCCGCCTCTGCGACCTACACCACAGCTCACAGCAGCTCTAGATCCTTAACCCACGGAGCGAGGCCAGGGATCGAACCCGCATCCTCATGGATCCTACACGGGATGGTTAACCTCTGAGCCATGAAGGGAACTTCCAAAACATTCTACTTTTTTTTTTTGTCTTTTGTCTTTTTGTTGTTGTTGTTGTTGTTGCTATTTCTTGGGCCGCTCCCGCGGCATATGGAGGTTCCCAGGCTAGGGGTTGAATCGGAGCTGTAGCCACCGGCCTACACCAGAGCCATAGCCTTTCGGGATCCGAGCCGCGTCTGCAACCTACACCACAGCTCACGGCAACGCTGGATCGTTAACCCACTGAGCAAGGGCAGGAACCGAACCCGAAACCTCATGGTTCCTAGTCGGATTCGTTAACCACTGCGCCACGACGGGAACTCCCATTCTACTTTTTATATTTAAAAGGAAAATGTGACTGGCAGACTCACCTAGCTGATTTTCTTAGAAATCACAATTTATTGTAATGGCAACGTACCTGGTAAATAACTTCATCTCCCAGGCCTCCTTGCATTTAGGCATGGTCAATTATTATGAAAAAATGCTCGGCAATACGATATGAGAAAGTTCTTGGAATGAACTTCTGGAAAGCTATTTTTTTAGTGCTAAAAGTGGACAATTTAGCATACTCATGCCTGTGGCCTTCCTTATTTATTTCCTAGACATAGATGTAAAATCTTGGAGGTTAAATAGCCAACTTAAGACCACGAGAATGAAAGGTGTTGCTATAGATGGTAGAAGAGGAATCTAGAAATGGCCTAGCTCCTCAATGATCTCCTTGAAAACCATACTGGTCTTTGACTGCCTACCTCTGGATTTCTTGTTATACGAGAGGAGGTAAAATAATTCCATGTTTGCTGAAGTCATTGTAGCTGGTTTACTGATACATGTAGCCAAACACTATCTTAGCCAACATAGCTACTGAAATTGGTCACAAAAGTATAAATTGATGCTAACAATATAAGTGACAGAGAAGAAATAAAGAAACAATTTTCTCCCAGGAACAAAGATGTGGTTAGAAGTCTGTTACTTCTCCCTGGATCAACAACTCTTGTTGGACATTGTGGATGGGCAAGGTATGGGAATCATGTAAAGGCTAGGAAAATCTTGTAATACGTGAATGAGGAAGTAGATCTCAAAGGAAAGGAAATATTGATAAGCCATTCTATAGATGTCCACCGTATCAGACTTTCCTCGAAATGTCATGCTTAAACATCAACTATAAGCTGACTGAACTCAGCATTCTCCTCCAGTACTTCCTCCTTATTTCTTATCTAAGTTAAGGGCCTCACCATCTACCCATTCTCCTTAGCCAAAAACTGTTTTCTTTCCTTCAGGTCCATAGCCGCTTGACTACCAGAGCCTCTTGAGTGTAAATCTTTTAACTCAGACCCTTCTGTGTATGTGCATGAGTAAGACAGATGTATAAAGGTAATTGTAAATCACTGCTTAAGACCTCCTGGTGTCTTTCCTGGACAAATGCATCAATTTGCCATCCACCAGTATGTCCCTATGTCTTCAATCTAAAACTCTAGCAAAATTGTATTCCTGAAAGCCAAAATTTAGCACATTGCTCTTTTGGTTTAGGATATTTAGAAACTTTGTGTTTAGAGTGTTCAAATTCCTTTGCATAGAGTATTAGGACTTTCAAAATTTATCCGCATGTCATATCTTTAGCCCTATTTCCTATTATTGCCTCTACACTCAAATTCTGCTTCCCAAGTGTGCCATAAATAATTCTATAAAACAGTAGGTGCTCTCCCTGAAGTAACTTTCTGTCTCTTTTCATTGGCTAAACCCAGCTCAGATTCTTCTCTGACTTCCCCAGGCAAAATTAATTATTAATTCTTCTGGGCCTCCTGCATGCTATTCACATAACCCTTTGTTTATGGGTAAGTATCTGCTGGTGGACTGTGAGTGCCTTGCGGGGAGCTTCAGTGCCTGGATGGCTGGCACTTGGAAACATTACAATATATCTAGGAAAGAGGAGTGTTCAATTATAATTTTTCCCTTTGTTCTTGCTTATTCTAATTAATATTAAGTTGAATCTATATCTTCATATACAAGGTGAAATGTTTTCAGATAATTATTTTTGGAGGAAGGGATTCGTGTTTCAGAAGAGTTGGATTATAAAGACATGTAATATTCTTCCTAACTCCCAAATTCTATACACAGTTCTTTCTTGAAATCATTGCATCAGAATATTTTACAGCCAAAAGTTAGTAGAATTCAATTGTACAACCAATTGTCTGAAATCGTCCCTTTCCTTTATATTTATATGTAGTTAAAGGTAAATTGAAATCAATGAACTTTACATTCCTGAATTAGCACTTTGGCTCTTAACAAATTTCAAGGCAGCATAAAATAGTTTAATAGACTAAGTAATGATATAAAATGATGGAAAATTTTATGTTTCTCTTCATTGCATCACATTTTATAAAGCCAATATCAAATATATAAGTTTGATAAGATAGCAACTATCTTTCTTAGATCAATATTAACTACATACATTAGTTGGGATCAAAGAATGTTTTATCTGACACTTTTCCAAATTGTGAGGTAACCAAAAGCAAGCTATTACTTATCAAATAGGACAGAGAATAGAGAGAGAATGCTAATTCATGATTCTGTAATTATAGTCCTCCTGAATGGCCAATCAGGAATGAAGTGTAGATAAGAGCTGTAATACCTGTGCCCATAACACCTTGCTGCCTTGCATGCAAAGGTGATACCCCCACCATCCTGTACAAACAAGCCGAAGGTCACGCCCTATAATGGAGGCTTAATTATGAAGAGAAGAACTGAAATTTTTTTCTTCTTTTCCACTGTAGCACAAGACCCATCAAGCTCAATCCTCCAAGGCTATAAAATGCAAGAAGTTCTGGATTTCTGTTTTTGGCTATGGCAGACTAGCTTGTGTCTACAAATACTAGTGACAATAACAACTAAAAAGGGTTAAATTTAAAAATCTGTTGGTAGGCATCTGAGAATTATTGAGTGACCTAAGGCCCCATGATCCAGGAGACAAGGGAAGTTCAGAGAGGTAAGCCTAGCTTTCAGCTCTGTTTTTCCTTTTGAGTCATTTGCTGATTTTTAAGCAGCTGCCAAGAGGCTGAGAAATGAATAAATAGTTTCGCAGTGTTAGGGAGATTAAAAAATTATAGTTCGGGCTCCCTAAGAAAGAGGGATTTTTGTATGTGCCTCAGTGCCGCAGTAGGAATAGAGGTGAACTGGAGTTCCCATCGTGGGCACAGCAGAAACAAATCTGACTAGGAACCAAGAGGTTGCAGGTTCAATCCCTGGCCTCGCTCAGTGGGTTAAGGATCTGGCATTGCCAAGAGCTGTGGTGTAGGTGGCAGAAGCAGTTCGGATCCTGTGTTGCTGTGGCTCTAGTGTAGGCCGGCAGCTATAGCTCCAATTGGACTCCTAACCTGGGAACCTTCATATGCCACAGATGTGGCCCTAAAAAGACAAAAAAAAAAAAAAAAGGAATAGAGGTGAACCAAAATGTAGAACATTCCTCTCAAAACCTAAAATCCAGATTCTACTTAGCACAACTACAGGCTAGATTAAATAGATCTGAATCTATCTAACTGCCTTTCCAGAAGTATCTAACATCAATCTGAATCTCAAATTATCCCTATTACTGTTCATATGCAACATTCATGATTATTAAAAAAATTTAATAGGCATACTGATAAATAAGGTCAAATGAACAAGAGTTAAGGTAAAAAATAGACACATCTTAGACCCACACAGGAAGTCCAGATATTAAAATTATTCCATGTGGACTTTAAAATGTATAATTTATTTGTTCAAGAGAAGTAGAAAAAATATGGAGAAATTCAATAGAGAATTGTAATCTATAAACAAAAGAAATCCTGGAATTGAGCAACTTAATAAGTGACATTAAGAGTGTAATTCACAAGTTTACCAGCAAAGTAGATGTAGCTGAAGAGAGAACTATAACTCAGGAGATAAGCCAGTAGACTGAGGCATAGAAAGAAGAAAGATGGATGTTATATAGGAAAGATCTTATGAGATAAATTGAACATAGTGACAGGCCTAATGTATATGTAACTGGAGTCATAAGAGGAGATAAGAGATACACTAGATCAAAAACAGTATTTGAAAATAAATTGGCCGAATTGTCCAAAGCTGATATAAGACATCAAGTCAAAAATTCTAGATTGTTTATGAACGCCAAGCAAGATAAATGAAAAGAAAACCAGTCCTAAGCACACAATAGTATATATAACCGTTGAAAACCAATGAAAAAGAAAATCTCAACAACAGTCAGAGAAAATACGTACTTTATTTTCAAATAAGACTAACAGCTAACTTCTTAGGAGAAGCATGTAAAGCCAAAACATGGGAGTGATCATTGTAAATCAGTGAAAGAAAATAAGGGTTAAAGGAGATGTCTGTAACTTAGAAAAAAAAAAAAAGATTTCTAAGCATACCAAGGCAAATAGAGTAGAGGTAATATATCTTAGGCTGTTCTTTAGGAACCACAAAATACATCGTGGGCTCAGGAAAGTTCTTTGTATCCTTATGAGTATGTCAGTGCTTAAAAGACTTTTGTAGAACATATGAAGAACTTGGAGCAGTTAATTCAACTCACTAAACCTGGGTTAAATTGATGCTACTCCAATGCACAAGTTAAATGAAATGTTTTCATGTGGTTCCCACTACTTTCCAGTTGTGATATGCAGAGAAAATGATTTAACCTCCTGTATTAATTTTCTATGGCTTCCGTAATAAATGACCACAAACCAAGCGGCTTAAAACAGAATTTTTTTTTCTCTTAGTTCTGGAGGATAGAAGTTCAGAATCAAGGCGTTAGCCAGGCTCTCCTCCTTCTGAAGGATCCAAGGAAGAACTTTCTTGGACTCTTCCAGTTTTTGGAGGTTGCTGGCAATCTTTGGAATTCCTTAGCTTGTAGCTAATCACTCCAAATTCTGCCTCCGTTTTCTTTTCTTTTTAAGAACCTTGTCTTTTTAGTTTTTAATTTTTTTTATTGTTATTTCCCCAACACAATTTTTTTTTCCATTGTACAGCATGGGGACCCAGTTACACATACATGTATACATACTTTTTTCTCCCATTATCATGCTCTGTCATAAGTAACTAGACATAGTTCTCGGTGCTACACAGCAGGATCTCATTGTTAATCCATTCCAAAAGCAATAGTTTGCATCCATTAACCCCAAACTCCCAATCCCTCCCACTCCCTCCCCTTCCCCCTGGGCAACCACAAGTCTATTCTCCAAGTCCATGATTTTCTTTTCTGTGGAAAGGTTCATGCCTCTCTGTCTTCAAATCTCCCTCTCCAATCATTGGACTTAGGACATCAGACACTGAATATAGGCTCACCCTAATCAAGTATGACCTCCTCTTACTATGATTATATGTGCAAAGACCCTATTTCCAAATAAAGTCACATTCACAGGTACTAGGGGTCAGGACTTCAACATATCTTTTTGGGGACAGAATCCAATGCGCTATACCCCTGAACCTCAGTTTCCTCTTCCATCGGATAAATATATATGTATGACTGCATTACTTTGCTGTAAAAGAAAATTGGCACAGCATTGTAAATCAATTATACTTTAATAAAAAATAAATTAGAAAGTATTACAATGCCAATCTTGTATTGAAGTGTTGTTACAAGTAATAATCTATAATGCCTAGGACTCAAAATAAATGGGTAATAAATTCTCAAGGCAAATTTTAAAAACCAAGTGAAACATAAAAGAATAACATAAATACATATAGACAAGAATCAGGAAGGGGTAGCATGACTGAAAGATCCTACTAACTCTACATTCTGATGTTTGTGTCAAGGAGGAAATTTTCTTTTTCTTCAAGAGATAGTCATATTCAGTCTAATATCAAATGGAACACCAAGAACTAGAAGGACCAAAGAGACAATTGAATAAAAAATTTCAGACCATTTTTCCTTTATGTTAAGGTCTGGCACAATGCCATGTTTTTCCATTCCCATTTCTGCCATCAGCAAGACCTGCTGACATTAGCTGCATTGTTACATTGCTGAATTTATCTTTGCCTGGATTTCCCCATTTATAAAACAAGAGATTCAGATCCTGTTTCAATTAGAAGGCAAGTGAGAGAAAATCCAACTAAGATCTAATAAATAAATAGGCTTAAATAAATAGGAATTTTATCTTTTTTTATTGTGATACTGTGACATAAGAAGAAATACAGATTTGGGTTTTGGCTCCGTTTCCTGGCCAAGAACTCCTAAAACCCTTATAACTTCCTGAGTGGTAGAGGTGATAGGAACATCTTTTGTTATAATATTTGGTCTTAGTGCCCTCCCTAAAATGCATTTGGTGACACAAGATCCTCTAAGGCACTTAGAATCTCCAGAGTGATGAGTGAGTTTTGTATGCTAACAAGATAACTAGTGGCCTTGGTGCCCCTAGATAGCTTCAGAATGGGAGCTGGTTGCCAGAAATACCAAACATTATTAGCGGGTTGGAAATATCAGCCCCATCCCTGACATCTAGAGAGAGGAGGGGCCTGGAGATTGAGTTAATCACCAAAGGCCAATGATTTAATCAGCCATGCTACATAGTGGAACTTCCATTAAAACTTAAAAGATGGGGTTCGGAGAACTTCCAGGTTGGTGAACACATGTTGCTACCCAGAGAGGGTGTGGAAGTTCTCAGCACTCCTTCTCCTAATACTTTGCCTTATTATACATCCCTTCCTTTAGCCTGTTCCTGGGTTGTATCCTTTCAAATAAACCAGTAATGGTAAAGTGTCCTCATGGGTTTTTTCAGCCATTTAGCAAATCATCACACCCAAGGAGGGGTTATGGGAACTCCTGGTTTATGGCTGGTTGGTCAGAAGTATGAAAGGCCTGGGGTGACAGTTGGGTCCAAAGTGGGTGAAGCCTTGTGGACTGAGACATTAACTTGTGGGATCTAATGCCAACTTCAGGCAGATAGTTTCAGAATGAATGGAATCGTAGGACACCCAGGTATCAGTGAATTTGTTGCCAAGGGGAAAAAAATCCTCCATATTCAGTGTTCTCTATGTAGAAACAGATCTTAGTACTTAAAAACAAAAGCAAAGAAAGACACTTGCTATCTTTAAGTCAGATGCTCACTGGTGCCTTATGACACTTAGACCCTTCTGTAGTTCTGCTCCACTAGCCCTCGGACCTTGGCTCTTATTATAAGAACTGCTAGGGAGTTCCTGTTGTGGTTCAGTGGGTTAAGAACTCAGCTAGTATCCATGAGGATGTGTGTTACAGGCCTTGCTCAGTGGGTTAAGGATCTGGCGTTGCGGCAAGCTGTGGCATATTACACAGATGTGGGTTGGATCTGGCATTGCTGTGGCTGTGGCATAGACTGGCAGCTGCATCTCTGATTCGACCCCTAGCCTGGGAACTTCTGCAGATGTGGCCCTAAAAAGAAATAAATAAATAAATAAAAGAGCTGCTAGTGTTCTGGTCCTTAATTCCATGTTAATGCAGAAGGAAGAGGGGATCAGAAGTTAATGTTAATTGGTTAAGACAGAAACTTTCTAAGAACTACCAAAAACTTCAGTTTAATATCATTGTTCAGAACTGGCCATGTGACCACCTTTATCTGCAAGGGGGTTTTAAAAATCTAAAATATGATTGGTTAAGCAAATTATGGTTAATCTCCTGGTACTGGTCCATTGTGACCACAAAGTCAGGCTTCTCTTAACAAGGAAAAAGCAAGTGGTAGGAGTGGATATGGGTAGATAGCTAACAGGATGGTCCATGGGTTCCTTCTGCTGAAGGACTCTGTATTTTAAAGTTCCAAATAGGGGGACACTTCAAACTCAACTAGCTTCCTATGACAAACAGAGTTTTGACCACCACTTGGAAATATCTAGATATCTACATTAACCTAGAGAAATTAATTCAAGTCTAGATTCATTAGAATCCCTGAGACACTGGTCATATTATTAGACTCTAATATTTATTACCTTCAGCATCAAGTGAAATATCTGCCTTATAAGATACTTCAATACATTTTAATGAATGGCTAGGTATATCCTCAGAATCCCCACCAAATCTTAGATAATTAGGAGGAGGCACCTCATACTCAAATTATGAGTCATGGCCAAAGATTGGGCTCTAGGAGTCTTTATGACTGACCAAGGAGTTATAAAAAATGCAGGACACATCCTTAATTCTTCCAGGTGAATAATATGCAATTCCATAAATGTGCATTTTTATAAGCATTTAAGGACAACTTACTGGTAATGTGCTATGTAACTTTTGAAGGTTATTAAGACTGGTGTATTTCTAGAGTTCACTGAGGCTGTTAAAAAGCTGCCACCCAAAGATTGGCAAGGTAATTATTGCATTTGGACATAAGCATATATTTGGAATTCTAACAAATTTCTGGAAGGACTCCTTGAAATTAGGGCCTCATGACTTAACTGAGTTGTGTTTTTTATATTTAATTCTTTTTTTTTAAAAAAAATCAAAGTAATATAAACATAGTTTTAAATCTCAAATGGTACTTCAAGTCTTCCTTCAAGCCTCCTTCTCTTTCCACCAGAACTGCACTTCCCAGAAATGGCAATAATAAGCAATGTTAGTTTTTCCCACAGGTATTTTTTTTAATATATGCTTCAATATTTCTAAATAACATGCTTATACTTAAGCTAATTATTTTTCAATCAAGATCTTATGTATTAATTTCCTATCATGTTGTTTTTCATTCTTCTTCCTGGGGATTTATTAGGCCCTTCCAATCTGGAATCTTCTATCCTTCTGTGGGAATTTTCCTATATTATTTCTGTGAAATTGTGTTTGTGATAAGGGATACATATTTGGTCCTTGTCCCTTTCCTGACACAGAACTACTAAAACCCTTGGATTTTCCCCAAGTGATAAGAGTGATAAAAGTGAAAGTAAAAAAAAAAAGGGGCAGAGGGGGTCTTTTGTTATTCATAATACATCTATTTCCACCACTCCTAAATTTATGTTAATGAGGCAAATTTTGGAAAGCCCCTGGGACTAATTGTCAGGGAAACCAACCCCTGGATGAGAGAGTTTGAATTTCCAGCCCCACCTTTTACCTCTGGGATGGGGAGAGGGGCAGGAGATTGACTTAACCACCTTTTTTTTGTTGTTTTTTTTGTTTGGTGTTTTTGGGGCCTTACCTGGGGCAGGTGGAAGTTCCCAGGCTAGGGGTCAAATTGGAGCTGTAGCTGCTGGCCTATACCACAGCAACAGCAATTTGGGATCTGATCTGTGTCTGCGACCTGCACCACAGCTCATGGCAATGCCGGAGCTGCGACCCACTAGGCAAGGCCAGGGCTTGAACCCTCATCCTCATGGATACCAGTTGGATTCATTTCCACTGTGCCAAAACAGGGAACTCCAATCACCAATTGTTAATCAATCATACCTGCATAATAAAGCCTCTATACAAACACTAACCCACGTGCTTGGAGAGCTCCTAGATTGATGCTTGGAAGAGAAGAGAGCACTGAATCTCTGTATCCTTTACCACATTATCTTGCTCCTCTTCCATCTGGCTGTTTCCAAGTTGTATCCTTTTATGATAAACCAGTGATCTAGTAAGTAAAGGGTTTCCCTGAGTTCTATGAGACATTCCAGTCAAGTATCAAATCCAAACAGGGCACCATGGGAACTCTAGAGTCAATCCATCAGAAAGCACCTATGACTTGCGATTGATGTCTCAGGTTGGGGATGGCTGGCAGCTAGTAGGACGGAGCCCTTCACTTGTGGGATCTGATGCTAAATCCAGGCAGATAGTATTGGAATTGAACTGGACACCCAGGGGGGTGTGGAGAGTTGGAGAAATGGATGGTGTGAGAAACCCCATTATCCTGCCCCCTTTTGGTGGCCAGAGTATTGAGTGTTGAGAGAAGAAAGAGTCTTTTTTTTTTTTTTTTTTTCTGTTCAACTGCTTGGAATCATTTCTTTCCATTTGTTCTCTCTTTATGGAACTTCTATTTGTTTGGTATTATGCCTCCTGGTTGAGACTTTAAATCCCCCAAATCCCTCTATCCCCACCATTTTCCTCCATGTTAATTTTCTTTCCTTCTTTGTTTTTACTATTTTGGGAGATTTTTAAAACATTTTTCCAAGTCTTCTGTTTGACTTTTTGTGCCTATTATACTCTTTTTTTTTTTTTTTTTGCCATTTCTTGGGCCGCTCCCACGGCATATGGAGGTTCCCAGGTTAGGGGTCTAATTGGAGCTGTAGCCGCCAGCCTACCCCAGAGACACAGCAACGCGGGATCCGAGCTGCATCTGCGACCTACACCACAGCTCACGGCAACGCCGGATCGTTAACCCATTGAGCAAGGGCAGGGATCGAACCCGCAACCTCATGGTTCCTAGTCAGATTCGTTAACCACTACGCCACGACGAGAACTCCCTATTATACTCTTAATTCCTAAGAATTATTTCTTATTCTCTTACTTTTTGTTGTCTTTTCCCATCTGTAAAATAACCTTTATCTCCGTGAAGATATAATATTTATAATATTTTTCAAGTTTTTAAAAAAATATTGCATGAATTGTCTTTTTCTTCATATTTCCCCTTTATGTTTGTTCTCTTTGGTCTCTATTGTGTGTGCTAGTCTTTTTTCTAATGTTTAGGACTGGTAACTCTGTTTACATTTATAAGTAAGAGGTTGGTTGAAAACTTTGTGGGGTTGACTCATGGACTGGTGGGTTTCAGATGATGATCAAACCTGTAATGACCCCTTTGTTGGGAACTCTCAAAAAGTGATTTTTCTCCTGAGCTAAGAGCTAATCCATTTTTGCCAAGAGAAAAATTAAAATTGTTGTTGTTTTCCCCTGGGGGGACACCTGCTCTCAGGCTAGCACTTTGGAAGTTAGATAGGGAAAGGAAGCTGAGGTCTTATTTAGTCTTAGAAGCAGAACTTTTCCTAATTTTCCTTCTTTCAGAAAAGAAATACACTCTCACCTTCTGTGTAACTAGTGCCCCTAGTCCCTTGACCCTCATCTTCTGCTGAATTAGGTCACATACTATTATCCAGGCTCATTGTCTGGGAGATGGGTCGGATGCAGCATTCTCCTGTATGTCTTTCTGTGATGATAGAAGTTTTCTATGGTACCCCATAAACCAGCTATGAACATTTGATATGTGGCTAGCAAAACTTTAAAAAATCTTTGTTAATTAATTACATTTCCTTACTTTGATTTAGGTAGCCACATGTGGCCAGTGGCAACTCTATTGAACAGCACAGATACATAGGCTTCTCATTCTAAAGAATTTTAAACATACTTTCAACCTGACTTTCCAAACTTGCCTTCAGAATTAACTAGTACCTTTCATTCCTGAGCTCTTTTCAGCATCTGTACTGAAAATCGATTTGCCTTTTCTTAGCTTGCGTTGATCATTCTCCTCCACTCTATGCACATTCAACATTTAGATAAACCAGAAGCCTAGGTAAGGCTTCCTAGGCTTTTCTTAAATTTTCCTTCCTAGGATTTTCCATCCTCCCTACATTGACTTGTCTCATTGGTGAGTGTCTTCCTTCCAATTCTTTTTGTCATTATTTTTTCATGTCCTTTCCTCCCACAACCCCCTATTAGTACGACTTTTGAAGGGAACCATGGGAAAACCAGACTGTAGTTTTTCAATTGTTTTTGTTCTTTTATTTAAATAACTCAACGTCTTGATTAACCTCATTACGAGGTGAATTCAGTGGTGACTCCAGAATGTCTACCTATGTGGGGCATAAGGGAGAAATCTTTTGAGGGATGGAAAGGAAGCTTAGGAATTTGTCTTGAGGTGAGTTTGCACAGCAAACATAAGTTTCTAAATAAGACGTGTTCATTTGGGGTGACTGGAAAGCAGGCACTGATGGAAATTATGGTGAGGCTAAAGAGTTCTCCAAACTACTCCCACTATTGCTATTTTAGTATTTTCAAATATCTGAATATTATGCATTAGTGGGTTGTGAAGTCAATTAAGTGGATTATAAACATCAGTTTTTGAAAATAAAAAATTATGAAATTGACTAGAAAGTGTTTAAATTTTTTTAAAATCATAATATTCTGAGTCAGGATACAGAATATATTTCTTTCTGTTAATCATGTCCAAAAAGATTTGAAAGTCACTAATTTAGTTAACTTTACAGTGTATAAAAATTCATATTGGTATCAAGAGTATTTGGGGTCTATATTTTTCTCCTAATCAGATTTTAGGACACGGAACATTGCAAATGCAAATATGAATCACCCAAACTTTCGTTGCTGAAGAAGATGAATACATAATATTCCTCCAAATTTCTTTTTTATTGAACTTCCATAAGTATCACCAAATTCTTTTTCCCAATAGAAAATGGGAAATTTTGAGAGCAATTGTTTTATACCAGTGATTTTTGTTCATTTATTTATGAATAGGAACTAATTTACATGGATAAAAATTTTAAAGGTAGAAAATAATACATAGTGAAAAATCTTTCTCCTGATCCCTATTCTCTAGCCTTGAGTAGAAACTAGTTTCTAGTTTCTAGCTTCTAGTTCAGTTTCTACCCCTGACAAGAAACTTGTGTTATGAAGTTCTTGTGTATACCTCCAATATATACCTCACTGTTAAAATAATAGCATTTTATATATATATCTTTACCTCTTTTTACACTATAGTATATAGCACTGTTTTGTAATTTGCTCATTTTACTTAATTATATGTATTTAAGATTATTTTAGATCAGTATACAGTATTGCCTCATTTTTAATGAGTGAATGATATTCCACTTTTAGGGTAAACAATAATTAGTTCAACTAGTTACCTATTAGTGATATTTGGGTTGTGTTAAAGTTATTTTTTTAAATATTTTTTTATTATAGTTGATTTACACTGTTCTGTCAATTTTTGCTATACAGCAAAGTGAGCCAGTCATACATATGTATACTTTCTTTTTCTCACATTATCTTTCATTATGTTCCATCACAAGTGATTGGACATAGTTCCCTGTGCTATACAGTAGTAACTCAATGTCTATCAATTCTAAATGTAACAGTTTGTACCTATTAACCCTGAACTCCCAGTCCATCTCACTCCCTCCCCTCCCCTTTGGCAACCACAAGTCTTCTGTTCAGGTCTGTGAGTCTGTTTCTGTTCTGTAGATAGCTTCATATGTGCCTTATTTTAGATTCCCCATATAAGTGATCAAATGGTATCTGTTTTTCTCTTTCTGACTTACTTCACTTAGTATGAGAATCTCTAATTCCATCCATGTTGCTACAATTGGCATTATCTTGTTCTTTCTTATTGCCGAGTAGTATTCCTTTGTATATATGTACCACATCTTAATCCAATCAATTGTTGACAGACTTTTAGGTTGTTTCCATGTCTTGGCTATTGTGAACAGTGCCGCTATAAACATAGGGGTGCATGTATCTTTTTGAATTATAGTTTTGTCTGGATATATGCTCAGGAGTGGGATTAGTAGATCACATGGTAGTTCTATATTTAGTTTTCTGAAGTACCTCCCTACTGTTTTCCACAGTTGTACCAAAATTCTCACCAACAGTGTAAGAGGGTTTTCTTTTCTCCACACCCTTTCTAGCATTTATTATTTGTAGACTTTTGAATGATGGCCATTCTGACTGGTGTGAAGTGTTACCTCATTTTAATTTTGATTTGCATTTCTCTAATAATTATCGATGTTGAGCATATTTTATATACCTATTGGCCATCTGTATGTCTTCTTTGCAGAAATGTCTATTTAGGTCTTCAGCCCATTTTTCAATAGGGTTGTTTGTTTTTTTGTTGTTAAGTTGTATGAACTATTTGTATATTTTGGAAATCAATCCCTTGTTGGTTGTATCCTTTGCAAATATTTTCTCGCATTCTGTAGGTTATCTGTTCATTTTGTTTATGGTTTCCTTTGCTGTGCAAAAACGTGTTTGATTACGTCCCACCCATTTGTTTATTTTTACTTTTATTTCTATTGCCTTGGAAGACTAAGAAGACATTGCTATCATTTATGTCAGAGAGTTCTTTGCTTATGATTTCTTCTAGTAATTTTATGGTGTCATGTCTTATATTAAGTCTTGAAGCCATTGTGAGTTTATTTTTGTGCATTGTGTGAGGGCGTGTTCTAACTTCACTGATTTACATTGCAGCTGTCCAGTTTTCCTAGCACCACTTGCTGAAGAGCATGTCTTTTCCCCATTGTATATTTTTGCCTACTTTTTGGAAGATTAATTGACCCTAGGTGTATGGGTTTATTTCTGGGCTCTCTATTCTGTTCCATTGATCCATATATCTGTTTTTGTGACAATACCTTGCTGTTTCAATTACTGTAGCTTTGTAGTATTAAATGAAGTCTGGGAGAGTTATGCCTCCTGCTTTACTATTTTTCTTCAGTATTGCCCTGGCCTTTTATGGTTCCATATAAATTTAGGATTATTCTAGTTCTGCAAAAATGTCATGGGTAATTTGATAGGGATTGCATTAAACCTGTAGATTGCTTTGGGTTGTATGGCGATTTTAACAATATTAATTCTTCCAATCCAAGATACTCCCATTCTTTCTTTTTTTTTTAATTTTTAAGTGAGAATTGCAACTTTTAAAAATATTTATTTATTTATTTTAATTAATTGGTTAATTAATTTTTTTAGGGCCACACCCACAGCATATGGAGGTTCTTAGGCTAGGGGTCAAATCGGAGCTATAGCTGCTGGCCTATGCCACTGCCACAGCAATGCAGGATCGGAGCCACACCTGCAACCTATACCACAGCTCACAGGAATGCCAGATCCTTAACCCACCGAGCAAGGCCAGGGATCGAATCCACAACCTCATGGTTCTTTGTCAGATTTGTTTCTGCTGTGCCGCAATGGGAACTCCACTCCCATTATTTCTTAAAGCTTTTTTTTGTTTGTTTGGTACCTAATATGTATTTGAGATATGGATCCAATCTAATTTTTTTCCAAATAGATATTCAGTTCTAAATTTGTGTGTGGGATATAAAATATTCTCAAAGTACACAAAAATATTTTTAAAACTACAAGGAGAAATAAACAAATATATATTCTTGGGCAGAAATTTTTTTTTTGTCTTTTTAGGGCCACACCCACGGCATATGAAGGTTCCCAGGCTAGGGGTCCAATTGGAGATGTAGCAGCTGGCCTGTGCCAGAGCCACAGCAACACAGATCCGAGTTGCATCTGCCACCAACACCACAGAGCACAGCAACACCAGATCCTTAACTCACTGAGCAAGGCCAGGGATTAAACCCGTGTCCTCAAGGATGCTAGCTGGGTTTGCTAACAGCTGAGACACAGCAGGAACTCCTTGGGTAGAAATTTTTAGAACATTTCTTTCAACAACTGATGGGTCAGATTTTTAAAAGCCTAGGAGTTCTCTTGTGGCACGGTGGGTTAAGGATCTGGCGTCACTGTAGTGGCTTGGGCTGTTGCTGTGGTGTGGGTTTGATCCTTGGCCTGGGAACGTCCACATGCCATGAGCACAGCAAAAAAAAAAAAAAAACCCCACAAAAAAACAAACAAAAAAACCCCCCAAAACCCAAAAAAACAAAAAACCTACGAAAATGGATAAATTCAATTCTTAAACGGGCTATCAATGTAGATTCTGTAGCAACCAAAAAGATAATAAGAAAATACTGTGAATAAATATATCAATAATGAAGTAACCAATTTTAATAGATTCAGTTTTTTAAAATGACCATAGAAAGAAGTTGAAAATGTGCATAGTCCTGCAACTGTTCAAGAAATTGAATATATAATTTAAAAGTCTTCTGCAAAAGAAGTTCTAAGCTCTGAATGCTTCAGTGTTACATTTCTGTATTTAAAAAACAAAGAATAGCCCTCTTATACATACTCTTCCTTAGAACTGGAAAAAAAGGAAAAAAGAAATACTTTATGGCCACCATAACCTCATTATCAATAATCGTCAGACATTGTGAGAGGAAAAAATGATAGGCCTGCCTTTATTATAAATATACATGCAGAAATCCTAAAATAAAAAAAAGTACTATTTGCAAACCAAATCCTTCAATATGTAAAAAGTGTTTACATTGTGACCAAGTTGAGTTTATTTCATTAATACAGTGTTGGTATAAGATTAAAATATCAGTATAGTTTGATATGTTAACAGAGGAAAGGAGAAAAACAATAATCTTAATTGAATAGAGGTAAAAAACTTTTTGTAAACTAGTAACACGAGAGAGTATTCTTAATCTGAAAAAGGTCATTTATGAAAAACCTACAGTAAACATGATTCTTAATGGTTAAGTGTTGAAAACTTTTCCTTTGAGGTCAGGAACAAGATAAGGATGCTTAATATCCAGACTTATATTCCTTTGACTAGAGTCAACTTTTACTGGAGGTCATTTTAGGAGAAAGAAATAAAAAGAGCAAATATTAGAAAATAAGAAATAAAATTGTAATTTCTTGTAAGTGATATGTACATAGAGAAACTCCCAAAGAATTCCGAGATAAATTACAGAATTGATGAGTAAATTTGGTGGGTACAAGCTCAATAACCAAAAGTGAAATGTATCTTCATAATCAACTATAACCATATATTTTCACTATAAACAGAAATTAAAATTTTAAAGTCATTTACAATATCAAAAAAAAAATACCATCTCTGAATCTAACCAAATGTGTATGAAATCCCTATCCAGAAAACATTAAATCATAATTATTGGAAATTTAGAAATGTCTAAATAGAGATATTTACCATGTTTTTGGTTAGAAGAATTTATATTTAAAGATGTCAGTTCTTTCTATATTGATCTATACAGTCAATCCAATGACAACAGCATATTTTGAGGAATTTCACAAGCTGATTCTAAATCCTACATGTGAGGATGTGGGTTTGATCCCTGGCTTCGCTTACTATGTCAAGGATCAGGCATTGCTGTGGCTGTGGTACAGGCCAGCAGCTGCAGCTCCAATTTGACCCCTAGCCTGGGAACTTCCATATGCCACAGGTGTGGCCCTTAAAAAAAAAAGACAAAAAAAGTGAATCAATGAGTCAAAACATTTTTGAAGCAGAAAAAAGACAGGAGGACATATTTTATCTTATATCAAGACATAAAGTTAATTTATACAATGTGGTATTGTTGCAAGGACAACCAAATAGAAAAAGAGAGAAAATAGCACCCTAACCAAGAGTCACTATGGTGAAATCTTAGTTTATGACAGTGTTGGCATTCCACAATTCTGATACAAGGATTTTTTTTTTTTTTTTTTTTTTTGCTTTTTAGGGCCACACCTGCGGCATGTGGAGTTTCCCAGGCTAGTGGTCCAATCAGAGCTACAGTTGCCAGCCTATACCACAGCCACAGCAACATCAGATCTGAGTTGTGTTTGCAACCTACACCACAGCTCACGGCAACTGGCAGATCCTTAACCCACTGAACAAGGCCAGGGTTTGAACCTGCAACTTCATGATTCCTAGTCAGATTAGTTTCTGCTGTGCCACGATGGGAACTCCAAGGATGGTTTTTTGAATATGTGAGGCACTTAACTATTCACATGAGGAAATCATGAAATTTTACCTCTCTTTCTCACTATAATTGTTCCAGGTAAACTGTGTCCCTACTTGTGATAAAAAAATAAAATTACTGCAAGATAACATGGGAGTATTTCTTACTGGATTTAGGGTAGGGAAAGACTCTTTAAACATACCAAAACAAGCACTAATCTTAAGGAAGGATATGGGTAAATTTAACTAAAAATTAAGAAGTTCTATTGATTGGACAGTTAAGAGATTAGACAAGCCACTCACTGGACGAAGATTTTTTTAAAAATTAAAAAAATTTTTAATTTATTTTTAATGTTTTGTCTTTTTAGGGCCACACCTGAGGGATATGGAGGTTCCCAGGCTAGAGGTTGGATTGGAGCTGTAGCTGTTAGCCTACACCACAGTCTCAGCAATGTCAGATTTGAGCCATGTCTGCGACCTACACCACAGCTCATGGCAACACTGGATCCTTAACCCACTGAGTGAGGCCAGGGATCGAACCTGCATCCTCATGGGTACTAGTCAGATTCGTTTCCACTGAGCCGTAATGGGAACTCCTGGAAGAAGATATTTACAACACATAAAACTAACACAGTAGAAAATATTTTTTAAATTTCTACAAACTAATAATTTAAAAAAAGAGCAGACTACCTGATACAAAAGTGGTAAAGAAACTTTAGTTGGCATGTCCCTAAATAGGATATCCAAATGGCTAGTGAAAATATGAAAATACACTCAATTTTATTAATAATCAAAGAATAGAATATTGAAACTGTAAAGTAATACCACCACGTAACTCCCAGAATTTCTAAAATTAAAAAGACGCACAATACCAAGTGCGATGAAGATGTGGAGAAATTGGAACTCTCATACTCTTCTCAGAGTGTAAGTTAATACACACACTTAACATCATTTGCCAAAGTTAAATATGTACACACCTTATGATCTAGCAATTTCCTTCCCAAATATATGTATATCTTAACACCATCATATGTATGTGTACTAGCAGATTACAAGAATATTCATTTCTGAGTTATTCCTAACAGCCTCATATTGAAAACAATCAAAAGTCCAAAAGATAAAAGAGATAAATATATTGGTATATTCATACACTGGAATATCATATGGTCATAAAAATTCATGCACTACTGTTACATACAACAATATGGATGAACACCCCAATTACAGAGTTGAATAAAAGAAGTCAGATGCAGTAACAGAACACTATTTATATAATATTCAAACTATAAAACCCACCTAAACTCCTTAAGAGGTATACACTTAAAATTATATGAAAAATAAGGATATGGAGTTCCCGTCGTGGTGTAGTGGTTAATGAATCCGACTAGGAACCATGAGGTTGTGGGTTCGATCCCTGGCCTTGCTCAGTGGGTTAAGGACCCGGCCTTGCTGTGAGCTGTGGTGTAGGTTGCAGACGCGTCTCGGATCCCGAGTTGCTGTGGCTCTGGTGTAGGCCGGTGGCTACAGCTCCGATTTGACCCCTAGCCTGGAAACCTCCATATGCCCCGGGAGTGGCCCTAAAAAAGGCAAAAAGGAAAAAAAAAAGGATATGATTACCATCAAATTTAGGATAATTGTTACCGTTAGTGGAAAGAAAGAGGATTTTATTTTTATTTATATATTTTTAATTAATTAATTATTTAATTGATATTTTTGCTTTTTTTTTAGGGCCATACCCGCCGCGCTCCGAAGTTGCCAGGATACCGGTGGAATCACAGCTACAGCAGCTGGCCTATGCCACAGCAACGGGGGATCTGATCCGTGTCTGCGACGTACACCACAGCTCACGGCATTGCCGGATTTTTAACCCACTGAGCGAGGCCAGGGATCAACCCACATCCTCATGGATCTTAGTCAGATTTATTTCCGCTGAGCCACAATGGGAACTCTCTGGGGGATTTTAATTAAAGTGGTACATAAGAGCTCTGGGCTAATAAATTCTATTGTCCTGGGAGATGGTTATATAATATTTGCTTCTGGAGTTCCCATTGTGGTGCAGCGGAAACGAATCTGACTAGGAACCATAGGTTGAGGATTTGATCCCTGGCCTCGCTCAGTGGGTTAAGGATCCAGTGTTGCCTTGAGCTGTGGTGTAGGTTGCAGACGCAGCTCTGATCTGGTGTTGCTGTGGCTCTGGTGTAGGCCTGTGGCTACAGCTCTGATTAGACCCCTAGCCTGGGAACCTCCATATGCCATAGGTGTGGCCCTAAAAAGACAGAAAAGAACAACAACAACAAAATTTGCTTCATAATACCATAATAAATATGATCATTCACTAAGTTACATATTTATGGTCTGTGTACTTTTAAGGGTATGTGATATATTTAATAATGAAAAGATGTATAGAAGGGAAGTATATTTTACATCCTCTGTTATATAGTCCAAATAATTAAGTTCATACATGCAACTGAAATAAAAATTTAAGGAAATAATACTTATCCTCACTATGTGTGATATAGTCTGGTATAGTCTCTTCTCTCCTGTTCTCTTTTATTCTATCTCATTCCATTAAAGAAATGTTAACCATAAACCATGAAACTGATTTAATGATGTACAGTTTGAAAAACATTCATCTAGATCATAAAAAACTCTTGGGATTTCTATACAGCGATTAGGAGGTCCACCATTGGTTCAGAAATGACTCATCTCCCTGCAGCAGCATTTTAGGTGGGAGAGTTAGTTCTTTGTTGTGGAGGGTTATTCTATACAGTGTAGGACGTTTACCCCATCCCTGACCT
The DNA here is from genome assembly GCF_016906955.1 of Phacochoerus africanus. Taxonomy (NCBI): domain Eukaryota; kingdom Metazoa; phylum Chordata; class Mammalia; order Artiodactyla; family Suidae; genus Phacochoerus; species Phacochoerus africanus. Next base: position 86,468,070 of record NC_062549.1, read on the forward strand.
CTATCTACTAGATGCCAGCAACACTCACCTACTTTCTCTAGCTGCGACAACCTAGAAGGCAAAATCACCCCAGTTGAGAACCACTGCTATGCAGTCTTTAACTTTCTAAACATGCCATGTCTTTACAAAGAATCCTTAAGTTAGTGTTTCTCAAATACGAGTGTCCATTAGAATCACCTGGAAATTCCGTTTGACACGTAGGCTGGGAATCTGCCTTTTTAATGAGGACTCCACGTGATTCTGATGCAGGTTTTTCTAAAGATGAGAAACATTGTTCTAAGATGATAGCAGTCTTGAATCAAAATCCCCTTGGAGCTATCAGAATGCTTCCGATATATTAGTTTTCAAGGGACAGGTCCGTGCGCATTAGAAAATGCTAAGTTTTTCCTGGGCTATAAATGGTATAAAACATCCAAGAGCTCTTTGTGGAACAAATCTAGCACAGACACTTGTGAAATCACAGCAGTGGAGTCTTTGTATCATTGCTCTATGGCCTGTTTGGAGCAGACAAGGGACGTGCTGTGGACCGAGTGTGAAACCAAGTCTGACCGTTCTGAGTCCACAGTTTTCACTGAAGAAGGAAGCCGAATCCCCAGTAAAGACACCGCCTGGCACTGCCAATTACTTCATGCCTGATAGAGGAGCTGAAATGCCTCCCCATACTTCAGATTTTTTTTTTTCATCCCAGTTAATTGTTCTTCCTAAATTGAATGATCTATTTTTGGAACTAAAAGAGATGCAGTGTAGAGAGAAAGGAACTGACAAAGCCCAAGACAGAGAAGGGAGGTAATCAGAGGCGAGGCAGGAAGGAGAGAGGAATACGGTCTGCCTCCATCTTCCTTATAATAGACAAAAAAAGTGAAGAGGAAGAGCATCCTTCCTTCCTGGGAGCAGGTGGATGAGACATTAGGAGCAGGAGATTCTGCTTAAAAAACAAGGAACACATGAAATTATAAAATGTGAAATTTGGAAACAGCCATGTGACCTAGAGACCTGGGTCTTAAAAGCCATTGGGTTTTACCTTAAAACTCTACCCTGCGTGAGCATGTTCATATTGCCGAATCAGAAGATGAGAAAATCTGGTGCTTTTCTCTATTTATTATTATAAATTTATTTGCAAATTGCCATGCCCTGTGTCCTGAAAATGTAGGATTTTCTCATAGAATTTTTTTTTTTGTCTTTTTAGGGCCACACCTGAGGCATATGGAAGTTCCCAGACTAGGGGGTCTAATCCGAGATGCAGCTGCTGGCCTACACCACAGCTACAACAATGCCAGATCTGAGCCCTGTTTGTGACCTACACCTCAGCTCACGGCAATACTGGATCCTTAGCCCAATGAGTGAGGCCAGGGATTGAACCCGTGTCCTCACGCATACTAGCTGGGTTCGTTATCACTGAGCCACAATGGGAGCTCCTCACAGATGCGATTCTGAGTCTAGGGAGCAGGTCTTCTGATGGGTTTAGTCCACATGCATATCTGACGAGGCAGAGATGTACACAGATGTGTGTGTTTCCAATGAACTCAGAACTGTAATAATGTCCACTTTAGCCAGGTCCAATGGCTATTATCAAAAACACATTTGAAATAAAGAGTCAGCAAATATTGCACCTAGCTACCAGCATGGATATTGGCGTCTTCCATTTTGCTGCTTCTGTCAGCAGTGCTTTTGTTAACTCCGGTAGTTCTAATCCTCCTTCAGACCAAACATCCTGCTCCAAGCTTCTGAGTTGCCTACACTAGCCATTTCCAAAGCTTCTCTTCTCTAGGCATTGCAACTGCAGTCACATTTCGAAAAGACTCTCTTGTATGCTTCTAAATGTTTAGCAAAACTACAAAGCCGAACACACATCGTTTTCTTCAAAACACATAAACATTGTGGCCTGCAAAATGAGGCTACGTCAAAGACAGCCAGCTTGACTTTAAAATACATGAGAAAAAGCAGAGACCTTGTAAACTCCCATAAGATTGTGCCATTCTTTTCATCCCTCAATAGATATTTTAATAAGACATGCCCTTCACTCCTGAAACGATTCAGCTAAGGAAAGGGAGAGGCTGCAAACCACCGGGTACACTTGCCTTTCCCTGCCATGAGGTGTCAGGAGAGGAGTTCCTGCAAGGCTGCCCGTGGTGGCATTGTCCCCATCCCCCTGCCATTTTAGCCTTAGCCTCCAGTGTATGGCATATCCGTGTTTGTCTTTGTGTCTGAGATTTTGATTTCTAACCACTTGAGTAGGAGACTCTAATATGAAGGTGGTGGAGAATGTAGCATGGGGAAAGAGAAAGGAAAGATTCTGGGGATGAGAGGATTTAAAACAGTCAAGCTATGCAGATCCCCTTTGTGCCAGATTATCACACGAAAACGGTAGGGCTGACAGATCATCGCCTTCCTCCTCACGTGTGTAAATGTCCAGGCTGAACAAGAGTGTGTCTACTAGCCCAAACTCTGGTAAACAGAGATAAGGTCCTCCAGGGAAGTGAGCAAAAAATGTGGGCTTTGCAGCTGGCATGCCTGGGTTCAAATTTTAATGCCACCTGGGTTTTGTGCAACCTTAGGAAAACTTGAGTGACCTTGAGCTAATGACTGAATCTCTTTCTGTATGTTAACTCATCTGTAAAATTGAAATAATAGCAGTACATGTCACTAGGGCTATTGTGAGGATGAAATGTGTGGTTGGATATAAAGATGCTTGGAATTGTTCCTGTCTATTAATTATGAAAAATAGAAACTGTTATAATTGTTGTTGATATTAATATTAGTATTCTTTCTTTTATACATTCAAAGTCACTGACAATGTTGGAGTTGATTGGATTCTAACAAATTCTGGGGAGATATATTAACAGCGAGGAAGGTGTATCACACAGGTGCTGAGACAGATCAAAACTTTGAGTCACTCTGTCAATCTTTCTCTCTAAACTTTATTCTTGTAGAATGATCCTAGGAGAGTGGTTATACAGAGTATGCATTTGGATTTAAAGACAATATTTTTATAGAATTGCCCTTTGACATTCCATTTCAAGTTTGTTCTTTCTGAGGGGTCTTATAAGAAACGACCAGGAACATTTCCTGTTATTTGGATGTAGTTCAGGTTGTGTGGGATCATTATTCATTTCTATTACTATGATTTTTGGCCCAGGACTTCACTGGTATTTCTGGCACTTAGGTTGTCAAATGTACCATTAATTGAATGATCCACTTCATCTTGTTCATCTGGGGCTACAGGTGGTCAAAGTCACTATATATCTCTGCAGTTTTCATACTGTTTTAATTTAATTTAATTAATTAATTTTTGGCCACACCTGCAACATGTGGAAGTTCCCAGGTCAGGGATCAAACCCAGACCACAACAGCAACTTGAGTTGCTGTAGTGATAATGACAGAAACTTAACTGGCTGTGCCACTGGAGAATGCAAATGCTGCTTTTATCTTAGAAGTAGAAAACATTTGCATAAAAACTATCTTTGAGGCCTATCTTCCCCTCAAAATCTGGCTAGGGATTTTTTTTTTTTCAGGGCCATACCTGCGGCATATGGAAGTTCCCAGGCTAAGTGTCAAATTGGATCTGCAGCTGCCAGCCTACACCACAGCCACAGCAATGTGGGATCCGAGCTGTGTCTGTGACTTATACCATGGCTCATGGCAATGCCCAATCCTTGACCCACTGAGTGAGGCCAGGGATCAAACCTGCATCCTCATGGATTGTTAGTAGAGTTCTTAACCCTCGGAGAATGGTTTCCCATGACGGGAACACCTGGCCGAGGGAACTTGATGGATTATTCTTTATGAGTGAGCAGAAGAGAAAAAAGATGGTCTTTGTTCACTGAAAAAGTGTTTATTCATTGAATATTTAATGAGCACCTATTGCGTGTATAAGTTACTGTACTTGCTATTGGGAATGCAATGTCCAACAAGACAGACCCAGTATCTACTTTCATGAGTACATTCTAGTGTGAAAGGCAGATGTTAAACACATAGTTCTATGTTTATTTGTTTAATTACAAGGGTGAAAAGTATAGGGGAGATATGAGTTGCTCTGTAAATATATTATTAAGATGTGAGACTAAATCTGAGGGGTCAGAGAAGTTTCCTTGAGGAAGTACTATCAAGTGAGATTTGAAGGATGAATAGGAGTTTATTATACGAGGGAGAAGAGACAAAATACTCTTGCACATGCAGAAGGAAGAGCATGTGCAAGAGCCCTGACCATGGCAAGAACACAGAACCCTTAATGAAGTGGACGAAGGTGAGAGTTGCTAGGCTGAGGAGAGAAGGGAAAGTGGGTAAGAGACAGGAGAGAGGAAGGCAAAGCCAAACCAAGTAAGGACTTGAGGCCATGATGAGGAGATTCATCTTTATCCAAAACCAATGGGAAATCATGGAAGAGAGTGACAGGATTAGAATTGCATTTTTAAAAAAGCTACGTTGGGAACTATACCTAATCACTTGTGATGGAACATGATGGAGGATAATGTGAGAAAAAGAATGTATATATATGATAACTGGGTCACTTTACTGTATAGTAGAAATTGTCAGAACATTGTAAATCAAGTATAATTTTAAAAAATTAAGAAAAAAGAAGCTACCTTCTAGAGGAGAAGAGAGTTTGAATATAGGGAAAATGTTTAGTAGATTATTAGTTTGAGAACATTTTAAAAAGTAGTGATGAGAGTTCCTGCTGTGGCTCAGTGGAAATGAATCCGACTAGTATCCATGAGGACACAGGTTCGATCCATGGCCTCACTCAGTGGTTGATGATCTGGCATTGTGGTGAGCTGTGGTGTAGGTTGCAGCTTCGGCTCAGATGCCGTGTTGCTGTGATGAAGACTGGAGGCTACAGCTCTGATTTGACCCCCTAGCCTGGGAACCTCCACACACCAAGGGTGCAGCCCTTTAAAAAAAAAAATTGTAGTGATGGCAAGGTGGACATGGATAGAAATGGACCGAACTGATAAACATTTAGGTGGTGCAACTGAAAAGATATTGGTGATAAAAATCAGGAAGAGGGAGACCGTAAGCCTAACTATGAACTGGACTTGTGTTGCCAATATTTACAAAAACAGGGTTCACTGCAAGAGAACCTTGTTGGGTGAAGTGGGGACAGTAGGCCTTCATGTCTGAACTATTAAATGTATGAAGCTTTAGCAGTGGTGTTTGGTGAAAGAGTAACAACTGGTCCTCCAAGAAGAAGAAAAGAAATGAATTTGTAGCATTTGCCAACTTCCATAGTGCCAACTTCTCATCACAGTGGATTTCAGCCTGCCACCACCATGGTCCTGACCATGGAGTTGTGAAGAGATGCTTACAACAAGAGAGATGTGGAGAGGCGGTTGGATATTTTAGCCTTGGGCTCAAAGGAGTGTTTGGGTTGGGATCTAGAATCATTGGTATATAACCGAGAACTAACTGTATGGGGGAGACTGCTGCAGTGAGAGCATACTGAGTGAGAAAAGGAAATAGCTATGTACTGAGACTTGAGAAACCCCAACCTCAGAGTTCATCAAAGGGAGGCCAGGGAGGAAGACTCATTCCCAGGGGGTGCACTGTCCCATGAGCCATGGAAAAAATATTCTGAGAATGATGATTTGGTAAACAGAGTTAAATACTACAGATAGGTCAAAGGAGATGCAGGATGAACATTTTCCCTTAGATTTAGGGACAACAATCATGAGTGACCCTTATCAGAGCACTTTCCATAGGGTGGTGAGGATGGAAGTCAGACCGGAATGATTTGAAAATACATTGGAGAAGATAGAGACAATGAGTGTAGAAGACTCTTTTGAGACGCTTGGCCACGAAAGGGCAGAGAGAGAGAGAGTCTGTGGCTATCAGCTTGAGGGCTGCTGGTAGGAAGTGCGTTGAGGGTGTTCTGTTTATGCTTTTGTGTTTAAAATAAGATAGAAATTTGAGCATGTTCAATCCTGATGTCAAGAATTCAACAGAGAGAAGGGGATTGCCAATATAAGAAATGGCTAATTTTGTGCAGAATTCCTTATTCTAATGAGTTTGGTTACTTCAGACTATGTTCTTCTCATTCCTATGCCTTTCCTTGTGTTATTTGTCTTTTTCCTTAAAAATGTCTTTGTTTATACAAATTTCACTTAGCTCGAGCATCCAAGTTCATGTCTTAACTCCTCTCTGAGGTTTGTCCCAATTATTCCATCATCTCCCGATTTCTTCCCTTCTCAACCCTGAGTTGTAAGTACCAAGCATGCTGCTTGCTCAGTAGGTCAGAGAAACAGGAAAGAATAGTCATGGTCTAGGGGCTATCATCATGCTCTTCCCTTTGAAATTCATTACTGGTCCTGTAGAAAGTGTGGACCTAGGTGGCCACTCTTTAACTTTTAAAACTGCCCATTATTGATCACAGCTGAAGACTGGAGTGAACCATTAAACCAAGTAGAATTGATCAGATTCTCTAATAACAGAATTTGAAGAGATATGGAAAGTGTTTACTCATGGTGGTCCCCCAAATTGCCAGCATGTAAGAATGAGGGTGCTTGGATGGCCTTTTATGGACATAGAGTATGGTGACCAAATAATAGTACAGAAAGAATAAAGCAGGTTCACAATATCAATAAGAGACAGAACCAAATGAAGAGAGAGAGAAAGCGAGAGAGAGAGAGAGCAAGAGAGTCTTTATGCCATGTCCCAGTACCAGCCATTTTGGTGGCCTGGCTACTTTTGCTTGCCTTGAGTAATGGGACACCTTTTGATGAAAGGACACTGACTCTACTTAAATCTTGCTTCAAATTGTTACTGTTTCTTGAAATGAAACAATCCTTGACAGGTGACATCAATGATCAAGACTAGATGGATCACTCTGAGCTGAGGGGTTTCGTGAGTTATAACTAGAAAGACAATGCAAGATAAGGCAAAGTTGATCCTAAAGGTTGGAAAAAAAAGTAGGAATCAAGGTTTAGGCCAAAAATGGAGATCTAAGAATTCAGAAAACATGAAAAAATGGCAGAGATGCAAATTTTAGACAAATAAGCCATCTTGAGCCAAAGTGTTTTTGAGCCAGGACAAGCTTCTCTGCTTACCTTATCTTCAGGTTTCCTTGGAGGTCTTCAATAAGGGAAATAAAACTAAAACCTAAACCAAACATATGCAGGAGTGCATTACTCTACTCTTTGCTTCTTCTCCCAGCTTTTAGGGCTGCATATGTGGCATACAGATGTTCCTGGGCTAGGGGTTGAGTTGGAGCTGCAGCTGCCAGCCTATGCCACGACCACAGCAATGCAAGAGCCAAGCTGCATCTGTGACCTATGCTGTAGCTTGGGCAAATACCCCAAACATGGTACCAACTTTATAACAACTTGTTGGATCTCTACTTGGATGTCTCAGTGGTACTTCAAAGTCAGTAACACACAAGGTGAACTAGAATACACGCTCTGGAGTCAGACTATCTGGGTTTGTACCCATATCCTGCCCCTTTTAGCTCTATGATTTTGGGACAGTTATTTAACCTTCATAAGTCTCAATTTTCTCATCTGCGAATGGGGGTGATAATAGTACCCCCATTCATGTATCACATATCCTAAAGTGGTTACAGAGATAAGCTTAGAGATATAGAGTTGGTATAAGCTTAGAGATATAGAGTTGGTACTGCATAGTTTACTATAAACATACTCTAAATGAAATCCTTTTTAAAATTGTTGTTATTATCTTCCTTATTTTTGTTATTAAATGTGCTCTCCCTTAGGTTAATTATTTCTCTTGCTATCTTTCCCAATCTTTGATAAGTTATGCGACCATTAGCAGTCAGAGGTCTGGGATTCTGGTTTAACTCTGTCACTAAAGGCTATGTGAACTTAAGTTAATTACCTAAACTCCCTGGAACTTAAATTTCATCTTTGTAGTACTAAAATGTACTAGATGAACACTGAGGGCTTTCCTAGGTACAAAACAATATAAAATAGGATCTCTTTTCTCAAATTTAAAAATTTTTGGTCATTATCTTTGATCTCTCACCTCCTAAATGCAATTAGCTTCCAATTCTTGTCAATTTTACCTCCAGAACCTCTCTCATACCTGACGTCTCTTTATTCCACTCTACCTCCTTATTATAAGGGCTTGTTACTGCTTGTTGGACTATTGCAGTGACCCCCATCAGGTCTGGGACCATTAAAATGACTCCCTAGCCAGCCTTCTTGCTTCCTTGTTGTTTCTTCCTTGAGTGCATGTTATATATCACTAATTAAACTCTCTATACTTGGACTTAATTTTTATTCTCATGCTATGTCCAAACACTACTTTTCTTTTAAAACAAATTCCAATAATATCAGCTTTTGATCATCTATTCTTGAGAAATTTAATATTCATGCTAATAAATACATCATTACACTATTTCTCTTAAATGCAAAGCTTATAACAAATTCTGGTTCTTTTATCAGGGGTGTTGATGTATATGGAAATTAAACTGTGTGTAGGTCAGTTTTTAATTTTTAGAGAAATCATTTTCTGTCCACAAAAAAATTGAATAGACCTGGCAGTCAATTCCTTTGTGAAGGTAGCTAGTTAAAATTTGTCATTTTGGGATCTGATACTTTTTTTTCATCAGGTAGACACAGTCATTGTCTTCTTATTGCTTTATTTACTTGATGACTTTTAGGTGCATTTTATAGGTATATCTGTTGTATTTTTCCATAAGACTCACAAATCTGTAATCTTAAAGAATAATTATCAATATGTCATCTTTGAATAATCTGCAGATTCTGTGTTATGATGTCACTTAAATATCTGAGTTGTAGTTCTGGAGCCCACTTACTTGTTTCCTCTTTGACCAAGAGATTGGTCTCCTAAAAGTAATTTAAGTAGAGTCAAAATACAATTAACTTGGCAATTCCATGAACCATAACATCATTTTAGCAGATGATTCAGGTTAGAGTATTAGAAAACCTAAGTCATTTCTTGCTCTCTTCGATAGTAGAGAGAGAGAGAGAGAAAGAGGAGGGAGGGAAGAAAATAGTTCCAAGCATCTATTCTTCTAGTTATTAGACAGAGTATTGGATAAGACAGCTGGAGACTGATACAGTCTTTAAGATGTCGTATGCTTTCTGTACATCTGTTTCCATCTCTTAAAGGAGAGAACAAAAATAGATAACAGGGCCATATGTCTTTGGTGAGCTTTGATGAGACCTCATTCTGCAAAGTGAGAAAAATGTTGACTTTTATCATGCTGTTGTCTAATATTATGATATATTTCAGGATAAAATATATTTTTCTATTTTTCTTTTTACTTGCCTAATTGCATCAGCAATATCTTGGACTGGTAAGCCATTTAGAAATGCATCTTGAAACATTAGGAGTCCAAGTCCTTATTTATATTTGTGTGTGAATGCAGTTACACGTGTGATGCCATTCATGTACACATTCATATATACATATAACATAAAATCTATATCTATGTCTACATCTGTGTGTATAATGCTCATCGGCAGAAATTTTTTTTAATCTGCCAAAATACCAATCTATGAGTAGAATACTTCTAATGGTAAGAATCCCTTGTTCTTGAATCATTTTGTCTTTTTTTTTTTTCTTAGCAAGAATACATTTAGAGTGCTATTTTACTTTTTCAGAAAGTAAATTTTGTTTCCTCTTTCCTGTGGAAAATCAAGGCTTAATGAACCGCTTTCTTGTTTTCTTACCAGTTTGGAAGGGGCAGGATTTTGGCACACTATAGTGATATTTAGCTATTTTAAAAGAAAATTTTCTAATTAAAAATAATCTGGGAGTTCCCGCTGTGACTTAGTAGGTTAAAAACCCAGCATAGTCTCCCTGAGGATGCAGGTTCGATACTTGACCTCAGTGTGTTAAGGATCTGGTGTTGCCATGAGCTGGGTGAACATCAAAAATGCAGCTTGGATCCTGCATTGCTGTGGCGGTGGTATAGGCTGGTAGCTGCAGCTTCAATTTGACCTCTAGTCCTAGGAACCTCCAAATGCTGCAGGTGAATCTGTTAAGTAAATATTAAGAAAAAAGAATTTAATTTTGTAGTAAATTATGCAGTGAAAGGAAACTAGTAGCTGGGAATATGATAGAAATTTCTTAATATGAGAGATGCATTCTTTCAAACTCCTCTGCAAAATACATGTGTCACATGGCCTTTATTTTCACTGCTCATAAAACTGGAGATCCTGTAGGTTAAAAAAAAATTGTCTCTAAATGTATGTGATGTTAAATGTGTATCTTAATTGGAGAGTGAGTTCTTTTGAATTAATATATTTTGATAGCTGGATATTAGCCATTTGAGTGCCGAAACTTTAAGAAACAGCCATTTTGTCAGAAGTCTTTTTGGAGAAGGCTGGCTTTAATTGAACAGAATTTACAGAACAGAGTTGAGCCTCTGTGACATCAGGAAATCACGTATAATGCCCCCTGTGTTATTGAAATGCGAGAAGTTTCACATTCACCTCAACTTCATCTCAGAAGATCTTGATTGAAAGCAGAAGGTAAGGGAAGAGACAGCAGGGAGGGAAGAAGGCAACGGAAAAGATTACTAGGGAGAGCCAGGACGACCACCTTTCTCTATCTCTTTATTTTGGGAGATAAGTAATTATTTACTTTTTGAGCAACTATTGTAGAAAAATTAGGTGTGGCAGAATGCCAACTATTATAGCAAATGAGAGAGGGAGTTGGCCGCACCCGGACAAAGACAGTGGGTACGAAGAGGATGGCCACTTGGGACTCTAACATGTTACACATTAGGAGGTTGCTTCCTAGGATGGACTTGTGATATGACGAATAATTTCTTTGTGGAATTACATAGAGCTTCATGGAGTTACATGAATTTCTATGTAACAGGACCTACAAATACTCAGTAATAAAAATGACATGCTAACGGTTGTACTGTTTTTTCTTTTTTCGTGATTATATAAAAGGTTAAGATTATGTGTAGACGCCAAGCCCCTTATTCTTCTTATCTCATGTTAAGTCTGAAGACGGTTTTACAAACGAGGAATGATTTCTCATTCTATCTACTAGTCCCTGCCATGGTCCTGCTGATTCCCCTTTCTCCTGGTGTAATGATTTTTCATCTGCTGCCCCAGATTCCTTGGTTAATCCTGCTCTTATGCAGAGGAATTTTAAGGAGGCTGAGGTCTGTAGCTTGGTCTCTTTTATGTACCTTAGCCCAGTTTACCGAGCTCTGAATTCCCACGTGGTTTATATAGCAACTAGCTCTACTGCTAATACCTGAAAATGACTTTCCCACTAAGTCCAGATCTTACTTGCTTTGAGCACTGCTTGACTCTGTTAGAACATACGCACTCTGATATGAGCAGAGACCTCTGCACATTTCAGTCTGAATGTATTTTTTTTGCCTTTTTTTTTTTTTTTCCATGGCCGCAACTGCCACACATGGAGGTTCCCAGGCAAGGGACTGAACTGGAGCTGTACACCACAGCCACAGCAACGACAGATCCTTAACCCGCTAAGTGAGACCAGGGATCGAACCAGCAATCTCATGGCTCCTAGTTGGATTTGGTTCCGCTCTGTGGTGACAAGAACTCCACTGAATGTATTTTTTATGTTTCACGTGTGTATATATACACACACAATATACATTAATATAATTTATTATATATTAATCTATATCACTTAAATCCATAAAATTATATAACATGATGTAGAAAAATTAAATAATGGAGTTTGCCTTTTCACATGGCTTTAAAAATATTTACACAAAATTGTAATATACATAAGATATAATTTCTAAGACTACCTTAAAATGAAAACTCGTTATTTTTCCTAGGCTTTCTCTACTTCACTTCCCAAAATTACATATAAAAAATTGCTTCTTCCTTTTGGGTTCCTTAATCTCTGATGGTGGAGTTTCCTGGTGGCTCAGTGGGTTAAGGATCTGGCTTTGCATTCCTGTGGTATAGGTTTTACTCCAAGCCTGGGTAACTTCTGCATGCAGCAACCGTAGCCAAGATGGCATCACCATCTACTCAGTCATCCAAGCTAGCGTACTAGCATTTTCTCTGTCCACCTTTCCTTCCTCACGTCTCCAACACATCACTAGAATCTACAAATTTTATCTCTAAAATGCCTCATATCAGCACTATTGAAAATACAGATCTGATGAGGCCATTTCCTTGATTAAAAATCTTCCTTATTGGGTGTAGAATGAAGTAAAGCAAGACATATTTTCCCAACCCACCCACCGCAGTTTTTCCTCATTGTCCATGGCTACGTATCATATATCTTGTGCTTAAACCTCAGGTCTCAGGTCCTTTTTTTTTTCTTTTTGCTTTTTGCTTTTCACCCGTGGCATATGGAGGTTCCCAGGTTAGGGGTTGAATTGGAGCTGTAGCCACCAGCCTATGCCACAGCCACAGCCACATCAGATCAAGTCTCATCTGCAATCTACACCACAGCTCACAGCAACACCGGATCCTTAACCCACTGAGTGAGGCCAGGGATCAAACCTGCAACCTCATGGTTCCTAGTTGGATTTGTTTCCACTGCGCCACACAGGAACTCCTGACCTCAGGTCTTAATCAATAATTATGCCTTGTTCTTTTGAGCCTCAGTGCCACTGGATGGACTGTTGCCTTTGCCAAGAGAATGCTGGTGAAATACTACCCACCTTTCTAGGTGCAAACGTCATTCCTCTATGAAACTTCCCTGGGTCCTAATTTTTCTTTCTAAAAGAAAATGAATTTCAGTCTCCTCTCTTTCCCAAGTGGGCTTGTTCATACCACTATTATCATATTCATGATGCTTCACAATAATTATATATTTGTGTGTGTCATGCCCAAAGATTGGGAGCTCCTTGAAGTCAGGGACGATGTTTTTTTGACTTCTGCATCACCTTATTCAGGGTCTAGGCATTTCTTGTTTAATCCAGGAATACGTGACTAAACCAACTCAAAGGAGGTGATTTTCATCCTATCATAAAAGACAGGGCAGAAGCGTGAGGATGACACTGTGCGTCTTCCTTAAACTCACTTGCAAGGCAAACAACATTGAAACTTGCAAAGCACAAACTGGGTGTTCTTTTCATTCACACTGAACAAATAGACACTTTAGGAGATGGTCTTATTATTCCTTATGCAAGGATTAGTTATTTTAAACTTTATTAAAAGATGGAATCCAAGGTTCATTTAATCAAGCAGTTTTCCTCCTGCAACTAAAATCAAGTACAATTTTTCCTTTAAGATCAAACGAACCTGAGAGAAACTTACATGATCTAAAACACCGGGCACAGTGCGTAGCACTGAGTGGGTGTTGAGAAGTGATGTTTATAGGGAGGAAAGGAGAGACACAACAGCAAAGATCAAAATTATTAGATGCCTCTACCAAAGGGGGATGAGAGTTGAAGATAAAACAATTCTGACATGGAATGTCATTCAATAGGAAAAAAGGGGTTAATTTTAGAAGTAATTTGCTACAGATTCTACTCTATGTCGTGAAATGTGTCTGTTAATATTTGTACGTCATTATTTCCAAAATTCACTGATGTGTAGAAACACAAACTATGCACACTGGCTTTCAGTTTTGTCTGGCCCAGCAGTTTGTGCTCCGAGGAACCCAGGAGGCCCCTGGCGGTGGTTCTGGGGAAGCGGGTGGGGTGTAGGTGAAGCAGCCTCTGAGATGAACAGTGCTCTCTCTTCTCTGCCAGAAAACTTCCACTTCATCAATTTTATAAAAGTGGTGTCTGTGTATGGTTTGTTTGAAGAAAGTTTCCTAGCTTCAAAAAGCTTTTAAAATCCATCATTGACTACCCATCTCTAACCCTTTTACTTTTCTAGATGAAGAAAATGAGACCCAGGAAATTGAAGTGACTTATCTGAGGCCAAACAACTATTAGTATACCAGCAGCTAGTTAGCAGACCTGTTTGCTTTCTATTTGTGTTGCTATTGTTAATGACTCAGTTCCGGTGAAGGATGTGAGAAGTAATGGCCACTAGGGGCACAGGTAGAGGTGAGGACCATAGATTAAGGATAAAGTGAGGGATGTTGTGACAAAGGCTTGTGCTTTTATTGCCAAAACTGGAACACTAATTAGGAGCTTTCTCCTTGTGGCTCCTGTCTTTCCAGAATGCTGCCCTTAAACAATGAGTGGCTGCAATGGCTTTTTCTTCCTAGGATGCTCACAAGGACTCAAATTAGAGTAACTTTTTATTATACATACATATTTTTATATATGTAATATATATTAAGTATACATGTATATGTATTTTATAGGGATATAAGTGTGTGTATATATCCTTATACATATATATGTATATATGATAGGTATCTATGACATCTTGATAAGACTGGTGTAAAATTTGGATAGCCTGTAAAATGTGATTATGGAATTCAGAGAAAATGCTTTGTTTGCAGAGAAGGTTCAAAGATTCATTAAACATTGGACTTGAAATAGATAGGATTTGCCTGTGGAAAAGAGATCTTTTGCTTCTTTGATTCAATTATTCTATCCCTGCTGGAGGACGGGGTGTGGTCAATAGCACCATAGCTAGAGGAAATGGACAGAAAAATTATTGGAAGACCATTGAGTCACTGGATTATGAAGAAAAAATAGGACTTTTTTTAGGTGAAAGAGCAATGCATCTAAGAGGTGGGGAAAGACTGTTGTGACAATCAGTGATTGAGAGGGAAGAGAAAGGCTACAGTTTAGAAGCAGGATTAAGAGATTTGTGGATATCTCAGTGCCATTGAGGGGAGATGATTCCATTCAACATAAGAGACTAAATAAAGAGGCATAATAGGGCTCCATCCGAAATGCAGTTATTAAAAGATGAATTACAAAATGAAGAAGTAGGTTCAGGCAAAAGAGAGAACATTAAAGAAGGAAGACTAAATTCTACAATGGGGAAATAGAAGACGAACAACAGACAAAACAAGTCTCAGGAGACACAATTTGAAATAAACCTTCCAAAATCTTAAGAGGGAAAGTCAATGCTAAAGGAAATAAAAAATAAGAGTAGAAAACTTACTAATGTCTTATTGAAAATTAACACAAAGGACTGTAATCAAAGGAAGAAATAAATTTGAAGAGATCCCAGGCAGCTTACCTGGTAATAGCAGAGGGCTAAATAACATGGTCATTAAAATTGCAAAATTAAGCTTCTCTCTTATTTTGGGGGGGAATTAGAACGAGTTCATGCAGAATAAAGCAATTACCACACATGAGCTCAAGTTAAGGTTTCCTGCCTCCCGATGGCATGCATGGCTTTGTGCCATGAAATCAGAGCAGACAAGACTCAGGCGTGTCATTGGAATTCCAGCAAGTTGTGAACTATATATTTCAGGGCCGAATCATGCTTTTTCAACTTCAGGAATGAATTCAGGAAGGCTTATATTTAGCATAGGGGGGGATTCTCACATTAAAAAGATCAAATTGGAAATCACTAGCACAGATGAAAAATGTATAATTGTGTGTGTGTGTGTGTGTGTGTGAGAGCACGCACGCCATGATGAAATAAAAACGGACTGGAGCGTGGAAAGTAATTTAACCGTTTAAAGATACAATTGTTTCATTAATATTTACTTTTACCTGATTAAATATTCATGATGGCTTGCCTTCCCTCCTCGTCTAACAGTGTTGCATTCATGGCCATCTGCACCAGCTCAGCGCACGGGAGGTCTCAATTAGCCATTCAGGCTGACAGAAGACTCAGCCAAGGGGCCCTTACCCTGCATTGGGCTGCAAACAGATGATGAATTTGTCTGTGGGCATGAGCAAGACTGAAACAGACTTGCCCTGGGCTGGGATTAGAGTTGAACAGAGGTTACAGCATCATGGTCCCCTGAAGAACACAGAGAGGACGATTTCAGAATTATCTAAATACACATGGGCAAGTGGAAATCTCTACTCAGAGGACACAACCTCCTGTGGGGAGCAGTACTCAGCGTGTGAGCAGGACTGGAACTGGGGCTCTTGACTCCCAGCACTGGGCTCCGATCTGCCAGCATGAAGCCGAGCAACAGATGATCTTGTCTCTAATCTTCGTTTGGTAATCTATAAAATAGCACCGGAAGTATCTGCCTCTGAGGGAGGTGGTGGAGGCAGTCATACATGTCAGCACTGCTAGTTCTTCAGCTCCCTTATTCAGACCACAATGGCAGCACTAGCTTACCTTGTATTGTAATTACCAGTCCTGTGTTTATATCGCCTCTAAACTGTAAGTTTCTGGAGACCATAGATTATGCTGTATTTAAGGTGGGATTCCAAGAGTCTAGCTAGCATCCTAGTGGGTAGACATAGTAACTCTTTTTTTCAAATTTTTTTTTTCTTTTTGTAGCCACACGTGCAGCATATGGAAGTTCTTGGGCTAGGGATCGATCAAATAAAAGCTGCAGCTCCAGGCTTACACCACAGCCATGGCAACACCAGATCTGAGCCACAGCTGCAACCTATGCAGCAGCTTGGGGCATCGCTGGATCTGTAAACTTCTGTGCCCCCAGGGAACTCCAGTTAGCCTTTTGGAGACAGGTTTGATATTAGAACATGGTATTACATGTGGCTGGACAGTCTATTGTATGAGTGTATGTCCATTGTGGAAGTGCTCACACTCAATGCAGGTGTAACCTTGTCCATTATTAAAAATAAAATGTTCACAGTTTATTCATCGTGGCTCAGCGATACGGCTCAGGGGGAAATGAACCTGACTGACTCGTATCCATGAGGATTCAGGTTTGATCCATGGGTTAAGCTCATCTGGTGTTGCCATGAGCTGTGTATGGGTTGCAGACATGGCTCAGATCCTGCTTTGCTGTGGCTGTGGTGTAGGCCAGCAGCCTCAGCTCTGATTTGGTTCCTAGCCTGGGAATCTCCATATACCATGAGTGTGACCCTACAAAAGCAGAAAAAAAAAAAAGTTAGCTTTAAAAAAAAATTGTTAGACTCTCCTGAAAGATATTGAGAGTAGCATAGAACCATGATATCTGAGCTATGCTGAATAACGTGTCCCCAAGTATGTCCATGTACTAATTCCCAGAACTTACATGTTACCTTACAGAGCTAACAGGACTTTGGAGGCCCAATCAAGGCGAAGGACCACAATAAAAGGAGATTGTTCTGTGGTTTTCTGGTCAGCCCAATCTAATCATGTGAGTCCTTAAAAATGGAAGAAGAAGGCAAAAGAGTGATGCCACAGGAGAAAGACTTGACCTGTTATTGTTGACTATGAAGATGGAGAAAGAGTCCCTGAGACAAGGAATGTGAGTGGCCTCTCAAAGCTGGGACCTCAGTCCTACAACCGCAAAGAACCAACTTCTGTCCACAACCCGAATGAGCAGGAAATGGATTTTCCTCTAGAGTCTCCAGAAAGGGACAAAGGCTGCAAACACTTAATTTTAGTCCAGTGGGGCCCTTTGGGACTTCTGACCTATAGGGCTGTAAGGTAAAAGATTTGTGTTGTTTTTGTGCTTGTGCTACCAAGCTTTCAGGCAGTGATAGGAAACTAATACAGTAACTCTGACTAGTGGACCACACTTTCCATTAAGCTTCTAGATCTTCTAAGGATTATAACAACATTGGGGCACAACATTGTAAATTGACTATACTTTAATTAAAAAAAATGCAAAAAAGACCAAAAAGAGACATTTATCGATGACCAGGATGAAAATAAAGTGCACACCAATTGTCCTTTTCTCACCTTAGAAAGGGGCATTGAGCTTTCATTTTTTTACCACCATCTGTTTGGAAGTTCTTTGGGTTCACTTCGGTTGAAGCTGGGGAGCAAGATAGGAAACCTGGTTTTTAATTTGTATGATTTAGTTTGTTTCAGCCAATGTCTCTAGAGCTATGTCATGTACAAAGTGAAATCACCTCTACGCTGTATCTTTAAAAGCTGGGGAAGTGCACGGAGCAGCAGCAGCAGTCAATACCAATTTCCACACCTGGATCAATACCATCGGATGGCTCTGTAGCTGCAAAGATTGTTTCACACACATACTCAGGGAAAGGGAGGGCCAGGGAGGGAAAGGGAATTGGTTTTAATGATTTCATGGCTCTGAGTATTCCCTCTCTCCCTCTCTTCTTTAAAAGAAATAAATACATAAAATTAGAAATCAGATTTACGAAACTGTCAGTCTGCATCCAACCCAGCTTCCTGCCCTAGTCTGTCATCCACAGTAGCATCCAGCCTGGCAAATAGCCTTATTCTGCTTGTGCAGTTATACGTATTGAAGAGAAAAAGGTGATAACGCTGTTTGCAGTGATGCAATAATAAAAGAAAGTCTCTGTATTTACAACAGGCCTTTCCTCAAGGACTTTAGGGGCAGTTTCCTTAATTTACAAGTTGAGAACAAGCATTAGCAGCTTGTGCACTGGCACGTATTAATTTCTATGCGGGGTCTATATGCATGTGCCTGGATAACATGGAACTAAAATGTTTTCTTAGGTACTCTCACCGCAGCCTGACATTGTAGTTCTGAGTCAGAGTCTCCCTCGTGAGTGGGACTGGGGAGCTATTTTTCACAAGGCAGGGTTGTTGGAACTGCCAAGAGACTGCGACTGCAATAGAAACAGCAGGAGAAGCGCAGGGATCCGATGCCATTAGCTTTGCTGGAAGCTTTCCCAGTAGGTCAGGGTCTCAACTGTTTCTCCTCCTGGGAGTGGACACAGTTTAGATTCTACAGCATCTTGCTGAGGCCCCCGCCAACATGCTTTGTCGCCAGGCAGCCCATTAGCTCACCTCCAGAGAAGGCTGACCCTCCCTCAGAGGAGGCAGACCCATCATCACCATGAGCCAAACAAAGGAATAAATATGTCCCCTCTGGGCCCTGACATAATGGGGCAGCTTAATCCTCAGCTTGGTAAATGCCACAGCTCCAACCGTGACCAGCTCAATCTTGAAGGCAGATCAAATGACTTTCAGGAGTGGTTCTGTACAACCCCCAGCTGGAGGGCCAAGAGGTTGCAGGAAAGAGCGACTTTTCTGGAGACCGATTATAAAGATTCTCTTCCTCTTCATCCTCTCTGATGTTTTCTTTTGCTTTGTGGTTTTGACAAAGGGTTGCCATACGCACCATCTCACCTATTCCTCACATTGACTCTGCATTTGAGCCCTTTGCCATAGCTGAGGCTTGGGGAGAGCAAGTCTCAGGGTTTGGGAAGGTAATCACTGAATAGGGAATTACCAAGCTGGGGACGGAACACACCAGGTAGCCCCTTTAATGTCAGGATGTAATAGGAGCGGGGCAGCAAAATTTCATAAACCCTTTCTCTGATACTGTTTATTTCCACAAATAGAAGCAGAGTCATAGACTCCTCAGGTCCTAGCTGCCCGATTAAAAATAGGCTGGCTCTCTATGTGGACTTCAGCCATCTGTGCCTGGGTTCACTTTATCTTTCAGTGGGGACCTAAACCCTTCCTCGGCTGCCTGTTCTCCCGAAGGACAGACTTGAAACCTTAACTCAGCAGGGAGGGTCCTAGAACACAGCACACGTTTTTGAAATTATTCCTCTTTTCCTTTAAGAGCCAGTAAATCCCCACTAAATTAATCTCCACTAAACTCCATTTAAGAAGAGCCCACAGTGCTGAATAACCATTGAAAAAGTCCACTGTTATTTTGCAAGAAGTCTCTCTGCTTCACTCACTTTCTCCAACTGCCCACACTGTTTACTCCTTCTGGATGTTCACCCCCAGCACCTCCTGAAAGATCAACAGCAATTAGTTTGATTATGAAATGATAAAAACAGATATAAAGGCCCCCATAAATCTCCCAATAAATCACCCCAAAATACAGAGTCTTCTAGCTAAATTAAGTGAGGTTTCTTGTTTATATGCTGTGGCATGGATCTTACGTTAGGCTAATGAGAGACTTTCATCATAACATGTTCACCAGGACACAAGTGAATCACAGGTAGACCCAAAAGGTTCAGGTCAGGGAAGTACACAAGCAGAATGGCTTTCTCCCCATGGTTTTATCAACATTTCTTTAATTTTGCCAGAGGGCTATACCTTCTTTTATTTTAGGTTCTGATGATCACCCTATCACAATCCACGGTAGTTTGCTCTTCAAGGGAGATTATATTTGATTAACAATCCCAAACCTGGTGTTCCATATTAGAAGGGGGATGTTGCAAGGGACAGCTCTCGATGCGAAAAGAGGACAATAATATAGGTCCCACATAGACTACCAGACAGATGTCCAAAGGGGAATATCCAAAACATTTGTTTAATGTCATTGGGTGGCCAAAAAATTCAATGATGTGGCCAAAAGGGTATTTATGAGTTTGTGGCATGTGTCAGCACCAAAGACCCCCCCAGGAGACATTCACATAAGATGCATTATTAAGGAACTTATTATTTTTGCATAGCCGATACTAACAACCATAAAGTTTAAGACACCTGTTAAAACATAGAAAAACACTAAACTTATCATTATAAAGAAAGATACAACATGTGTACAGTACCTAAGTTTAAAACAATGTGCTTTTCCTGGTGATTTGTAAGCTCTCTCCTACCTCCCCTTAGTTTGGGAGACAGAGGTCGCCAGCCCTTAGCATGCCACTGGGAAAGCTCATGTAAGCACCCTTTGTGTTCACCCCAAGTTGGGCAGAAGAGGAATCTGCATGCCTTGACGGGCAATCTGAACTTGTCCTCAGGAAAGGAAACAGAGCAGGCATTAAATATAGATTATGTCCCTCTCGGTTTTTCCAGTGTATGCTGGTTCTAATCCCTCTTTCTCTAGGGCCTGAGTATGGCATGTTTGACTGGGGGATCATAGTAGAGCTTACATTTCTTCTGTATTTGTTTTCAATCACTCTATGAAATTTATTGAGTGTCTACTAAATGCACAGTGCCATCTGCCTAGGCATTTATTCAATTACACCCTGCATCATTTGGCAGATTGATTCCATAACCACAGCTTAGTTGGCTAGGACTCGGATTCTAAGTTTACCTCATTTTCCGTGTTGCTGTGAGTCAGACACCTTACCTCTGTGAAGAAACCTCAATTTCTTTCACTACGTGATAGAAATAATAGTAACTAATGGCTGTGTAGAGGTGTGCTAGATGATTCATGTTGAAGTCAAGGTAAGGCTTGTGAAGTTCAAATATTTCATCCTCCAAATACTAATTTGAGATGGGTGGGAGTTAAACTTTGTTCTAATTTATATTGCAATAGTTACAAGTTCCTCCAGATATTTGCTCTATTTCTTTGTTACTGTTTTCTAATTTAATGACTGCTAGTTGGATTCCTGGGTTTCGATACTGAAGTCATTAACTTGAATTGATTGGCTAAACTTGAGTTTTTCCCTGAAAGATTTTCAGTGGTAATGTGGAGGAAGAAATTCGTATATGCCCAAAAGGAAGATGAGCACATTTGAGTTAGATTTTTTCTAAGGAACTGAATTTGAGTCTGAGCTTGAATTTGGCCTCCTGGCTCTAGCATTTGTTATAAAACACTAAGACAATTCTATTTCCATTACAGTATTTTGTTCACTTGCTTTGTTCTAATGGCCAAAGACCTACCTCTTAGCCTCAGACATCTTAACCTCACCCATGACATCTGAACTGGCAAGAAAATACATTTTTATATATATATATATATATATATATATATATACATACATAAAATACATTTATATATATATATATATATATACCACCAAATAGGTATCACCACTAAGTTGTCTATATCTTCAAGATTTCAAAAATCAGTATATATTTTTAAGTTATCAGGTGTGATCAATGGCTGACCTCCAACCCCCCTGGGGCTGAGCCTTGGAGGGGTAGGACTGAGACATTCCACTAAAGCCCTACGTGGCTTGCGGCAGCAAGTCAGTGGGAGGTTATCTTTAGGTCACCAAGACCCAGATCAGGAGGGAAGAGACCAATTGTGAGCTGGGAGATGATAGCTTGTGAAGACCAAGAAACCTGAGCCCCTTTAGCTTTAGGATCACTTTTTCTCACCCTGAGTGTTTCTCTCCCCAAGCCTCAGCTATGGCAAAGGGCTCAAATGCAGAGTCAGTGTGAGGAATAGGTGAGATGGTGCGTATGGCAACCCTTTGTCAAAACCACAAAGCAAAAGAAAACATCAGAGAGGATGAAGAGGAAGAGAATCTTTATAATCGGTCTCCAGAAAAGTCGCTCTTTCCTGCAACCTCTTGGCCCTCCAGCTGGGGGTTGTACAGAACCACTCCTGAAAGTCATTTGATCTGCCTTCAAGATTGAGCTGGTCACGGTTGGAGCTGTGGCATTTACCAAGCTGAGGATTAAGCTGCCCCATTATGTCAGGGCCCAGAGGGGACATATTTATTCCTTTGTTTGGCTCATGGTGATGATGGGTCTGCCTCCTCTGAGGGAGGGTCAGCCTTCTCTGGAGGTGAGCTAATGGGCTGCCTGGCGGCAGAGCCTGTTTGCTGGAGCCACTGAGGGTTGTGGAAGGTTAAGGAGGAGATGAATTTGGGGCTTCAGCCAGAGAGGACTCTGTAGGCCACAATAAAGATTTTGTGTATTGTTCTTGTTGTGATTTGGAAACCATTGGAGGGTTTTGATCAGGTGAGCAATGTGAGACAGAAGGATTGAAGGCAGAAAAGAGACCTGTTTGGAAGCTTTTGCAAAAATATGATTTAGTAGTTTGGACCGAATGGTAACAAGGAAGACAGTGAGAAGTAGATAGTTCTAGGATATATTATGAAAGTCAAGTCAATGAGATTTACTGATGGACTAAATGTGGGGAAGAGAGAGAGAGACAGAGAGAGAGAGAGTGGTAGAGAGAGAGAGAGAGAGAGTGGTAGAGAGAGAGAGAGAGAGAGAGGGAGAGAGAGCAGGAAATTACGGATGGCTCAAGTTGTTTTCCCCAAGCCACTTGATGCCATCCACTAATGGGGAGCACACTTTGGAACGAGCATGTTTGGAAGAGGCAGGCAATGAAGTGTTCAGTCTTGGGCATATAAAAATTCAGATGCCTATTTACATATTCGAGTAGAGATATCAAATGGACAAGTAGATCTCTAAGTCTACGGATCAGAGGAGAGTTTGGAAGCTAGAGATATAAATTAGGGAGGTATTAGTATAGAGAGAATTTACATCTGCAGGACTGGATGAGCTTACTTTAGTGTGACTGCAGCTAGAAAATAAAAAGATGCCTGAGGAGTGAGGTGTAGAGCCCTGCAAATATTAGAACTCAGGAAGAGGAGCTAATGAAGGAGACTGAGAAGAACAGTCTGTGGGGTAAGAAGTGAAGAGGAAAATATGGTGTTGAAAATCAACCGATTAAAATTTTTCATAAAACACAATATGCTGAATTATGTCAATTAATTACTAAGAGATAAAACAAAGTAGACTGGGGGAAGTTCCCATTGTGGCTCAGTGGTAACAAACCTCACTAGTATCTATGAGGACACAGGTTCGATCCCCGGCCTAGCCCCGTGTTAATGATCCGGCATTGCCGTGAACTGTGCGGTATGTCACAGACACAGTGCTCATCGAGGATTGCTGTGGCTGTGGTGAAGGCTGGCAGCTGTAGCTCTGACTCGATCCCTAGCCTGGGAACTTCCATATGCTACGAGCGTGGCCCCCAAATAAAAACAAAAAGTAGACTGGGAATTGAACAATTAAATTGAAGCAGGAGGTCAGTGACTTTGGCAAGAGGAGTTTCTGTCGAGTGGATTCAAGAGGTGATGGGGGCATAAAGAAATGGAGAGAGTAAGATGGGTAATTCTTCTGAAGAGTTTTGTTGTAAAGGGGAGAAGAGAGGAGACATAGCAGGAGGTAGGTGATTAAAAGATAATTTCTTTGTAAAAAATTTTATTGGAGTATAGTTGACTTACAAAGTTGTGTTAGTTTTAGGTGCATAGCAAAGTGAATCAGTTATACATACACAAGTATCCATTCCTTTTCAGATTCAATAGTTGATTACTTTTTATTTCTTTTTCCTTAAAAAAAGTTTACATGTTGATGATACCATTTAGGGAAAAAAATGATGAAATAAGAGAGGGGAAAAGTAGGAGCCAAGTCCTTGTGTAGGAGGGAGGAGTTCTAATCAGGGCACAGGTGGATGTCTTGGCACAGTCACACAGCCAGGATGTGATAAAGGTTGGATTGAAACCTAGCTGGTCTGGTGGTAGAGTCCACTTTTATAACTATGTTATACTGACTATATCCATAGTTTAAAATATTTTTAAGCAGGGACATTCTTTTTTTTTTTTTTCCAAATGCAATCTTGTAATTATTGTCTAACGATAAATCAGGTTAGAAGAGCTGGGTGAAAGATGGATAAAAGACCAGGAGCCCACTAGCTCTCCTGCCCCGATCCCTTCCACCCCACCTCCCAAAACCCTTAAAGCATCTTCTCAGAACTCTTTAAGACTCGACACCAAGGAATATAGTTACAAAGCTGTGACTTTGATAATTTTTTTTTACTCTTAAAATTATATGAGTCCCATATAATGTAACTGAATAGTCATTAAATCTCCTTCAGGTTTAGGACACTGGCTACGTGACAGCAGCCATAGGGGTGGAGAAAATGGAATTATTTGCCTTGTCAGGATCCAGGATGCCCTCCTCTCACCATCCCCAACCTCCTCCCAAACCTAGGAAGTCATTTGCAAAACAAGACATCCTCAGGGAGAGGGCAATCTTGTTAACAGTTTAGGCTTGTCTGCAAGAACATCTGCTTTAATAGCACATCTGTATGGGTGTAGCACTTAGCAGGGTGACCTCGGTTTTGTCTTAGAGAATGTAATGGATTTTTTTCCCCCTTTCTTGTTTTAAAGCCCTTTCCCTACACAATTAGTCGGTTGAAAGTGAAATCGTTCTGCTTGGTTCTGAATCGGGAGATCAATAACTGTGGGCCGATGCTCAGTGCCGCACCCCAGGTAACAGCCGTAACTAATGAAGCAGCGGATACGTGACTTCACCAGGGTCTGAGCGCTGACGCCAGGAAGAAGCACAGGAATGCTGCCCAAAGGGCCACTCTGCCAAAGAGGAGAAATGAGGGCGGCTTCTGCCTGAGACGGATGAGGTTATAAAGCCAGGTAGGGGGGGAGGGTTGGACAGCTGCCCTGGAAGTGAGGAGAGCATCAGAGGGTCCAGGGCAGAGGCGCACACAGTCCTGGTGTCTGGGAACTGGGAGGAGCATAAAGGTTACAGCTAAATTGCCAGTGAGGAATTCCATTTGGCCTTTTGTTCATTCATTTATTTATTCATTTACTCGGTGACTACTTATTGAGCACCTATGGCATGCCAAGCATTTTGTTATGTTACTGGGAAGATAAACAGGACATAGGCCTTCCCCTCAAGAAGCAAATAGCTCAGTGGGTCAGATGGAAATGAAATTGAACTTGATAATTATAAAACATTGGGGCACATCCAGTGATGGAGATGGGTTATTTCTCTTTCTGTATTTTGATATGGTAATCTCCATTTTTCTTAGAGTAATTCTCTAAAAGAAGACCTCAAAGAGTACCTGTTTGGCTCAGTAACAATTCTTTCCACACCCTTGGCATACAGGAGGTACCACATTAGAGTTCCCGGATTTGAAATTAGATAGCACTTTTCACTTAATTTTTTTTTACATGCATTATTTCCTAAGTTCCTCAGACTAACCCTTGGAGATAGATGGTCCTTAGTGTTTTTATCACCCTTTATTTTCTGACTTGGAGTACTATCACATCAAAAATGATACTTATCAGCTAATTCACATTATGGTGTCAATAACTAACAAGGGTGGAGGGTACAGCTACTTCAGAGATCTGTGCATTTTGACATGGACCAATATCCTGACTCAGATCTGAACTTCAGATTAGACATCAAACACGAGTTAATATTTTGTGGGAGATGAAGATCGCTTGGCATCTCTCAAATTATACCATGAAACCCAGTTGCCATGGATATTACTTAATGGCTTAAATACAAGTTTTCCAAGGATATATGAGAATTCCCCTTCACCTTTAAGACATCATTATTCATGTTTGTCAACAAGGACTCAAGTTAAGCAACTTCTCCAAGGCCATGCAGCTAGGACATAACGGACATGGGATTCTAAACAAGATCAGTATGACTCCAAGAATGCTGCTCTCTCATCTGGACCAAATTTAAAGAAAGCTGATGAGATCAACTCGAAGGATTTGACGGCACTGGGACCCTGAATACTTTAATAGTGCTGATGCGAACTGGGAAAGCTCAGCCAAAAGTCACCTGGAGAAGTTAGCTACTCCAGTCATGCTGGGCCCCAGTCTCTAGGATCAGGATATGGCATCCTGTTAACAGCATTGCCTCTAGAGCCAGCCAACCCAAGTTCAAATCCCAGCTCTGCCACCTAACAGCTGACAACCTCTTTGTACTCCAGTTTCCTCAATTGTAAATGCAGATAACAGTAGTGTACTCAGGAGTTCCTGTTGCAGAAATGAATCTGACTACTATCCATGGGGATGCACATTCCATCCCAGGCCTTGCTCAGTGGGTTAAGGATCGGGCATTGCTGTGAGCGTGGTGCAGGTCGCAGATGCGGCTCGTATGTGGTGTTGCTGTGGCATAAGCCCATGGCTACAGCTCTGATTCAACCCCTAGCCTGGGAACCTCCATATGCCACAGGTGTGGCCCTAAAAAGACAACAACAACAAAAAGAACAGTATACTCATATTCCACAAAGGGTTATTGGGAGGATTAAATGACTTTTAATATCCGTAAAATGCTTAGATTAGTGCTTTAACAAAATAGATGTTAAATAAGTTTTAGCTATTACTATTATTGTCTTTCTGCACAATTTTCTCCCTTCTCTCTGTCAGCATCTAGGACAAATTTTCTCAGAGACTGCTTAGGGTCATACATTTAAAAAATGGTCAAGTGTCACAGACAGAAATCTGGGAGTTCCCTGGTGGCTCAGTGGGTTAAAGATCCAGTGTTATCACGGTTGTGGCTTGGGTTTGATCCCTGGCTGGGGAAATTTTGCATGCCGTGTGCACCGCTGAGCTGTCTTTTCTTTTTGTGTTTCTAAGGCCAGCTGGCAAAGGGCATAATTGGGAGCAGAGTACACCATCTAACAATCTTTACTCACACCCCATCCTTGCACAATCAGAAACAGGCAGGGTTGGCAAGTACTTTTAAGTGGTTTCCACTGCCTAGCTTCCCTCAGGTGACAATTCTACATCTTTTACACCTGTTGATGGTTCCAAGGTGATATGAAATAAATCAGCGAACATTTCGTTTTGTCTTGTAGAATCTCATGATTTCTTAGATAAAGGGAAGTTCTCCTGTTTTCTTATTACTTCCCCAAGTTGGTTGATGATGGCTCAGTTTCTTTTCAGAGAAAGGACAGAAAACCACTAAACATTGTCTATGAGTCAGACTTGTTCTGGGCACTTAACCTGCATCATCCCACTTGTTAACAACCTAGGAGGTAGATACTATTATTTCTGCTTTACTGTAAGGAAAGTGAAGCTCAGGTTATGCAGCATCCCCACCCACCATGGTCACAGAGCAAGTATGTAGCTGAGCTGGGATTTGAAACACCATGGAGCTGACTCCAAATTGAAGACTTTCTCTCCACTTTTGCGGACAAAATCTGTCATTACACAATTAGAGCTAAACCTGAAAATGCAGATGTCATCGGGAGAGGTAATACTGATGCATGTTCGTATTAGGGGACAGAATTGCTATCAGATCTTTCCTTGAAATTGGCTTTGATAAGAGAGAGACAGCACAGGTGAGAGAATTAGCACGGCAACAATTACCAGAAAGGAAGTGGGGGGAGGGAAGGAGATGAATATGACGAAGTGTGTTAGTTTCCCACTGTCGCTGTAACAAATTATTATAAGCTTGGTGACTTAAACAACACAAATTTATTATCTTATAAGTCTAAAGGTCAGAAGGTAAACACAGATGTCACCAGGTTAAAATCAATGTTCAGCAGGGCTGTATTTCCTTCTGTTGGCTTTAGAGTAGAATCCTTTTCCATGTTCATTCAGGTGGCAGAATTCAGTGCCCATGGGGTTGTAGGACTGAGGTTCCCATTTCTTTGATGGCTGTCAGCTGAGTCCACCTGGAACTCCTAGGGGCCTCTCTCTGGTCCTTGTGCATGAACCAACTCTTCTCAAATTCTCAAAACCTGCGGTGTTGAATCCTTCTCATGTTGCCATCTTTCACCTGTCTTGGCTGTGTTCCATTGTCACATCTCTCTGACCCAGCTGGGAAAGTTTCTCCATTTTTAAAAACTCCTATGACTAGATTCAGTCCACCTGGATAATTCAGGCTCATCTTTCCATCGCAATCAAGGTCATTACCCTTGATGTTGTCAGCAAAGTTCCTTTCTCCATGAAAGGTAATATAGTCACAGGTTCTGGATATGAGGGGACAGACATCTTTGTGAGGAGGAATATTATTTTCTCTGCTACAAGGGTGGGCTGGGATGACCTGCAAACTATGCCTACCTCATAGCTTTGTCCTAAGTCTCCTGGTCTTGGGGAACAGTTTTGTTAATTCCCCCACATTGTTCTCTAGAATGGATCTGAAGGTCAGGATGAACATGAGGGACAGGGAACCTCTGAGTTGCTGAGATCCTGACCTACCTCCAAAGGGTTTTTGGTCTACCAGCCTTCCCAGTGTCCCTTTAAAGCAATTCGTAGTCTGTTATCCTGTGTCATTAACCTAATTAGTGTAATTGCACCCAATTACGTAATCAGTGTAAATACATGAAGAATCCCATAATTAGACGATGTAATTAGGTAATTAATAGATGACGTGGGAAAAATCCATAGAAAACATTCTGAAATGGACATGGTGCTGGATGAAGGAGGCAATTTGCTCACTTTGGCATCCCAGCCAACTCCCTCTGTTGGGGAAGAGAGATCCACGAATTAATTAGAATTCAGACATAAAAAACTCTTGTTCTGAAAACTCCTGCTATCTTGTCCTGTCCCTCCACCCTCAATTTTAGAAATACATGGCCAGGTTCTGTCTCTGTGTTGCTCCTGGGGAGAGAAAGTTCTCTACAGAGCTGAGTAGGATGAAAAAATCTGGCCCAGTGTAAACCAGATTTGACACTGTGTCTATAGATAGGACGAGACTGTTATTAAGGCCACGTCTATGTGACCAAAATAACCAGACTGCTGCGGAGGCAGAGGCGGGGTGCTTAGTTGACAGTCTTCCCAGCTGATCCTCACAGAGGCAAAGTCAGCCTGAACATCGGCACATTTTGCTTAAGCAGACCTAGCAACTTGTAGGAGTCCAGGGGAGAAAGGAGGCTTGTCAATTCAATCTCCAAATACACCCTCAGGTTTCCTCTTCTTTCTACCTCTGTGGCCACCACCCTAGGTCCAGTCACTGGCGAGTTTCTTGCCTGACCTACAACAGCATCCAGAATGAGTTCTTTCTGTCCTTTCCCACCCTTCCTCCAATCTGTTCTCCTCTAGCAACTGAAGTGGTCTTAGGACTGCCTCAATCCACTGCTAAAAAATTTTTTTTTCCTTTTACAACGGCACCTACAGCATATGAAAGTTTCTAGGCTAAGGGTCGAATTGGAGCTGCAGCTGCCAGCCTACACCAGAACCACAGCAACACCAGATCGGAGCTATATTTGCAAACTATGCTGCAGTTTGCAGCAGTGCTGGATCCTTAACCCACTGAGCGTGGCTAGGGATTGAACCCACCTCCTCACAGACACTGTCAGGTTCTTAACCTGCTGAGCCATAGTGGGAACTCCAATTGCCAAAAAATTTTAGTGAAGAAAACCCATGTATTTTTAAAAAACTTTATCCCTCCCCCACAACCCATCCCCCTTGGCAACCATGAGTATATTCTCTGTGTCTATGAGTTTGTTTCTGTGTCATAAATATGTTAATTTGTGTCCTATTTTAGATTCCACATATAGGTGATATCATATAGTATTTGTGTTTTTCTCTGAGTTACTTCACTTAGTATGTTAATCTCTAGTTGCATCCATGTTGCTGCAAATGGCATTATTTTGCTCTTTTTTATGGTTGAGTAATATCCCATTATATATATCTATTTATATTTATATATGTATGGCACATCTTCTTTGTTATTCATCTCTTAATGGACATTTAGGTTGTTTTCATGTCTTGCCTATTGTAAATTGTGCTGCTTTGAGCACAGGGGGAAAACCCACATCTTTAACACAGTCTAGTAGGAAATTAGGCCTCTGCTTACTTCTCAAGTTTTTCTTACACCCTCTCCCCAGATATTCTTTCCACATTGGTTTTCTGCTATGTCTTACAGTGTGCTAAACTCTTTCCCACTTCAGGATTTTCCTACAAGCTTTTTCCTTTGCTTGGAGCACAATGTCTTTTATGGGTTAAATCTAGTCATTCCCTAGGCTCTTAGTTCCCTAGAGAAGCTTTCTATCATCCCTTAATTTCAAACATTTCCTCATCACAATCTCCCATAACACATTATACCTTTTCTTCATGGCATTCATGATAATCTGTAATTCTGCATTTATGATCTGCAATATTATTTTATGATCTGATTTGTGCCATTCACTAGGTTGTAAATTTCATGAAGACAACAGCCATGGTTTGTTCTGTTTACCATGGAACCCCCTTCCCCACCCCCTGTGTCTAGCACATAATAGAAACTCAACAAATATTTGTGGAATGAATAGAGTGTTGAAAGTGGGAGCTCTGAGAAGCAACTAAAACTTATCACGTAAGTAGTAAGGACCAATTCAGGCCAGGCGGGTGAGAATCTGGAATGGGGGTTCTGGTACCACAGACAAAAGTGTTTAAATAGCAGTTGTCTGGGAGTTTGTGATTCACTGATCTCTGTCTCCTCATAACTGCAACCACAGAGATTGCCAACAAAAGAAATCTAACTTCTAATTTAGAGTTGGGATCAGGATTTGTCTTTTCATTTTAGCTTGTTCCTTAGAGAGACATCTATGGAGACTGTGCTGTGGACCAAATAAAGACAAGGCACTAAATTGGTTTTTGCCTTCTACCTTGAATTACACATTCTAGAGGAAGACAGTGGGGAGGTTGAGATGGCACATGACCTGGTGATGTAGACTCAGGAATGGATTAGTCTCCATCATGAGCAACAGGAGGAGGAGTAAAAAACCAAACAAACGGGTGGATGTTTTTTGAGGGAAGTATATTCAAGTCACAAAAAGTTGTCAACTAAAATAAAGAAAGAAAAAAAAAATTAGTGGGTTAGGAATCCGACTGGAATCCACGAGGATGCGGGTTGGATCCTTGATCTTGCTCAGTGGGTTAAGGATCCTGTGCTGCTGCAAGCTGTGGCATAGCTTGAAGAGGCAGCTCAGATCCTGTGTTGCCATGGCTGTGGTATAGACCTGCAGCTCTGATTCAACTCCTAGCCTGGGAACTTCCATATGCTGCAGGTGCAGCCCTAAAAATAAAATAAAATAAAATAAAATAAAATAAAATAAAATAAAATAAAATAAAATAAAATAAAAAAGTGGTCAGCTGTTTTCATACCCTGAACTAGGCTAAATCAAGAGCAGCATCAGGCTGGATTATCGCTTTGCATCTGCTGAGTGATATTGCATTGCTAGTCACTTCTCTGATAGGCACTGATATTCTGTAATAATGTCATTCTTTGGCTTATTCTTCATTATATCCATTCTGTGGTAAGCATGTACTGATCTCCTCCTACTTGCCTGGTCCTCAGCTGGTCACTGGTAATGCACACGATCTTCTTCCCAGCAACCTGCCTTCTCCCCACAAAATCAGAGCTGTGGGTCAGCCCTCTAAGAGCAGGATAACCAAGAATGTGTTCTGACAGATAAATGGCTATGGTTATGTCTGCATTTGTAAACTGTGCCAGGGGACACAGATGGCAAATCTGGATTGGTATGACCAAAACAATCACGGTCCTCTCTCTTACAGGACTTACATCTAGTGACCCAACAGACTATCAAGAAAGTAATTCTAGTTACGTGTGATGGGCTGATGCTAGAGGAGGTACAGAGTGCTATGATAACACATTTTAGGGGAATCTCATCAGTCTAGGGCTTTGGGAAAAGTCTGGAAAAACTAATATTAAGCTGAGATTTATAAGAGAGATAATATTTAGTAAGGTAAAGGGCTGTCTGGTATTCAGGTATGAGTGATTTTTTTATTTTATTTTTTGAGGAGAGAGGAGTGTATAGGTAGTGCTAGTGAAGCAGGCAATGGGAGGCATGTTCAAAGTACTGGGGCTGAGAGGGTATATGGAACATTCAATGGACTGAATGGAAGGAGAGAAATATGGCTGATGTGTAAATTTCTAGAGAAAGAGTATGCCCCAACAAGAGGGAGCTCCTTGGTGACAAGAGAGCTCTTATTTTATATATATTATTTTATGTAAATGAAAATATATTATTTTATATAAATAAGTATATATAGATTTTAGGGCCGCAGTTGTGGCATACAGAAGTTCCCAGGCTTGGAGTTTCCATTATGGCGCAGTGGTTAACGAATCTGACTAGGAACCATGAGGTTGTGGGTTTGATCCCTGGCCTCGCTCAGTGGGTTAAGGATCTGGCGATGCCGTGAGCTGTGGTGGAGGTCGCAGACGCGGCTCGGATCATGCGTTGCTGTGGTTCTGGAGTAGGCTGGCAGCTTCAGCTCTGATTAGATCCCTGGCCTGGGAACCTTCATGTGCCACTGGAAGCAGCCCTAGAAAAGATAAAAAGACAAAAAAAAAAAAAGGAGTTCCTAGGCTAGGGGCCTAATCAGAGGTGTAGCTGCTGGCCACAGCCACAACCACAGCATTGTGGGATCTGACCTACTCCTCAGATTGCAGCAATTTTGGATCCTTAACCACTGAGCAGGGCCTGAGGTTGAACCTTCCTTCTCATGGACACTATGGATACAAGTTGGGTTCATTACCTCTGAGACACAATGGGAAATCCTCCCTCTTTTATACTTTATACATGTAAAAGTTTTATACTTTACATAGGCAAAATGTTAATATTTTATTCTTCCTAATTTATATTTTCATATCACTTAGTGTAATATAAAGTATATAATGTTGAATGATTACATGCCAATCTAGATTCTTCTTCATCTTTGTGGGCATTCCATCTGTATTGGCATTAGGAGAAATATGTTGAAGTTTTATAGTGAGTGTCCAAATCACCCAAAGATATTCTGTGTGATTCTTTAAGGAAGGTGACTTATAGAAGGATGATGCTGTAAGAAACTGCAAATAAGAATTACAGAGGGAAGATTGTTATAGCCTATCTTCTTCCTACCAACTTGCCTTCTCCCTGCAAGTTCCTATCTGTGAGTTGCTCCCCCCTGCCACAACCCCAAGTACTGGAATAACCAGTACCTTTTCCAGGGAGGCAGTGCCTACATCTGGATTCATTGACTAGGCCAATAGGACACAGAGAGTATGTCTATTGGCTTGGGTTGACCAATCTCCTCAGTGTGAGTCTGTATCACTGGCTCCAGTGAGATGTCAGCAGGTGCATATATTGATCATAAATAATGTCCCAATATTCTATAGTAGGTCATAAATCAAAGAGATTTCAAGATATTTTTCTCTCTGATTTGTTCAAATGAGCTGTGTTCTGGCTTGCAAATTTTTGGAGTTTATCTATGACCTGGCCCTGTTGGCCATTGCAGTTCAAATCCTTTTCTTTCTTTCTATTTTCTTAAATTTTATTGAATTTAAATTTTATTGATTTACAATGTGTTAATTTCTGCTGTATAGCCGTGACTCACGTATACACATATATACTCTTCTTCATATTCTTTTCCATTATGGTTTATTACAAGTTTTGGATATAGTTCCCTGTGCTATATAGTAGGACCTTGTTTATCCATTCTATATACACAAGTGTGCATCTGCTGTTCTTTTTTTTGATATTTGACTATTTTATTAAAATACAGTAATTAATGTATTACCAAGTTCTAAGGAACTTAGTTTTTTGTCTCCCCCTGCCCCAAATCCTTTCCTTGACCTCTCATTCTGCAGAGCCTAGAAGAACTTACTATAAACACCTCTGGCTCTGTGTCCATATTACTGGAGTAACCAAAGAGTTGGAGAGCCTTCATGTCTGTCCTCTGTCTGGACAGGAAATACTCTAGTGGCTATCTGATGGACTGACCTACTTTTTTTTTCTTTTTTTTGCTAGTAAACTATTGCCCTCAGTTTTTTTTTTTTGCTATTTCTTGGGCCGCTCCCGCGGCATAGGAGGTTCCCAGGCTAAGGGTCCAATCGGAGCTGTAGCCACCGGCCTACACCAGACCCACAGCAATTCGGGATCTGAGCCGCGTCTGCGACCTACACCACAGCTCATGGCAACGCCGGATCGTTAACCCACTGAGCAAGGGCAGGGATCGAACCCGCAACCTCATGGTTCCTAGTCGGATTCGTTAACCACTGCGCCACGATGGGAACTCCTGCCCTCAGTTTTAACGTTAGTTATTACATAACCAGAAAGAATTTTATAGATCACTAAATCCAACCCCCTTTTTGACAGAGAAAGAAACTGAGAGGCAGGAGAGAGAAAACAATTTCCTTGAGCTCATCCAAAGCTTTGATTGAAATTTCGAAGTTGGAATTGGCCATACTTTGTTCAGTCCTTTCTGAGTAGGTATATTCTGCTTGGCCCTCTCATCAAGGAGTGGTAAGCTTTGTCTCCGCAGGAGGTGGAGGTGGGGGTCTAAAGTTGTCCATCTACTTTGTATAATATGGGGCCTAATATGTGCTGAGTAAGTTTGTTGAATAAATAAATGGGGAGTTCCCTTTGTGGCTTAGCAGGTTAAGAACCCAACATAGTGTCTGTGAGGATGCAGGTTCAATCTCTGGCATTGCTTAGTGGGTTAAAGATCCGGTGTTGTCATAAGCTGTGGTGAAGTTTGCAAGTATGGCTTGGATCTGGCATTGCCATGGCTGAGATGTAGGCCGGCAGCTGCACCTCCCATTTAACCTCTAGCTTGGGAACATCCATATGTCACAGGTGCAGCCATAAAAAAAAATGAATAACATATGGAAGAAACCAAGTGATAAATGGCCACATAGGTGACTTAGACATTGTTCCTACACTTAGGAGCTTATAATCTGTCTAATGAAGGAATTAGGTTAAAAAAAAAAAAAAACCCCAAAAAACCCTAAATTCCAGACAGTATGTAGATGACATTTTTAAAAAACCATACTCTTTGAGCTCCCATTGTGGATCAGTAGCATTCTGGGAGGGCTGGGATGTGGGTTGATCCCTGGCCTGGCACAGTGGGTTAAGGATCTGGTGTTGCCACGGCCGTGACTTAGGTTGTGACTGCAGCTTGGATCTGATCCCTGGCCTGGGAGCTCAACACACTGAGGAGGGGTGGCCAAAAAGAAAAAAGAAAAAAAAATACTCACAGTGTGATGATAAAGGGTCAGCTGACAGAGGAAGCCAATCTGTTGGTACATCTGGGAAGGCTACCAAGTGGCTTTTGTCACTGAAACCAGGATAAATAATTAATGATAATTGTAATTTTTATGGCATTTCTGGTTTATATTCCTGGAGCTAATAGGGAAATTTAGAGCAAATCAGTTACTTTCAACATATAATTTATTGTGAAGTTTCCCAGCATTTTTCCATTCAAAGATTACAAATAGGGTACATCTTCTGGCTGGAACGGAGCTGAGGGAGATCCTGTCTTTTCATTTGAGGGTTAGCTGCATCCAGACTTATCCCAGCGTGAATATATACTTTCCTCCTTGTCTACCGTCTGATTCCTTGAGACTGCCCATTTTTTTTTTTAAAGCATGGATATATTGAGCCCATTTTAATTTGAACACTCACTTTGTCCTCTGAAATTATGAATAAGAAAAGCATCTAGAACCAGAGGCTTGTTCTACAAAAACAAAAACAAAAACAGAAAACTGGATCTATTTTCTGAGGTTCCTTGACTGGTTATTTTTCAAAACAGAAGACTTCCTTCCTATGATGCATAACTCCAAATTGCCAGAATGGTTAAAAATAACGGAGATTTTTCAAGGTTGCTATACTTGAGAGGCCCTTAGACTGGTGCAAATTTTTCATAGGTGTATGAGAAGCCTCGGTACGTGGAAAACAATAGGCTGTCTGTCTGTGTGTGTGTCTCTCTCTGCATCCTGCTGTCTGTGAACCTGGGAGTAGATCTGGGATGCTGTTGCAAGACAAGAGAGGGCACCATTTGTACCTGCAGTTGGCAGGTAAATGTGGCGAACACTCAGTGAGGCTGATGCCATTTGTCCTTTGGTTGTTACTTTACTCTGTTGCCTTGACAACTGCCATGGAAGGTGAAACCTCTGGAATACGGAAAGGTTAGAAACCTCTCATTGAGATGGTTTATGGGTCTCTGGCTCAGCCCCCCCCCCCCCCTTTAAAAAAGCAGCTTCATTTTCCTTCTCATTGTGGTGGGGATGTCCTAGCCTGTCCCCGTGCAAAAGTCATCTCTCCCCCCAGCAGGTATGGAAGGACTTCCAACCTGCTAAGAGTTCTCCAGGGAGAGCATGGGCCCCGGGGACTCTCTGAAATCACAAGCATTTAGAGGAAAACTGAAGCTCTGGAATTTCAATCTGACTTCCTTAAAAAAGGCACATGGGTATAAATCATTGCTCCATTAAGTTTTTTTACATTCTCCAGTTAGTACTTCCTATGTTTCCCCTTTCTAAGTGTTTTCCCATGGCCTATTTTCTGTTCTTTGGAACTTTTGACTTTGAGTGGTTGGGAATGACTTTTTTTTTTTTTTTCTTCTTCTTTTTAGGGCCATACCCTGGCATGTAGAAGTTCCCTGGCTAGGGATCAAATCAGAGCTGCAGCTGCCGGCCTACACCACAGCCAGAGCAACATGGGATCTGAGCTGCATCTGCGACTTACACCACAGCTCACCGAAATACGGAATCCTTAACCCACTGAGCAAGGCCAGGAATCGAACCTGTATCCCATGGATACTAGTTAAGCTCATTATGGCTGAGCCACAACGGTAACTTGTGGCTCACTGTTTCCTTTTTTCTTTTGGTGTTTTTTCTTTAGTTTTTCTGCTTGTCTGTCACAATTCTCTTCTTTTCCCTAAAACATACAAGGAATTGACAAAATTTCCTACTTTGATACTGCGGCAGTAAGCCTCTTTCCCAGCAGCAGTGGCTCACTATCTCAGGGAAATGCACCAGAGGGACTAAGGTGTACCTTTGCTACCCAAGACTCTTTCTAGAAGATGCTTCCTTCCCAGAACAAGTCTCTAGTATCATAGAGAAGTTCCACAAGCTGTCTGAACCCCTGCCTGTGCTGTTTATAATGAAGTGGCCAGAAGAATTTCTCATCCAGGTGAAAGTTTTGATGTGGAAAGGGGTGCCAGGACTCTGAAGGACTTGGAAGAGTCTATACCCCAGGGTTTATGTTCTTCTAGGATTCCAGGCAAAGAAAAGTGACCAGTAGAGACCACTGCATTGGAGATGAGTGCCTGGCCTTTTCAGGCAGCATATAATAGGCACCCTAGGGAACATTTAGTCCAAATAATTTATTTTACATATGAGGAAACTGAGGCGCCCAGCAAAAGTCATCCAGCCAAATAGCCCAGCCAAGATAGAACTCTGTTTCCCTGTGTTTCCAGCCAGTGTTTATTCTACATTAATAAAATTATCTGGAAAAGATAGTTGTTTTAATGAAACATTGACAGGTCAACGGACATTACAGAACTTTCTAGGTAAGGTTCAGTATCATTGAACTTTGTTTTTTGTTTTATTGTTTTTGGCTGGGCCTGAAGCATGCAGAAATTCCTGGGCCATGGATTGAGCCCCAGTCGCAGCAGTGACAACACTGAATCCTTAACCACTAGGCCCCTGGGGAACTCTTGAACATTCTTAATGAATGAAAAAGAACTTAGAAAGTCTTTGGAAGAGGACAATGTACTGAGTAACAATCTGTGTGACCCTTATTATTCTCTGTGGAACAACATTCTTTCATTTTTTTTTTTCACTGACTATTTCATGAGTTCCATAGATTGTGCAAGGCACCAGGAGATAGATGAAAAAAAATAATGGTTCCACATACTTGAAGCTTATCAAAGTTTTGTATTGCAGGTGGCACTCGACCTGAGTTTTTTCAAAGGGGTTCCAAATGGAATTAGTCTTAAGTGTCCAGTTTTTTTTTTTATTACTCAAATGAACTTATCACATCTGTAGTTGCATAATGATCATAACAATCCAATTTCATAGGATTTCCAGTTTTTGTGAAACCAAAGTTTCTACAGGGAAGCAATGACATATAAAGCTAGATTGCCGAAGTCTGTATTCTTCTTTTAACAAGTTTATAGGGCAGATCAATTAAGCAGGCGTAATAGATGTAACCTAGCTTAACCTTTTGCAGTGTTTTGAACTCATCCTTTGCAGATCCCTCATTAATAAGTTGGAAAGCAAATTCTAGTTCAAATAATTTTTAGCTGGGCCAAGAGGAAATCATAAGATTAAACTGATCATTGTCTATCAATATAGATTTAACAGGCATTAATTTCTGGGAAATGGAAGAATAGGGGTCAGCAAACTATAGCCTGAGGGCCAGATTTGGCCCATTACCTATATTTTGTAAATACGGTTTTATTGGGACAATGCC
Source organism: Phacochoerus africanus (assembly GCF_016906955.1). NCBI lineage: Eukaryota > Metazoa > Chordata > Mammalia > Artiodactyla > Suidae > Phacochoerus > Phacochoerus africanus. Next base: position 86,506,530 of record NC_062549.1, read on the forward strand.
TTGGCCATTTGTCTATGTAGCTGCTTTTGTGTTACATTGGCAGAGTTGAGTAATTGCCACAGGGACCATAAGGCCTGGGAGAAATACAGTTTCTGTCTCTGATTTGAGTCAGGTTCCCTGGGAAGCAGACTCTAGGATGGAGATTTGCATGAAGGAGACTTACTGGCAAGTACCATCCAGCTCAATGTCTATAAGGGAATGAGGGAGGAAAGATTGGAAAAACAGCGAAGGTGATCTACCAAGGTTTTGCAAAATCCTGTCTGGCAGGGAACTGCACTGGGATGGCCCTGCAGAGTGATCCTGAATCAAGGCAGGGAGGCTGGGCCTGGGTATCCCCACATTGCTCACATATGAGACACATGTTCTTCCCAGGGAGGGACATAGTTTGGGCGTGGTGATTTCTGTTGGCTAAGGGACCATTCCCAGAATAGGGCTCAGCAGTCAGTCATAAGTAGCCATCTCTTCTTGAGCCTGGGGGAGTCAGTGCCTCGGTGCTAAGGAGGATCTGAGAGGCAGATCACAGTATCCACTACAGTTTCTTGCTCATCTTATGTTCCCCATGTAAACCCTGGATTAAAAACTTCAGGGTGGCTTTAAGGATGAGTGCTTTAATTCACATCATTCATCATGCCATTTATTACAAAGATCCAGGTACATACAAGAACATAAAATCTTATAATTCTATGGCCTATGAGTTCTCCAGGATCTCCTGTGGATTTCCATGTTTAAGCCTATTTTTTGGTTCTTCACACGTGGTGTGTGGGCATAGCCTGTCCAGTGAGTGGTTGAGGGATGACCCAGGGTGAGCTGATTCGATAGTGTTACACATTCAGGAAGGTCCTTGTGTTGGGTGTGAAGATGGAGTCATCCTCCTGGTTCCCATTACTCTCATTAGACTTATGTTAACACTTCCTTAGAAATGCATTTTTGATTGCAGTGGGCTAGCTGTCATCTCTCTGCCTGGGAGGATTCAATGTGGGTGTGTAAGGGCCTAGGAAATTGGGGTGGGGGAGATAAAAAGTGTTTAAGATTTCTTAATTTTTGTGGTTCCCAGGATTTAGCTTGAAGGTAAACTTTATTTTTTATTTTATTTTATTTTTCGCTTTTTAGCGCTGCACTTGTGGCATATGGAGGTTCCCAGGCTTGGGCTCCAATCAGAGCTACAGCTGCTGGCCTATGCCACAGACACAGCCACGCAGGATCTGAGCTGCATCTGTGACCTACACCACAGCTCATGACAATGCTGGATCCTTAACCCACTGAGCGAGGCCAGGGATCGACCCTGTAACCTCCTGGTTCCTAGTCAGATTTGTTTCTGCTGTACCGCGAGGGGAGCTCCTTGAAGGTAAACTTTAAATATGGTTTTAAAAATGAATTTTCTCATCTGGGTTTTTCCCTCTACAGTTTTCTCAGTCAGTTTGATGTCTACTAAATCTGATCCACTGGAACATATAGCATGCTTTAGTTCTGGCAGTTCATCAGATCTGCATAATTAATGTATCTCACATTACATGCCATGGCCAGCATACTGGGAAGAGCATCCATGAACACATGGGGTTCAGGACGATGGAGAACAGAATCTCTCACAGACTTAGGGTAATGACATGGCAGTATCTGAGCACCCAGGTTACGTCAAGGGAGGGCCTCAGAAGCTATTTGAAAGGTTCATAGATATAGCAATGCAGATTAGGGACAGGAAGTAAACTATTGAATCTGATTGTAATGCAGCTAGAAAAGAGTGATAGGCAGAGAAAATTGGCTAGAATTTTGAAAGCAACCCTCAATTTTCCCCAGGGATGGGGGGAAATGTTTAAGATTAGCTACACATCATAGTTAGGATCACCTTTTTTTCTTGCTATGGTTGGTGGCCTTGTATATATAAGCTCACTTAACTTCACAAAAAAATTTCAGGTTAGATACCATTTGCCTTATCTATAATATGAGCAAACCAGGAGCATTTGAGTTGTTCTGCAAAGCCTAGATTTCTGGTGAGCTCTTGATAAGTCTCTGTGTGTTAAAGCCTTGATTTCTGGTGAGCTTATATAAGGCTCTGTGTATTAACTGACCAAAAGGTTGCTTTGCACTTGCTTCTAGACCCACACGAAAGTATCCAAAGATTTATTAAAAAATGACTTATATGCTTAAGACATTTTATTTATGAGTAATGTGACATTAGTGGAGTTCTCTGGTGGCCTAGTGGTTAAGGATTTAGCATTGTCACTACTTTGGCTTGGGTTCTATCCCTGGCCTGAGGACTTCTGTGCGTGCTATGAGCATGGCCAAACAATAACAACAACAACAACAACAACAACAACTACGACAACTACAACAACTGCAACAACTACAACCAGGGCATCAGCTGCCCATTAACATCTTGACCATTTATTGTTTGGTGAGATCAAAGTAGAAATTTCACTTCCTCAGTCTGCTTTTTTAAAATCATCTTCAATTCACATGCTGGTCCTAGAAAAAGACTAAGGTCAAATGTGGTTAAATGGGCAAAAGACTCCATGATTAAATAATAGGCTATAATCATTCACGTATAAATGACACAAAATTATTTTCGCATGGTTGTTATAACAGAAATGAGTTGATTTTCTAGGGCAGCCAATTCAAATTCAGGGACATTTCTTTTTTTTTTTTTTTTTTTTTGTCTTTTTGACATTTCTTGGGCCGTTCCCATGGCATATGGAGGTTCCCAGGCTAGGGGTTGAATCGGAGCTGTAGCTGCCAGCCTATGCCAGAGCCACAGCAATGCAGGATCCGAGCCGCATCTGCAACCTCCACCACAGCTCACGGCAACGCCGGATTGTTAACCCACTGAGTAAGGCCAGGGATCGAACCCACAACCTCATGGTTCCTAGTCGGATTCGTTAACCACTGTGCCACGACGGGAACTCCAAAATTGCTTACTTTTTTTTTTTTTTTTAATGGCCCTATCCACAGCATATGGAAGTTCCTGGGTCAGGGATTGAATCAAGTTGCAGCTGCAAGCTACACCAAATCCTTTAACCAAATGCACTGGGCCAGGGATTGAACCCATGCCTCTGCAGTGACTTGAGTCAACTGCAGTCAGATTCTTAACCCACTTCGCCACAGCAGGAACCAAATTCAGGGACATGTCACATGTGATAGAAAGGGGGGAAACCAAAATCTGAGCTAATTCCACTATCTATAATAGTTTCCCATTTCCTTGATGTTCTAGGTTCCAATTCTGTCTTAGACTGATAATCAATCTTTCGTTTGTTCGTTCGTTCGCTCTTTCCCTCCCTCCCTCCTTCCTTCTTTCTTTCTCTCTCTTTCTCTCTTTCTTTCTTTCCATGATGGGAAAGTTACTCGCTATATCTGGAGTGAAAAGGAATGGGTGCTTGCCCAGTTTTCTAGCTTGTTACTATGATGAACATTGGCGAGTCATAGAACTTCTATAAGTTTTAGTTTCCTCAGCTTGTAATATTGACCTTGCCTTCCTCTTAGGTTATTGTAAGTCCCAAATGACATAATGTAGTTGAAAATCATTATAAGCTTCACTGTTCTTTCCAAATATTAAAAAAAAAAAATGCATAGAGTTTCCTGGTGTTCCAGTGGTTAGGATTGAGCACTTTCACTGCTATGGTCTGAGTTCAATCGCCGGTGTGGGAACTAAGATCCCACATTAAGTCATTGCAAGCCGTGGCAGGGAAAAAAACATATTATTACAGCATCTCGAACCTAGTAGAACTTGCAATGGTATTTCATGTATATTGAGATCCTGAGAATATTTGTATTCACTTTTGCTTGGTAATTAGCTCCGATCCATCATAAGATGGAACTTGGAATATTGTCATTATCCAGAAATAAAGCATTCTTGGAGGAGGTTTCTCTTATTTGAGGGAGAGATATTCTACATCTTGTGAACTGAGGGCCTGAATCAATCCATATATGACATCTCTGTGAACAGGTGTGGTCCAGACTCTGCTCAGAATCCTGTGACATGTGATGTCAAGGCGCCACCCCAACTGCAGAAACTTTGAAGAATGACATCAATTTTCACGGAAGATTTTCCTGAAAGGGATTAACCTAAGATTTTGTCCAATGTGCCAAACAGAAAGCTTTCCAGAAAGCTTCTCTAGATGTTATTTTTTTTCTCCCCAAAGTTCTATCTTCAGGAGAGTCACTGAAAAGCTACCCTGATGTTATTTCCAGTTCTTTCCTGGTGGGCTGCTTTTCCCACCTACTTTCTTCTGTAAATCTGCCACGTTGCTTGTTCAAACTACACCCCAGCTCCTGCCCCGACAGGTTACTCTATTCTGGGTTAGCACCAAGGTTTATGGTCCTTTCTTTTTGTATGTGTGTGTGTGATTTTTAGGGCCACACCTGCAGCCTATGGAAGTTCTCAGGCTAGGGGCTGAATTGGAACTGCACCTGCTGGCCTACGCCACAGCCACAGCAATGCCAGATCCGAGCTGGTCTGTGACCTACACCACAGCTCACGGCAACGCCGGCTCCCTAACCCACAGGGCCAGGGATTAAACCCACATCCTCAGGGATACAAGTCAGGTTCTTAACCCACTGAGCCACAATGCAAACTTCAGAAATGCATATTTTCTATTACCCTACTTTTTTTGAAAAGAATTCTCACGGAACACTTCTAGAGGATAATATTCTTCATTCCATTATGTCCATGACGGGTAGTTCCTTGGTGAGGTTGACATGAGAACCATCTGTACATTTGAATGGGAGTCAGAAGCCTTCTCTCTCTTGGTTCCATCTCCCTTCCCTCTCAGTACCTCAATTTGGTCCCCAGAAGAGGGCAAAATTTCCATTGTTTATCAATGGAGAACCTGAGATACATTTAACTCGTGTTAAACCTTAGCCACCAAGAATAACATGGCCTGTGAAAAATACCTGTTACAAACAATCCTTTTGGAATGTGATCCATGTGTAAACTAAGGATTGCATGTCTGCATAAATCTGGGCGTCTGATATCATTTTTTTCCCCTGAGAAATATTGTGCATATATGCATATTTCCCCAAGTGCTTACCCCCTTATGGCAGCTACACAGATAAGAAGAGGCCAAGGTTAATATGCATTTTTACACTGAGATTCCCTCCTTAACTCTGCTCTTTTCTTTCCATCCCAAGATTGCACATTGCAATGAAAGTAGGTGGGAGTGAAATTATTATTGGGATCAGTTTGCATCCACTTTATTTCTAGAAAGCAAGCAATTTGCCAATACCTGTGCTTCATTTTTACTAACGGATGACTTTCAGTAAACTTCATAATCCATCACAATTTACTGGAGCGCTGCAACTCTATGGTTGAGAACTGTCAGTTTGGGGTGTGAGTGTAAATTTATTAATGTTTTCCTGAACTTCTCTTTCCTCTTACCCATAGAAATGCTGGCTATGGAACAGAGGGCAATTACAAGTTTGCCGGTGTTTATATGGATTGCAGCCATCTATATTTCTCTGCGAAGGGTATATGGAATAAAAGTGTGCATTGCAGAGGCAGTTAAGTGAGCCAGATATAGCAAACTAAGGCAGAGAACGATATGGCCTCGGGCCTGACATGGCTGAAGTCATTCCTGCCTGACAAGAGTAACGGCTCTTTCGCCCTTAAGGCCCTCAGTTCCACAGGGCACTGGGCTGTCATCCTCCTCTCCGCAGAACACGTGAGGTCATTAAGGGAAATGCTGATGCCATTCGAGGGGCCATGATCTTCCCTGCCACCCGGTTGCAGCTGACACATGGATGACATTTCTTTGGTGTCAAATCCAGGCAGAGTGTAGTCCTCCCTGTCCCAATATCTGTTGGAAATCAGCTCTTGGAAGGAATTTAATTGGTTCTACCTCAACTCAGAGGAGACTGAGAGGCAAGGATAAAGTTGCCACGCAAGGGCAATGCTAGATTCCAAAAAACCGTGGAAGATCCCTCGATAAGAGGAACCCCATAGGTTTGCGTGAACTGTAAACGACTAGTTAAATCCCGAGGCAGTGTGGATGACCTGTGTGGATGATATATCAGATTTATGTGGATCATGTATGTAGGTATTCCATGTCTGGGAAAGCGTTCCTGGACCCAGTTCCAAAATGTGTGTGTGTGTGTGTGTGTGTGTGTGTGTGTGTCTATGTCTATATGTAGGTTTCCCCACACCAGCCAGCAATTCTCAGATACCAGCTAAGTGTCCAAGAATTCAACTCAATTCTGACACTGTCTACCCAGATTTAGAGTCAGATTCCACAGGTAGAGAGCTCAAGCCCACAAGACTCCCACCATTTCGGATGCCAGATTGAAGGCCAGGTTGTTACCTGTGCTTCTGACACACTAGCAATAAATAAGAAGTTCCCACGACCCCCTTCTCAGGTTCAATTCATTTGCTAGCATGGCTCATAGAACTCAGGAAAACTCGTTTTCTCATGAGATGATCAATTTATTGTAAAAGGATGTGTATTAAAAGATACAAATCGGGAGTTCAGTGGTGGCCTAGAGGTTAAGGATTTGGCATTGTCACTGCTGTGGTGCAAGTTCAATCCCTGGTCTGGGAATTTCCACGTGTTATGGGTGTGGCCCCCCCAAAAAAGATACAAATCAACAGCCGGATGAAGGGCTGCTTCTTTTTTTTTGTTTTTTGTTTTTTGCCTTTTAGGGCCAGACCCGCAGCATATGGAAGTCCCCAGGCTGGGGATTGAATCAGAGCTACAGCTGCCAGCCTACACCACAACCATAGCAACTCGGGATCCGAGCCATGTCTGTGACCTACACCACAGCTCACAGCAACCCCAGATCCTTAACACATGAGCAAGGTCAGGGATCGAACCTGTGTCCTCATGGATACTAGTCAGATTCATTTTGCTGAGCCTTGGCACGAATTCCAGATAGGCTTCTTAATAGTCATAATTGACTAAGTCATTGGCCGGTGGCAACAGATTCAACTTCTAGCCCCTCTCTCCTCCCAGGAAATCCGGAGGTGGGACTGATAGCTCCAACCCTCTAATCACAAGGTTGGTTGTCCTGGTAACTGGTCCCCAACTTTGGGTGGGAAACAAAAGTCACTTTCTGGAAGATTTTTCAGAAACTGAGGACAAGAGACAAAATATTAATCCATTGTTCTTATCTCTCAGGAAATTCTAAATGTTTGGGGAGCTGTAAACCAGGAACTGTGGATGAAGATCAAATATATTTTTCCTGTAAATCACTATATTGCACTGGGTATATGGAGTAAATGGTTTGGCTAATATAGGACATGGTCGTATTTGGTAATTAGAAATTTCATTTCCAAAGTTAGAAATAGTGTAACGAGCATAATATATTGTCTTCAAACATGGATACTTTCCTTTCATGCTGGAGTGAAATATAGCTTCCCTATATTTTCCCTTACTCTTGTTATTATTATTATTTGCTTTTCTGGGGGTGGGGGGCACACATGTGTGGCTTATGGAAGTTCCCAGGCTGGGGTGGAATCAGAGCTACAGCTGCTGGCCTACACCACAGCCATAGCAACGCAGGATCTGAGCCACATCTGTGACCTACACCAGCTGGCCTACCCCACAGCCATAGCAACGCAGGATCTGAGCCACATCTGTGACCTACACCGCAACTCCAGACAATGCTGGATAGTAAACCCAAGGATTGAACCCACATCTTTATGGTTACTAGTCGGGTTCATTACTGCTGAGCCACAATGGGAACTCCTGTTCTCCCTTACTCTTCACAAAGGGGCATAAGATTCATTGGATACCTGCAGTATGTACATCCTCTCTTCTTTCACATGATTCTTCTGCTAGGAATGGACACAGAGAACAGAACAAGATCAGGGAGGAAGATTTCCTCATACATCCTGCATAATGCTGCATTAGGAAGCCCCCTCACCTGGGTCTGAGCTTTCACCAATGAGCAGGGGCAAGTACCTAAATAAACGCTACTATCGCTATCGCCACCGCCATCACCACCGTCACCACCACCATCACTACTGTCATCATCACCGCCACCACCACCGTCACCACCACCATCACTACTGCCATCATCACCGCCACCACCACCGTCACCACCACCATCACTACTGCCATCATCACCGCCACCACCACCGCCACCACCACCATCACTACTGTCATCATCACCGCCATCACTACCAGCACCACCACCATCACCACTGCCATCACTATCACCACCACGACCACTACTCTAGCTGAAGCAATCCCCAAGACCCCCTAGAACAAATTCCTTTAAAGGTATTTTTCTCTTGGAGAATCAGGATGTTGCAATGCCTTTTCAGGTTGTAAGAGACAGAGACATATTCAGATAACCACTGTTGACAGCAACTTATTATGAGGATATACAGATAAATAAGTAAGAACAGAAAAATTTTTCTTGAGTACCACTGTCAAAGGAATTGATTGTGGTCCATCTATCATAGAATAATAGCAGCTCTCAGATCAGAGAGTAACTCCAGTGTTTTTTCCCTCAAAACCATGTCTTCGACCCTCCTGACTCCTGACACTATCATTCCAAGGGCTCAACATCTGCCTGTCTCTGCTTATATTTCTACTTGAAAAATAAAAAAAAATTTTTTTTAATGATTTTTATTTTTTTCTGTTATAACTGCTATATTTCTACTTTTGCCTTGAACTAGCTTCTTCCTGTTCACTCCTCTCCTGTCCATCATGTGGTTTTTGCTTACTCTTGTCTTCTAGAGCTCCATACCTTCAGTCCGTGATCCCTTATGTTCATATCTACTCCCCTGCTCACTGTGTGGTTGGTTGATCTTTTGTAAATTTTTGAGGAGAGATGACACTCTTACTGATTCATGGACAGTATATAGTGCTACTATTGTCTCCTACTAGGCCACTTCACAAACACGGACCAGCCTCTAAGTGACTGACTCTGAAACAGGCACCAACCCCTGGTCCAGTGACTTGAGTCAGTATGATGGAGACATGGGTGCAAAGCTTGTGCTTTATAAGAAAGCAACTCTTTTAATCTACTTTATCCAGCATGTAGATGTGGGAGTGTCAGAATCTTCTTTAGGTTAACCATCATTGCAGGTTCTCTGCATGTGTGCTAGTGTTGCCAGAGGATGAGCACCAAGTATTGTATAAGTCTTCTTTGCCATCATGTGGAAAAAATGGACCTCAAAATCAAACCCATTCAGAGAAGGAAGAAAAGGAGAACGAAAGAGTGAGAAAAAAATGCCAGTGCTGAGTCCCATGGTTCAGCCATACCTAAAGCCAGCTTTGGTTGTGGGCTTCTCTGTTTTAGTTCAAGTTTAGTTGAGTAAATTTTCTCTCACTTGGACCTGAAGAGTAATGGTGACTATGCTAGCATATTAACTTTAATAAGTGATTAAACATGGACTCTCCATGGTATCTGTTGCTTCATAAGAGTTCGTCAAGATCGGGGGTTGCCACTGTGTCTCTCTTCCTTCAAGGAAATGATGCTGGCTGTTCCCTTTGAGAGGTTTTTATAATAAGGATTTCGAAGGCAATCACAAGCTACTTTAAATTAAGCTTCTTGGATCAGGTTTAATCTAATAAGGTCATTAACACATGGTGTCACATCAGGGCTGCCTGATATCATCACTGAGTAGGGGATCATTTTCCCTTCTTCTTTGAGAATAAGAGTACCCTTGCACACAGGCCAACGCCTTGCGAACGTGGGGTGTAGGACAGTGATGTAATAGACATTAATTTTAAGCCGAGGCAGGATCCATGTAAAATAAGTTTTCTTGGTATGATTGCCTGTTGTCTCTATTATTGAAGCCAGTGACATCTTTTATTGAGAGAAAAAGATCGTGGGTGTGAGACTGCTACTTCTGCATTTACATTTTAGGAATAGAACCAGTTGGAAGAAAACTGCTGATGTTGGTCATTAGTAGACCAAACTTTTGCCCCTGGTGTGGCTATAACACGCTTTGTGATTAAAGGGGTAAATTTCTGTTGAATAACTCTTAGCCAGTTGCCCCTTATGACCAAGGACGCACACTGGTGAGATGGCCTTCTGGAGTATCATGTAGTGCTCACTGCCTATATAATCCTGGCAGCTGGACTTGGCACCATGCAACGTCCAGCTTGGCTAAACAGCTCAGAGCTTTGACAAAATGCTTAGAGGCCCTTGGGTGAACTTTGTCATTTTATTCTTTTATATAAATCCAGCATTGACTTTTCAAATGCCATGTGGGCATGACATTAGTGTATAACTGACAATAGTGTAATGTTTTAGAAAGTGATCTCTCAAGTCAAAACAATTGGTAGCAGTTCCATGAGCATTTTAATAGGGATGGAATGGATTTACAGAGAAGAAAATCTAGTCTTGTGGCAGCCTAGGAAATGCCCTGCTCAGATCTTCCTTCAAGACCAGCTGCAGGAACGTAGTTGATGGACCTCCTCCAGCTGCTGCTCCTTTGGGTCCACTATGGCATTCACTCTGAAGTCACACTTTCCCAACCTTCACATGCAGACTCTCTTTTTGTTTTCCTGTATAAAACTGTCATTAGAGGTGGTGGTGGTGGGGGGAATCAGTGAATTTCATTGATAGCGAAATAATATGCTCATCATTTTCAATATAACCAGCAATTTTTGATATGTTTTGTTGTTGATGTGTCATCAAGTATATCAAATGCAAATTGCTATTGCTAATTAATAAAGGGCCAAAGTCTCTGGATGACTTTCTTTTTATATAAATCAGAGTAGATTCAAGGTTATCCTATTATAATCACTTCACTCATCTGAGTTCCCATAAGTTTTCATGTGTCGGGCAAGGATGCTTTGAGTTGTAACTACTAGGAAACATATTGAACACACATCTTATTTTTTATGTCTTGCATATTTGAACACATCAGGGAAAAGAGGTTAAGAATCATTGGTCTAACCAATCAATTATTGTTATCTATCTTACAAGTTAGTTAGCTGAACTAAGAGGTATGATGATTCACTTAACAGTTTTAGACCTTTAGAAGTCTATGTTGGTATTGGCTCAATGGTGGGAATCATTCTGCGGAAAATTTAAACAAAGGTTTTTTTTTTTTTTTTTTTTTTGCTTTTTTAGGGCCACACCGTTGGCATATGGAAGTTCCTGGGCTAGGGTCCAAATCAGAGCTACAGCTGCTGGTCTTGCCACAGCAACAGCAAGGCGGGATCTGAGACACGTCTGCGACCTACACCACAGTTCACAGCAACACCAGATCCTTAACCCACTGAGCGAGGCCAGGGATTGAATCTGCATCCTCATGGATCCTAGTCAGGTTTGTTAACTGCTGAGCCATGAAGGGAACTCCCTAAACAAACCTTTAAAACAATTGCCCTTTCTCTTGACTGGGCTTAGTCATTGAATTGGCCATTCAGTAGACATAAGTATTTCTTAGCAATTGTCCTACAAAACACAGGATGGGTAGGCCTTCCCAGGACAGTGTTTCCATAGCCTGAATTAGTCTTCTGCATGTGACCGTGAATGTAGGAGTTACCCCCAGAGCTGTTCCTGTTACTGGGTGTCAGCAAGTATCACAGCACTGGTAACAGACTTCAGAAGGAAAAGTGCTATAGGAATGTGAGATATTGTTACGTAATATGAGAAGCAACACAGTGGAGAATAAATAACACTCGCCTGCCTGGAGTCAATTCCACTGACTTTATCATAGTCAACTCAATAACTTGCTATTTGAGTTGGAGAGGTGGTAGGGGGAGTGGGGAATGATGAGGTGTTTAAAAAAAAAAAAAAAGACCTTGCACCAAGCTCTGATTGATAATTTCAGGCTGAGAGTAGATGTCATTAATGACCCTTTTATTCATGCAGAAGTTCCCAAAGAGAAGCGTAATGTTCCATTAGTAATAATTAAAAAGTCTGTCTTCGGGATTATGTCAAAACCCAAGGATGATGCTTCTGCCAAAACATTTTGGTGTCAAATGAGTGAAGTATTTGACAAAAGGTGCCACTGTAGGTTGAAGAGGCTTCTTGAGGAGATGCTCAGAGAATCTGGAGACAAAAGGCTAACATGAGACTGTGGATGTCAGCAGGAAATTTCCACCTATGGTCCTTGTCTTTAAGAATGACAGGATTCCCCATATTTAATAGCCCAGTCTTTGTTGTAGGCTCCAGATAGTTATAACAAATATTGGTAGAAACTTAAAACTAAGACACATTGGAAGGTAAACCTTCCCAGTATATTATATTAACTTTTATTCTTTCTGTAGAATGAACACCTGTAGGAGCTCATGGGAGAGACAGAAATAACATGAAGTCATGGGCTATGATATCAGAGGCCCCGTTTCACAAAAAGCTTGCTTTACCCCTGCCTCCCTGTGTTGATCTCAACTGTGCCATCGCCTTTGCTCTATTGTTTCCAGGACTCACCTCACATTTCTTTTAAACTCTTCCTCCTAATGGCTATTCAAGTGCTTGAGTGTTCAATACACAACACCTCAAGGCAAGAGCTAAACTGAATGTTGGCCTAGAAGTTATGCTGATTTAAGGGAAAAAAGTAATAAAAACTTTTTATTCTGTTCTGGCCCTGAAGGCTCCATTATTGTTTTGCCTCCAGTATCCCTGTGGATATTTCATTCACAACACATGTTTGACTTTACTGTTTAGATTTTGCATGTGCCTGAGTTGTTCTACTAGACTGTAAATTCCTCAAATCCTGGGACACTGTCTCAGTGAATTAAAACCTTGACTCTAATGATCTATGTAAATGCATGAGTTGCATATCCTCTTTGGGCCTTGGTTTCCTCATTTAAATTTAGAATAATAATATTTAATGATTTTTTGTTTTTTTTTGATTTTATGTTGTAAATATCAAAGGCGATAAATATCTTTTTTTGAACAAGATGAAAGTTTTAATAATATGCATAACATATATGACTGACAGAGTTTACATTCCTAGGATTTTTGAAGATTAGAGAAATCTTCTGCAAACATTCTCATTTTAGTTTTATTGATTGATTAATTGATTGATTTTCTTGAAGTACAGTTGACTTACAATGTTATATTAGTTACAGGTGTACAGCAAAGTGAATCAGTTATATAAATACACATACCCATCCCTTTTCAGATTCTTTTCCCATACAGATTATTACTCAGTATTGAGTACATTTCCCTGTGCTATGCAATAGATCCTTGTTATTTATCTATTTTATATATATTATAATATGAATATGTTAATCCCAAATTCTTAATTTATCCCTCACCCTATTGTTTCCCCTTTGGTAACCATACATTTGGTTTTGAAATCTGTTTGGTCTGTTTCTGTTTTGTGAATAAGCTCTTTTGTATCATTTTTATTAGATTCCACATATTAGTGATCTCATATGATAATTTGTCTTTTATGACTTACTTCACTTGATATGATAATTTCTAGGTCCATCCATGTTACTGCAAATGGCATTATTTCATTCTTTTATATGGCTGAGTAATGTTCCATTGCATATATGTACTGGATCTTTACCCATTCCTCTGTCAATGGGCATTGAAGTTGCTTCCATGTCTTGGCTCTTGTAAATAACAATAAACATTGGGGTACATGTATCTTCATATTACAGTTTTGTGCAGATATATGCCCAGGAGTGGGATTGCTGCATCATATGGTAGTTCTATTTTTAGCTTTTTGAAGAATTTCCATACTGTTCTTCACAGTGGTTGCACCAATTTGCATTCCCATCAACAGTGCAAGAGGGTTCCCTTTTCTCCACACTGTCTCCAAGCATTTATTTATTGTCTATTTATTGTAGACTTTTTTTTTTGTCTTTTTGTCTTTTTTGTTGTTGTTGTTGTTGTTGCTATTTCTTGGGCCACTCCCGCGGCATATGGAGGTTCCCAGGCTAGGGGTCCAATCGGAGCTGTAGCCACCGGCCTATGCCAGAGCCACAGCAACGTGGGATCCGAGCCGCACCTGCAACCTACACCACAGCTCACGGCAACGCCGGATCGTTAACCCACTGAGCAAGGGCAGGGATCGAACCCGCAACCTCATGGTTCCTAGTCGGATTCGTTAACCACTGTGCCACGACGGGAACTCCTATTGTAGACTTTTTGATGATGGCCAGTCTGGCTGGTGTGAGGTGATACCTCATTGTAGTTTTGATTTACATTTCTCTAATAATTAGTCGAGCATCTTTTCATATGCCTGTTAGCCAGCTGTATGTCTTCTTTGGAGAAATGTCTATTTAGATCTTCTGACCATTTTTTAATAAAGTTGTTTGTTTTTTGTATGTGCTATTTTTACATTTTGGAGATTAATCCCTTGTTGGTCACTTAATTTACAAACCTTATCTCCCATTCTATTGGTTATATTTTCCTTTTGTTTTGTTTATGGTTTCCTTTACCTTGCAAACTTTTAAATTTAATTATGTCCCATTTGTTAATTTTTGCTTTTATTTTCATTACCTCTAAAAGAAATTTCTGTGATTTATGTCAAAGAGTGTTCTTCCTCTAAGAGTTTTATCACATCCAGCTTTACATTTAGGTCTTTGATCCAGTTTGAGTTTATTTTGTGTATGGTATAAGAGAATGTTCTAATATTCTTTTATATGCAGTTGTCCAGTTTTCCCAGCACCACTTATTGAGGAGACTGTCTTTTTTTCCCCGCCATTACTACATTCTTTCCTCGTTTTTCATGGATTCATTGACCATATGTGTGAGGGTTTATTCCTGAGCTTTCTATCCTGATTCACTGATCTATATTTCTCTTTTCATTCCAGTATCATCCTATGTTGATGTCTGTAGATTTTAGTATAGTTTGAAGTCAAGGAACCTGATTCCTCCAGCTCCATTTTTCTTTCTCAAGATTGCTTTGTTATTTGGGGTCTTTTGTGTTTCCATACACATTGGAATTTTTTTGTTGTTTTAGTCATGTGAACAATGCCTTTGGTAATTTAATAGAGATTTCACTGAATCTGTAGATTACCTTGGGTAACATAATAATTTTGAAAATACTGATTCTCCTAATCCCACAGCTTTTTGTATCTTTTCATTTGTTTGCGTCATCTTTGATTTCTTTCATCAGTGTCTTATAGTTTTCAGAGTACAGGTTTTTTGCCTCTTTATGTTGGTTTATCCTAGGCATTTTATTCTCTTCGTTGCAGTGGTAAATGGTATTGTTTCCTTAACTTCTCTTTCTAATTTTCTATTATTAGTGTATAGGAATGCAAGATATTTCTGTGTATTAATTTTTTACAAATTTACCAAATTCATTTATGAGCTCTAGCAGTTTTCTGGTAGCATCTTTAGGATTTTCTATGTAGAGTATCATGTCATATACAGACAATGACAGTTTTACTTCTTCTTTTCCAATTTGGATTCCTTTCATTTCTTTTTCTTCTCTGATTGCCATAGCTAGGACTTCCAAAACCATGTTGAATAAAGTGGAGAGAGTGGACATGCTTTCACCTTCTCACCAATGAGAATGATGTTAGTTCTGGGTTTGTCATATATAATCTTTATTATATTGAGATAAGCTCCCTTTATGCCCACTTTCTGGAGAGATTTTTATCAGAAATGGGCATTGAATTTTGTTAAAAGCTTTTTATGCATCAATTGTAATAATCATATGGCTTTTATTCTTCAATTTATAAAGGTGGTGTATCACATTGATTGATTTGTGGATATTGAAGAACTTTGCATCCTTGGGATAAATTCCACTTGATCACAATATATGGTCCTTTTAATGTATTGTTGTATTTCACTTGCTAATATTTTGTTGAGAATTTTGGCCTGTAACTTTCTTTTTATGTGTGGTGTTTTTGAATGGTTTTGGTATCAGGGTGATGGTTGGGAGTGTTCCTTCCTTTGCAATTTTTCAGAGGAGGTTCAGAAGGATAGATGTTAACTCTTCTCTAAATGTTTGATAGAATTTACCTATGAAGTCATCTGGTCCTGGACTTTTTTTTAATAGATGTTTTTTAAGTCACAGTTTCAATTTTAGTACTTGTGATTGGTCTGTTCACATTTTCTTCTTAGATCAGTCTTGGAAGTTTGTACCTTTGTAAGAATTTGTCCATTTCTTCTAGGTTGCCTGCTTTATTGGCATATAATTTCTTGTAGTAGTCTTTTATGGTCCTTGTATTTCTGTGACATCAATTGTAATTTCTCCCTTTTCACTTCTAATTTTATTTATTTGTTTATTTATTTATTTTTACTTTTTAGGGCCATATATGCAGCATATGGAAGTTCCCTGGCTAGGGGTCAAATTGGAGCTGCAACTGCTAGCCTACGCCACAGCCACAGCAACGCTTGATCTGAGCTTCATCTGTGATCTACACCACAGTTCACAGCAATGTCAGATACTTATGAGTGAGGCCAGGGGTCAAATCTGCATCCTCATAGTTACTAGGTGGGTTTGTTACTGCTGAGCCACAGTTGGAACACCCTAATTTTATTTATTTGAGTCCTCTTCTTTTTTTCTTGATGAGTCTGGTTAAATTTATCAAGTTTGTTGATCTTGTAAAAAAAAAACCAGCTTTTAGTTTTACTGATTTTTTTCCCATTGTTTTCTTCATCTCTATCTCATTTCTTTCTGCTCTCATCTTTATGATTTCTTTCCTTCTACCAACTTTGGATTTTGTTTGTTTTTCTTTCTCTAGTTGTTTTGGGTGTAAGTTTACATTTTTTTGTTTGGGAATTTTCTTGTTTCCTGAGGAGAAATTGCATTGCTGTAAACTTCCCTCTTAGAACTATTTTTTGTGTGTTCCATAGGTTTTGGATCATCATGTTCTCATTGTCATTTTTCTATAGGTATTTTTAATTTCCTCTTTGATTTCTTCACTATCTATTGGTTATTTAGTAGCATATTTTTTTTAGCCCAAAATAGATAAATCTTATTAATGCTCATTATGAGAAGAAAAAAAAATAAGCATTGGTTCTAAGATGGAGGTTAAAAATTAACAAAGCATGAAATGTTTCTAATAATCTTGGGTTCTCCAGACTAGGGAATCACTAAGTCTGTCCCCAAAAAAGCTCTAACCTCAAGCGATTTTGTGCCAATCAGGACAAAGCTATGATTTTGGCTAGATAACTGGCAGATCATGGTAGAATTAATAGAATTAAGAGACTCAGGATGAGGAACCACTTTGGGGTGGTAAAGTGAAGTTAGTATACCAGTTGGATCTCGTGCTCAATGAGTTTTGGACACAGTGATATTAGAGAATGTAAGCATTCAAATAGTGATTACTGAGCATCCGTTAAATGTCTCTCAGTATTATGGCATATAGAGATGGATCAAAGGGCACCAAATGTACCATTTTTTTTTTTTTAGGACAGTCTCCCAAGGTAATGGAAATAAAACCAAAAATAAACAGGACCTATTCAAACTTACAAGCTTTTGCACAGCAAAGGAAACCGTAAACAAAACAAAGATGACCTACAGAATGGGAGAAAATATTTGTAAATGAAGAAACCGACAAGGGCTTAATTTCCAAAATATACAAATACTCATACAATTTAATGACAAAAAGCAAAAAACCCAGTTGAAAAATGAACAGAAAACCTAAAGAGACATTTCTCTGAAGGCGTCTCCAGCTGGCCAAAAGGCACATGAGAAGATGTTCAACATCACTAATTATCTGAGAAATACAAATCAAAACTAGAATGAGGTACCATCTCATACCAGTCAGAATGGCCATTATTAATAAGTCTACAGATAACAAATTCTGAAGAGGGTGTGGAGAAAAGGAAACACTGTTGGTGAGAATGTAAACTGGTACAACCACTATGGGGAAGAGTAAGAGGGACCTCAGAAAACTAAAAATAGAACTACCATATATATGATCTAGCAATCCCACTCTTGGGCTTGTATCCAGACAAAACTATGATTAAGATACATGCACCTCTATGTTCATTGCAGCACTGTTCACAATAACCAAGACATGGAAACAACCTAAATGTCCAACGACAAATGAGTGGATTGAGAAGAAGTTGGAATACTACTCAGCCATAAAAAAGAATGAAATGCCATTTGCTGCAACATGAACGCAACCAGAGATTACCATACTAAGTGAAGTAAGTCAGAAAGAAAAAGACAAATAACTGTATGATGTTACTTATATGTGTACTCTAAAATATAGCACAAATGAACCTATCTACAAAATAGAAATAAACACACAGACATAGAGAACAGATTTGTATTGCCAAGGGGGAGGGAGGCGGGAGTGGGATATACTTGGAGTTTGGGGTTAGTAGATGCAAACTGTTATATTTAGGATGGATAAGCAATGAAGTCTTACTGTATAGTACAGGGTACTACATAGAATCTTTTGGGATAGTCCAGAATGGAAGATAATATAACAAAAGGGATTTCACTTTGCTGTATAGCAGAAATTGGTCCAACATTATAAATCAACTATACTTTAATAAATAAATTAAAAAAATATACATGCACCCCTATGTTCATAGCAGCACTATTTACAACGACCAAGACATTGAAACAACCTAAACGTTCATCAACAGACAAATGGATAAAGAAGATGTAGCATGCACGTGTATGTACACACACACACACAATGTAATATTACTCAGCCACCAAAAGAAAAAATGATGCCATTTGCAGCAACATGTATGGATCTAGAGATTACCATACTAAGTGAAGTAAGTCAGAAAGAGAAAAGCAAATATCATATAATATCTCATGTGTAGAATCTAAAATGTGACACAAATGAACCCATCTATGACATGGAAACATATTAGGGACATAGAGAACAGACATGTGGTTGCCAAGGGGAAGTGTGGTAGTGGAGGGAAGGATTGGAAGTTTGGGATCAGCAGGTGCAAACTTTACATGCAGAAAGGGTAAACAACATGGTCCTATTTTATAGCACAGAGAACTATATTGATCAAAGAGAGATTATTGGGTCCTAAAAAAGTGAACATTTTAGGATAATCTGCTTGTAAATGTACAGGCTTAATCTAAATGATATATATATTATTTTAATGTAGTAGTCTTACAGATTCCGAGTGTTTCTTCAGATAAAATCTTACTTCTGGTCTTTCAGTCTCATGTGCATTTAGAATTCCTTTTCTGTTGGGAGTGGTAGGTTTGAATTGATCTACTAGTTTCCCTTGTGAAGACTGGCATAGATTTATGTGATGGCTGATCAGAGTTAAGACCTCAGTTTGTGACCTTACAACAGAAAGATTTTCTCTATAAATTTAACTGAATGGCACTGAAGTTCAACCTGAAAATTTGCCTCAATGGTGCTGGAGTCTGATCAGTTTTACAGTCATACAGAGACAATTGTTAGAGATATAATTTGCAAAACTACGCTAATAAAATTCTTTCTTATTTTCATTATTTGCAGCATACACATGTGCGTGCATGTGCGTGTGCGTGTACGTGTGTGTGTGTATACTATAGCTACAGCATGGATCAGGAAACCAGATCTAGCCTACCACTGGTTTTTGTAAGAAAGTTTTGCTTAGAACACAGGCACATGTTTTCATTCATGTGTTATCTCTGACAATACAGTCTCTGCCACATAAAGGCAGAGTTGCATAGTTTTTTTTTGGTCTTTTGTCTTTTGGGGGCCGCACCCACAGCACATGGAGGTTCCCAGGTTAGGGCTCTAATCAGAGCCGTTTCCGCCAGCCTATACCCGAGGCACAGCAACACCAGATCTGAGCCACATCTGCAATCTACACCACAACTCATGGCAACACCAGATCCTTAACCCACAGAGTGAGGCCAGGGACCAAACCCACAACCTTATGGTTCCTAGTCGGATTCGTTTCTGCTGTGCCACGACGGGAACTCCAGAATAGTGTTTTTTTTTTTTTTTTAATTGAAGTATTGTTGATTTACAATGTAGTGTTAGTTTCAGGTATACAGCACAGTGATTCAGATACCTATATCTATATCTGCATCTATTCTTTTTCAGGTTCTTTTCTCTTCTGGGTTGTGGAAGACCCAGAGATATATGGAAGACCAAATATTGAATATAGTTCCCTGTCCCATAAGTACAGAGGTGAGTAGTTTTAAAAGTGACCTTATGACCCTCAATGCTAAAAATTATTTACTTTCAGGCTGTTTACAGTTTACCAATGCCTATATAAGAGGGAATTTAAACAAACAACTATAAAAATTGTCTTATAGGTGATTTTCCTATAGAATACATTAAAATTAAAATCAAGTCTCACTATCCCGGTATTTCAAGGTCAAATCTATTGAAGTCAAAGTGTTTAGCCAAACGCATGTTTTTTTTTTTTTTTGTAGAAAAAAATTAAACAGAGTGTAAGAAAAAATACAGATGCTAAAAAATGGGGATTTTTGTCTCAAAGCTAGGAGTTCAGAAATGCCAACATTTACTGAGTGTTTTATTTTATATTTTTGGAATTCTATGATTAATGATGCTATTTTAAAAGTTTGTTAATTTAATTAAAACCACATGTTTGACTGCTGCTATTTATATCTGACAAAATATTTGTATCTGTGACATATAAAGAACTCTTAACAACTCAATAAAAATTATACAAATTAATAAAACTAATAAAAATTGGCAAATGCTTTGAATAGATACTTCACAGAAGAAGAGAAATAAATGGTCTCTAAGCACACCAAAATATGTGTAACATAATTACTAGGAAAATAAAAATTAAAATCACTACATTATACCAGCATACATACATTAGAATGATAAAAATTAAAAGAATCGACAATATGAAGAACTGGCAAAGATTTGAGGCAAGTGAAACTCTCATTCACTGCTGGTGGGAATGGAAAGTGGTGTAGTCATTTTGAAATGGCCTGAATTTTTCTTGTAAAGTTAAATATACATTTACCGTAACACTTAGGTATTTGTTTTTTCCTTTTTAGGGCCATAGGTGTGGCTTATGGAAGTTTCCGGGCTAGGGGTTGAATCAGAGGTGCAGCTACAGGCCTACACCACAGCCACAGCAATGGGGATCTGAGCCATGTCTGTGACGTACACAGCAGCCCACGGCAATTCTGAATCCTTAACCCACTGAGCAAGGCCAGGCACCGAACCTGCATCTTCATGGAAACTAGTCATGTTCGTTACTGCGGAGCCACAACAGGAACTCCCTGACTCAGGTATGTTTAATGTAATGGAATATATTCAGCACATAAAGACTGAACGTGACATCTGTAATGACATGTATGAATCTAAAATTCATTATGCAGAGGATAAGATGGCAGGCACATATGGGTATATATGGTAGGATTCCATTAATTGTAAAATCTAAAAAAGACAACATAATCTCTAGTTATGGAAAACATCTTAGTGGTTACTTGGGGTCAGAGGAGAGGCAATTGCTTGGGAAAGGGCACCAGGGAACTTCTGGGCTGATCATAATATTGTGGATCTTGATCGTGAGTGTGGTTACCAAAGTGTATATATTTGTCGACATATATTAAAATGTATACTTAAAATGAGTGTCTTTTTGTATGTAAATTATACCTTAATAAAGTTCATTAAAAAACTTGAATGAGGGAGAAAGAGAGAGAGAAGGAGGAGGAAGAGAAGAAGAGGAAGAAGGAGGAGGAGGAGAAGACGAAGAGGAAGAGAAACGAAGGGAAGGGGAAAGGGAGGAGCAGGTTGATGTTGAATCAGAAAAAGTTAGAGATAGAAAGAGACAGACACATAAGAGAGAGACAGAGAATGAGAAAGGGATGGATAGGGAGAGAAAACTTGTCAGCCAAAATAGAGACAATGTGAACACATCAGGATGAACAATTGACTTTGTGATGCAGGATTCTGAAGTTGAGTGCTATTCTAAGCTAGGCAGCAAAGAAGTACCTTATGTACCTCATTCAGGCTGTTTTGTTTTTAATTTCTAAGCTGTGGCTTTAGTGATATACAGACATCAACTCAAGTCAAAAGCATAGCTTTCCGGAGTTCCCGTTGTGGCGCAGTGGTTAACGAATCCGACTAGGAACCACGAGGTTGAGGGTTTGATCCCTGCCCTTGCTCAGCGGTTAAGGATCCGGTGTTGCCGTGAGCTGTGGTTTAGGTCGAAGATGCGGCTCAGATCCCGCGTTGCTGTGGCTCTGGTGTAGGTCGGTGACTGTAGCTCCAATTAGACCCCTAGCCTGGGAACCTCCTTATGTCGAGGTCGGCCCTAGAAAAGGCAAAAACAAAAAAACAAAAAACAAACAAACAAAAACATAGCTTTCCATTTGCAGCAGGAAGGGGAGCTGGTATGCTTGGTGCTCAAGTCCCTGAGAACAAGAATAAGCAGCCCAGGTCCTCAGCGACAGAGTGGCAACGGAGGACTGCCTTTGAGAGCTTCCACCTACCCTGTTCTGTACTCTTTCTCCACATCTCAGCTGATGTCGTCATCTCCCGTAAAATGTCCTGTGATCTAATTTTTGTCCTTCTTGGCAGGCTACCTTCACCCCTTGCTGTGCATCCTTTCTCTGCAGGGAGAGGTTAAAAATCTTGCTTATTCATTGCAGGAATTACATTCTGATGATTTTCTGAATCCATAGCTAGCCTCTTACAGGCATTTCAGGCTGGCAAGAGATAGTGAGCCTTCCTTGACTTCTAGAATCAGATTATTGAAGCATGTGCTTGACTCTGCCAATGTAGAAGGCTGTTTTGAAGAACCCAATGTATATGTATAGCCTGAATTAATAGGTAATTAGAAATGAAGAGAAAACAGAAGAGCACAATGCATTTTATTACTCCCTACAAGAGTCCCTAATGGCTCTCAATATGTACTCAATACTCCTTTCTTTGTAATCTTCCAACTATTTGGGAGCAATTTATACTAATTACACCACTTTGCATTTTCTAGTCCTATCAGGTGCATAAATCTTGCCTGCTTACACCCAGTTTAGGCTCCCGTTTGTCAAGAAGGGGTGAATTATTAGCCGTTCACATTTACATCAAAGTCTCTCTATGGTCCAGGCGTACGTCATCTGGCAATATTATCGGCAGTCTCTTTTTTTCTTTTTCTTTTTCTAAAATTTAATTTTATTAAAGTATAGTTGATTTACAATGTTGTATTAGTTTCAGGTGTACAGCAAAGTGAATTAGTCATATATATAAATCTAGCCATTCTTTTCCCCATATATGTTATTACAAACTATTGAGTAGATTTTCCTGTGCTAGTAGGTTCTTGTTAATCATCTATTTTACACAGTAGTGTGTATGTGATATTCCCACTCTCCCAATTCTTCCCTCCTTCCAATGGTTTCATATTTTTCTTTCTTTTTTTTTTGTCTTTTGTCTTTTGTTGTTGTTGCTATTTCTTGGGCCGCTCCCGTGGCATATGGAGGTTCCCAGGCTAGGGGTCGAATCGGAGCTGTAGCCACCGGCCTACGCCAGAGCCACAGCAACGAGGGATCCGAGCCGCGTCTGCGACCTACACCACAGCTCACGGCAACGCCGGATCGTTAACCCACTGAGCAAGGGCAGGGACCGAACCCTCAACCTCGTGGTTCCTAGTCGGATTCGTTAACCACTGCGCCACGATGGGAACTCCATATTTTTCTTTTTTGACTGTGCCCTTCCGCATGTAGAAGTTCCCAGGTCAGGGATGGAACTTGAGCCACAGCGGTGATGACGATGGATCTTTAACACTTCTGAGCCACCAGGGAATCCCACCAGCTGTTTCACCAAAGCATTGAAAGGTGACTGCAGGCATGAAAATCCTTCTAAACTCTGGCAGTAAAGCCTTGTGATTTTGATTCTTTCTTGTTGCTCGATTTTTTCTACAACCAATAGTCTCCACCCATCGCCATTCTTGCTTCTTGAATTAGCCTGTTACTTCTCCACCTCTTCCCACCGCAACATATGTATTCCCACAGAGAATATGTATTCTTTTTTCTACCCAGTTTGCTCATCACCCTCATGCTACATTCACTTTTGGATTTCAAGACCTTCCATCCCTGAACTGCTCCATTTTCTTCAAATCTGTGAATCATTTTAAGTCTTTACTTCTTTTCAAATCTGCACAAAATCACACAGAATATCATTTCGTCTACTCTTTTCATTTCAAGTTTTTATTCTTTTTCTTTTTGCCTATACCAGCAGCAAGTGGGAGATCTCAGGCCAGGGACTGAACTTGAGCCACAGTAAGGACCCAAGCCACTGCGATGACAATGCCAGATCTTTTACACAATGAGCCGCAAGAGAACTCATCTACTTTTTTTAGCCAACAGTGTGAGTTAAACTTTTTTTTTTCCTCAGCCAAAACTGTTAGTTCAAACTGTTGCTTCTTTATCTTTCCAACCTTTCCTCATAGCACAAACAGACTCTGGATCAACCCAGTGAATCCAAGTGTTTCCTTCACTCTTGTACGGCGGGTACTGTGGCTATTCAAGAAATTGACAACTTTATGTAAATTATGGCTTCTGTAAATTAACATTCATTGTTTAATAAATACCAATTGAACATTAACTATGTACCAGACAGTGTAGTAGATTCTAAGCGCACAAAGATAAAAAACAAAATGGGTTTCTAGGATCTGTGAAAGCGTGCACTGGAGAAAGGTGGAGATAGGGATCAGAGAGAGAGGGCGAGAGAATAAACTGATGGCAAATGATTTTATTCTGAGGTGCATTCCTTCCCTTATTGCACCAGATGATCAGGCTAGAAAGGTTGGTAAGAAGGCAGCGTTGTAGGAGTTCCTGTCGTGGCTCAGTGGTTAATGAATCCGACTAGGAACCATGAGGTTGCAGGTTCGATCACTGGCCTTGCTCAGTGGGTTAAGGATCTGGCGTTGCTGTGAGCTGTGGTGTAGGTCGCAGACGTGGCTTGGATTCTGCTTTGCTGTGGCTCTGGTGTAGGCCGGCGGCAACAGCTCCGATTGGACCTCTAGCCTGGGAACCTCCATATGCCGCAGAAGCGGCCCAAGAAATGGCAAACAAAACAAAACAAAACAAAACAAAAAAGAAGGCAGTGTTGTATAAGGAAACCGGCATAGGGTTGAAGTCAGACAGATCAAGATTTGAATCAAGGAGGTTAAAGTTGAGGGCAGACAGAAGGCAGTTGCAGTAAACTAGCAGTAATGAGAACCTAAACTAGGATAGTGACAAGGACACTTGATGAGAGAATTTTATCCACTATCACCTGACAGTTTAATTTAAAAGTGAATGGCATACTAAAAGTGGAAACATTTTTCAACTCTTAGAGATGCTATGTTTACAAGACGGCAGATTTTCAGATGAACAGAGAATATGTTCTTTAAAAATTTCTAGGACTACTGTTTGGAAAATCAAAGGCAGCTGAAAAAGTACTGAGTCTCTTGTTTTTCAGAGAGTGAAACAATCTACCATTATATGGTAGATAGCTAGTCTAGAGCTATAATTTAATTTATTACCATCTCAGCACAAATCGCATACAACCTTCTTGAAGTGTGTCTGCAGAAACCTAGGAAACCCAGCAAAGGCTCCTTTCAGCCAGCCTGGCGGTGCCTGCTGGCATTTGGGGAGCACATCTCTTTCAAAAGTTCACCAAGTTAGGGACCGTGTCCAACTCTGTGTTCAGTGCAGCACTGTTGAAGGGTCTCTGTGGGTGCAGGTTTCTCGATGCTGGCTGGAAAGCACAGTAGTGTCCTGCTGGGCACAGAGGGAAGCTGGACACTTCCACCCTGTCCCTTCTCCCCCACTTCACTCTCAAAATTCGTCCTTTCATCCAGGAAAATGCCTGGTAGAAGGGAGAATATATGATAGTTAGAGGCCGCCAGTGTTCTCACACTGTCTGCCAGGAGGTGTATGTTTTAGGCCAGGCATGGGGATTTTTTTTTCAGTGGAAATGCCAGAGATTATAATAACTTGGCAAGATTTCTCACATTAAATGTCTAGGTCATATAGTCTCTGCAAACCATGCTCTTTCTTAAATCCAAATGAAGCCTTCCTCCCTCCCTCTCTCCCTCCTTTCCTTTCTTCCTCCCTCCCTCCTTTCCTGACTTCTTCCTTCCTTCCTTCCTTTTTTCTTTCTTTGTGTATCTGTCCATCTATCTGTGAGTAGTAAACTAAGATTATCACAGTGCCTGAATATTTACTTTGGACCTGAACTTTTTGGCAGAAAGGATTTGAAGTAGACTAGAATTATTCCATCAATTAGATGAATGACAACAACAAATCAGGTCAACTCACACACCCACACATGCAAATGAGAGTTTACTACAAAACAAGTAAAGGAGTAAAAAACGTTATTAACCCTCAAAGACAGGAAACAGAGAAGCAGATAAGAGTAGGTGGGAGAATTCAACACATTAAAAAAAAAAAGATAGAGGCAAGAGTTATTTGTTTTAGTGGAATGGGTTAGAGTTATAACTAATTGCCTGTGGCTGTGAACATCAATGTAAAATGAACCAATTCACTCTGCAATAAAACTCTGAAAAGTTCAGAATTTGCGGCATACGTGGAAGATAAGAATTAGGTCTGATATATGTATGTGTGACTGGGTCACCTTTCTGTACAGTAGAAAATTGACAGAACACTGTAAACCAGCTATCATGGAAAAAATAAAAATCATTAAAATAAAAAAGAATTAAGTCTGCATACAGAATCTTTGGGTCTACACGTCCCCTTTCTTGCCCATGAAGCTAGAGAGTTAGGTATTGGTCTCTCTTCTCTCCTGGTAGAAGAGAGGTTTATACTGTAGAGAAATTGTCTGTATCAGTTGAGACTGAGCCACATAGCAGTCTCTGGGATAGCAGTGGATATAATGGAGTGTAGGATTGAGATGCAGGTTAAAAAGAAAGGAATTAAATGGGAGTCTACATAGCATACTAGGAAATACTTTAACTCCCTTCTCATGCTTGGATTCTAGAATGTCAGGAGCCAGAAATATCTTCTCTGTACCTTCCTTCTACCTACTTGACCCTTATAGTAGAATGAAAGATTTGTCTCTGGAGAAAGGGCATTCACACATTGATGTTTGACATTCATTGAATGCAAACCTCCAGTTCCTATCATTTTTCAAGAAACCTCCGAGAGAAAGTCCTACCTTTGCACACAGAACTATGTTCACTCTTAAATATGAAGGCCAACGTTGTCAGATAGTTGGGGAGATCCTGTAAAATGAAAAAGGATGACTAAAATAAAAAGGAACCTAGAGGACACTGAGGTTTCACATAGGAAGAGTAATCACTCAAAAATTATCATCCCCAAAGAGATGAGAGAAAATACTGCTTCCAAGAAACAAAAAATGCTACTATAACAGAATATTCAAGAAAAAAGTTTTGGAAAAAAATAGAAATTTCAATATTACAGTTAGATAAAATATTTAGGAGATCTGTTGGAAAGCAGAATAAGTCTAAGTGAAGGAACACTTGAGAGAAACAGGGAAGAAAATTAGAGGATTAACCCAACAACTGACTAGTAGTATTTCTAGAAAGAAAGTAGAGAAAATGGAGGGTCGATATTGCCAAGGAAATTACATGAGAACATTTCCAAAAGCTGAAGGACATTTGGATCTAGACTGAAAAGACTCACAAAGTGTTCTGCACAATGTAAAAATAACACTCAGAAAGATATCTTAACATGAGATTTCAAAAATACGGAAGTGAAGAGAAGATTCTAAAACCTGAGAGAGAGGGAAGAGGGAGACAGAGAAGAGAGGAGGGGAGTTGAGGAGAGAGAAGAGGAGGAAAAAAAGGTTTCATAACAAATGAAGAAGAAATTTGAATGACATAGAATGTTTCAAGAGCAATATTGGGTGTAAAGAGGACACTAGGTGGGGGAAATTCTGAGGAGGACATGATTTCCAAACAAAAATTCTTTTTTTTTTTTTTTTTCCTAGGGTTGCAACCACAGCATATGGAGGTTCCCAGACTAGGGGTGGAATTGGAGATGTAGCTGCTGGCCTAAATCACAGCCACAGCAATGCCAGATCCTTAACCCACTGAGCGAGGCCAGAGATAAAACCTCATGGTTCCTAGTTGGATCGTTAACCACTGAGCCAGGATGGGAACTCCTCAAACAAGAATTCTATATCCATTTAAACTATTAATGATTGGTGATGTAAAAAAGCATATTCAAAAAATAAGAATTTTAAAAATTGAACTGAAATGACATATGAAGAAAGATAAAAGTTGGTTTATTCCCCACACTACTAGGAGGAGTTCTAAATGAATAATAGCAGTGAGAAAAATAAAACCGTGGATATACTAGATAAAAACAAGGGGGAATTCCTTCATAACCTAAAAGCAAACAATATATACTTCACTCTAGAAGCAATGAGGAAAAGATTATTAAATTTGACTATATAAACAAACAAAATTCCACCAGGTCATAACAATAAAGACTATAAGCTAAGTATAAACATAAAAGAAAAACTGAGAAATATTTGCAAATTATAACATAAAATGTTAATACCCCTATTATCTAAAATGGTTAAAATGGAGAAAGAAAAAGGCAAAAATACCCTATAGAAAGATGGATAAAATTATGAATGGAGGGGTCCAAAGGAAGACGGGAAGGCATAGGACCTTAAAATATTAAAATATGTTCAGTCTCACTTATTATAATGAGAAATGCAAAACAAAGTGATTTGAAACGCTACGTCTCACATTTTAGATGGATAAATGCCAAAGTTTTCCATAACATACTATGTTGTATAGGCTGTAAGTGATACTTACTACTACTGGATATAGTTAAACCTGCTTTGAGTCACTTCATATTTTTAGACCATACTGTGTTTGGGAGATATTTAATTTTTACAGATATAAAAAGAGATTATAAAGGCAAAAGACAGCTAAAACTCCAAAGCATTATAAAAACATAAATTCTTATATGAAGTAATAGATACCCTGATTTATATTTATCTCTCTAAACCTTTTTGATATAGCTCTTTGATTTTGAATTTTCTGATGTGATAGAAAGAACAAGGGTTTTAGATTCAGAAACATTTCAGTTCTAATTCACTAATGGTATTTAGTGATTATGGGAAACAGGCTATTTAAAACCTTTTTGAGTCTCAGTTTATCCACCCGTAAGCTAGGTAATTAAACCTATACCTGGGAGTTCCCACTGTGGCTCAGCAGTTAATGAACCTGACTGGTATCCATGAGGACGTGGTTCAATCCCTGGCCTTGATCAGTGGGTTAAGGATCTGGCGTTGCCATAAACTGGTGGTGTAGGTCGCAGATGAAGCTCAGATTCTGTGTTGTTGTGGCTGTTGTTGTGGCTGTGGCTTTGGCTGTGGCTGTGGCCAGCAGCTGTAACTCTGATTAGACCCCTAGCCTGGGAACCTCCATATGCAAGCCCTAAAAAAAATAAATTAAAAAAAAGAGGTGAAGGTATTAGTAATTTAGTCATTGTAAACGGATATGTGGTTAAATTTGGAGAAAATATGTAATAAATTACAGTGATATAATAATCATAATTATAGAACAAATGAAATGATAGATTGTCCAAGTGCTATGTGAATGGGTACTTGTGGTTTGGAATCCAATTTCTGGTGAAGCGTCATATTGGATTCAAAATACTACATCTTAAATACCTTCAATGGCCGTGTGGAGGATGTGCTTTGTAAAACTGTGCTAGATGACTCAAAATGTAACTTTAATAATGAAAATTTATTCATGCCAAAAATATACATGAAGAGTTTGAGTAAAACTGTTTCAAGAAATGTGAGAGAAGAAACATTATTTCTAAAATAACATTTTCCTTTAATCTGAGACTTTAAGTATGTATGTATAACTAAATTAAGAAATGTTATTAAATATTATATGGGATACTAATGGCAGAGAATTGCTTTTTCATAATTGTGGTGTAATTTAAGTCTTTTTTGGCTGTCCTTCAATGATTACTACTTTCCAAACTCTAAGCCATTGAAATGTTCTTATTCTAGATTTGTTCCAATTCCTCAGTCTGTTTCTCTGAAGGTGTAGCAACTTGAAGAGCATTGCATTTCAGAGGGCAGTACACTGGTTCTGTTTTCTGGGTAAATGCTAAGTGTGTTCTGCTTTGTATTTTATAACACTCTTTTGGATAATGCTCATCATTTTGTTGAACTTTGTGGCCACAGCACATTTGGCTGATGTCCTCAGCAGTCTACAATAAATTCTTAAATCCATTTCTCAGACCACAACTGAGAGTTCACAGCCCCTTGTCTATGGTTAAGGTTTGGATAATTTCTACATCATTGTATTATTGCTTTCTATTGTGTTTGCCTGCTGTGAAGCTTGCCTACAGTTTCTATGTCAATCCACAGAGGACCTAACACATATTTAATCCTATCCTTTTGCTTGCTGTGCAAAAATACAAAGAATAAGTCCAGAGAGGTCAAATGACTCACTCAAAGCCATGGCTCTTTGGTGAGAGAGTTGGAGCTGTTGCCTTCCTTCCTCTCATTCTACTAGGAATTCCTGACACCGCACTCTTGAGAATTAGATGAACAAAAGGAAATTGATTGCCTCAGGTCCAGGATGGGACTCTCCAAGGAGGCAATAGGAATTTTGTCTAATATTGTTCCTGGAAGGAATAGGCAAGTAATAGATTAAACCCACATGGAGGTGCAGCATCTTGGGGATGTTCCTCATCTGCTTAAGGTTTATCCCACATGAGATTCCAAAAAGGGCCTTTGCAAGAACAAAAAGCCAGGAGCTCCTATCCAAAGTCCTGATCCATAGTTCAGTACAGTTGCCATGTGAACGTGGACATGTTAATGAATCACTTTGAGCCAAGCTTTACTCTGCTCCTCTCTAGAATGGCAACGCAGAAATTCTTTCCAACCTGTTGATGGGACCAAGGCAAAGAGGCAACACAGGTAATCTTCCAGGCAAGCAAGCAAACTCCCATGAGTTTAGTTTTTAGGCAGCAATATGAGCAGCTCCATGACTGCTCTTCCCTCTCTACACCTCTGCCTCGGAAGGATGGGGTTTGAATCAAACTGCTAGGCACATATCATCTTGCTTTTTGTGGCAGGAGTCTCTGCAATAGAAGATCTAATGTCTTCCTCCTGGGGCATCTTCCCTGGGGCTGGGGATGCAAAAGAATACATTTTAAAGTGGACAGGATTGCTGTGTCCCCCACGATGCTTCTGTCTGCACATGGATAGATTGAGTTCAGCTTGTCGTTAGCCATCTGAGAGAAAGCGCTGTGTGCCTGTGGTCTACAGGGGTAAGCAATAACCTGGGAGAAAATGTGGGATTAGAAATGGCTGCAATCTCATGACAGAGTCAGTTTCCACTCAGAGCACACTTTCTAAGCAAACCAGAAAAGATTCCCCTTCATTTATTCATTCATTCACCCACTCATTCATTGATTCAAGCAATTTTTAATGTCTGTGGTATTACAGAAACTCAGTGCTAGGTTGTGGGGGTATAAACAGTCTGATCCAATGTCTATTTTCAAAGAGCTCCTTTAAGTGGCAACGGAGTTAGCTGTTAAGAGCATGGGTTCTGGTTTCAAATTCCAATGCAACTTGTACTTGTTTGTGACATTAGCCAAGTTATAAGACCTCTCTCTTCAATTTCCTCACCTATAAAATGGGGACATCAAGACACTTTACCATATGGAGTGAGTATAAGGGCAAAATGAGTTAACATTTGCAAAATGCTTAGAACAATGCCTGGCACCTAGTAAGGGTTACAAAAGTTTTAAATAAGCGAGTAAACAAATACATAATAATATAGAAAAGAAGCGATATAAGCAAATAAGAGCCACATGCTGTGATGAGGCTTTCAAATTTTTTCACTGTTTTTCCTTCCCCGTCTGGGTCCTTAATTCCCTCCTCACATTAGTTTTCCTCGCCATAAGGAGGTATCTTAACATAATGATTTCTCAAGCTGTGCTATGGAGTAATCAATACTAGCAAGTTTGAAATTTGTCATCTCTTTGGTGTTCTAAACACGTTATGTTTATTCTGCTTGAATGCAAGGAAGGAAGAACGGGTAGGATAAAGTTGGTGTGTTTGTGTGTATGTGCACACCTGTGCATGCAGTGAGAGTGACAGAAAAGGGGTGGGCAAGGAAAACAGGAATATGAGATCTCCAGGCACCCACATTGTGGTCTGAGAGGTAACCCAAAGGGAAGAGAAAGAAGGGCACATTTGCATCATCTTCTGGGTTCTATGAGGACCTTGGGTCCACCTTATAGCACATCCTTATGGACTGTAATGGGACTGATAGCCCCTGGAGTGGTATAAACTGTGGTTCTAGGTATAATGAAAGAACGGTAGGTGGGCTCCTCTCTGGTTTTAGACTTAGCTCAGATGCCTTTATTAGCTATGCAGGTAGGTTACAATTATAATACCATGTGGGAAGGGTTATAATAGAAAAATGTGTGAGGTGCTATAGAAAGACAGAAGAGAAAAAAAGACCTAACTTGGTCTCAATGAATTTAGAAAGGCTTCCAAAAAAGGTGACAACTCAGCTCCAAAATCAGGACAAGATTCTACAAGACAGTTTTTATCAAACTCTTGTCCTTTGCCCAGAATTGCATCAAGCATTGCCAGAGAAAAGGCTCTTATGATCTTGTAGTGGAAACATAATTTCTCTAAAGAATCATTCTATCATAAAGATTGTCTGTAATAAAGGGTTAGAGGCAGACATAAGTCACATGGAAGAGGTGTTAGGTCAGTTCTGAGTGAGTTCAAAAGGCATTCCAGGACTAAACTGAGGTAACAGGGAAAAAAAATCTGCTTAATGCAAGGCCAGCTTTTTCATAGGATAATGCTAACTATGGGAAAAAACCTAAATCTCTAATGTTGCTGTCTTAACACAATTTTAGATTATTTCTTGTTCATGTGAGTGTTCTTGTTGGCAGCAACTTTCTTCCTTGGGGTGATTCAGGGCAACTTCTATTTTTGGCTACCATCTCCTTGGGCTTCAGTGTCCTCTGACTGAGGGAAGAAAGGGTGGAGAAAGAATAAGGAGAGCTTTTTTTGTTTGTTTGTTTGTTTTAGGCCATACCTGTGGCATATGGGTATAATGCATATGGTTCCTAGGCCGGGGGTTGCATCGGAGTAACAGCTGCTGGCCTAGACCACAGCCACAGCAACATGGGATCTGAGCTGCTTCTGTGATCCACATAAACAGCTCACCACAATGCAGGATGCTTAACCCACTGAGTTAATGATACTAGTCGGGTTCAAAACCTGCTGAGCCACGATGGGAACTCCAAACAGAAAACTCCAAACAGAGAACTCCTGCTGGTATTAGTGATAGTTGGTCACATTTAGTTACCAGAAAGCTAGGAAATGTGGTCCCTGGCTGGAAAGCCACCTCTCAGTTACAAATCTCTACTATGGAAAGGAGAGCCCCAATTTTGAATGGCCAGCTGGCCATGACTGCTGTAGGACTAATGCCTCAGCAGAAAGGTTTCACTAGGTGACATTTAAGGTTCCTGTGAGCTCTAAATTCTCTGGTTCTTAGGTCCTGATTCCATCTCTAATTAGTTTTGTGTTTTGGGGCAAGTCACTTATCTTCTTTGATCTCAGTTGATTCATCTGTAAAATGAGATTAACAATTGCATTTCAGTTAACAATGACTGAGGGTCATTGTGGGATTCAGATGAAAGAATATGGGGAAAGTGTTCGCTAAATTTGAAAGTGCTCTAAAGCTATGAGACATTCTTTTAGACAGATGATTCAAATTTAGCCTTAACTTAGGTCTATAGTTGAGCTTAGATATTTCTTCCATAGGTCTGTGGGAGATTATTATTATGATGCTGTGATACAGGAACATTTTGAATAACTTATATTTCCATAGTTTTTTTTTTTTTTGGCTATGCCTGTAGCAGGGGTAAATTCCCAAGCCAGAGATTTAACCTGAGCGACAGCAGTGACAATGCCATATCCTTAATCCACTGTGCCATAGGAAGATTTCTCCATAGTTTTGATTCATTTTAAATGACCTTAAACTATTCTACTAACTCAAGAAAAAAGAACCACACAAATTACACCAAATAGAGTCTTTTGGCTGTTGTGTAATTGCATCCATCCCTTGAATATCATATACTTGATCTGGCACAGAAATATAGATCACCTCTTCATTTTGGGCACCATTTTGAAGTTAAAATTAGAACATAAATGGATGTCAAAATATTTATGAGGCTTAATGATACACAGATAAAAGATATAACTATTGTTACTATTATAGTGGAACTTAATTAAATAGAATGTAGGTTAATAAATATTCTAGTTAATTGAATATACTATTTAACTGAGGTATATGCCAGAATATCTAGTTAATACCTAGTTAATAGGATGTTCTATTTAACTGAGATATATATATGCATGTATATATACCAGAGTATTTATTTAATGTCTAGTTAATTGAATATTCTGTTTAACTGAGATATATATCATGTTCACATGCAACATTCTGAATCTTTAAATCATAAATCTAAAAAGAAACAGAGAAATTACCCACTCTATTTTCTCAGTTAGCAGATCAGGGAACTGAGGCCTAGAGATGTTGCCGGAGATTACAGAGCTGGCTTTCAGGGGCCTTGGGCTAATCAGAGTAATAGAGGAGGGACTTTTTGATCTAAGATCCCTAAAATTTAATATAGCTCTTCTCAGTGTGCCAGTGTTACCAGTGTACTATAGGACTTACTTGTAAACAGTTTTGAGAATTGTATTGTTGTAGGGTAGCTATCAAACAGAAAGCAGATCGGGCAGAGTGTACACATTCTGCAAACACTCTAGAAGTTTCCTTTTCTTTTTAGGGCTGCACCTGTGGCATATGGAGGTTCCCAGGCTAGGGGTGAAATCAGAGCTATAGCTGCTGGCCTATACCACAGCCACAGCAACATCTGATCCTTAACCCACTGAGGCAGGCCAGGGATCAAACCTGCATCCTCATGGATACTATTCAGATTCGTTTCTGCGGAGCCATGATGGGAACTCCTAGAAGTTTCCTTTTCTTGGCAACATTTTTATATAAAGTTGGTTTCTATAATTAATTTTTTTAAACTCTTATTTCTGGTTTACTAGGGATTCTGTCAAGAAGAGTGCTGGTTAGTAGAAATTTTAATTGTATCATTGGTAGTTGTGATGTTATTAAGTAGAGGGTCCCACTATAAAATCAGAATAGAGGGACTGGAAATCAGTAAGCACTATGATGATAAGCACCATAAAAGGGAGAGACAAGCAGATGGTGATAGATGGGGAGACAGGAAGAATTCGAATTTGTCTGGGACTCTGGCTGTCTCACCCTGCCCCTTACGTTCTATATTTAACATCAAATAGCAGAACAAGGTTGCTGAGAGTAAGAAGTTGGAACCCCGCCAATGCACTGGCATCAAAGCCATGTGCTTTGCAACTCCACTTCTCCAGGCTGCTCATGTGAGGAGGATGGATGACAACAGGATTCCAAAGAAATTACTTTGCCCTGAGCTGAGAGGACAACCATTAGCAAGCCTTCTTCAGTAGGTCAGAGGAAGCTCTCCAAGGATACATAAATGTGTACAGGGGTAGTGGAGCTCAGGTACCAGTTGCCATGATAGCTATGAATAAAAATTACTGATTGGAGTGGAAGTCATCATAGTGTTGCATCAGCGGTTCCTGGGGGGCTACAGTTATGTGTGTACATTCATGGGATCTATGTGAGTGTAGGCACCCAATATAGGCAAATATCACTTTTGTCTCTAGCGTTGAGCACAATAAGCGTCTTGATTCTATTCCTATTTGTTTTTGATTTGACACTAAATACTTCTGATTGCCAAAAGTCTTTTTCTCTGTTTCATCTCTGCACTTTTTCACTTCTCTTAACCCTTTTTGAAACACCCTCTCCCACTTCAGGTGTCGTCGGTGGGTTGTATTTTCCAAAGTGGGCTGTAATAATTCCGCTCCTGATTATATATCCAAAAAAACCAAAAAAGTAATTCGAAAAGATACATACACCTCAATGTTTATAGCAGCACTATTTCCAATTGTCAAGCTATGAAAGCAACCTAAGTGTCCATCAGCAATGAATGACGATAAAGCATATATTATATATGTGTGTGTGTGTGTATAGTGGAATATTAGCCATAATAATATATACATATAATATATATCAGCAATTATCACTATATATATATATCATTCTACACACACACACACACACACACACACACATATATATATATATATAATATATTCTGTATCTTATATATGTAGTGGAATATTAGCCATAAAAAAGAATGAAATTTTGCCATTTGCAGCAACATGGATGGACTTGGAGGGTATTAGGTGAAATAAGTCAGACATAGGAAGACAAATACTGGATCACATCACATATGAGGAATTTTAAAAATACAATAAACTAGTGAATATAACAAAAAAGAAACAGACTCATACACATAGAGAACAGATCCATGGTTACCTGTGGGCAAGGTAGGGGTAGGGGATTATGAGGTACAAACTATTAGGTATAAAATAAGCTACCAGAATATATTGTACAATACAGGGAATATATTTTATATTATATGTATAATAACTTTAAAGAGAATACAATCTATAAAAATTGTGAATCTCTATATTGTACACCTGTAATGATATAATATTGTACAGCAAATATACTTCAATAAAAAATGCAACCCCCCAAAGTTGGTTGCAATAATATCTCCAATTCCACATGCTCTTCTTATATTATGACCTCGGCACTTTTTCCTTTGACAGATGGGGGGTTCAATATGTCTTCACCTGGAATCTGGAAGGGACTGTGACTCACTTGTGACCAAAATAATGTGGCAAAAGAGATGGCGCTTCCACCTGGTGAACTGGAATTCTTGGGCTGGAGCCCTCAACCTTCATGTAAGCAATCTCATTGCCCTGAGGCCACCACAATCTGAGGAAACTCAAACTAGCCCAGGTTGAGGTACCACATGGAGAAGCCCTAAGGTTAGATGAAAATAGAGCAATGCCTAACCAGCCCCCAGAACCCCAGTACTTCCTACCCGCACTGCTCCAGCTCCAGCCAGCATCTGACCATAGCCCTGTGAGAGGCCCTGTGAGAGACCCTGAGCCAGAAACACCCAGCTGAGCCCTTCCTCAGTTCTTGACCCACAAAACCCACAGGCATTATCAAATGAAGTTTTCCTTGATTTGGGCCACCAAGTTTGGAGTGGTTTGCTAGGCAGAAACAGCGTCCAATTAACTGTTCTTCTAGGCTTTTCTCTTGAATATACTAACTACTGATTCATTTTACTACATTGCATCAAACTATTGCTAGGATCTTAAATACATCCTTTCCAACCTCTAGTGTCAAATCCGACACATTGGACGAAACAATGTCTTAAGGAGAGCAGGAAGAGTTTAGATAGCCTCTTAGGCTGCTACTTCATTGCTCTGTGTGTATCTGTTTTATAACTAAGATGAATATACACAGCAAGCATGATGCTCTCATTAGATCCTCAACATAGTTTGCACATATGGATGATTATAACTGTGCCATCTATTAGTCACATAGCAGCCAGAGTGATGTTTGAAATACAAAACCAGACTCATAGTACCATCCTGCTCAAATCTCTCCAGTGACATCCATCCCTTGCAGAATCAAGTCCAAATGCTTTTCTATAGTTTGGAATGCCTTATGTGATTTGACCTCTATGCATCTCTTTTACATAACTTCTGTTACTTCTTTCCTTCATTTGACTCTACCCACCTTGGCCTTCTTCTTACTTCTTGGTTATACTCATCTCATCTGATTTTATGGCTTGTGCATTTGCTATTTCCTCTGCTTAATGCTCTTTCCCCGGATCTTCACCTGACTTAGCCCTTAACTTCACTCAAGCATCTATTTCATTGTCTCTTCCTTTGAGTGAGTTTTTCTCCCTTACAATCCTATCTGGGTTTGTCCCTACAACTTGCCCTTCTGATACTCTCTGTCCTTTGCCTGCTTTCTTGTTTTTCATAACACTCAGTACTATGCGAAATTATATTGTGTGTGCAACGGTTGTATAAGAATATTTTTCTGTTGTCTTAGATTTATCTGAGCTTGTGAAGGTGAAAGCCAGAGGTGCTAATTGCTGATGTATTCTGAAGGAAAGTGCCAGATCTTTATGCATATCTGTGAATCTTTATGCACTTTAAAACTTGTCCAGGAGCCCTTAGCACTTTGTTCATCTCAAGGGCACATAAGCAGAAGTGAGATGGTTGATGGAAGGAAGCCTAGTGAACCAGTATCTCTCTAAAGAGAGTTGCCATTGGCTATGCTGGGCATTGGCTCCCTCCCTTTGAGGGAAGGAGAACTTCCTCTTTAACATAAACCCAGTTAATGGTCTACGAGAAAACTGCTCAGCAAATGTGACCCATGTCCCTGAATTTGGGGGCAGGTAGGAGATTGATGGATATAGGGACCACTGTTAGATTCCTGCCTATAGAGACACAAAGGTGAGAGCCAGAGTGACTAGATGGAGCCACTCTGAAGGTAGAGTGAGAAGGAGGGGCCACAGTGATAGGAGCCTCCTTCACTGATGGCAGAACAAAGACAATTACACTTTCCAGCAGACCAGGTAGACCTGAATCCCATATCCAGCCTTTAATCTTTTTGAAGAGGATCTTTCCCAAGGGGGTTTCCTCACAATGGACCCAGCAGAAAGGCAAGAGGGTGGGGGTGACCATCACAGAAGGAGTGTGGGTGGGGTCGTAATTGTCATAAGTTTGGAGGTCACATGATTGGGAGGCACAAGACCCTTGCCAGGAAATGCTTGTAAAGGTCTCTAGTGAGAGGGGGTCATTGGAGGAACTATAAAGAGTCACATAATAAAAAGGGCCAGGCTACTGTACCATAGAATGAAGACCTATCCTGCGCCTTAACTGTGCCCCCAATTCTGAAGGAATAAGAAGCAACAAAATGAGAATGAAGAGGACTAAAGAAATAGAGAGGGAACTCATTGTGTCCTCTATCCCTTTCCTGTTGCTGATTTCTTAGCCCAAGATGGAGGTTATGCTAAAACCACAAATTGATGACAGAGTGATATTTTGATATCAAGTTCCTAAAAAAGAGACTCTTTCACTAATACATGGATAAGCAATGAGGTCCCACTGTACAGCACTGTACAGCACAGGGAACTATATCCAATTTCTTGGGATAGACCATGATGGAAGGTAATATAAGAAAAAAAAGTATATATGTATATACATATATATACATATACATATATATATATATATGACCGGGTCACTATGTTGTACAGCAGAAATTGGCAAAACAATGTCAATCAACTATACTTTAATAAAAAACTAAAAATTAAAAATAATATGTGGAAATGATGAGAAAAGTTATACAAGGTGCTCTGGATATCATTCAGGGGTCAGGAAGAAAACTTCATCACAGCATACGAAAATAAATTTTATGGTAATTAAAATGAGTTTATGATGATTTTTGCTTCACACTCCATTGAATCTAGGTTGTTAGGTAAACTTGATGCACACACACACATACACACACGTATATGAACACACAGTTATTTATTATGTGTTTTCTGTCTTTTACGCCAGAAGGTTAACTCCATGAGGTCAAGGCTTTTGTTGACCTTTGTTCACTGTTGTATCCCAGTGTTTAGAAGAACGTTGGCCCCTTGGAGTGGCTTGATTTTTTTTTTTCTTTGAAAAATGAATTCTGGAAGGATGGAAATAACCTATTTTTCTGGATTTTATAATTCCTTAGGAGAGCACTATTTTAACTCTGAGCTCCCATAGGAAACATATCCTTGTAGAGCCCAGTAAGTTGGCTGGAGAAGAGGAGATGGGAGGATAATGGAAACTTCTGGAACAAATGCAATTACTAGCTGTGTGTGATGGGTCACTTAACTACCAGGAGCCTCACTTTCCTTGTATATTGTATCAGGAGTCCATCATCTACCTGCTAAGGTCATGGTGAGGATTATATTCATTGCGTTTCTTGTTCAGGGTGCCTACTACCCATTCATCCTCCTCTTCTCTCCTATAGGAAGAAGACTGTCTTGTTCAGCTTTGTTGAGGCTTTCCTAGTAGACAGAGCTACTGAACTTTTGATTTCAGGAAGATGGCTATGATTCGCAGCGGGAACAGTGTTTTCCCTGGGAGTTCTCTGGCCTCAAAGGTGATGGATGGGCACCTCTTAGGCATAGTTCCTTGATCAATAAGCCATAAAGCCTCAAATTATTTTGTTTGATCCATTGATCAAATCTATTGAATTTGTCCCAATTCTTTTATTGTTAAGGCAAGGACAGGTGATGTTCAGTTTTTCTCTCCTTGCTACGTACTTTCTTCCTCCTGGCTTCGGGGTGCTGTGCAGCAGTGTGGGAAACGTCAGATGTGGAGAATGAAAGTTACCACCCCCACACCTTGAAGGAAAAAAGGCTCATTTTGGTTTGCCTCCTTCAGAAGTGGTTTCTCTCTTTGGTCTTTAAGAGGATCCTCAGTGTATTCCACCCTTATTCATGGGGGATACATTCTAAGGCCCTCTGTGGATGTCTGAAATGGTGGGCAGTATTATTTCCCATTTATGCTTATTCCCTATACATGCTATGTTTTTTCCTATACATACATACTTTTGATAAAATTTAATTTATAAATTAGGCACAGTGAGAGATTAATAACAATAATAAAATAGAATAATTATAACAATATGCTATACTAAAAGCTATGTGAATATGGTCTTTCTCTCAGAATATCTTATTATACAAATTTAATGCCTTCTACATTTTCACTAAGCACTTAACACACACTGTGGTCATAACTTTTGCAGTTTGAGGTGTAACAGCAAAACTAGCATAAATTTCTTCTTCTTTCCACACAATTTTACAGATGGATTTGTTCTTATCTTAGATCTTAGCAGTCTAGGCATATGACTTTTTCCCTTTCCTTTTTCCATCAAAAATTTTCATCTTTCATTACCACTCTTGTGTTTTGGAGCCGTTATTGCAAATGAACCTGGCTACAGAAAAGAAACAAACTCATGGACATGGAGAACAGACTTGTGGTTGCCAAGAGGGAGGGGGAGGGAATGGGAGGGACTGGGAGTTTGGGGTTAGTAGATGCAAACTATTGCATTTGGAATGGATAAGCAATGAGATTCTGCTGTGTGGTTTAAGGAACTATATCTGATCACTTCTGATGAAACATGATGGAGGATAATGTGAAAAAAAGAATGTGCATAACTGGGTCACTTTGCTGTACAGGAGAAATTGACAGAACATTGTAAATCAACTATAATAAAAAAATTTAAAAAAATAAGAAAATAAGAGTTACATGACACAAGTGCTGCGACCTGCCACAGACCGTCTGACAATTGAAAGGGCTACTACATGGCCAAAGAGCAAGATACACAGGACAAAGGAATGATTCACATCGTGGGCAGGACAGAGCGGGACAGCAAGAGACATCGTCAGGTTACTTGGAAGTCACATAATTAGAAACTTATGAATTGTTTATTTCTGGAATTTTTGACAATATTTTTGGTCTGTGATTGACCTAGGGGAAACTTGGAAAGTGAAACCATGGATAACAGGGGACAACTGTACTGGCTTTGGAGGGCTTTACCTTTCTTGTATTCATTTATTCATTTACTTATTCATTCATCTGCCCACTCATTCAGTAAATATTTAATATGTGTTAAGTTGCCTGAATGGGTTATATTTGTATGGCTGTTTGTTTTTCTTTTTCTTTTTTTTTTCTTTTTAGGCATATGGAAGTTCCCAGGATAGGGGTTGAATTGGAGTTGCAGCTGCTAACCTATGCCACAACCAATGTGGGATCTGAGCTGCATTGGTGACCTATACTACAGATTGCAGCAATGACAGATCCTTAACCCACTGAGCGAGGCCAGGGATCAAACCTACATCCTCATGGATACTAGTTGGATTCTTAACCTGCTGAGCCACAACAGGAACTCCTGGCTGTTTGTTTTTCTGTAAGAACCAACAGCATTCAGATTCCCAAGCAACTGCAAGATTTGCCAGGTACATGGCACATGGCATTTCCTCCACTTTTATTGTTGGATGAGTGAATTGAATTGCTTCTGAGAGTGATTTGCTAGGTAGAGCTTTCATTTATTCATTTAACAAACATATGTTAATCGCTTTCTAATACAAATAGCAGCACTTAGCTTTTAGGGTTGTCTTGATGATAAAAGAATATATACGGTCTCCAGCACATTTTCAGGTACAAAATACATTCTTAACAACTACTAGATATGATTATTATTATTGTCTCCCGTTAGCTTTGAGTTATAGCAATTGAATGGCACGATTTATTTGGTTGGTTTATTTTAGAAAATCTTCTTGCTGAGAATCTCTGGCTCCTGCACAATAAAAATAAAAAGGATCAATTAAATATATTCTTAGTATCTTACTTGACTCCTCCTTCCTACTCTGTCCTTCTAACACATACACAGTTATTTAGCTCAAAAAGAACACCACCACCATAGAATTATCCAGCCCTCTGGTATCCCAGGAAAGAAAGGTATAATCAAGTCTTATCTTAGTGAGACACTTACTCATCCTTGGAAATAGAAACATTTAGCTCCTTGGATAAGGCAAGCTGCCTCAGGTAGCTAAGCATCTCTTTTCTTCCAATGAGAGTCTTACTCACTCTCTTTTAGAATCCAGTATTTAGTATTTAGTTCATTTGCGTTCTTTATAGAGTAGTTTCCCACAGAAGACCGCCAACCAAGGACTATAATTTCACGTATTTTTAATATTTTTTTTAAAAATGGGAAAACCTGAAATTTATTTTTTATATTTTCTTCTCCCCCTCCCCCACCCCCCCGTTCCTGCTCTGCTCACTTTATTTCAACTAACAAATGATTTTCAGACACCTTCTACCTACCTAATACTGCGCTTGCTCTATCTCCTCCAGGCTTTTTCGTTCGAGATCTGATCTGCCTTTTATTTGAATATATGCCTTTCCTTCACCATTGAAATAGCTTCCACAATGACTCAATTCCAGTTTAAAGGTCTTTCCTATGAGCTTCCATATCCTCCAGTGCTTACTTTTATTTTATTTTTTTCCTGGGTCTCATTAACTTTTCTTTTTTTAAAAGGTTGATGTATAGTTGATGCATGACGTTGTATAAGTTACAGATGTACAATAGTCACAATTTTTAAAGACCGTACTTCATTTATAGTTATTAT
Source organism: Phacochoerus africanus (assembly GCF_016906955.1). Taxonomy (NCBI): domain Eukaryota; kingdom Metazoa; phylum Chordata; class Mammalia; order Artiodactyla; family Suidae; genus Phacochoerus; species Phacochoerus africanus. The sequence continues at coordinate 86,549,446 of NC_062549.1, forward strand.
AAAATATTGACTATATTGCCCATGTTGTACAATATAACCCTGTAGCTTATTTTATACATAATTGTTTGTGCCTCTAAATCCTCTACCCTAGTATTGCCCCTTCCCCCAGTACTTGCTTTTATTAATACGCTATTCACATTGCTTGGTAAGTAGGTAAAAGCTGATTTGTTTCCCCTCAAAACTGTGTTACTTGAGGTTGGGGACACTGGTTTTTAATCCTGGTGCCCAGCCCAGTTTCTGACATAGTAGGTGCTCATCAAATATCTGTCAAATAAATGCAAAATTGAATAAGTGAATGAGTGGTTGCGGGTGTGCAGTAAAAAGAAAGGAAAAGTTAAACATGGAGTTCCGGCTGTGGTGCTGTGGGGTAATGATCTGGCTTGTCTCTGTGATCTTGCCTCTGTGGAGGTGCTTGTTCAATCTCCAGCCTGGTACAGTAAGTTAAGGATCCAGCATTGCTTCAGCAGTGGCATAGGTCAAAAGGAAAACAAAAAACAAAAAAAAAGAAAAGTAAAACATGAGATAATTATTCCGTACTTGGAGAAATTAAATACTTTTATGGACAGACGATGACCACGCAGAGAATGTTAGCAATATTTTTCTCCAAGATATAGGTGTATTTTAAATGGAAATCGGTGGCAAATAAACTAAATGCTCTTGTTTATTGAAGACAGAGTCTGTGTGAATTAAGATAGTGACTGGTTTCATAGAGGTGGCAGTTCAGGTGAGTCTTAAAGGATGCATCAGAGTTAAATATAATCATAGAAATCTAAAAATTGACACTGAAAGTAATGAATTACATAAATTTGAATTGTCCAGTTTTTTTTGTTTTTTTTTTTTTTTTTTTGCTATTTCTTGGGCTGCTCCCGTGGCATATGGAGGTTCCTAGGCTAGGGGTCCAATCGGAGCTGCAGCCACCAGCCTACTCCAGAGCCACAGCAACGAGGGATCCAAGCCTTGTCTGCAACCTACACCACAGCTCACGGCAACGCCGGAGCGTTAATCCACTGAGCAAGGGTGGGGATCGAACCCGCAACCTCATGGTTCCTAGTCGGATTCATTAACCACTGCGCCATGACGGGAACTCCTGAATTGTCTAGTTTTAATGTCATCTGAATTACATCCCCAGCTGGAAAATGATCAAGGAATTGCTAATGAGTACACAATGGCTATGAATAAAACACTTTGAATAACATTCAAGCAGTGTCAAATACTTTTATACTCAATGGGTCCTGTTAGAGTTACCATCAATATTAATAAGAAAATTAATGGTGTCTATAGACAGATTTTGCATTATGTAGAGCTTGTTTGGAAAAAAGACCCTCAAAACCCTAAGTTCTATAACTTTTCTTCCCCCGCACCGTCAAATGTGGACAGGGAAGCAAAATTTTCTTTACATATATATGCGTAGTATTAAAAATTCTCACAGGTTTTCAGAAAATGGCATGAAGAGTTGTGATTTTGGAAATTTATAGGGGCAAAGAAGAGTTCAAGGCTACAAACCTATGATAAGTGAGCAGCGGGTAACTGAGGGAATAAGTTACTGGGAGAGGACATCATTACGGGGTCGGAAATTGCAGACCTATCGTTAAATGAGGCATGGGACATGGCGCTGCCAAAGTTTTAAGTTAATTGCTGGCACCTCTCTTTGTGCATTTGATCAGACATGAGAGGGAAAAATTCTTCTTGCCCTTCATAAACTGTCAACAAGCCAAATGAAATATGTATCTTGAGAGCAAATGAAAACCTAGTGAGAGAGGAACATGATGCAATGATTTAGGCACCTGGAAAACATAGCTCTTTCCCCATTATACTTATTTTTTATATTAAAGTAATGTACAGACTGTGTACTTGAAAGGATACATTTGGACGCTCTTCATAAGATTTTCTTCAACTTGACAGGAAAGCAATATATAGCCATCTCTGAATTGCCCATATGTGGATTTTCCCATTTGTGAATTATCTGTGGCACATTTTCCAACTCTGATGGTCTAACTCTGTTACCCAGCATATTGTGGAACAATTCTTCTCTGCTCAGAAAAGGAAGGACTCATCTGAATATGAACACAAACAAAATGCAAGTCTGTAGGTCAGTGCACTGCAGTAATAGAAAGCTTTCAGGTGTATGTTTTAAAGCCCTCTAGCAGAATAAATGGTTTCCTTTATATTCCTATAGCAATTTTTACCAACGTCTATTATAACATTTATCACATTTTATTATAGTTTTTCATTTGCCTCTTGGACACTTTAGGCCTATGAGAGCCCAGGGTAAAAGGAAGTTTTAAATTTATTTTTCTTCCCCTAGCCTCAAATTCTATGTATGGTATTCAGTAACTTTTTGTTGACTTAATTAATTAAAGTACAAATGAATGAAAAATAAGGTTTTGCTTGATTGAAACCAATGTATTGTTCTTTTTAGGATACAGAGAATTGGCTATAGATAATTTACATTTTGAAGTATTTGGAGCTACAGATAATCTTGGAGAACATCCAGCATAATTTTTTTTTTTTGCTGTGTCCATGGCATGTGGAAGTTCCCAAGCCAGGAATCGATCCCGCACCACAGCTGCTGCAGTGACAAAGTGGGATCCTTAATCTACTGCCCCATAAGGGAACTCCAAGCATAATATGTTTTTAAGCTTTATTTTTTTCTTTAAATGAAATCTTTTTTTTTTTTTTTTTTGGCAGGGGGCTGAACCAGCAGCAAATGGAAGTTCTCAGGCTAGGGGTAGAATTGGGTTATAGCTGCTGCCCTACACCACAGTCACAGCAGCTCAGGATCCAAGCCGCGTCTGTGACCTACACCACAGCTCATGGCAATGCCAGATCCTTAACTCACTGAGTGAGGCCAAGGATTGAACCCATATCCTCAGGGATACTAGTTGGGTTCGTTACTGCTGAGCTGCAATGGGAAGTCCGAAATAATTTTAATTTTAATAATATAATGTATTTATATATTTATACATTATTATATATTATGTTTATATTTCTGCATTATTGGACTATTATTTTAAAGTTTATAAAGTATGAGGTAGAGGGATGTAAAACTGACCCAGGCAAGGAGGAGATGCATTGACCAGCATCCTATCCCATGGGTACTCCACTGGCCAGACCAGAGCCCTGTCCCCCACGTAGGACCTCAGTTTGGAAACAACTCTGCCAGTACCACTTTAGAGTTTTTCAGATGAAGCCAGAGTTTATTGGAGCTCCCCAAGCCAAGCCTTGAACTCAGTTCCCCGGAAGAAACAATGCTTTTTCAACTATACCATGTTTTTACCTCAGTATTATTTCTGTGGTTGTTTCAGATCCCTACACTCCCAGGCCCCTTCACTGAGTCAAAGGAAAGACAGCAAATTTTAACATCAATTAGCTTGAAAGGGGCAGATCCATGTGACTAAGCTGTTGCCATCTGAAGTACTTTCTTGGTTTTGCTTCCAGCATACAATCAATCTGAGTGGGCTACCCTGTGGTATAGCTGAGAGCTTATTGGACAGATGCTTTGCAAGGCCAGACATGATTTCTTAACCTGATTGTGCATTAATTCTCCCATGGGCAAGAGTGGTTCAACCAGCTCTGTTCTGTGTGGTCAAGGGGAATTGGTATAAGAAAAAGAACAGAAATCCATAGAGAATCCAAAAACCTCAGAGTAGCTTGGTGTCTCTAGATTCCTTGTTTCTCTTCTAAACTTTCATCTGGGTCCTCTAAAGGTAGCCAAAGGGACAGTCTTATCATACTTGATACAGATACAGACAAAAAGTTCTAAGAATGATGACGGCAGTGGTGAGGATAGTAATGTTTGTAAGTTGAATTGAATGTCTTTGTGAACAGAGCATGGAACCTCATGGCATCCTTGAAGCAATTTTGTGAGGCAAGAGACCAAGCACATATATATAAAAGCAATGACTCTGAAGATGAAGGTAAAGGACTTACCTAAGGTGACCCAATAAATGACAGAAATGAGAATCAAACAAGGTGTGTTTTCCTTGATGCAGTAGACCATGACATCACAGTGTTTTAGCTGCTGGAAGCTGCTAGTGGCTTCCAGCCGCCTTTGCAGTATGAGCTTTGTAGCCCTGCCTCCCTTCCTCCTTCCATTTTCTCCATCACTTCTTCTTCATCATCTCAGTAAGGATTCAGAGAAGCTGAGCTACTATGAATATAATGGAACAGAGAATTTGTTGTAGAGAGTAGTCTTTACACAAAGATGGGAACAAGAGGGGAAGTAAAGGTGGAATAAAGAGAGCAAGAGATTACAAAGAGGTTGCTCACCAGCCTCAGTGCAGCTGAACAAATCAAAGCTTGCAGGGAACTCTGAAGTGAGGCATAACTAGGTGCCACAGCAGGACCACAAATAGGGCCAGCATAGAAGTCTCTAAATGGTTGTTGGTCCATCATGACTATTACCTCTGTGAATTCAGAGCGAAGTTTCCGGGGGGGCTGGAGTGACTGTTGGTCAGTAGATAACCTACCAGAAAGAAGAGCTAAACACAAAATGAGGAAGAGAGAGGGAAAATTGGAACTTGACCATGCCGCTGCATCTGTCTCTCACCACCTCTAATCAATAAAAACCTCTGCATGGTAATGGCTGCTCTACCTCCCCAAACCCATGCAACTGTAATTTTGGCCAACACCCAGAACCATAGAGAGAAGGGGTTATTGAGATGTGTGGTTTCCATTGTGAACAAATTGTGATGGAACAATCCAGTGTACTCCTGTACTTCTACACTTTATTGGTCACACAATGTTGTGCAACTAAAAGATAGGCCTTCTATACAAATTCAACTATTAAAATCTTAAACTTCTAGAAAAAAATAGTAGACTATCTTTGCTACATTAGGGTAGGCATGTATTTCCTAAATAGGACCCCAAAAGCAATAACCATAAAGGGAAAGATTGAGAACTTTGAAATCATAAAAATTTAAACTGTTCAAGAGAAAACACTGTACAAATGAGTGAATAAGTCCAATGTAATACAATACAAATGAAAAAAAGTAAATGGAAAAGCAAAAGACTGGCAGAAAATATTCTCAATACATGCATCAGCGACAAAGGATATTATCTAGAATATACAAAGAACACCAGCAAAATAATAAAAAAGATAAACAGTTCAATGAAAAATGACCAAAAGACATAAATAGTACACAAATAAGACATACAAGTGACCAACAAGCACACAAAAAAGTACTCACTTTTAGCCATTAAGGAAATACAAACTAAAACCACAGTGAAATGGATGGTTTGAAAGATAGATTTATTTAATTATTTAAATATGTAATATATTTACATGGTCCAACAACCAAAATGTATGAAAGGAAACATAGTAAAAAGTATATACATGTTAGAAATAACCATTCTAGGAGTCCCCGTTGTGGCGCAGGGGAAACGAATCTGACTAGAAGCCTTGAAGTTGCAGGTTCAAGCCCTGGTCTCACTCAGTGGGTTAAGGATCTGCCAGTTGCCATGCGCTGTGTTGTAGTTCACAGAAGCGGCTTGGACCTGGCATTGCTGTGGCTCTGGTGTAGGCCAGCAACTGCAGCTCCGATTTGACCCCTAGCCTGGGAACCTCCATATGCTGCAGGTGCAGCCCTAAAAAGATGAAAAGATAAAAAAGGAACCATTCTATTCTTTCCTTACTTACATAATCTTTCAAAGTTTATTTTATCACATATAAGCAAATACAAATATATGTGTGTGTATTTCCCCTTTTTATTTTTTAAATTAAAAAAATAATATTTGTATATGTGTGTGTGTGTGTGTGTGTGTGTGTGTGTAAAATGGCCAGCATATAGAAGTTCCCAGGCCAGGGCTTGAATCTGAGCCCCAGCTGCAATGATACTGGATCTTTCACCCACTGTGTGGGGCCTGGGATTGAACCCACACCTCTGCAGGAGCCTGAGATGCTGCAGTTGGTTCTTAACACACTGCACCATGGCAGGAACTCCCTATTTCTCTTTTTTAATATAAGCAGATTTTGTACTACTCTGCCCCTTGCCTATTTTCATGCATGATGAAAACCTTTTCATATAGGTACATATAAAACTATTGTGGTATATTCTTTTTACTCTTTTCTTTCTTCCTTTTTAAAAACAGCTATAGAGAATTCTATTATGTGGTTGTACGATAGTGTATTTACCAGTTTCCCACTAAAGGGTATTTATGTTTCTAATTCTTTGCTTTTGCAAAAACAAAAACAAACAAAAACTCTAACCAATAACTTTGTACATGAATAATTTTTCTAGTGTTAGTGTATATCTATAAGATATGTTTTTAGAAATGGATTTGCAAATCTCCATGTTTTTGATTTGGGAAAATATTGCCATGTTCCTCTCCAAGGATTCTTTTAATTTGCATTCCCTCTAACACTGCACAAAAGTGCCCGTTCCTTACAGCTTCCCTAGCTGAGACTGCTATGAAACTTTTTGTTTGTTTATTTATTTATTTATTTATTTATTTATTTATTTAGTCTTTTTAGGGCCACGCCTGAAGCATCTGGAGGTTCCTAGGCTAGGGGTCAAATTAGAGCTATAGCTGCTGGCCTACACCACAGTCCCAGCAATTCGGGATCCGAGCTGCTGAGGCACACCCTTGAGGGCCACACCTGAGGCATATGGAGGTTCCCAGGCTAGCGGTCAAATCAGAGCTATAGCTGCTGGCCTACACCACAGCTCAAGGCAACGCCGGATCCGTAACCCACTGAGTGAGGCCAGGGATCGTACCCACATCCTCAGTTGGGTTTTTTACTGGTGAGTCACAATAGGAACTCCTGTTTAGTTTTTGATTTTTCATTTGTCAGGTGAATTTGTGTACTTTTAATATGCATTTCTCTTATTAGGACTGTGTAAGAAATATCTGCCTTTTTTCTTTTCCTGAGAGACATCTGTCTGTATACTTTGCCCTCTTTTTATTGTTAAGCATTTTGATTTGAACTTTATTATTCTCCTGGCAGTAGTCTGAAAGGATGCTGATGTGATCAGATTTGCATTTGAGAAAGTTATCTTTAGCTTTGAGGAGAGTAGGCTGAAGCCAGGAGAGACAGGAGATAAGAACACTAAGAAGAGGAATATAATTCATATTAAAAATTCAATGAGACATGCTAAGGGCTAGAAACTAGTGCGTTCAGAAATCAGAGGGGGGGGTTAATCCCGAGCTAATTAGAAGATGGGATAAAGCAGATTCAGTTGGTGGGTTGCTCAGGATAGGGAGGAGCAGGAGTCTAAGAAGGCATTCAGGCTTCTGTTTTTGGGAGGTGAGTGGCCAGTAACTGGAACAGACAGAGCCATAACAGGAGCAGATTCTAGAAGGAAGCTGTAAAGTCCTTGCAGAGTGATTATTTGATTTAGCATGTCCTGAATTTTGGAAGTGAGGTCAAAAGTAGATCTGAAAACCTGAGATATCTATCTATGTCTGTAGATTTATAGGTATTCTTCTTAATCCGAGGTCCTTATGGTAACACTGTTAATGGGAAAGAAGGAGCAAAAGTATCTGGGTTGGAAATTCTTGTCTTTTAACAAGTGGGTAAGATTCAGTTATAATTAGCATATTCTTTGTTTGAATGCAAATGCCTTTTTTCTAAAGCTCCTCATTCTCAACTAGGCTAACACTTCCCTTGTTTCTACCAGCAATTTGCCTGGCAAATTCTTTCTGCACTATTACCGGCAAAATCCTATTACAATGTTCTATGAAATGCTCTATTGCCAAGCTGACTGTAGTCCAAAGTAGCAATGTTTGTGGCTCTGACCTGGAGGGCCTGCCTGGTCCCCACTGGGCTCCCATAACCCTCAGGGTATTTGCTATTTTTCTATTGATTTCACTCTCCTAAGGGAGTCTGCCTGAGTTTAAACATATCTGAAGAATGTCTATTTAGTTTGCTCAATATCTTACTTGGCTTTGTGTTGCCAGAACACAGCCCAAGGCCCAGCACATAGTAGGTGTTCAAGAAGTAGTTGTTGAAAGGAGGAAATATTGACAGAGATACTTAACAAATGCTAGGCATTTGGAGTAAGCTGCTTTTCCTTTTATTTCTCTCACTGCTTTATGGTTTACAAAACTCAGGGATTTTGAACAAAACCCTCCCACCTCTTACCAGCGAATCTTCAGTTCCCTCCCTACAAAACAATCAGATGCAGTTTGCTCTAGATTGGGAGTAGGAGAGAATTGCTAAACTAAAATCAATTGTGTCATTGCCAAGCCATGTTTCAACTCCTTACTCTGCCACAAAGTATAAAACAACTTTAAACACCACCTCTCTCTCTCAAACATCATGTCCAAAACAGCTTTTCCTAAATTTACAAATTTAGAAAGAATTGTGACAGGTGATTTTGGAGTTGGGGGTGGGCTGTTGATGGGGAAGAGGTGGGGAATGCATGATGCTCCCCATACCCCCACTGATTTTTCTACCGAGGTGCTCCGCAAAGTACTTCCCCTACATTGCCTTAAATCTCCAGTCCAGGAGGACTTAACTGGCTTCTTTACACATCTTGCATTTCTTAGCTCTGTGCTTGCTTTTTGTTTTGTTTTTACTGCAGGATAACATACATACATAGAAACGTGTAACTCGGGAGGTCCCATTGTGGCTCAGTGGGTTAAGAACCTCACATAGTGTCTATGAAGATGCGGGTTCCATCCCTGACGTTGCTCACTGGGTTAAGGCTCCAGCATTTCCATGAGCTGTGGTGTAGGTTGCAGTTGCGGCTCCGATCTGGCGTTGCTATGGCTGTGGTACAGGCCGGCAGCTGTAGCTCTGATTCGAACTGGGAACTTCCATATACCGCAGGTGAGGCCGTTAAAAAAAAAAAAAAAAAAAAAAGAAGAAGAAAAGAAAGAAAGGAAGAAGAAAGAAAAAGAAAGAGAAAGAAAGAAACCTATAACTCAAAAGTGTCCGGCTGAATGAATTCTCGCGAGTGAATACACCCATGTGACTCACATAGACGAAGAAATAGAACACTGCCAGTTCCCCACTCCAGAAGCAGCTTCTTTTTGTCCCCCCCTTCCTTTTGCTACCCCTGTGTCTCCCAGAGGTAACCACGACCACGGACTTGATCGTAACACCATGGGTTTTGCCTCTTGGAAGGCTGTATAAATGGAATTACACACAATATGTTCTCTTTTATGTCTCGTTTCTTTTGCTCAAAATTGTACATGTGAGATTCATCCATGTCGCTGCATTTAGTGTTGGTTCATTAATTTCATTGCTGTATGGTGTTATATAAATATACCACAGTATATCCATTCTTCGGATGACAGACATTTGTGTTGTTTGGAGTTTTTACCTCTCGTGAATTATGCTTCTGTTTGCATTCTTATCTGTGTTATTGTTTATGGTCTTCCCGGTATTGAAGCACCCCGCCCCCAGCTCTGCCCTAAAAGGTCTTAATACTTTATTCAGATTTACTTCATTACCCTGACTGTAAACGAGCTTCCCTACCCCTCCCAAAGCTTCCACCTTTCTACTTTCTTAAACTACATCTTATATACCATGAAATGATTTCTTACATTAAAATCATTTATATATGTGAATTATTTTCGCTATTAGATTGTAAGCTCCTGAGGACAGAAAACGTCTCATTCTTCTTGTTTTTTTTCCAAGTGCAGTGTCTTGCTTATGTAGAAATTCGATAAATGTTCAACTCAATGTAGAAATTCAATAAATGAATGTATCACTTGGGCAAATTTCTCCCTGATGTGGAGATATTAAATCAATTTCACTGACAATGCCCCATTTGGATAATGGACTGATTAGCAATAAGATGTCTGGTCTAATAGTTAAGATGCAGATCCCCCCTCCCAATTCAACTATAAGAGTCATACAGACAATTCTTAAAAATATCTAGAAATTAGATTTTAAAAATCAAGAAATATGGTAGTCTTAGTTTAAAAAAAATCTATAAATTACCTCATATGCCAGTCAGTAAATCCTTGGCCATATTGTTCAAAAACATTTCTGTCGTTGGTATTCTTTCAACAAATAATTATTTTGTCCTTACTATGTGCCAGGTGTCATGCTAGACCCACAATATGTTCTCGATTTATTTCACATATTAAAAGAAAAAGGGTCAGAATATTCTTACTAAAGGGCTATTTTGAATTCTTCATTATGTCCATGATTTAGCTTTGAGTAGCTTCTTTCAGACAAAGAAGCTCAGGACATATTATGCTGCACAGAATTAATTAAGATCAAGAGGCAAAGAGACAGAAAAAGAAGAGGAAATGTTGGTGTTTGGGGGATGTTAATCACTCACCAGTCACTGTTTTGGCTTCTAAGCAATTAAGAACAGACGAGAAGCCAAAAAGAGGCTGCAATATTAGCTTTTTAATTGGCTAGACTGGATTGGGGAACACAACAGAACCTTCTGCGTCTCGCTCCCTAACAAATGTACCCACTGCAGTCATGGGCAGAGAAACTGGAGGTGAGTAGGTTTCTTCCACAGGTAAGGATCCAGCCACCCAGGGTCAGGATGCAGAGAAAAACACTTCACTGAAGGTCTGGTTGGTTTTGGGTAGAGCTTGTTTTATAATGTTTTTGTTTGGCTCTTGGGCTGTCAGCCACTCCCCAACCTCAGCAGTCTGGTAATTATTTCTCTGAGAATCATGTTGATGTGGGGGGTGGGGAGTGGGGGAGTATTCAAGTATTTCTTCCTTCTGGAGGGTGAAGGAGAAGACACCTCCTTGCTCTGGAAACTTGAGAAGAGGCAAAGAAGAGAAGACAAGGAAGAGAGAGCAAAAGTACGAAGGCGAATGGGCATAAGAGATTGAGAGACAAATGGGAACATTTTTCTCTCCTGAAATGTGAGAATCAGATGGTTGAGAAAAGTAGAAATTTGAGGCAGAACTGTGGCACTTCTTAGGGTGACTTGAAGGCCAAATTTTGAAGGATACAGAAGGGTGTTAACTTGTAGATAAATGGGGAAAAAAATAGAAATTATAGGCAATTTCTATCACCACACTATTTTGGCGGATCTCTACAGCCAGAAAAAGTGAATTGAGAACTGAAACTTATGGGAAAAGCCAGAGTTTCAAAGGGCATCTATTGGCTTTGTGATGAACAATTGGGGATATAAGAGGACTCCATGGATTCCGTATACACTCAGTGGGAACGATGACTGATATAGTGGGCTTGTGTCAAATTTCAAGGTTAGTTTTTTGTGTGTGTGTGTCTTTTTAGGGCCCCACCCACAGCATATGGATGTTCCCAGGCTAGGGGTTGAATTGGAGCTGTAGCTGGAGCCTATGCCACAGCCACAACAACTCAGCATCCAAGCTGCGCCCTTGACCTATGCCACAGCTCCCCGCAATGCCAGATGCTTAACTCACTGAGTGAGGCCAAGGACTGAATCCACGTCCTCATGGATACTAGTTGGGTCTGTTACCACTGAGCCACAACAGGAACTCCTCAAGCTTAGTTTTGTTTTATCCTTTTTTTTCTTTTCTTTTCTTTTTTTTTGTTGTTGTTATTGTTGTTGTTGTTGTTGTTGTTGCTATTTCTGGGGCCGCTCCCGCGGCATATGGAGGTTCCCAGGCTAGGGGTTGAATCGGAGCTGTAGCCACCGGCCTACGCCAGAGCCACAGCAACTCGGGATCCGAGCCGCATCTGCATTCTACACCACAGCTCACGGCAACGCCGGATGGTTAACCCACTGAGCGAGGCCAGGGACCGAACCCGCAACCTCATGGTTCCTAGTCGGATTCGTTAACCACTGCGCCACGACGGGAACTCCTCTTTTTTTTTTTTTTTTTTTTTTTAAGGAGAAAAATGTAGCTATCAAGGATATCTGGAATGAAAGAGCTGGCAATGTCTAATTAGAGCTGTGTTGCTATAAGAAAAATCTCCTTGAGAAAAGAAAATCTGTTGTGTTTTGTTCCACTTTTTATTCTTCCAATAATACATCTTTTACCTTTTAGTAAAAAACTTTATCTTCTTCAGATTAGACTGTTTTAACTACTGAATTAAAATTATAGACTTTGTTGGATTATACTTGAAATTTCTTGATTTAATGACTAGATATCAAAAAGTGATCTAAATTATAATTCTAGAATATTTACCAATGCATTAAGGAGGACAACGTAACAATGCATGAAGAAGCCTAGATATTTTGCATGAGTAGCTATTGGGAGTGGAATCTCTGTACCAGGACCATTTCTTGCCCACACCTTTGAATGCATTCATTGAATCTTCTGAGGTTGCATTAGAGCCGATTGAACGCCCTACCATCCTCTTGTCTGTTGCCTGGTCTTTTATAAGCTTTCTCCTAATACCGAATGCTGCAGTAATGCCCCAGTCTTAATTCTGCCTTGATTATCACACTCTCTGGAATATTTTCATGGAAAATTAAATTTTTATAGGACCATTTAGCATGAAGAAGAGGGACTTGTACCCCCTCAATTTAGAAAGACACTTCAATTGGGAAAGAAGTAATGCTAGAGAGGAGAGCCAAAAACAATTTAGCAACCAATATTAATGATGAGATAGCAGCTCACAGAGGCTCAGGGTAATCTATAACCCTCAGAGTGGATAGACCTGTGAGTACATTTAAATTATCTCTGGAATGGCAAAAATTCTCTGGTTGGCACAATGCTCTGAATAAGGTTGGTACCATCTTGAGTTTTGAAGGAAATCTCTTGATTTTTCTCAACAAATGTAGGTGAAACTACAGCAAAGTATTTATTTTCAATGAAAAGAGAAATACAATGAGATAGATTATGGAAGGCAAATGTGTATGTAAAAAGCAAGCTCTCCTAACATTTGTTAAGTTGTGAAAATTAATGAAATGATGAATGTGACTCTGATGACATTTATGGTTGCTAGAGTCCCCTCATCGAGGTGATCTTACTTGTAGCTGGGAGACAGAGAGGTGATTGCCATCTGATTTTTTCCAGCTGAGGATGTATGTTCAGTGGGATTCAGTGCCTTGCTTAATGTCTCATGATTTATAGGGAGCATAATTATGACCAGAACACAGACTTTGTTGTCCCCCCTGCCTAGAGTTCTCTGATGCAGATGAAGTGCAGGCTGGGAATCCCTAGCCCAGCATTGAGGCTCTGGGCAATGCTGAGCCTCAGCTCCACCTAGGTGCTGCCTAATTGACTCATTGATCCTAAATCAGATTTTTAGGGAAGGGGATTCAACATGATTTTAAAAAAATTTTTTGGTAGAAAAGTCCTTTCTCAAATTTGAGAGCTCTTTTTCTTTTACTGCCACAACTGAAAACTAATTTTTCTTATTCTCCCTTGCAACCCAAAGCCAGTTTTGGTCACACTCTATTTTGCTTCCTCACCAATAGTCAATTCTAGTTTAAATATTATTCCTAATTCTTGAGTTAGGTGACTCTGCTCCAAGTTCTCTACATAGTTCATCATCGCATTAATTTCCTAATGATTCTACAGGTAAAATCCCACGGTAACCAATATCACTATAACATAATTTATGCTGATTAAAAAATATTTGTGGTTGTGGAGCTAGGATAGTGGACAGTGGATTTGTTCCTTCTTCGAGCAAATTATTTAAACACTTTTACCTCCCTTTCCTTGTCTTAGAAATGGAGATAATCATGGATATGCTGTTGGCTTCATTGAGTTATGAAAAGCAAATGAGGCCAAGCATGAACCACTCTGTAAATTTTAAAGAGCTATAAAGATGAAAGTCTTCCATCTAGTATAAGGAAGTTATTTCATGTCTAGGTGAAAAGTTGCTTTCTGAGGGCCTAGATTAGAGAGCACTTTTTCTAAGTTCTCGTGGCTAATGAGAAGCCAAAGGTGGAGGAGAAAGGGCGTGAGCTCTGGGTCAGACAGACCAGTGTGACTCTGGCTTGGTCACATCCTATCTGCATGACCTTGGAGAAATTAGAGTCACTCTGGTCCCAATCTCTTCACCAGTGATAGCAGGATAAGTCTCAGGACTGTTGTGAGGAACAAATAATATAAATGGCACTGAATGAAAGGTAGCCCTTGTTATCTTCATATGTGTGTATGTAGATATATAAAATATTGTATATGTTATTATATATATAGCCCTTGTTATCAGCGGCTACAGCTCCGATTGGATCCTAGCCTAGGAACCTCCATATGCTGTGGGTATGGCCCTAAACAGAAAAAAAAAAAAAAAAAGATAATAAACATATTATAATGATAATGATTAAATCTCATATTTACACACATTTTTAAGGGTACATAAAACACTCACATGTATTCTTTGGATACTGTTATCAACTCCCTGAGTTGTATATTATTATATCTATTGTTTAGAAGAAGCAGCTGGGACTGAAAGGGCTAAGTAACATGTCCAACACAGCAGAGCCCACGGCGATGGAGACAAAATGCCGCCTTCACATCACCAGTCATCCTGGTTTTGATAGTGTATATAGAAGTGACCTGAATCTCAGGATCCCTTGATTTCTTATATTATTTCCCATTAAAAATTGGCCCATCTGAGTTATGTAAAATAGCTTTTCCCAAGCTAGTTCCGCACTGGAAAAAAAAAGTTCAAGTTTAAGTGATAGAAAAGTTGCAAATTTTCTTTGAATTAATAAATTAAATTATCTGGCTAATAGGTATCAGGTTCCTATTACTCACCAGGCATTCTGCTAGGTACCAAGGATAAACAGATGAATCAGACTAGTCTCTCTCTGTACTACATCTCTAACGTGGCAGAGGTGTGTCCTGATAATTCTACCCAAAATATTCCCCAGCGTTTGGGGAGTTTCTATACCCCAAGGTGCCTTCCATAGGGTCCACATTCAATAAATATTTGGGACATAAACAATGGAGAAACAAATTGAAGCAGAGCAGAGGGTATAGACGGCTTACTGTGGTAGAGACTATGCTTGAAAATTCTATTATCTCATTTAATTTACATATCAATTCCACAAAACAGACCCAATTATTCACATTTTACAAATGAAAAAGCCAAGGTTCTGAAGGATAACTTTTTGTTTAAAAAATTTTTATATTATGCTTGATTTACAATTTCTGTCAATTTCTGCTGTACAGAAAAGTGACCCAGTAATATATATATATATATATATATATATATATATTCTTTTTTTTCACATTATCCTCCATCATGTTCCATCACAGAGCAATCAGATATAGTTCCTTGGGCTATACAGCATAATCCCATTGCTTATCCATTCCAAATGCAATAGTTTGCATCTGCTAACCCAAACCCCCACTCCCTTCCACTCCCTTCCCCTCCCTGTTGGCAACAAATCTATCCTCCATGTGGAAGGATAACTTCTGAATTAAATAGCTACTAAGTGATGAAGTTTGTTTTTTTGCTGGTTGTTTTTGCTTTTTAGGGCTGCGCCCACTGCAAATGGAAGTTCCCAGGCGAGGAAGTAAATCGGAGCTGCAGCTGCCATCCTGCACCATAGCCACAGCTACGTGGACTCTGAGCCACAGGTCACGGCAACACTGGACCCTTAACTCACTGATGAGGCCAGGGATAGAACCTGCATCTTCATGGATACTAGTTGCGTTTGTTTCCATGATGCCACAACAGGAAGTCCCTGGAGTTCATATTTGAACCTGGACCTAACACCAGAGCAGAGCTACTAGGCCCTCCTTCCCACCCTCATGACCTTGCTAAAGTTTGAGAATGAATAGTGGGAGTGCCCTTTTCCCTTGGAGGCAAAACAAGACTGTTCAGCTTTCTCTGAATCACTGTTCTGTAGTTTATTTTTTCATAGACTGCCATAAAGCACGCAGATTCATTTCCTGGAGGGCACTTATGTTTCTCACCATGCGTACTATTCAAAGAATCACTCTTTTGAAAATGACTGAGCACTGTCTGTTAGCAGTCTCTTCCTGTGATCCTGTTAGCTCTCCTTTCTACTCTTCTACTGCCTAGTGCTGTTTTTTTTTTTTTTCTAAAAAATATGGCCTATATTATACTTGACCAGATATATAAGCAGGGGACACCTGAAACGAGCTGCCATAGAGCATGGCTTAGAGTTCAGAATCTTTCTTAGTAAGTCAAGAACATTTTGAATCTTCGCTTTCCTTAGTGTTCCCAGCTATAACGGGCTAAAGACATATGTATGTATATACACATACATAAATATAAAACAGTTTTTTTGATATGTAACTCACATATTTTCATGCCATAAAATTCATCCTTTGAAATTGTATAACTTGATGATTTTTAGTGTATTCACAGAGCTGGGAAACCATAACTACTATTGTTTTCACATTTGCAATTTTATTGAAGCATAGTTGACTTAACACTGTTTGATAATTTGCTGTACAGCAAGTGATTCATTTATACATACATCCATTCTCTTTCAGATTCTTTTCTCAAATATGTTATCACAGAATATTGCATACAGTTCTCTGTGCTATATAGCAGGTCCCCATTGGCCGTCGTTCCATATACTTCAGGATGCATATGCCAATCCCAACCCCCCAGTCCATCTCTTCCCTAACCCACCTGTCCCCTTTGGTAACCATAGTTTGTTTTCAAAGTCTGTGAGTCTGTTTCTGCTCTGCAAATAATTTCATTTGTATCCTTTTTTTTTTTTTTTAAGATGCCATGTGTAAGTGATATCACATGTTTGTCTTTCACTGTCTGACTAACTTCACTTAGTATGATAATCTCTAGGTCCATCCATGTTGCTGAAAATGGCATTGTTTCATTCTTTTTTATGGCTGAGTAATATTCCATAATATATGTATATACCACATCTTCTTTAACCATTCCTCTGTCGATGGACATTCTATTACATGTTAGAGAATTTCATCAATCCAAATAGAAAGCTCATCCATCAGCAGTCACACACCATTCTTCCCTTTTCCACCTCCCATCTCACCTACCCATGTCCTAGCCCCCAGACAACCCATATGGAATCTATTTTCTATCATTATAGATATTATATGATATGTGGTCTTTGGTGCTTTGGTAACTGCTTTTTTTTCCACTTAGTATAATGTTTTCAAGGTCCCTCCATGTTGTACCATGAATTAGTACTTCATTTCTTTAAATGGCCAAATGATATTTCATTTTGTGGATGTACCACTTTTGTTTATTGACTTGTCTGTTGATGGACATTTGAATTGTTTTGATTTTTTTGGTTGTTATGCATAAAGCTACTATTATATTTGTATACAAGTTTTTTTGTGCGTGTGGATATATTATGCCCTTAGGCATATGTCTAATATTTAAGTATTCCATATTATCTATATCTTAGGACTATAGTTGCTAGATCATGTAGTAACTCTTATATTTAACCCTTCCAGGAAGAGCCAAACTTTTCCAAAATGTTTGCACCATTGATCATACCACCAGCAATGTATAAAGATTCCTAAAAATTTCTATACGTTCTGGGATATACTTGTTTTTGTCTGTTTTTGTTTAGTTATCCTAAGGGTTGTGAAGTGTTATCCCATTGTTTGTTTGATTTGCAGTTCCCTAGTGACCAATGGTGGCAAGCATCTTATATGCTTATTGGCCATTTGTTTATCTTTGGAGAAATGTCTGTTTAAATCCCATGCTCAATATTTAATCAGGTTGCCTTTAGTTGTCTAGTTATTAGAATTCTTAATAT
This sequence comes from Phacochoerus africanus, assembly GCF_016906955.1. NCBI lineage: Eukaryota > Metazoa > Chordata > Mammalia > Artiodactyla > Suidae > Phacochoerus > Phacochoerus africanus. Next base: position 86,566,980 of record NC_062549.1, read on the forward strand.
ATTCTGAATACAAATATCTTATCTGGTTATAAATCCTTTATGTGATATATGGCTTTTAAGTATTTTCTCTTGTTCTTTGGATTATTTTTCCTCTTAATGATATCCTTTGATATATATATTTAAATTTTTTTTTTTGTCTTTTTGCTATTTCTTTGGGCCGCTCCCGCGGCATATGGAGGTTCCCAGGCTAGGGGTCGAATCGGAGCTGTAGCCACCGGCCTACGCCAGAGCCACAGCAACGCGGGATCCGAGCCGCGTCTGCAACCTACACCACAGCTCACGGCAACGCCGGATCCTTAACCCACTGAGCAAGGCCAGGGACCGAACCCGCAACCTCATGGTTCCTAGTTGGATTCGTTAACCACTGTGCCATGACGGGAACTCCTATATATTTAAGTTTAATGTAATTGTTGAATAGTTGGGTTTTGTGTCATTTTTGTTTCTCTTTAACTTTGTTCTTTGTTTCTATTTTACTTATTTCCTGTTTTGTTTGAAAAAATTGAATAATTATGTGATTTAATTTTATTTCTTTTATTGCCTTATTAATTATACTTCTTTATTTTAGTTTTTAGTTGTTGCTCTATTATTTACAATATCGTCTTTAACTGTTCATACTCTAATTTCAATTATTATACCAGGTAACATATAATGGAAAACTTTTACAATATTGCCTTATTTCAAACATTAATTTCTTTGTTTTTGATTTCATACTTTTAACTTCTTCATATGTGATAAATATCGAAATATATTATTTTTTAAGTAATCAATTGTTATTTGAAAAAATTTGAACACTTTTCAGTGTTTTGTATTTACCTACATAGCCACAATTTCTGGAGTTTTTTTTTTACATTGAAGTATAGTTGATTTACAATGTTTCAGTCATACATCAAAATGACTCAATGGCATATATACGTATATATTCTTTTTCAGATTTTTTCCATTATACATTATTGCAAGATGTTGAATATAGTTTCCTATGCAATAAGTAGGTCCTAGTTGCTTATCTATTTTATATATAGTAATGTGTATTTATTAATTCCAAATCCCCACCTCTGGCATTCTTCATTTCACTTTGAGCAGATAAGAGTTTCTATCTGGTATCATTTTCTTTCTGAACTTCCGTTTGACATTCTTTTTTTTTTTTTTTTTTTTTTTGTCTTTTCTAGGGCTGTACCTGTGCATATGGAAGTTCCAAGACTAGGGGTCCAATTGGAGGTGCAGCTGCTAGCCTATGGCAGAGCCACAGCAATGCCAGATCCTTAACCCAGTAAGTGAGGCCAGGGATCGAACCCGCAACCTCATCGTTCCTAGTCGGATTCGTTTACCACTGAACCACGATGGGAACTCCTCGTTTGGCATTCTTTCTTAACCTTCTTGTATTGTTGACCTGAAGGGAGGAATTCTTTCAGATGTATTTGTCTGAAAAGCTTTATTTTACTTTCATTTTTTGAGGGATATTTTCAAAGGTATAGCATTTTAGTTGATAAGCTTTTATTTTTTAACTTTTAGTACTTTAAGATGTCATTCTTTTCTGGTTTGCATTTTTATTTTCTATTTGGAAGTAAGTAGTAATTCTTACTTTGTTACCCTGTACATGTACATTATAGGTCTTTTTTCCCCTTGGCTGTTTTTTTTTTTTTTTTTTTCTTTTTTAAGAATAAAGGGGAATTTTACTTGAGCCAAATGGAGGACCAAAGCTCAGGATCCCCTGGCTCTTTTACGATTTTTCTCTTTCTCACTGGTTTTCAGTATGGTTGTGATTTGATTGTGATATATCTTTATGTAATTTTAATTGTGTTTATTTTGCTTGATATTTATTAAGCTTCATATATCCGAGAGTTTATAATAAATCAAATAGACATGCATTCTGTCTTGAGGGTTTTGGTGTGGTGGGGAGTCTAATAAGCAAGCATACAAGGATATACACATGTATGCATTGTAATAAGAGCTATGAAAGAGATGAAGATGCCATAGAATAAGGATGGGGGACTTGAAGGAAATGTGCAAAAATATATCTGATATTTAAGGCATTTAAACAGAGACCTAAAGAAACTAATGAGTTAGTCATGTGTGAGAACTAGAAAAAAGTATTGCAGACAGAAGATATGATATTCTTTGAGGCAGCAAGAGAACTTTATGTGTTCAAGGAAGTAGAAAGAGGCAAAGAGGAGAAAGAATATTGGATGAAGGGAGAGTGACCCTAAATGAGGTGGAGAGTTGGGTTGGAGTCTGATTATGCAGGGTTTATAAAGAGTAAAAAATTGGTGAGTTATTTGGAAACTTTTAAATTTAAATTTTCTACTGTGTGAGACATAGTATTTAGGAGAACAAGAGTAGAATGTACAAGAACCATAAAGAAAATATTTTAGTAACTTAAGAAGGAGAATTCAGTAGTCGAAATGAAGGCAGTAGAAATTGACAGAAGTGGGTAGATTCCAATTATATTTTAAAAGAGAAACTATAGAACTTGATGATCTATGGAAGTTTGGCATGATGCAGAAGGCTAAGTCAAGGGTGAAACCAAGTTTCTCTCTTGAGCAACTGATTGTTGGTTCTGCTATGTACTGAGATGAGAAATATTGAAAGAAAAATAGACATGGGGGAGGAAGGAGGTTACTGAGGGATTCAAATTGGCAAATATTGAGTTTTAGGAAGCCATGAGACTTCAAGGTGAAGATATTGTGTAACTTATTGGTTATACAAGAAAACACACAGGAGCTGTATTGCTGAGAATATATTTAAAGCCATGTGAATGGGGGGCACACATAGGTCATGTAGAAAGAAATTAGAAGAATAAGGTCCAGGTTCTAGTGCTCACAAATTTTGGCTATTTTTTAATTTTTATTTTTTAATGATTTTTATTTTTTCCACTATAATTGGTTTACAGTGTTCTGTCAATTTTCTACTGTACAACAAAGTGACCCATTCACACACACACACACACACACACACACACACATTCTTTTTCTCACATTATCCTCCATCATGCTCCATCACAAGTGACTAGATATAGTTCCCAGTGCTATACAGCAGGATCACATTGCTTATTCACTGCAATCTATTAACCCCAGGTTCCCAGTCCATCCCACTCCCTCCTCCTTCCCCTTGGCAACCACACATCTGTTCTCAATTCCATGAGTTTCTTTTCTGTGGAAAGATTCATTTGTGCCATATATTATATTCCAGATATAAGTGATATCATATGGTATTTGTCTTTCTCTTTCTGACTTACTTCACTCAGGATGAGAATCTCTAGTTCCATCTGTGTTGCTGCAAATGGCATTATTTTGTTCTTTTTTATGGCTGAATAGTATTCCATTGTGTATATACACCACATTTTCTTAATCCATTCATCTGTCGATGGACATTTAAGTTGTTTCTATGTCTTGGCTATTGTGAATAGTGCTTCAATGGACATACAGGTGCATGTGTCTTTTTCAAGGAAAGTTTTGTCTGGATATCTGCCCAAGAATGGGATTGCTGGCTTATGTAGTAGTTCTAAATTTAGTTTTCTGAGGTACCTCCATATTGTTTTCCATAGCGGTTATACCAATTTACATTCCCACCAACAATGTAGGAGGGTTCCCTTTTCTCCACACCCTGTTCAGAATTTGTTATTTGTGAATTTATTAATGATGGCCATTCTGACTGGTGTGAAGTGGTATTTCATAGTAGTTTTGATTTGCATTTCTCTAATAATTAGTGATGTTGAGCATTTTTTCATGTGCTTATTGGCCATTTGTATATCTTTGGAGAAATGTCTATTCAGGTCTTTTGCCCATTTTTCAATCGGGTTGTTGGTTTTTTGCTGTTGATTTTTTTTTTTTTTTGCTTTTTTAGGGCTGTCCCTGTGGCATATGAAGGTTCCCAGGAGGCTAGGGGCTGAATCAGAGCTACAGCTGGTGGCCTACACCACAGCCACAGCAATGCAGGGTCTGAGCCACGTCTGCAAACTATACCACAGCTCACGGCAACACTGGATCTTTAACCTACTAAGCAAGGCCAGGGATCAAACCCAGAACCTCGTTGTTATTAGTTGGATTCATTTCCGCTGATCCACAATGGGAAATCCTGCTGTTGACTTATATTTGTAGTTTGTATATTTTAGAGATTAAGCCCTTGTCATTTGCATCATTTGAAACTATTTTCTCCCATTCCATATGTTGTCTTTTTTTTTTTTTTCTTTATGGTTTCCTTTGCTGTGCAAAAGCTTGTCAATTTGATCAGGTCATTGGTTTATTTTTGCTTTTATTTCTGTTGCCTTGGGAGACTTTCCTAAGAAAACATTTGTAATGTTGCCTCATTGAGTCAGGCATGGTCACATGACTTGCTTAGGTCAACGGAATATGAACAGAAGTGACATTGGCCATTCTTGAGCAGCAGCTTTAAGAACCATCTTATGACTCTGCCTCCTTCCTCCCCGCCTCCCTTTTTTCCCCTACAAACCCAATATATTTCATACAGGGACAGCTCCTTAAGACTAAATTCTGAACATATAGAGTAGAGCTGCTGCTTACCAGTATGTGATATTTCACACGAGAAAAGAACTAAGTCTTACTGTTGTTTTAAGATGCTGAGATGTTGAGATTGTTTGTTACTGACACTTAAGCAAAAAATGACTAATATAGGAGTTTCCATCATGGCTCAGAGGAAATGAATATGACTATTATCCATGAGGATGCAGGTTTGATCCCTGGCCTTGTTCAGTGGGCTAAGGATCTGGCACTGCTATGAGCTGTGCTGTAGGCCAGGGCCTACAGCTCCAAATCAATCCCTAGCCTGGGAACCTCTATATGCCACTAATGTGGTCCAAAAAAAAAAAAAATACTAATACAGATAGAATGTCTGACATGGAGTGGAGGAAATGGTCTTTGGAGATGAAAAGTTCAAGGACCTTAAATGTCAAGGTTTTGTGATGACAGAGTTACCAGCTGAATATTGAAATTGCCACATACAAAGACTAGAGTTAAATTGGAAAGAGATACTGTGAGCAAGGAGTTAGACATTTCAATGAATGAGGGCACATTAACAGGATATTTGTAGAAATAAAAAGTAAGGTAGCATGATTTCTTAGAGAAGGAGGGACTTCTCTGAGAAAAACAGAAATGAAATTATAAAGAACAAGAAAAATGAATCTTAACACCTGGTCTGCTAGGAGAAACTGAAGAAGCTTATGTCAGAATAGATGGTAGAGAAGGTAGGGACTTTGGAATATGGTTATTTTCAATGTAAAATGCAGTTTCCCAAAGAGGATAGGAAAGGACATTGGGTCATTTGAGGGAGTTGGTTGTTTACAGAATGACATTCCAGAGGCAGTGAAAATGTGGGCAAGCAGGAGGAGTGAAGGATTGGGTCAGACTAGCAAATATGCATATAATATGTGATGTAGACTTTGAGTGATGAATAGCCTAGGAGGCCTGTCTGCTGGTCCTGACTGAGGTCATCAGGAATGGGAGTTTTGACGGAGAAGTAAGGGTGGGAGGCTGGTTCCAGTATTGTGGTTCTGAATGCTTCCCCTGGTGCTATAGTGGTGTCCAGGAAAATGCTCCCGCACATTGTAGTCTACTTTTAATAATGACTTATATGATTTATTAAGAAGACAGACTCACAGAAATTTCCCCCTTTCCTTTCAATCTCTCTCCCACCTCACATTCCTACCTCTAGATATTACTGTTTCTAGTATCCTGTAACAGAGTTTCTTCAGGATTCACTCTCCCATGTGGCACTAAGTCATTCAGCAATATTTTCTTCTTTGCATGAATTCCCTTTAACAATGGGACTTCCAAAGCCATACAAGTTCTTTGAAAGAAGAATATGTGGTCATAGATTGTCCAGTGTCCTGTAAATTACTCTATAGAACACTGTGTACAGCATTGGTTTTTCTAACTCTGGCATTCCCTATGGATAAAGACAGAATTTGGGAACCTCAAGAGATATTATTAGCTGACTATTCCAGAATATTAATAAAATGATCATTTTATTATCATCATAGCATGTAACATTTTGTACTTTTTCATTACGGTAGAGATTGCTTGCTAAAGTTGGGAATACAAAAAAAAACAAAACAAAACACATTAATAATTAAACCAAAATGGGAGTAATTGCCCTTGCATGAGCAATTGCTTGTTTATTAAATTGCTTACTCTGTGAGCATTGTTCAGTGCTCAAACACTGAAGTAGCAGTCATTAAGACTGCTAAAATGATAGTCCCTATTTATTTAGCACCTTCTACACAATGACATCAAATAAGTAAATCAAATTTTGAACATGTTATAGAAATAAACTTTGACCTTGAGGTCTTTGAATGGATTTCTGCCTTGATCATTTCACATTGTTTATCTTATTGAAGCCAGATGACTGTTGGGTTGCATTGACAAAACTTTGATTTTTTTTTTTTTGTCTTTTTGCCTTTTCTAGGGCCCCTCCTACGGCATATGGAGGTTCCCAGGCTAAGGGTCTAATCAGAACTGTAGCCCCCTGCCTACACCACAGCCACAGCAAGACGGGACCCGAGCTGCGTCTGCAATCTATACCACAGCTCATGGCAAGCCCGGATCCTTAACCCACTGAGCGAGGCCAGGGATTGAACCTGCAACCTCATGGTTACTAGTCGGATTCGTTAACCACTGTGCCACGATGGGAACTCCAAAAATTTTGCTTCTTGATGGCTTCCATTTTTAAGGTGAAGAAATATAATTTATAGGAGTTCCCGTCGTGGCGCAGTGGTTAACGAATCCGACTAGGAACCATGAGGTTGCGGGTTCGGTCCCTGCCCTTGCTCAGTGGGTTAACGATCCGGCATTGCCGTGAGCTGTGGTGTAGGTTGCAGATGCGTCTCGGATCCCGCGTTGCTGTGGCTCTGGCGTAGGCCAGTGGCTACAGCTCCGACTGGACCCCTAGCCTGGGAATCTCCATATGCCGAGGGAGCGGCCCAAGAAATAGCAAAAAGACAAAAAAAAAAAAGAAATATAATTTATAAACATTAGTTGGATTTCAACAGCAGAATGAAGAAATTGGAAAATCTACTATTTTCTAAAGCAAGGCTTCCCCTCAGTAGATTAAGAGCTTAGTAAGAAACTCAGAGTCTCCACTTGTGCTGCTGGTTGGGAATCGGCCTCTTTCTCCACTGACACCATGGTTGAAATTTGCAGAAGGGAGAAAATGCAAAATGACCATGATGGTGATGGAGAAAATCATGATGATAATAGTAGCCATCTTTATTGAATGTCCCTTTTATTTCAGATACTTTATATTAGTTTTCTGTTTTCTCACAAAACCCCTGCAAAGTGGGCTTTATTATCCCTATTTTGCAGATGCAGGATCTGAGACTCAGTGAGGTGATAAAACCTATTCCCAAATCACACAACCACTTGTACCGGGCTGAGTCAGGATCCAGATATAAAACTCTCAACATCTTGCTGACTCGCAACCACAAAAGTTTGTTATAACCTTCAGCACTGTACGGATGCTATTATTATTTTCTCACCCTTTTTTTTTTTTTTTTTGTCAGGGAAATAAAAAGTTGCCTCTTTGTAACAAAGTATTTATTAAAACTGTCATAATCATAATAACACTCCATGCTTATTATTTCTGTTGATTGTCACCAAAAGCCCATGAGGTAGGCATTACTGTCACCCTTAAAACTGATTGGGAGCTTGGGGTTAATAGATGCAAACTATTGCCTTTGGAATGGATTAGCAATGGGATCCTGCTGTGTAGCACTCAGAACTATGTCTAGTCACTAATCATGGAGCATGAGAAAAAAGAATGTATACATCTATGTGTAACTGGGTCACCATGCTTTAAAGTAAAAAAAAAATACAATGTATTGGGGAAATAAATATATTAAGAAAAAAACAAGAAAGCAAAAAAACAAACCCCTGAAATTCAAGGAATTTATATAACCTACTGAAGACCACATGGCCACTAAGTGACAATGCTGGTAATTTTACTCAAGTTTTCTAACTCCACATATGCCTTCCACTGTGCCATTAGCTCTCTCAAATGATTTCTGTATAGCAGATTACAGTTTACAAAGTCCTTTAATCATATTATTTAATTTGAGTTTATTGATGCTTCATGCTAGAATTTTATTCAATATTATATTTTTTAAATTTTTAAATATTTTATTGAAGTATCATTGATTGACAATGTAGTGATAATTTCTGCTGCACAACAAAATGATTCAGTTATACACATACACATATCCATTCTTTTTTTTAATTTTTAATTTTTTTATGACCACACCTGTGGCACATGGAAATTCTAAGGCTAGGAGTCAAATCAGAGCAGCAGCTGCTGGCTGATGCCATAGCCATCTTGGAACAGCGGATCCAAGCTGCAACACCATATCTGAGCCACATCTGTGACCCATGTCACAGTTTATGGCAACACTGGATACCCATTGAGCAAGGTTGGGCATCAAACCCACATCCTCACAGACACAATGTCAGGTTCTTAGCCCACTGAACTGCAGTGGGAACTCCAAAATATCCATTCTTTTTCAAATTCTTTTCCCATATAGATTATCAGAGAATATTGGGTAGAGTTCCCTGTGCTCTACAGCAGGTCCCTGTTGGCCAATCATTCCATATACCACAGCGTGCATATGCCAGTCCTAAACCCCCAGTCCATCCCTTCCCCCTACCTGTCCCATTTGGCAACCGTAAGTTTGTTTTCAAAGTCTGTGGGTGTGTTTCTGTTCTGCAGATAAGTTCAATTGTATATTATAAATTTTATAAGATTGTTCTAGGATGTATCTAAAATTGATTCTTATGGTATGAAGTTAGGTCATTTTAGAAGTCTGTCTCTGTCTGTCCAATACAAGATTAGTGTAGTCCCCAAATGAGTGCCAACAAATATCTTTTAGAAAAAAAGTTACATGTTAGGAAACAAAAATGTCAGTCTTATATGTGTCATGGAGGCATTGAGAATATCAGAAGAGTAATGTACCCCCCCCATTCCTCCTTTTCCCTGTCTTTAGAATAAGGGTGGGGCTCCAGTGGTTTTTCTCTCTCTCTTCTGGATTGTAGCCTGAGATCATTTAGCTGTGAAGAAATAGAGCTGTGACTTGAATCCAGGCCTCTAATCCTGAAGCGAATATTCCCATCCAGTATGTTATGCAGCTTCCCTAAAGTCTTTTATATCCATCCTTCAAGTTTTTTACCACAACACTCTCTCTGGGTAAAATGCTTCCTATCTCCTTGTCTTCTCTCCCAAACCATTTGATAAATATTTGTTCATATTTCACAATCCAGCTCCAATATGACTTCATTTCTTCAACCACATTTATCAACTACTCACCATATGCTAGTGATGATGCTACTGTTGAGAAAGACAGTTTCTGGCCAGAGAAAGAAGTAGTCTAAGGGGGAAGACAGACAATTAGGCCAACAGTAATGTGATTAACAGCACAGGAAAGGAAACCAGGAAATGAAGACACCAGCACTGCTCGAGGTCCCATTGTGATTAGATCACGAAAATTTAAACCATGACAATAGCACCCACAGCAAATCAGATCCTCTAAAATATATCCGGCTCAATATATAATCGTGTAAGTTCCTCAGATTCCTAGAGTGTTAGGAACCCAGTAACATCAGCCTATCGGTGTTATTTTAATGAACCATAAATAGTCACATTTTGACTGTGGGCATAATCAGATTCTTCCATGCAGGTTATAATCCTGGTGAGTTAAGTTTCTCTACCTTTTTGTTTTCACTATCTTCTGACCTCCACAGTGCACTTCCACTTTTTGTAATGACAGAAGGGTCCACCTCATGCCCGCATTAGTTTTACTATCCATGTTGGAGACCCACGTGATGATCACACCTTGAGACACCTGAACTCCATGTCACCAAGAGCAGTTATCATCATTCTAGCGTAAATATGCCGGAGCAGGTCACCATACAAACCTATCTTATCATCACTCAGAATTCATTCACCACCAGGGTCTTCACAATGAGAACTCGCCATCACTTTGTAGCCCTCTTTCCTTCTATTTCACAGATTTGTCATTGCTAAACCCGACCTCCACTCTTTGTCCCTCCAGACTGGGTATCTGTTCTAGTCACAGGACATTAGGCTTGTCACATAAAGTTTTAGACCCCCAGCATCCTTGTATATATAATAGGGTCATGCTACCGTCTTGAGGAGCTGCTAAAAATTTGCTTTGATAAACCGCAAAAGTGCTTCTGAGTTTTTTCACCATTTGGTTTGTACAACTTCTATGACATTCACTGTCCACTGCTTTGTAGCAGGATAGCGTGTCAATCGCATTTGTCTCCTATTGCATTTTAAACCCAAGAAGGAATATATCTAATCTACGCCTCTCATGAACTCATGACAAATAATAGATGATAAACAGGTAAGATACTATAAAGTTTTTAATTTTTAATTTTTTTGTTTGTCATTTTAGGGCTATACTCATGGCATATGGAAATTCCCGGGCTAGGGGTTGAATCGGAGCTGCAGCTACTGGTCTATGCCATAGCTACAACAATGCCAGATCTGAGCCGCTTCTGCAACCTATAGTGCAGGTTACAGAAACACTGGATCCTTAACCCACTGAGTGGGGCCAGGGATGAAACCTTGTCCTCATGGATATTAGTTTGTTATGGCTGAGCCACAGTGGGAACTCCTACAGTAAAATTTGTAATGAAGGAAATGCATTTTTTTTGTCCTTAAATCATCCTTGATATTCCATTTTAACACCCCCTTCCTTCTTTGCTGAAAGGATTGTTTTAATATGTGCAGTCAGATTAAGATAAATTTGCCCTGAATTTATTCCCCTGCTGCTCAGAACCTACTTCCTCCTGCATGTCTCTGACTTAATATCCAACAAAAGCCTTTTAACGATCAGAATTGGAGCTGCAGTTCCTGCAACTGCCTTGGGTTGGGGATTCAATGAGACTGTCTCACAGCTACAGTGACCTTGATAGGCTTTTTATTTTTTCCATGAAATCTACCACCTGTCCTCATTTACCTCTATACCATCCCCATGTAGGGACATGAAGCCCCGGTCCGGAGAAAGACTGCCAGAGATGTGAAATTCTCCTGGCAGTTTTTTAATGTGCCATGGCTTCATTCCCTTTGGCCAGCCAGTTTAACATTTAATAAACAGTTGTTCAGTACATGTTATTTGCAAAGAACAGTGTCCATATAAGGGGAAAAAAAAGGAACTGGGATTTCATTAGATGTGCATGCTTACAAAAATTTGACTTGAGAAGAATTTCTGTCCTATGTGTCCTCATTATTAAGTTAGTAAGCTAGACAGGATAATATATCCACATTTTGTATAATATCAGGGTTCCCAAGACCGGGAAATAAGGAAGCTGGACACAACTCTCTCTCAAACCTCTTCCAGTCCTAAGAGACTGGAAAATCCCCTATTGGAATTAGGGATCATCCATGAATTAAACCATCTATTCCAAAGACTGAAATTTGTTTCAAGGAAGATGCACCCGATCATCACTGGTCTCTCCAGACCCACAGTTCCTGCAGACCTGAGGATAATTATTATGAAGGATGATAACCAAACATTATGATCATGTCTGCGCGTGGTCAGTGAATCAAACCAAATTGGGAGTTTAGTCATGATTGATTTTCTTGGCATCCTGCGAGGTGATGACTGTTTTATAGGAGCAAATGAGTGGTTTTGTGAGTGGTGGCGCCATGTATTCCCAGCCAAACTGGTGACTGTGTCTGCCACCTGGGGTTTTGATGGCAGGAAGCTGTGTCCTGGTGTCTGGCCAGCTGACTCAGCCACAGCCTGGACCCTGAGCCAATGATATTCCCCAAAAGATGGTATCAAACCTCCCCTCTGGTCCAACCTATGAGAGTCTCAGGAAAACCTGTGCTCATCTGCATGTTCCTCTACTTTCTAGCCATATTGGCTTAGGACAAATCGTTTACTTTCTGTTAGTGTCTGTTTCTTCATATGTAATATGGGGAAAATATCTACTTCACAGTGTTGCAGTGAGAATTATAGGAAATTTAAAGCTCCTACAGCATAGAGGAGGGCTCCAGTAAATGTTATTTTCCTTTTGCCATGTCACGCTTTCCTCATCCATAGCTGTCATGCCCCTTGGCACAGCTGGCATCTGAACATTTAATTGTGACAGTTATTCACTGGGGCAAAAACATATCCTGGGCTCATTCGTACCCTCTATCTACCATGCTGTACCCGCACAGCTGAACCTCCCGGAGTAAAGCACACAGTCATGCTGCCTGACTTTATACTCATGACCACTCAGCATCAACGGGTTGCAGGCTGCCACGCAGACCCATTCCACTCACTCTTTTGCTCTTCTACATGACAGCTGCATGTAGTCCCTCTCTTCTCCAACCTCCATCATTCCCCCCCCCCCGGTCTCCCATCTTCCTATTCCAATGGGAAAATTGAGGCACTCACAGATGACCCCACAAGCCTGCCCCCATAGCACCTGTGTATCTACTGGCACCTATGCTCACAGACGCAATCTTTTTTTTTTATTTGTGTGGATGAACTGTCTTCACTGCATCCATGGCCATCTCTTCCCGTAGGCAAAAACTTTGATCCCTCCCTATTGATTCCCAGTAAGTCTTCTCTCTTTCTCTTGTATCAACACATTTTCTCTCTCTGTTGGATCTTTCTCAACATAAACATGCTTTTATTTCTCCTATCTAAAAACAAAAATTGTCTTTCACTTTACTTACCCCTCAACCAGGATCCTACTTCTTGGCTTATTTGAAATGCAAATAAAAACGACAATAAGGTATTAACTCACACCAGTTAGAATGGTCATCATCAAAAAGAGAACAAATAATATATACTGGAGAGGATGTGGAGAAAAGGGAGCCCTGGTAGGAATGTAAATTGGTACAGCCACTATGAAAAACAGAATAGAGTTTTCTTAAAAACTAAAAACAGAGCTACCATATGATCCAACACTCCCACCCCTGGGTATACATCTGGAAAAAATAAAAACTTTAATTTGAAAAGATACCCCCCCCCCCATTCATACAGCACTACTTACAATAGCTAAGACATGGGAAAAACCCAAGTGCTCACCAACAGACAATAGACTTAAAAAGAGGTAGTGGAATATTAGTCATAAAAAAGAATAAAATATTACCATTTGCAGCAACATGGATGGACCTAGAGAATATTCTACAAAGTGAAGTAAGTCAGAGAAAGACAAATACTATATGATGTCACTTATATATGTAATATAAGAAATAACACAAATGAATCTATATATGAAACAGAAACAGACTCACAGAACACAGAAAACAAACTTGAGGCTTCCAGAAGGGAAAGAGAGGGGGCATATAATAGTTTGTATCTGTTAATCTCATCTTCTGACAGAGATTAACAGATAAAAACAATTATACATTAAATAATAAGCAACAAGGATTTACTGTATAGCATAAGGAATTATATTCAGTATCTTATAATAACCTGTAATGGATTGTACTCTGAAAAAATATGTATAGCTGAATCACTATGCTATATACCTGAAACATAATATGGCATATAAACTATACCTCAACAAAAAGTATTTGTCTTGTCTTTGCTGTTTCACTTTTTTTTCCATTCTCGTTTAAACTCACTGCATCAAGCTTTTGACATCATTTCTGCCTCGAAGTAATTTGTCATGGTTACCAGTAATGTCTGTGTTACTAAGTCTAGAAGATATTGTGTGGTCTTCATCTTATCTGATCTTCCAGCAGCGTTTAATACAGGGATCATTTCCTCTTCCCACAAATACCTTCTTCTCCATGTTACTTCTGGGTCTTTCAGATTTTCTTCAGCCTCACTGATCACTACTGTGTCTCTTTACTTGTACTTCCTCTTTTCCTCAAACACTTAGGAGTGCCCTTAATACAGCAACTTCATCGTCCCAGTTGCTGAGGTCAAATGTTTTGGAATCACTTTCTTTCACTCCCTATAAATCCTGTTGGTTCTATCTACAAAATATATCTAAAATCTGACTTCTCAACACCTCCTGCTACCTTCCTGTCCAAGCCACCACAGTCTCTTCTCTGAATTGTTGCATTCATCTCCAAACTGACCTTCTTGCTTCTTCTGTCCATCTACCAACTAGTCTTATCAGAGCAGCCAGAGTGACCTGGTTAAAGTGGATGACAGACTGTTTCATAGGATGATTATCTCATATTGTCTCCCCGTCATCCAATGGCTCCCACCTCATACAAAGTCAAATCCAGAGTCCTTACAGTGGTCCACAAGGCTATTCATACATGATATGGATCTCAATTGGTTGGGGTCATTGATGTCTTCACGTTGTCGTATCCAGTGATGTGTCCTTGGTCCTCATCTTTATATGTCAGCAGCATTTGCCTCAATTGATCTTTACCTTAAAAAAATGCTTTCCACACTTGGCTTTTGCAATACATATTTTCTTGGTTTACTGCTGGGCTAACTGGTGGCTTCAAATCAGTTTTCATTGCTTCATCCTCCTCCTGTCTCCTTGATGTTGTGATACACCAGCACTTGTATTGGAATGTTTTCTTCTTCTCTCTTATTTTCTATTTCCACAGCTTTAAATATCATTTGTAGGCTCGTGCCTCTCAAGTTGGTGGCTCCAGTGCTGGGCTCCAGGTATTGTCTATCCTACTTCTATTCTACTTCTGGGTGTCTAAAATTCATCTCTAACAGAATATATACAAAAGACATGTTTTGAGTTTCAAACCTAAACTCCTGTCCCCTGCTTAGAGTTCCCCATCTTAGTAAGTGATACCATTTTCTGTGGGTGCTTAGGCTAAAGACCAGGAGAAATTAATGTTTCACCTTTTTTTTTTTCCTCATCATACATCCAAAGCATTAGCAAATACTGTCTAGTCTATATTTGAAATGTATATCCTAAATCTGACATTGTTTAAATAAAAGAAAGAAAGGATGAATGAATAGGTGGATGAATGGACAGAAAGATATGGTCCTAATTTTTAACCTCTTTCTATATTCTCTCGGAAATTGCTCTTAAAAAGCCCAGTAGAATATAAAATGAAGGACTCACTTTCTGGGATATCCCACATTAATTCAGGAGATTCTACTGTATATACCAGGTGCCCAGCTAATATTTATTAATTTCAGAAAAGAAGTATTATCAAGCTACAAATAGTGAATGGACAATATAATGTAATTTTTGTGGCTCAAATGTGTCACAAAAAATGCTGGAATAAAACCCCCAATCAATTTAGAGAAACAGTCATGCCTATTTTATAGCCAAGGGAAACAAAACAATGAAAAGCAGAGTGACTTGTATAAAATATGGTAAGGAGTCACTTAGTTGTAATGGACAAGAGTGGACTACGTGGGGAGCAATTTCGACAATGTGGGTAAAATATAGGGACATTTCGCCTATACCATAGGTGTGTTTGAAGGAAAGATGCCTACAAAGCAGATGTCTGTAAAGATATTATATTTTACTTTGAGCTTTATTATTCAACTAGAAATATGTTATTACAGAACAGACTATCTAATGGATTTATTGAATAGTCAAGTCTCAAATGCATCCCTTTTCTATTATTACAAATTTATGGGGGAATATAAGATTTACAAAGATAGAGTTTAAATAATATTTAAGTCTACTGCTTGTTTAAAATTGTATTGGGAATGCTTTTGGGAAAATCTGACTTAAGTAAACTTAACAGTTTCCTATGTTAGTCATTTTCAGAGTCCCTAATATGGTTATGAATACTAAAAATGATGAAGAAGGAGATACAACCTACAGTATTTCCACAATAATTTGATCAAGTAATCTCTTTTTATTTAGCACAGATTTATTTCTTGAGGCACATTAGTTTTTCGTGAAGGGAAGTTGGAAAACTGTCCCTAATTAACAATTTCCTGGAGGGCTAGTCTTAATCCCCAACATACTTTTTTTCTCCTTTGTTTTTTAAAATGGCTGGACTCTGGGCATATGGAAGTTCCCAGGCCAGGAAGTGACTCCTAGATGCAGCTGTGACCTATGCCGCAGCTGTGGCAATGCCACATCCTTTAAATCACTGCGCCAGGCTGAGGATTGAAACCTCGCCTGGGCAGCGACCTGAGCCGTTGCAGTTGGCCTCTTAACCCACTGAGCCATGGTAGGTACTCACTCTCCTTCTTTAATTAAGTTATCTATAGTTCAATTCCATGTCATCCTAATATCCTGAATCTTATAAGAAAGTACTCTCCAATCCATTATGTAAGGCAATCTAACTTGAGAATACTATTAATTCCAGACCTTAAGAAAAATAATATAATATATTCCTGATTATTATAAGTACTCTCTTATGTAACTTTTCATATTTTTATGGCTCTCCTCACCCACAAGATTTGACTCCTGGCAGCAGTCATGTTCTGCACACAATACACATTTTAATTTAGCAATAATACATATAATAAAAGACATAGATGTGTATTCCATTCAATGAGATTGACAGTTGTATACAGCCGAAATAAGTATAAAGTATTTCTGTTGCCCCAGAAAGTTCCCTTATGCCCCTTCCCAATGGGTCCTTCTTAAAACTCCAATGAGGTAACTACTTTCTAATTTTCATTACCATAGATTTGTTACTACCCATTCTTATGCTTGCTATAAATTAAATAATTTAGAATGTACTCTTTCATTTCCAGCTTCTGTTGTGCTTCATACAATTTGTTTTTGAAACTCATCCATGTCATTCTATGCATCAGTGGTTTGTTCCTTTGTATTTCAAAGCAGTAATCTACTTTATGAATATATCACATTGTGTTTAGCAAACTCTCCTGTTGAAGAACATTTGGATTGTTTAAAGTTTTTGGTTTTTATGACTAATATTGCCAGAAACATTCTTAAGCAAATCTTTTGGCTGATCGTTTTTCATGAGTAAATGTCTAAGATTGGAATTATTAATTAATAGGGCAGCTGTATATTTAAGTTTATAAGATCCTGCCAAAAAATTTTCCAAAGTAATTGAATCATTTTACACTTCACCAAAAATGTATGAGTCCCAACTTTTCAACATCTTTGCTAACATCTATGTTGTTCTTTTAAATTTTAGCTGTTTCAGTGAACGTGAAAGATCACATTTAAAAAAAATTTAAATTAAAAATTTTTTTTTCTGCTTTTTAGGACTACACCTGTGGCATATGGAAGTTCCCAGGCTAGGGGTCAAATTGGAGCTGCAGCTGCAGGCCTATGCCACAGCAGTGTGGAATCCACATGTTGTCTGTGACCTATACCACAGCTCGTGGCAATGCTGACTCCTTAACCCATTGAGTGAGGCCAGGCACTGACCCTGCATCCTCATGGATACTCGTCGGATTTGTAACCCATGGAGCCACAATGGGAACTCTCAAATATCACATTGTTTTAATTTGAACCTCCCTGATGATTCAAAATGAGCATCATCTCATGTGTTTATTAGTACATTTTACATGTTCTTTGGTGAAACTTCTGTTTATATCTATCTTTTGCCCAGTTTTCCTGAATTGTTGACCTTTTAACTCTTGATTTATAGGTGTTCTTCCTGTATTCTGGAAAAAAATTCTTTGTCAGCTATATGTATTGCAAGTATTTCCTCCCAGGCTATAGCTTGCCTATTTATTTTCTTACCAGTATATTTTGATGAACAGAAATTCCACTTACAATGAAGTCTTATGTATCTATGTTTCCTTGTATGGCATTATTCTTATGTCCTACCTCTGCTCACCCAGGGTGGTCACAAAAATATTTTTATGAATTTTTGTCTAGAAATTTTATTGTTCTAGCTTTTACATTTATATTTTTGTTCCATCTCAGGTCGTTTTTTGTTTATGTAGTGAGGTAGGGGTTGAGATTTATTTTTTCCCTGATGAAGTAACTGTAGTCAGCACCATTTCTTTTTTCTTTCCTTTTTTTTTTTTTGGTCTTTTTAGGGCCGCTCTTGGGCCATGTGGAGGTTCCCAGGCTAGGGGTCGAGTCAGAGCTGTAGTCGCTGGCCTATGCCATAGCCACAGCAACACGCGATCCAAGCTGTGTCTGCGACGTAGACCACAGCTCATGCAATGCCAGATCCTTAACCCACTGAGCAAGGCCAGGGATCAAACCTGCGTCCTCATGGATACTAGTCATATTTATTTCCAATAAGCCAAAATGTCAACTCCCAAGTCAGCACCATTTCTTAAAAAGCCTTTTTTTTTTTCTTCATTGATTTTACTTGGTGCTTCTGGCAGTCGTGATGGTAGTATATGATTTTATCTCTCTGGCTTAGACAATAGGACAAAATCAATCATTTTGCTAATAATCTCTAACCTCTATTCTGAACCAGGCATAGTCCCTGAAAACACAATGAAAGTAACATAGTCATTGTCCCTACCCTTAGGTGATTAGCTAGGTCATGAGATCTTGTCCTAAAGTAGCTCAGACCTAAGGATATATGTAATCTCACAAAACCAGAATTCCGTGCAAGGGCTGACTTAAGGGTTTGTTAATTTTGTGGCCCAGTGGTATCATCTATGTCTAGGTTTTTTTTCATCTCTCTGCTCTGCCATTCCCACTCAAATTGGCTGCAATCTTCAGATTGTAAGCAAGGTGGCTGCTGTAGTTCCAGGCATCACAATGAGACACCAGAATACTCAGAGGTGAAAGATAACTTGTTTTTACTTTTAGCTCTGGTTTTGGAGCAAGGATTCTTTCCCAAGAATCTCTTCAGTGGACTGTCAGTCTTGCCTCATTGAAAAGAACAAAATTGCATTCATTCCATTGCCAGGGGAATGAGATTGCTTTTAGACCAAACACATCCCCCTTTTGGACCTGAGGTGAGACTGCTTCTGCTGAGACACATGGAAATTTGGGGGAGGGCTAAGGAGCTGAAAAAATTAGGGAATTTTTAGAAGGCTGCTCAGGGAAAAATGGATGATGGCAACCACTGGTGTTCATGATCTGTTCCTTATGCTCAATTAGGGGAGATGGATGTTACCCAAGTATATAAGCAAATGGGAAAGGAAATGATTGGATTGTGCTGAGTACTAAAATGGAAGTTAATCAAGGTCCTGTAATAGAGAATGAGCAGAGTGGAGGGGCAATACATTCCCATTTTAGGTAGAATGAATGTTCAAGGCAATCTTTTCAGAGGCAATGACGTCTAAGGAAAAATGCGACTGAGAATGAGCCAGCCATGGCCCTATCTGGACCGACAATGTTCTTGTCAAAGAGGATAGCAAAACAAAGTGTCTGGGGAGAGAGAGAGCTTTCCATTTTCTAAGAACTGCAAAGGGCTCGGATTCCTTTGGAGGGGGACATGGTGCGAAGTTGGAGCACTAAAAAGGGCCACATCATTCAAAGTCTGGTAAGACTTGTTGGACCTGCTTAAACCCTCAAATATTCTCTTCTGGGAATTCAGGATAGAGAGTAGCAGAACAAATGCCAGTTTGGAATTGTGTCTCAAGAGAGAGGAATATTAACTGTAGAGCTGGAGAGGGGGCAGGAAGATGAGGGAAATTCTACCTGGCCCATGGAGTGAGAAGCAGAGAAGGTCTGTCTGGAAAGAGAAAGAGAAGAAGCAGATGTGTAGAAAGGAGCAGAGACAAGGCAAAAGGAGAAAATCCTGATTGCTTTTAGCTTCTTTGTTCCACTACCTTCCATGAGTCTGTGCTCTAATCCTTCCTTTAAATTGCATGAATGAGTTGGATTCCTTTAGTCAATTCACCTTTCTTGCTTAAGCTAACTTGAATTGAATTTTATTACTTAACAACTAAAAAGCTGTTAATCGATGCACATATAATTTCTGTGAGTTTGACATTCAGCGAGGCGAGTTAACTAAAATCAAGTCATTTATATGAGTCAATCCCAGCTAAAAATCATTTTTTCCAGATCTGGTTTCTTTTGGAGGAGCAGCTAAGATTCTGAAAGGGGAAAAAAAAAAAGACAGAAGAGGGAAAGAAAACCCCTATGACTGCAACAAATTCCTTTCATATAAATATGTTTTTCATATGTCCATAAAAAAGGTTCTGTTTACATTCTATTCTCTTATGCTTATTTTACCCATATTTTTGAGATTTCATCACACTTTTTTTCCATAGCGTTCCTCTCCCATTATGACAAGTAATTAATAATTATCAGGGATGTGAGCACAAGAAAGATTAACCATTTCTACTGCTATGACCAGACTAAACATTTCTTAAAAGAACCATACGTTTCTTTTCATTCTTTGTTATTCTTTTCATCACATTAACTGGAGAGCTGATTCTTTTGTCACACTTGAAAACCCACGCTTCTTTCCCTCTACAGGGATAGCTTTCATATATACATCCAAGTTTATTTTGTTAATTGTTTCTCTCTTTCATTCTGACCCTTTTCTTTGCCCTTTATTCGGTTGACTTGTTAAGAGTTCCATTTCTTCTGTTCCCAGTCCAAATCCTCTGCTTCTTTTAAGACCTAGATCAGGTTCAAACTTCTGTTGGAAACCTTTGAGTGTTTCTACCCGCATAGCTTTTTACCTTCTTTTGCTTGTATCATCAGAACCACAGTGTTTAGAATGTAACTGCTTCCTTTTTTTCTTTTTTTCTTTTCGAAGATATGCTTTTCTATTTTCTCAGTAAGATCATAAATTTTAGAGAATGGGATCTCCGTTTTACATGTTGTTAGAATTAGGTTTTTCTTCATAAAACAATAAAGCCAAATAAGTTGGTTAAACAGGACAGAGATTTATACTTGCTAATGTAAAAGATATCCAGAGCTGTAGTTTCAGGATGGCATGGCAGTTCCACTGTCATCAGAGACTCAGGCTCCTTGCTTCTTTTTGTTTTACCTTCCTTTTTAACCTGCTTGGAAGGTGTAAGGCACCATCTTGGGGACAACCTTGAGCTGTGGGAGTCTCGTTTTCTGTGATGTCGTATTTGTGCTGATATACGTTATATGACCCTGTGCTGTGTTGAATAATGCCCTCTCCTGGGAGTTCCCATTGTGGAACAGTGGAAACAAATCTAACTAGTATCAATGAGAGTGGGGGTTTGATCCCTGGCCTTGCTCACTGGGTCACGGATACAGCATTGCCATGAACTGTGATGAAAGTCACAGATGTGGCTCAGATCCCATGTTGCTGTGGCTGTGGCTGTGGCCTGTGCAGCTGCAGCTCCAATTTGACCCCTGGCCTGGGAACTTCCATATGCCATGAGTGCGGCCCTAAAAAGCAAAATAAAATAAAATAAAAATGCCCTCTCCCCCAATTCCTGTACACTTAACAACTGTAAGTGTGACTTTATTTGGAAATAGGGCCTTTGTAGACATACTCAACTTAAAACAAAGTCTTACTAGATTGGTGAGACCTAATAATCTGATAACTGGTGTATTCATAAGAAGAGGTAAATTTAGACACAGACTCACAGAAAGACACAAGGAAGAAGGCCATGTGATGAAGGAGGGAAAAATTGGAGTGATGCAGCTACAAGCCAAAGAACAGTAAGGATTAATGGCAAACACCAGAAGCTAGGTAGAGGCAAGGAATGATCCTTTCCTGGAGTCTTTAGAGAATTCATATTTCTAATCTCCAGAACTGTGAGAGAATAAATGTCTACCATTTTAAGTCATCCAGTTGGTGGTAATTTGTCACATCAAAAATATATTGGGACCAGTAGATTCAATGCATGAGTCTATGAACCAAAGGGTGGAAGTAGGATGGATTTTCTTACCATCACCCCATGTGACTCACCTGTGGAATCTGTGCCTCCTGTTCAATAGTTTTGGTTGTGCCCAACTAGAATTTCCTGGTTCCTGGAGTGAGCATGGTGGCAGTGGCGCAGAAGTCCCACCAGGGGACACACTAGTTCTTTAAATTTAAAGCTACAATTACAACCTGCTCATTTTGGCCACCTCATGCCAAAGTACCAACAGGCAAAGAAAAGACTGATGATACTGATGGGATAACTGATCCAGATTATCATCAGGAGTTAGAGGTGCTGACACAAAGAGGTCAGAGAAAAGCATATCTGGAATCTGAAGGAATCACTGTGGCATCTTTTGGCACTTCTACACCTGGGGATAATGGTGAACAGATAACCATCACAACCATTGCTTGAAAAGGTCGAGGCCACTAAGGATGCAGATTCTTTAAGGATGAAGGTCTGGGTCCCTCCATCAGGCAAGCAGTCTAGATCAACTGAAGTGCTGGCTGATGGAGAGGAAAATCTAGAATTGGTTGTGCTGGAGGTGGATGATGAATGTCAATTACTACCTCAAGCCTTGCTGTTTGTTCCACTAACTTTTTGTATTTAACACACACGCAGACTGTGGCTCTTCACTACCTTAAATAGAACTAAAAGTTTGGGCTTAATAGAGAGCTAAGTGATAGAAGGGGTGGACTGTATTGAATACCTTTTTTGTGCCATTCAAAGCCACTCAGTCTCATTTCTTACTTCAGCCATGGCTGTAGCAGCATCTTCCATTGACTAGCTTTGCATAGTGAAGCCTGATATAAGACTTCTACCTGGGCCAACAATAAATACCTCTTGCTTCCTTTCTCAAGATTTTCCTGATGCCATAATCTGGGTTATTCAGTGGAATCCCCTTGACGTTTTTGCCCATGAAGACATCCTTGACAAGGAGGAGCAGGCAGTAGTTAAATCTGTCTTCCTACCAAATCTAAAGTGTATAGCTTGAGACTCATTTCATAATATTCTTCAGAAATTCTCATGATGCCCATCCCTGGGGTGAATTTGCCTATTGGATTTTCTTCCATGCCTGTTTTAGTGCCCCTTAACTTTTGCCCTCTTCAGAGCACTACTTCCCAAGTAAGTTACCTATGTGTCAGTTTCCTTTTTTAATCAGCCTCTGCATTCGAGGAAACACAAGCTAAGTTAAAAAAAAAAAAAAGGATTTAATATTTATTCTGCCTGAGGCACAAATGTCTGACAGCGTTTTGATGATACATTGCTCAGAATATTTGGAGTTTAACAGAGTAAAACATCTATGTTCAATGCACTGATTCTTCATATGGGTTTTCAGACATTGGTGACCCCTAATAAAGTACTTTTGCCTTGCAAGTGCTTCCTTAACACTTTTTAACTAAGAGAGGATCAAGAACTGACTTATTTAGTTCATTCCGGGTTCTTAGCCATTTATTCTTAGGCTTTTAGCATGCAAGTAATAATAAAACCCCAGTAACTTCCTGAAGAAGTCACAGCTTGAGATAAAAACACCAAAAACACGTACATGTTAGAATGCTCTACTGCTTTCACAGCAGGTTTCTGTGTGTGAGTATTTTTTCTTATCTTTGGCTATCTGACCTCTGGCTTCATTCCAACAGGGTTTCACCCATTTTCAGTCATATTAGGTCTCCATGGTAAAAAAAAAAGCAAGCTTGTTCCTGGGGTGACTGCAGCTGTATTAGTCTTATGTTTGTTTCATATAGAACTTAAAACACTCCATTAATTTGGTTCATTCTGCTTTGAGAACTAATTTACTACACTTTATCTGACTCTCTCCTATTTGTCATCAAGGAAAAGTCCACCTATTTTAATAATCCATGAAATTCAACCTGAGTAGGGTAATGTCTGGCAGGAGATAGGAGCTGCCTGGCAGGGAAGTCCCAGCACCTCATGGATTAGACTTTCTTTATGTGCAGACATCCCTCGGGCACTCTTAAGAAATATTTTGTGGGGGATGGAAAAAAACATATTAGAAAGATTACAGGTCCTACATTTGTGGATGAGTTAAGAACTGGAAAAATCTGCCTTGTTCTTGTTAATGTGATTTTTTTTTTTTAGGACCACACCTATGGCATATGGAAGTTCCCAGGCTAGGGGTCAAATCAGAGCTATAGCTGCCAGCCTATGCCACAGACGTGGGATCCAAGTTGGGTCTGTAACCTATACCACAGCTCATGTCAATGCTTGATCCTTAACCCACTGATTGAGGCCAGGGATTGAACCCAGGTCCTCATGGATACTAGTTGGATTCTTTGCCACTGAGCGACAACAGGAACTCCCTTTTAATGTTTTTAAGACTTGTTTTCTGTCGACTCTATGCCTACTTTTCAGAGCTTCTCCCACAGTGTCTTTTCTTTCATACATCCCTTCTTATGAAATAGGAGTCGTGATCCCCTGTGGCTTCTGAACAATTGGAAGGTGTCTAGTAAGAACTGAGATGAGCTGTAAAGGTAAACAATACCCTGGCTTTCAAAGACTAAATAGGAAAACAAAGGTTATAAAATACCTCATTCACATATTTCATATTGATTTCAGGTAGAAACTGTAATATTTTAGATATATCAGGTTAAATATATTAGTAAAATTAATTTAACCTGTTTCATACTACTTTTTAATGTGACTATCAGAAAATTAAAAATTACGCATAGCTCATATTTGTGGCTTAAATTATATTTATTTTCTTCTTTTTTATTTTTTTATCTTTTTGGGGCGCAGCCGCAGCATGTGGTTCCCAGGCCTGGGGGTTGAATCAGAGCTATAGCCTCTGGCCTACCACTCAGCCACAGCAATGCCATATCCGAACCTCGTCTGCAACTACAGCATAGCTTGTGGCAATACCAGATCCTTAACCCACTGAGCAAGGCCAGGGATAGAACCTGCGTCCTCATGGATGCTAGTCAGATTTGTTTCCGTTGAGCCACAACAGGAACTCCTTAAATTATATTTCTATTGGTAGCCCTGTTCTACATCTTGTCAGAGGACAGAGGAGACACAGGCTAAGTTTCTAAAGACCAAGGCCATTTAGTGGAGACTTTGAGAGTCCTAAGGCTGGATCACTGAATCTCAGAGTCCACGTGGGCTCCAGTCTGCACTGTGCAGTATTTAAAACCCCCACTTGCCTCTGAGCTTTATGAGGGCAGAATCAGAGCCTGTCTCATTTGCCAGGATATCAAGTGGTTTCAGTATCCATGCTTGGCTCATGTAAGGACTCATGAATCTAGGGTGGTGGTTGTTGGCAGAAAGTCTAGGATGGGGTCACTTGTGTTTGCCAAGGGGCCGGGTCATGGTTTCAGAAAGTGGGGTGCCATTTTCCTTTTGGTGAACTTCCTTATTGTGATGTCTTGGGGCTCTGACTTCAGTATTCGTGGTCTCATTTCTAATACCTCTCTTCCTGGGCTAGGACTTGATTTAAGATATCCTAGAGTTTCTAATGATAGTGTACAGTTTGGGACGCCACTTTCACCAGCTCTAAAATGTGCTGACGACTACTTTTATTCTTCATTCTTTCATTCCCTCACTCACACATTTCTTCTCTGATAAATATTTATTTTGTGCCTATTTTCCATATTGCACTGTATCAATTATTGTGGTTGGATGAAGAAGAAAATATCAGGAGTTTACGGCAAAATTCTCTTCCTTTCTGTCCATGTTCTCAGGATGAATTTCACAACTCTTTCTGTCATTTTGTGAATTTATCCTGTACTTACCTGTTTTGCCTTTATTTGCTCCTTCTGTTCTTATTACCTAAAAAGCCTACCATCTCATCTCTATTTTGAGCACTCAACCCAAATTCTATTTTTTCCTTGAGACTTTATATCGTCCTTGTTTCCTCTTTCTTGCCAAAATAAGATGTGATTTCTCTCTCATGAGTTACAGTGAAGGACACCAAAGATGCATTATTATGGCTACTATTTCAGGTGAAATGAATTGGGACATTGGGGTAATTCAATCAACATATCACTTGAACTGTCTGCTTGGTGGAAACTGGTTGTTTTCATTTAGAGTTGGTCTATTTTGTTTTGCCTTACTTTAGATATGTTTTGAACCTATTTTGACTTTCTTCTGCTGAGTCTATCCTGCTGATAAGCACATTGAAAGGATCCTTTATCTCTGATTGGATTTTGTTTACTTCTAGGATATCCATTTGGCTATTTTCATAGTTTCTATCTGTCTGCTCAAATTCCTCATCTGTTCCTGTGACTTTTCCTGCTAGACTCTTTAAAATTTTTAGCACAGATGCATTAAAGTCTGTGTTGATAATTCCAACATTTGGGCAATTTCTAGGTCTGATTCTATTGACCATTTCCCTTCCTGGCAATTGGCCACAAATTCTTGCTTCTTCATTGTCTAGAGATTTATGATTAAATGCCAGAAAGCTCATTTAAAAGAAACATAGAAACTAAATAAACAACATTTAACCTTAGAAAAGGGGATCACTGGAATTTGGGTGGGAGTTACGTCAGTCTAGTCTGTGATTGACCTGAGTGTGCACCTTGCGGTAGCTTTAGTTAGATTCATTACACCTCAGCATCAAATGGTTTGAGGGCTGGAAAGAATCCTGCCTTTAGCAGGGATCTTAGGTCCTGAAGGGCTTTGTGTCTGTTCTCTTGCCCTGCCCTTGGCACACTCATGCCTTTGGGCAGTGATGGGGGATTTCTCTCAGTTCTACTGTCTTTCTTACAGCCACAAATGTCTTCTACCTTAAATTCAATGTAAGCCCCAGAGTTTTTTCTTCTTCTTTTCTTTTTAGACCTGCACCTGCTGTATATGGAAATTTTTGGGCCAGGGGTCAAATTGGAGCTGCAGCTGCCAGCCTACACCACAGCCACAGCTACACGGGATCCGAGCTGCCTCTGTGACCTACACTACAACTTGTGGCAATGCCAGATCCTTAACCCACTGAGTGAGGCTGGGAATGGAACCTGCATCCTCATGTATACTAGTTGTGTTCTTACCCACTGAGCCACAATGGGAACTCCAGTACCAGAGTTTTTAGAGGAATTTCTTGGCTTTCAGACTTCAATAGGCTCTGGCTGCTCCTTTGTCCTTTTTCTAACTATAGCAGCTGCCATATCAACAGAAGATCAGGAGTTTCTGGGGTGCTTCTCTTGGTTCTCCCACCCTGCCTTGAGACTTCAGCAAGACCCCTTTAGATTTGTAGCATTTTGAATCCACTCATTCTTTCTCTCCCCTTCTGATTTCATTCAGCACAACTTAACTGCTCCCCATGCATGGTAGCTTCTTATATTGCATCTTTTCACTTAAAACTGACAAACCATTTCAGGTTCTGACTCTTCTGTTCTTCCAAATGGGCAGAGAGACTGCAAAAAAAGACTATCTCTAATATCCTGGGCATTATACCGAGCACTTTACATACATATATTTTATTTTATCCTTATAACAATAATAGCATTATTATCACCCTTGTACAGATAAAGAAACTAGGACTCAGAAAGGGTAAATTCATACCATTAATCCAGAAATAATTCTAAATGCTTACCAAAGTATTTCTAATGCTAAGAGGCCCATTTAAATGTTTCTGAAATTGTGACATACTTCATGGTAGATTTAAACATTTAATGTGGTTGTAGCTCCCTCCCACTAGAAAGCTATTATTAAATTCTATCTAAACATTAGAGTAGGGGAAATAGATACCTAGTGGCAAAAATGCCTCATTGAGACTTAGACTCATGGAGTCTACAGACCAATCATCACACAGAGAGTAGGAAGTGGAACAGGGACTCAAATCCACATAAATTCCATCTTTATTTTCACTTTTTAAAATTAATTAAAGTTGCTTTTAAATTTTTTATTGGGGTGTAAATTCCATTTTGACACTAGTCTAAGAAGCACCCTGATTGCAGTTTCCTAGTTCCCTGCATTGATTACATATCAATAGCTCTTAACTTAATGATGAGAGCTGAGGTACTAGGGAAACATTAATTAATTAATTGAATTGAATTTATTTTTGTCTTTTAATCTAATCTAGCATCAACAACTTCAATTATGAAAGATTTCTACACTTTTTTTTGTTGCTTTATCATGTCCCTAACTTAGTTTTTCTATCCTTGGGACCCATTCCTCATCCCGGGTACTGTTTATTATCTATTTCTGGCTCAGCCATGCCCTGAGCCTTCCTCCCTTTCTTGTTGGTGACTGACCATGGCTCTGCCAGTGGGTATGGTTGCCATTAAATGCTTTTTTATTCCTTGATTTTGGCCCATTGACCATTTTGTGCTTGTGGAGCCACTCAGCTCTAATCAGGCTTATCTTTGGGTATGTGGTTCATACTGGAAAACGTGACTTGGGCCCTGGCTTCATGGAAGTTTGCCTGGCTGGCTTTTGAAGGCAGTGCCAACCTCATTGCATATGATCTGTGCACATGGCCATGGTCTACCCTTTCGTGTGTTCTCTATGTCTATGTTTCTTGTACATAGCAGAATGGGAGTGATAAATAAGGACATAATAAGGCCACTAACTGTATAAGTACTCCCAGGTGCCATCTTCTTCTGATAATGTGAGGGCTTTGATCCATGGGGAAGTCTCTGCAGGTTTTTTCTTGGAATTCTCAAGGAGAGAAAGTAGATATTTTACATATGTCTCCAAGGTAGCACCTTCAGCTATTATGTGATTACTGCTATTGTTCGCTTTTATTTCTTTGACTTTTTGCTGTTTTTGACTTCCTTTATCACCTGTGATATTCAATGAGGACACTTCAAAGCTATGGTGCCTTCTGCTGATACCATCAAAGTTGTGCTGGATGCACGACACACTGAATTCCAGTATGCCCAAACCACTAAGTTTGATCCCAATAATATTTCTGACATTAATGAGGAGATGGTGGCCTTGGTATGTGCTCTTCCAAGTAGGAAAGAATTCTTCCTTTGTGTTTTACAACAAATGACACGGCAAGGTGAAAAGGTAGTGCCATTCGGTGACGCTCACCTACAGTGAAGTTTTTCAGAAGAAAGTTGCACTTTCAGCCCTTTTTTCATAAAATGCAGATGTGACTTCATAAGGCTCTGGGCCAAAGGACAAATTAGGAGACAGGCATCACGGGGCACAAAGGATGCTCCCCTAGGTACTGCTGGGTATCATAATTGGCCCAAGCTTGTGGGTCCTTTTCACTCCTTTGAAGGAGGTCTTTCCTGGTTGATTTCTTTTGGAGTTAAGGCACACAATTCATATAGACATTCAACCCTATAGGCATTTCTCGCTATGTCCAAATTCTAGAATGAACACAGTTTAGGGTCTTATCCACCTCCCTCACTCCATCTTTATGAACTTTTTAAATGGTCAGATGTTATTCTTTTTGTCAAGTTTTTTCTTTTATCCAATGACATAAGGGTGGCATATTACCTCCAAGTGAAGAAATGGGAAAACTTGTAAAATAGACCAATAGGTTCTTGTCTGTAACTTTTTCTGTGTCACCAAGCTGCTTTATGGGACTCTTACAACCTTGGCTTTGTATCAGATGATGAGTGCTCACAGGCAGTGAACTGTACATATTTAGAAGCCATTAGTATCACATTTGCTGTGTCTGTAGTTTATTTGTATTATTCTCAGAAGTAAACCTTCCTCATACCCCAGCATGCTTGCAAAACTTTTGCTTGTATAACTTTTTTTGTTATACATCTTTAAAAAATCGATTGAGATGACTGGAATATAGATTAAAAGGATAGAATCAGAATTAATGTATTATGAGGGTCATATTTTCAACATTAAATATGAAAAAGTAACATATGGTTTGTCAGCCCAAATAGTATGCATAAACTGAGATAGGTTTAATGGTCATATATATGCATATGATATATGATCATATATATATACACACACACAGAGGAAAAAATAGAGAGGGAAAATGGATATAGGTATACGCCGTGGTTTATGAAATAGCTTTGCTACATACGCTGTAGAATACGATGTGGTCATTAAACTTTACTAGAGAATAGTCCTAATGAAATCTGGCATTTTTATTCTTAGGCAGTATAGACTCAATAACTACCATTTTGTGGAAAAAAATACACTAATGGTTCTATTAAAAATAATGACTTTGTGCTTGTTAAGTGCTCATCGATTACTTAAAAACTCACATTCATTTAAGCTAGAAGAATAATTAATAGAAGAATCATTTCAATTTCCCAATTACAAAGTTTATTTCTACTTGTGCCATGAAAAAGACAATATTGTCGCAAAACACAAGGCTGTAATTTGCTCCATTTAACCTTCACCTTCACAGAAGCAGGTTGGAACTCAGATGCCGAGATGGTGTAGTTCTGTGAGACCCCCGAAGGCCTGACTGTGAAAAGCCTGATCCTTGTATATGCTTGTGAACTGAAATGAACTTTGCAAAAAATTGTGCTTAACTGTGCCCAAGTGTCATCTGAGCTGAAAGAGTCTAAAATTGTTGTTTGTGGTCGATAGAACATGCCCAGTGGATTCACTCATGGATATTCACTCATGGAGAGTTTCACAGAAGGCATAAAAATGGAGGCTAATGGGGGGCTTTAATAAACAATTTGCTGATAGTCAATTCCCACTAAAAGGACAAATAGCCTGCAAAAGCCATGGCTCTTTTTCCAGGGTGAAATAAATGTCTTAGTGCCCCCAAAGAGTCCATTTTACTCTAGCGCTGATTTGAGAAAGTGTGAGAATCAAAATACCCTTGCGCTGATTTTGTCACTATAAATTCCAGAATCCTCTAGCTGTGAACAACTTTTCCTGTTCTAAAAGTCCACAGGGGATTCTCCCTTTGCAAACCGCTACATGCTGTAAGGGATGCCCAGTGCCCTATCTCTGCCTTTGCCATTCTTCAAGGTTATTGGCAATGCCTCTATGCCACACTATAAGCACATCTCCCACCAACACTTTATGAATGAGGAACTTGGGTTTGCCTTTTGATCCAAAACAAACAATATCTGAAATGCACATAATGGGTGAGATTAACCATCTATGGTAATAAACTTAAAGAATGTCAGAAAATATGTGATGGTAACATCTAGGGTACCTAAAACTTTAATCAAATGTACAGGGTATTATCTAAGGGGAAGAGGGCTGAATGTAATTGTAATTTGGTAACGGTATGCCTAATTCATTTTACCTTACCCAACCTGGAAAAACTAAAAGGGAATAAGATGACATAAAGCATAAGATCTAGAATCAATCCCAAAGAGCCAGAAATCAACAGCCCTTACCTAGGACTGTCTAAAGGAAAGAAACACACACCATAGAAGCACCAACTTTTTCATCATCAGAGAGGAGTTCTCTCTTATGGCATAGGAGTGCTTCATTGGGCCTATGGCTAGCTCTAGACTTGCATTTGGGAGCGCTTCTGTCTGCAACAAAAGGAGCTATGAAAGTATTATATCTACAAGTCAATTTTTTAAAGACTATGATTTGATGCAGACCTTCCCATTACATTGAAATAATAAAGAACAATTATAAAAATAAAGCTGTTTTATGAACAGATACATTCAAAATTGCCAATAATTCTGTTATTTGGAATATTGCATAGATGTCTAGGGTTTATATTCATGTCCACAAAATTACATATTTAAAAGAGAATATTTAAAAATATGATATTTCTTTATAATAACAGTGTCTTACTCAACAGACATGCATGCGTACTTACAGTGTGTCAGACTCTTTGCAAGGCATTGAGGCAAAACATTGATCTCAACAAGCTTAAGGTGTTGGAAATACATGTCCACATGGTTATAGAAAAGGTTCCATTAAAGAAGATACGGATGGTGGTACAGGAAGTACCAAACGCGATATACACACATGAACACTATACTCAAGCTATAAATCACCCGATACCTCAGTAGATACTGATGGCTTTTGAAGGCTACTGTTAATTGAACAGTCTCACCTCTAACAAGAATTCAAGAAGGAGCAATTCTTTCTTTATTCAATTATCTACCTACTTCCTTATGGGTTCACTCATTCAACAAGTTTGTTGGGGGGCCTTCTGTATGTTAGGTACTGTGTGATTCCCCTCTTTGAATGGGGTGGTGCACATGCCATTTGGGATGCTACATCAAGAGGAAGATGACGATTTTCAAAGCTCTTGTTGTCCTCATTCTAAATCTCTCTCTGGGCTCAGTTTTCTTCCTATGAAGCCGTTCACTAAGATGTCTTGAAAGCATCTCAGGTCTCAATGGAGAAAGTAAAGACATAGACTGGGTGTCAGCCTGGCCTCAGCCCTTAGGGAGGGGCTCACTCTCTTTTCTCTGCTCCCACAGTTTCCTGTTGAGAGATGATGGACAAAGCAAAATCCTGGGACTACAGGATACCATTTGGTCAGGTTTAGCATAAACCTTAAGCTAAAGGAACAAAA
Organism: Phacochoerus africanus; assembly: GCF_016906955.1. Classification (NCBI taxonomy): domain Eukaryota; kingdom Metazoa; phylum Chordata; class Mammalia; order Artiodactyla; family Suidae; genus Phacochoerus; species Phacochoerus africanus. The sequence continues at coordinate 86,598,968 of NC_062549.1, forward strand.
AATGATAATGAAGTATAGTGGTCAGGATTGTGGAAAGCCAATTGAGGAAATGGGCTTTAAGTTAAAATGTGGACAAATAGTGTTTGTCCAAAGGAAGGATGGAAAAGTGTTCGATGGGGTATAGGGAAGAAAACAGAGTGTGCTAGGCAGAGAAAATTATGCTTAGGAAGGGAAACTATGGCACAACTAAAAAACTGAAGAGTTTAGTATGGATGAAATTCAGGGCAGGGTATAGGTATAAGTGGAAGAGTTTTAAGGAGGGAAGTGTTGTTACCTGATTTCACTTTGGAAAGATCTCTCTGGCTGCAGTACGGAGAGCAGACTGAGAGAAGGTAAAACAAATGTCTAGATGAGAAATGATGGTTTCCTGATCTAGAGTAGTGGCAGTGGAGATGGAAATATATAGACTTGTGGGAGAACTATCTTGAAGGCAGAATCTGCAGAAACTTACACGGAGAATTTTTTTTTTTCTTAAGGTAGAACCAGAAGAGGTGTTGGTCTAGGTGGTTAATCATTTGTCTACATGTTATGCATTAGACATTTCCAGAGAAAAATATATCTCTAAGTATGATCCTGTGATCTGCAAACCAATGCCCAGAATTGTGTCGTTAATGATTAATTTCTTTTGATAATTGAACCATCACCCTCCCCTTCCAAAGTCTATGTGCATCAAAGAAGCAAAGGCAGAAACTACATTTCCCAGAATCCCTTTCCTTGAGTCATGCTAGGTGAGAGATTTTTTTCCAACTGCGATGAACTCAGGTGGGATTTGGAAGGTGGCAAAAGAGAAGCCATTGTTGTCTGGACACAACCTCACAATAGGCAGTGTCATAGGTCAGGTTCACCGTGCCTTCCCAGCTAGCTCTTAAAAACCATTCCCTGGCAGGGTGAGACTATGGGTGCAAACGTCTCAGCAGTTCCCTGGCAAGATTTTGAGAATCACTCGCTTCGCTGCTTCAATCTGATATCGCCACTATCAGTTTCCTTGATATTTGTTCCTCTAGCTAGAGGAACATAAGATTACATAAACCCCCAACTCCTATGGAAGAATTTTTTGATATTTCAAATGCATTCAAAGATTTCTATTTTTTTTTTTTGTCCTTTTAGGGCCACACCCGCAGAGTATGGAGGTTCCCAGCCTAGGGGTCCAATAGGAGCCATAGCCTCCGGCCTACACCACAGCCACAACAATGCCAGATCTGAGCCGCGTCTGCGACCTACACCACAGCTTATGGCAACGCTGGATCCTTAACCCGCTGAGCGAGGCCAGGGGTTGAACCCGCAAACTCATCGTTCCTAGTCGGATTCGTTTCCACTGTGCCATGATGGGAACTCCTGATTTCTATTTTTCTGATGGAGATATGACTGAAACAGGTTTCTGTATCAAGAGTGTTTCCATGGGAATCTCACATTTGTTCTTCAATCTGGTTAGATTTGGAGGAAGGAATAACTTCATTGCTGGTGGAAAATGGGTCACTAGTCGTCCATGGCATGTAGTGATAAACTGGGTTACTTAAGGTATCACCTCTACTTGTCTGGAGTCAAGTGGCTACAGAAGAGGAGGCTTGGGGTCAACAAACCATGATATCAATAGCACTTTATGGTGTATAAAGAGTAGTGGGATGGGAGGATGGCTTCTTCCTGTACTGGTGAGTCTAGAGAAAGAAAAGCAAAAGCTGGAAACTTTAAAGTCCTGGCCCACTCAGGGTACAGAGAGAAGACCAGAACATTTCTATGACTGTCCTAAAGGAAATAGAGATATAGAGGTAGTTGTATCTAGACATGTAGGGCTGAAATTTCTAAAAAGCAAAGGGAATCTGATTCTGGGGATGGCTGAATTAAGTTCAGATTGAGTCTAGATGCTTGCTCTAGTCTCTTATGTTAAGGTTAGGCCTTAATTAGGGAAGAATGGGACCCTGAGATTTTTAATGGGGCATTTGGGTAGATTATTATGAATTTGAGGTAATTGAGCCTCAAGATAAGTCATCTTTCTCTATCCCTGGGGACTGGTTTCAGGACCACCTACATGTGTCAAAATCCATGGATACAGAAGTATGGTCAGCCCTCCTTTCCCATGAATTCCATATTCACAGACAGTGGAGGGTTTACTGTTACCCCCAAGCCTTCCTTTCCAATTGAAATAGCCCATCCATCCCTACAGAAGGGGTTCAGTTTCTACCTAAGAAAGGCCTTGGGTTGACCTTCAGTAAGGCACTTGCCTTACTGTGGAATATGCCTCAAGGTCCTCTCCAGCCATCCCTCATTCCCTATAGACCAAGAACGAGACTCAAACACTTAGGGGCCTGAGACACAAGCACAAACTTACCCATCAGGAAATTAAAAAAAAAAAACCCATAATATTTTGCCATTTCAAATCAGCAGATACCTGGGGAGTGTGGGTGGAAATGGATTCTGAGTGTGTTAAACCACAAGGAAGGTCTATAATGATGGACTGGGCCACATTGATTTGTAAGGGAGCTCTAACCAGAGATTACATCTGTTATCTCAGACATCTGGAAGGGGCTGTCACAATATTCTCTGTTGGCAGAATGAAACTTCTACTCAATCTTAAATGAAGAGGAGAAGCTGGGACTTGCTTGGTATACTATGAGGGAAATTTAAAGGCTGAGGGAGATAGGAGGGCTGGAGTGGCTTTATTACGTATAGCGTATAATCCTCCCCCATGCAAGCCCCCCAGCGGGGTCCAAAGGGGCCTCCCTTCATGAGGCACTGAGAAATATATTGGTTAGAGAAGCATCACCAGTCCTGGAAGGCTCTGTAATGGTTGCTCTCTGGAGGTCAGGGTGGACAGTGGGAGAGGCCATCACTGAGATAGAGTCCATCAATTTATTGGGGATGATAGGATCCCAGAAAGGGAGAGGGAGACACTTGAATATCAGGGACAAGGTGGAGGAGCTCAGTCTAGTAGACATCAAGGCCAAAGCATCAATCTGAATGCTTTTAGTCCAAGGATGACTGTTACTTAAGCTGTATAAGAAAACAAATATGATAATGTGAGAAAAAAGATTGTATACATGTATGTGTAACTGGGTCACCATGCTGTACTGTAGAAAAAGAAGTTGTACTGGGGAAATAACAATAAAAAAATTAAAAAAAAAAAGAAAACGAAAAGACAACTTTCTAGGTTTTGTTCTTTCCTAGCAATGGATTTCTTTTACTGACTCACTTTCACCTTGGTTCTGATATGACTGTAAGTTTCCCAGTGGTCTGAGTTTTGACAGTGGTTGGGCACACACAGAGTTAACAGTATTGCCAACTGTGTCTAGGTTTATGAGGAAAACCCTCTGGCTGCCTCAAAGGAGCCTTGAAAAATGAAAATTAGACTAGGCCCATGGGAGAAATAAAAACTCTTACCACTATGGAACAATTTTGTGTTTATTCTGCCTGTTTGCTTGTGACTTTTGCTTCTCTTTCTTTAGCCCCGGTGACAAAGCCTGTTGCATGGAGCATTGTTTCTGGTTCAGTGAGCTCACAGGCCCTGTCTGAGTGGTACCAATCATTGGATTTTTTCTGAACAGGAGTTCCCATTGTGGCTCAGTTGCTAACAAACCTAACTAGCATCCATGAGGATGCAGGTTCACTCTCTGGCCTTGTCCAATGGGTTAAGGATCTGGTGTTGCCGTGCGCTGTGGTGTAGGCTGCAGATGAAGCTCAGAACCCACATTGCTGTGGCTTGGGTGTAGGCTGGCAGCTAAGCTCCGGTTCGACCCCTAGCCTGGGAACCTCCATACGCCGTGAGTGAAGCCTGAAAAAGACAAAAAGACAAATAAATAAATTGTTCTGACAACTTTTCTCTATGAGACCACAAGAAGATGTAGCAGACCACAAAAATGACACCACTAATTGATGCCCACAGACTAGTCTCCTGCTCAGGAAACAATACTGAGTTCACGTCATTATGGCGGCTACACTGAGCACCACAATATACACCAGGGCTGACATCCAAGCTGGGTAGGGAGAACCTGGATGTGGAGATTAGAAACTTGGGGCTGGCACTTGAAGCTGGACCCTACTGTAGATGGTGGAAATAATAGAGCCATGATTTGAAATCAAGATGTTCAACAAGTATAGTGATGGGTGATTATGAGTTTTGCTCCTCCTCATGGGAATAGGTGGTTATGTGTTGTCTTCATGGAACAGGGGGTGTCAATGTCTGAGACCAGGAGAAGCAGAAAAATGGATCAGTGGATATGTGGGTGCTGGGGGAGTTAGAAAGATCAACAGTTCTTGGAGGCCAAAGGGAGAAGTGAGCTGGCATATGGAGGTAGGAGTTCAGCATCAAGGAGCAAAGTTTCAAGAAGAGTAGGTTAAGAAGGAATGGAAACTTAACCTTTAGTATCCAGTAGGAGTAGGATTCACTGAGGCAATGGAGGCTGGATTAAAGACCAAGGAGTTTGAAGGCAGAGAGTGAAGAGTAGGTGGTGAACAGATATTAGCACCTCAGTTTGGGGTTGGGTCTTTAAGGGAGGACTCCCATTTTTGGAGAGAATTGCCCAAAGTCATATATGGTCTCTTTCTTGGAGTAGATGAGGAACTGCCCAGAATTCTAAGGTAGGACTTCAGTCACAATGAAATTTAAAAAAAGCATAAACTGGGATAAAAGTAAGAACATATTCATAGAAATAGGCAGTGGCTTAGGTAACAGAATTAGGTACAAATGCATTATGATATATAGTTCATTAATTTTTTTCTGTAGAATAGAATCAATTCCAGGACCAAGGGTGGAAATGCATTGAGCTGTAATTAAGAAATCCCAGCTATGGATAAGGGAGAGCTCTTGATGGTTCAGAATATTTTATACACAAACCATGATCAAATAGTTATTGGGCAGCCATTAGTACAAAGCACTGGTAAAAATTGGGGACTATAAGAAGGTGCTGAGTTGAATGTGTGTGTGTGTATGTGTATGTGTGTGTGTTTCCCTGGGTGTGGGTGAGATGAGATGCAAAAATAAGACATATAAAACTTGACTATAGCTTTTGTTCAGTTCTCAATCTTGTTGAGGAACTAAGTCATAAATATTCTCATGGGAAAATGATAAACATCACAGCTGAGTACATGAAAAGGAAATCAAGTCCACTGGGATTGTGGGTCAGAGAAGCCTTCCCCAGAGAGAGACAGAAACTGGGCTCAGTTGGAAACTTAGGATTTGAGTAGACAGAGAAAAGGAGAAAGGGTACTCTGAGCAAGGAAAAAGGGCATAAGCAGCGGGAGGAAAGGCATTAGAAGAGAGAGTGGAGGAGAAGGTGCCTTGGCATGTTGGTGTGAAAGACATCTTGGCTGGAGGGGAAGGTTTTTGTGAGGGAGCACTGTAGATGAAGCCAAAAGGAAGAAACGAAGTTTCTATTTTGTATTTAAGGGATCATCATTGATCTCTTCTGTCACACTTGGATGTTCACCTCATCGGGGCCACTATTTTGTTGTTCTATTTATTTCGGCTTTAAGAATTAGATGGGAAAAAGAGGTCCTAGGCAATAAATAAACTACCATTTTGGCCTATTGATTCTTAGGGATATTTTATTTTTAATTTTATTGAAGTATGCTGATTTACAATGTTGTGTTAATTTCTGCTGTACAGCAAAGTGATTCAGTTACACATGTATATTCTTTTCCACTATGATTTATCACAGCCTATTGAATATATTTTCCACGTGCTATACAGTAGGACCTTGTTGTTTATCCATCCTATATGTAATAGTCTGCATCTGTTAATCCCAAACTCCCAATCCTTCCCTCCCCACCACCCCCCTTTGGCAACTACATGTCTCTTCTCTATGTCTGTGAGTCTGCTTCTGTTTCTTAGATATGTTCATTAGTACTGCATTTTAGCTTCCACATATAAGTGGTATCATATGGTATTTGTCTTTCTCTTTCAGACTTACTTCACTTAGGATGATTATCTCTAGGTCCGTCCATGTTGCTGCAAGTGGGATTAATTCTTTTTTTATGGCTGAGTAATAGTTTTGGAGATACTATAAAGATTTCTTATTTGCTTTGTTTTTGTTTGTAATGCCTCCAAGAAGTTAATAAGTGTTCAAACCCAGGTGGCCATTCCTAAAACCTGCAATTTCTCCAATATATGGTGACCCTATAAATACCCATTTCATCCCTGCTCAAACACCTCTTGGTTGAGCTCACATGTGTAGACACTGAGCTCATAGGTACTTGAACCCACATGCCAGGTATTTTTCTTATGTTAGAATATATAAAACTATGAAAGGAATGTTTGTGTTTTGTTTGACATGCATTTAATTGTACATGAGCAAAGTATGTGAAAGAACTGAAGCCTTGTTTTCTTTTGTAAGAAGCCATCAATGAATGAATAGCACGGTGTGTACACAAACTTCCAGCAGGGTGACAGGTGACAATGATTGACTGCATGGGTGGGTATTTCAATGAATACTAAAGTGAGGATGATGCATGCATAAGGTGTGGGAGAGATCCAAGGTTGCCTTAGACAAAGTCAATTAGTCAATTGGGTGTACACTAAGGATAGCCATGTGGCAGGATGTGAAGGCACAGCTATCGCAGGCTTGGTTTCTGTTTGGGGATGGAGGAGTTAATCGGTGTCCACAGATGTGGTCTCTATCTTACAATTATTGCTAAAAGCACAGCAATTTACCTATATAAGTCTGGAGTAGTTTCCTCCCAGAGGCAAAAAATACCTACTCAAATCTGCAAAAGAGGAGTTGTTATGCTCTTTGTGTGTTGTCTGTGTGAGCGTGTGTGTGTGTGTGTGTGTGTGTGTGTGTGTGTGTGTTTGTGTGTGTATTTCTTTGAAAGCTAGCAGTGAAAGGCCAAGTAAAGCACTGCAAGGCAACATAAATGATTTAAGACCCAACGATTTTGCCAGGGAAACATTCAAGACGGAGTCTAATCCTTTAATCTAACCCCAGTCCCTTTAAAAGCTTTGAGCTAGGAGTTGACTCAGCATGTCAGTGCCAAGAAGATCCATTGACCCTGAGTTCAGTGCTGAGAAATTGAGAAATGTTCTTTTTAATGTCTATTCAATAAATACAGCATCCACCTTGCAAGGGGCTGCACAATCCACTTCAAATCCATTATGGGATGTTCTTGTGGGCTGACAAGTTGTCCTGAGACAACAGTGGCCATGAGATGAAGTTAACCCTTCCTGGCGAATGTAAATCATCACGGCCACCACCATTGCTGGCTCTCCTAAGACCTTGAAAAGAAGGTAATATTTGCATTGATATGAGAACCCTGGGGTAGGCATTTCCTTCCAGGCTGAGGTCATCCTCTTCAGAATGCATAAACTCATACACAGACGCCTACACACAATAACCACAAAATGACATTTTAAAAATCAAAAACAATGACAAAAAGTCATGAAATTATATCTTTCCTTGTCAGTACCCTTGGGGACAGAGATCAGATTTCTCTCATCTCATCTGGCATGGACTATTCCTAGGGGTTGCTTAGAAGAACTGTGGTCACACTTTATGAAGTTCACATCAAGACCTGCAGTCTGATAAAGAATAGTTGTGCTACTAAAAGGTAAAAGGGAAAATGTAGGACATGTCGTTGGCACTAAAGTATTAGAGTTGTGTGTGCCTTTCAGGGGTTTATGAGACAAATGGAGAGGATACTGAAGATCAGGACAGTTCCACATTATGTTGAAGAGTGACGATCCTCCTATGTGGCTAGAGGGAGGAGTGACCTAGAAACAAACAAACTGAGGGATTTTCCCAGAGTTGGACCAAGACAAGGCTGAAATACAGGGCTTTGAGTTTTTTGCATTATAATAACCAATTACTTGGTAGGAAGCTGTTCAACTCATAGCAAAAAGTATACCCACTGGGTAAATATTTGTGGGGTGATAGATTAGTTAGTTGACTATATGTGGTGTCACATCAACCAACATAAAGGAATTGCCTTTTTTTTTTTTTTTTTTTTTTGCCAAATGGCTAATCACTTGTTAGATCTATTTGTTTAGCAGACTTACTGAACACCCTCTATCTATTAAGAACTCCTTAAAACCTAAATAGATTTTTGAATACATAGGAGAAAACAGTCTTAGACTCTTTGCCAAAGGTGCTTTCCTTGAAATGAGTTTCATAGAATTTTACAGGTGTTTTTTGGAAAATGGGTTCCATTGTGAGTTCACTTTAGGAAATACTAATCAACATAGAGATGTTGCTTTACCAGAATCTCTAATAGTAACCTAATGCTGACAATCAGTTTCAAAAAAGGCAGACATATCATGCTATGTTTTGCCAATTTTGGCCACAAAGTAGTCTCCTTTTTTGAATAAAAAGTATCTCTCGGAACCAGCATTTTGTAGAACATACCTTAAAGAATGCTTGTCCGCTGAATTCAAGTAGGATGATTTTCTCAAAGCAATTAGAAGAATTTTACAGTCAAGGTTGATTTTCTCCTTTGTGTCTGAGAAGGTGCTAGCAATTTGCTACAATGAACTCTGAGGAGGCCAGGTTTATGCCACCCAGCGGAGTAAAGTGACTTCAATGTACAGATTGCTGGTGTTGAGAAATGTAAGCTCGAGGGATAAAGGGAGGATTAAGCATCTAGGGAATGTTTCAGCAGAAAAAGATGACTAAATAGTTCTGTCCTTCTCCATCCCTGCCATGTTTCCTCCTGGGTCTGTTTAGATCAGAGATAGTGCATGATGCCCACGGCTTTGCTGCCTGCTTGCAGGATTGAAAGTGATTTCTTCTCTCACTTTTGTACTTATGTGTCTCTTCACTACACATGTGCACATCCAGGTGCAGAGGTCATATCTGTACCTGTTTACACATACCTTTTCTTCCCTTTGCGGAGGGATACCTCATCTCTCTTAATCAGGATCCCCCAGTGAGTGAGAGGGGGACAGAATGGATATTTATTAGATTCTCTGTCCCAGTTATGGTGCTAGATGTTTTTACACATGACCTTCGGGGAAGTTTCATTGTCCTCATTCTAGAATCAAGGGAACTTAAGTAACTTGCCCAAGAATATGGAATTGGTAAATAGTGGGAATGAAGTGGCATCCGGGTGGGTCTGCCCAACCTCACGGTCTATTGCATCATGAGATAGGGGTGTATATAAAAGCTTTACAGGTGACCAAGAATTACATCTTCATTATCTCATTTGAATTCTGACCTTTTATTAAATCAACATCTGGATTAAAAAGAGGAAGGGACTACAACTTTTCCAAGGTCTCACAGCAAGCTGCAGGCTCAAAGGAAAACATCCTGGTCTAGGCGTGGGCTAGTTATCCTGCCTCAAAACAGGTGACAGCTTGGATTGTCTTTGTAATAATCATTACGGTCTTTCTTAAATGCATAATAGTTCACAAAGAGCGTTTTCCCATTTAATCCTTGAAATAATGTTAAAAGTAGGTATTACTATTTTCTGTTTCTTCCAAACGAGGCACACAAGGCCAAAAAAGGCCAAGAGGCTTGATCCACGTCAATTCTGGATACAATGCCAGGAGTTTGGGGGTCGTTTTATTTAATCCTACATAATCTTATGAGGTAGGTGCTATTATTATCCCCATTTGGCGGAAGAGAAAACTGAGGCTTACAAAGCTTAAGTAAAAAGTGTTGGGGATTTCCCATCATGGTGCAGGAGAAACGAATCTGACTAGGAACCATGAGGTTGCAGGTTCAACCCCTGGCCTCACTCAGTGGGTTAAGGATCTGGCATTGCCAAGAGCTATGGTGTAAGTAACAGATGTGGCTCAGATCCTGTGTTGCTGTGGCTGTGGTGTAAGCCGGTAGCTGTATCTCTGATTGGACCCCTAGCCTGGGAATCTCCATATGCTGCAGGTGCGGCCCTAAAAATAAAAATAAAATAAAATAAAATAAAGAGTGTTGGAACTGGTCCTCAACCCTTTTCAGATTCTAGAGCCTCAGGTCTCAGCCCAGGGCCTGATTGCCTTGCAAATTAACACTCATCTTTAAGACCTCTTTCTGATTCTCACTTTCTTTCCAATATGGTCATGAAGCTCTTAAAAGATACAGATGAAAAGTGAGAGTAAGTCAATAATCCAAATACTCTATAAGAAATATCACATGAGCATGTCAAAATATGTACATGTTTAAGGTCATAAATATAAATGCAGCATACTGTGCCTTAAATTAACTCACCAACATCAGCTCCACAAGGTAGAGGAACTCTGTGAGTCCCATTTCCATGGCTTTTGCTCGTGGTGTAATGAAATCCTGTCATAAGTCGATCTCTTTATACCTGAATCCTGGTGAGCTTTTCCTGATGGATTAGGATGGAGGACCTGTCCCCCCATCAGAACTGCACATTGTGCATCATGTGACAGCCTGTGCATCAGCCTGGGCCTCCATCACTGCAGTAGCCGGAGTCCCAGATTGGATTGTGCCTGAACATTGACATTCTGGTATTGATGCTCATGTGACACTGGGAGCTATTGTAACAATCTTTATTTTATCTGTGGCTTTTGCTCTGGGGCTTGGGTTGAGCCCCCACAGGGTTACCGCGATAATCAACACCTCTAATTAGCACTTAGAAATGTCTGGCTCCCAAGGCTGTCATTAGAAGACAAGCTTGGTGTGCAAAATACTGAAGCTCTTGCATTTCCCCAGCAAAATCTTCCTCCCAGGCCTATGTCATGGATCGTGCTTTCAACACTCTGCCAGCAGGAGACACCCCCCCCCTGCTCCCCTCATTTAGGAAGAGCTGAATGCAGGGGATGAGGTCTGCCTGGGCAACTGGGAGGCTGGAAATTAGACATCACATCGCATGCTTGATTCTTTCTGCTCCGAAGGCAGGTCCCTGATTTGAGCCTGTGCTCTCTACCCACCCTCTGCTGGGGTGACTGAGATGACTGAGACGTGCACAGTGATCCATGCAAAGAGAGTAACAGGAGCCTCTCTCCTCTGTTCCACCGTCTCATTTTCTTTTTTCACGTGGGATGGGGAGGAATAGCTGAGCACCTGCTGAAACCTCTGTGCTCAGCAGGCCCGGGGGAACACAGAGCAAGGTGCTAGCTCCATTCCACTCACTTCTACCCTCCCCCAGTGGGGAGCGAGTGGTGAGAGGTGGCAAGATAGCTCCTGGGTGGAGGTTTTCTGGGAGAAGGGAAATGATCCATGGGCGGGGGTGGGGTGGGGGGGTGCGGGGGGGTCCATGGTGCACTTGGGAGCAGGCTGGCTCTTTATTCTTCCAAACAATCATCACCAAGTCAAATGGATTACAATTTATTGCGGCTATTGTTGCTGTGACTGATGTACACACAAACTCCAGGGCAAGGAGAGAGCAGTAGGCCACCCAGCTGCAGTGGACATCTTTGGCTTCCTTTCTCCTTGAAATACTTTATTCTCTGTGATCAACTCACACCACATTGTGCCCCACCCAATTTTTGAGGGAGGACTCTCAGGGGTCTCTATTTCTCTATTTTGAGAGCCAGACCAAATGCAGGGGATAGTAGAAAGGGGAGTAAGGGTAGAAAGGGAATAAGGTAGCCTGGAGCCCCTAGGCAAGGGCTCTGCTGTCTTCCACTCTCAATCCTTCTCCCGCCCCTCTGGTTCTTGCAGCCATGATGGATGGAGTCCCCCAAAACCAGATCTGGGGAAAAGCCTGGGGGACAGAAGAGAGGCTGGGCAAGCTGTTTGCAGCCCTCATAACACAGACCAGAAGACTTGGTTTCTCGTCTGCTCTTAGCTGCTCACTGGCACAGTTGCTTCAGTGCTCTGGTCCTTATTTTCCCATCCAAAAGAGATAACAATATTTACTCCCAGAGCTCAGGAGGCAAATGGCCTCTGAAGATTCCTTCCAGTTGAATGATTTAGGAAAATAGGCTTGGCACCCTGTCTTCAACTTTTTTTCTAACAACATTGGCCTCACTACCCTCTCTTTAAAGAATAAAGCTCCAGGCTGGTGGCTACTCATTCTTGTGCATAAACTTGTGCATCCTTAGCTGGGTAACAAGGCACCAAGGATGAAAGTGACAAAGTGCTACTCATCAATAACCAGCATATTTTGTTATCCACCACCCAGATACACACACACACACACACACACACACACACACACACACTTTAATTGAGATATTTATTGAGACAATATTTTAACTCAAAGGACTATCTAATGGTAGTATTTCAGTCTTTCTCTTATGAAGGGTCTAAGACGCATATTTAAAAATCAACCCTTCAGCCCCTATGTGTATCAGGAATGATTCCAGGCATATTTTATGTATATTAATCTCTTTAAGCTGATTTAATCCTCAAAATAAAAACCTGTCACTATTATTCTATGTATTTTCTACACTAGAAAGTCTGGATCATAGAGTTTAAGTTGCTCAAAGTCATATAATGGCAGATTTTGGACCGAAGTGCCTTTTGGCTTTTCCTCAAATCAAACCAAGTGGAAACAGGTTTATTTCATTTCCCCAAATCAGGTTCCATTTCAACATAATCTGGTCCGGAAGCTGGATTTACACTTTATACATAAGGTTGGTCAGGCAGCCCTGCCTGTGTCTGCTGACCACAGAGCAGCGGGTGGGGTGTGGTTTGGTGGGTGAGAGACATGGGCTGCAGGTTGGTCTTGAACTTGCAGGTACTCTATGGACAGGTACACAACCGTCTGAGCCTCAACCTTCTCTATAAAGTGGGAATGACACATATTCCTTAAGATTAACATAAACCACCTGGCAAATAGGTGCTCGAACACGTGATTTCTTTTAGACCAGGGCAAGGTTGTACTTTCAATAATAACAGCTAGCATTTCTGGGACAGGTTATAGTTTGCAAAACACTTTCCCATGTTCTTTGGTCTCTCACCTCACCCTTCTGGACAGATAAACATAAGAGGTAGTTAGAGACAAGGTATATTGGTATTGACACCTACCAAGTCATTTACTTGGAACGGAGGAAAATTAGAGCTAGTGGGTAAAGCAGACTCAGAACTGTGCGACTGTGATTTTTTTTTTTTTTTAATGAGTAACCAGGAAAAGTGGGAGATGGGGAGGTTACTTTCTCCTCTTTATATCCCACAAAAGCATGTGTATTTGATGCCACACCTGCTTTGTCAGTGTGACCGGGATGAATCCCGTTTGGTTTGTGTACTTGATATTTACCCAAGTCTGTGATCAACAAGAAAACACATCTCAGCCTCTCACTTGGCAAGAGGAAGAATGGAGGCAGCACAGCAGCTGTCATATTTATTTCAGTGGCAAAGCAGGTCAGGAAAATGGATAAAATTAATCATACAAACTAGTAAACATCAGGAGTGAGAACGTGAAGGAACAGATGAGTTCTTGCTTCATTCCAAGCTGCACCTGCCCTTCGTTCTAATGGAATCTGTGCCATCAGCTGATGAAAGCAGGAGAGGAGGGGGTCGTGGCAATGGGAATAAAAGCCTGAAGAGAAATTGGAACAGGAGCGATTATTGGGGCAGGTCTTTTTCTGTGGGCCTGTGGTGTCTCTGAAACTCTATTAAGTTCTCTGAGGCAGTAGAAAATCCATCTTTTGGTGTCCCATGAAGAGAATAAGTTCAGGACCTAATATTGGCTTGGATCTATGGCAGGTGATCCTAACTAATTTGGGCAACATTTCTTTCCTGTTAGGAGAAGCAGCATGTCCTTTATTGCAGTGGCTCTTGACTCTGGAAGTACTTTAGCATCACCTGGGGCGCTTTTAAAACTACTGATGCCCACACCCAACCCCAGAGGAAATGAGTCAGCCTCCTTGGGGTGGGGCCCAGACACTGATGGTTTTTATAAACTCTCCAGGCAATTCTAAGGTGCCAATGTTAAGAGCCACCGGCCTACAGCAGTAGTTGTCAAACATTAGTGTGCATCAAAATATCTGGAGGGCTGGTTAGACCAGAGACCTCACACCTGAGGTTGGGCCTCACACCTGAAGTTTTGATTCAGTAGGTCTGGGGTGGATTTTCATTTCTTATAGGCTCCAAGGATTGACTGTGTTGTTGTCCAGAGATCACACTTTGAGAGTCCCTGGCTAGAGGAAATGGCACCAGGTTCTTCTTCTGACCCCATCATTGATTGGCTGCATCACCTTGAGAAATTCACGCTGAAATTCATGAACAGAAATTCATGCTGTTGCCCCCTTTGTTGCAAAGAAAATGAGGTAATGTCTGTGGAAGTACTTTGTAAACTGTAAACATAGGATGAAAATTGATTTTTAATTATTTCTGTTCAAAGTTCCATTTTGCTTGGTGTTTAATAGATCTAGCTGTGACCATGACAACTTACAGCCAGATTTATTCATTCATTAAAAAAGTAACTAACATGTGCCATTATATATCAGGCCCTGGACCAAACGCTGGGGTAATAGTGACATGACAAGTGTTATCTCTCTCCTCACAAAGCTCATTGGCTCTACTCTGGTGCAGGGCCAATTCACCTGATTTTGTATGGCCTGTGAGTTAAGTATGGTTTTCACTCTTTTTTTTTTTTGTTGTTTTCTGTCTTTTTAGTGCCGTGCTCACAGCATATGGAGGTTCCCAGGCTAGGGGTCGAGTTGGAGCTGTAGCTGCTAGTCTACACCATAGCCACAGCAACGTGGTATCTGAGCCGAGTTTGCAAACTACATCACAGCTCATGGCAACGCTGGATCCTTAACCCACTGAGCAAGGCCAGGGATAAAACCTGCATCCTTATAGATTTGTTTCCACTGAGCCATGAAGGGATCTCCTTTACATTTTTCAATGGTTGAAAAAGATCAAATGAATATATTGCATGATTCAAAAATATGGAATTCAAGTTTCAGTGTCTACAAATAAAGTTTTATTGGTACACAGGTATACTTATTCATTTGTATGCTTTTAACGATTTTGGACATTATTTTAGGGAAGGGAAGGCAGTGATGATAAAAATAGCTCTTACTGAGTGCTTACTATGTGCTAGGTATTATTCTAAGGGAGTCCAGTTTTCAAAAGAAGGTTGTAAGACAGGGGCTGTTATTGTCCTCATTTTACTGATGGCAAAATAAGGTACAGAGATGTTAACCACCCAATGTCACACAGCTGATACAGTCGGAGCTGCGATTTGAAAACAGAGTGTTTGAAGGTGTAATAAGTGGAGAAACAGACCCATTGGGAAGCTATTCCACAATTCCAAGCAAGAGACAGTGTGAACCAGTGTAAGGAGTTAGGGGAAGGGATGGGCAGAAGAAGAGGTGGCTGAGATGTAATCAAGGGGTTGGGTTAATGGGACCTGTGATTGTCTAGGTAAGGGGTGAAAGTGAAAGAAGGGTCAAGGACAATTTCCAAATTTCAGGTCTGGATACATGGCTATTCACTGAAAATGCCATGTCCAGAAGCCTCAGTAGATTATATACTTTTTTTTTTTTTGTCTTTTTGCTATTTCTTGGGCCGCTCCCGTGGCATATGGAGGTTCCCAGGCTAGGGGTTGAATCGGAGCTGTAGCCACCAGCCTACGCCAGAGCCACAGCAACTCGGGATCCGAGCTGCGTCTGCAACCTACACCACAGCTCTCGGCAACGCCAGATCGTTAATCCACTGAGCAAGGGCGGGGATCGAACCCGCAACCTCATGGTTCCTAGTCGGATTCATTAACGACTGCGCCATGACGGGAACTCCCCAGATTATATACTTTGACTTGGAACAGGAATCATGAATATGTGTATGTACCTAACCCTCACCCACCTCCCAGAACTGTGCTTTCTTTGAGGGTAGGGATAATGAGCCTTATATCTTTCTATCTCCAACATGTAATATAGTGTATGTTTTATTAAAGCTTGTCAATATGATTTACAGAAAAATTTTAAATATTTATTTGTATTACACATGGGTAAATTGACTAGGCTAGTTTGAATGGCAAACTGATATTTGAAACTTTGAGTCTCAGTGTTCAGGTAGAGTGATTTATTTTGCAGAGTGGTGTTTTTTTTTTTTTTTCTTTGGTTTTCATTTTTGTTTTGCTTTGTCATGTCTAAAAACTCTTCAGGGTTTGATTCCCTCCTGACCATTCCTTGAAATACTCTGAGTATTCCTCAAATTATTTAAAATTCTTAAACTTGAATATTAAAAAAGATCAGAGAAAGACTCAGAAATGTGTGTGCCCACAATTTCTGTCCCTTCCTTTTAGGGATAACAGCACGTTAAACTCAAGAAGGACTGGATTTGGTAGATATACATTTCTATTCATGGATTCTTCGATTTCATCTCATAGAGATCAGTAAAAAGTTTTGTGGATCCTTAAGGACCCTTCGATTCCCCTGATCCTAATGCCATGACCTTTCCTGACTCATTGAATCCTTTCAGATTCTCTGGGATGTCACCCATTGGTTGCCAGGCAACACTAACAAGACTGGTCCTTACTCTGGAGTTAGGCATCAGCAGCTGTTATCACATTTTAAGTGATTATTACTCTTTAACAAAACAATGGCCAAAGCCTGTGTTGCTCTCAGTGGGGTACTCTCTCTGGAGAAAATGCTCATGCAGATTTCCTGGGAAACTAATTTATTTTCTTTTCTTAAAACAGATCACAGCTAAGTCTGTAAAAGATAGAAAAGGTCTAGGATAGGGTAAAGGGAGTGTGGTGCTGGATGGATGAAAAGACACAACACAGGCCGTCTTGAGTAGATAAATAATCAGTATGTGCAAATTATACGTAGGAACAGAGCAGAAGATACATTTATTTTCTGACAGTTGCTAAGACTACCAGTGTTTTGGTAAATTCCTAAGTATGAGCCTGAACTTGAATTATAGAAACTGTGTACCCTGGAGCCAACCTTTCAGTGTGAGGATGAGCTTTAACAAGCAGGATTTTCACTTTTTAGTGTTTTAGAGATTTTTCTGTTTTTTTTTTTTTTTGCTTCCTAGGGCCACATTCTCGATATATGGAAGGGGTCAACTCGGAGCTGCAGCTGCAGCTGCCGGCCTACGCCAAGCAATGGCCAGTTCTGAGCCACACCTGCAACCTACACCACAGTTTGCAGCAATGCAGGATCCTTACCCCACTGAGTGGGGCCAGGGATGGAACCTGCATCCTTATGGATACCAGTCAGGTTCTTAACCCGCTAAGCCATGATGGGAACTCCCTGTTTATAATTCTTTACTGATATCTGGCTAACCTAATGACTAGCGCAATTACTTGGTTATTGTCATACTTAATAAATATCTGTGCATTTGGGTTGTTTATACAACATAATTTCCCATTGTGCTTAGAGCTGGAGTTTTATCAGTCAAATAGGCAAGTATATATTTATTAAGCTCCTATCATTTGTCCTTCAGTGTGCCGGGAAATCCGAGAAACATGAAGTAGAAGACCTGATGGGTGCTTTTTTTTTTTTCTCTTTTTGCCTTTTTCTTGGGCTGCTCCCACAGAATATGGAGGTTCCCAGGCTAGGGGACGAATCGGAGCTGTAGGCACCAGCCTATGCCAGAGCTACAGCAACACGGGATCCGAGCAGCATCTGCAACCTACACCACAGCTCACGGCAACACCGGATCCTTAACCCATTGAGCAAGGGAAGGGACCAAACCCACAACCTCATGGTTCCTAGTCGGATTCGTTAACCACTGCACCACGACGGGAACTCCGTGATGGGTGCTTTTAAGTGCATCACTGACTTGAGAACTTAATCATTACCATTATTGAATACCTACTACAGGCCAGGCACAGGGATAAACACTTTCTAGCCTCTGATTCCAGTCCCTACAACAGCCCTCCACGGATGTTGTCACCTGTCACCTGTGTAATTTGTCCAAGTTCACACAGGTTGTTATGGGAGCAGCCCAAGTTCTATACTAGGTAGGTCTCAGGACACAGCTCTCATATTTCTCCCCATGACTGTGGCATTAGCACACATGAAAATATTTATGTCTTCACTCACTCGGTCACTAAGCTGTATGAATTTATACCTGACAGAGTGCTCAGTGCTTGTGAGAGAAAGACTTTTGGACCCACTGAACAACTTAAACAAGGTTCTTGCCCTCATAGAGCTTATATTCCAGCAGGAAAGAACAACAAGCGAGGAACCAAACAGTAAACACACAAGTGAGTAAGCCAGCCGGCAAGCATCTATAATTTCTGGTAATAAAATATGCTATGATGAAAATAAAGCAGGGAAAGGGGAGACAGGGTTAAAGTGGTTTACTCCAGGTTGGGATTAACATATACACACTACTATAGATAGAATAGGTAATCAACAAGGACCTACTGTGTAGCACAGGGAATGCTACTCAATATTCTGTAATAACCTGTATAGGAAAAGAATCAGAAAAAGAATGGAAATGTGTACATATGTAACTGAGTTACTTTTCTGTACCCCTGACACTAGCACATCACTGTAGATCAACAATACTCCAATATAAAATAAAAATTAAATTAATAAAAAAATGACGTGCTCCAGGTTGGGATTAACATGTTCAACACTATTATACATGGACTAGATAACCAACAAGGACCTGGTGTATAGCACAGGGAACTCATTATTTAGTAATAACCTACAAGAGAAAAGAAACTGAAAAAGAATATAAATATATTTGTATATACATATACAGGTATAACTGAATCACTGCTGTGTACCTGAAACTAATATGATATTGTAAATCAATTATATTTCAATTAAAATGTTAAAATTAAAAAAAATAAAAAGATTTGCTCCATTCTATCTATTAGAGATCCAGAATTGCTGACTTCTCGTCCAGTGTACTTTCTACTTCGTGATTTCCTAGAAAAGCCAGAATCTTCAAGCATTCCCAACTTGTGTCACAGGACTTATATAATTTGCTGATCATGCTCGTTTTAACATAACAATGTAGTATTTCATTTAAAATCTAGTCCAATAACTTTGAAAGTAGAAAGTCAAAACAAAATTACATCTTTGTGATGGCTGTAACTGAACCACCTGCCTCCTGTTACAAGTCCCAATTCTTTGACTTATATTGATAGCTATGATAATGATGATGAAACAAGTTTGAGTATGTACTGTATGATAGGTACTGTAGTACTACTGAAAACAAGAACAAACAAAACCCCCTCGTCTTTTCCCTATGTCTTATGACCCTGAGGAGAGAAGAGGCAGAAGTGGAGGTCTTTTAAGTTCTCTTGCCTGCCTCCCTATCTCCCCTACCCTGCCAAATAATGCGAAGTCGCAAGTAGAAAGGCAGACAAACATTGCTGCAAATGGGAAGAGTAATTCTACTATTAAAGAAGAACAACCCAGGAAGACACAACCACTAACAAGCATTAAAAAAGGCAGAACAAACCCTTGTATAGAATCTTGCTGACAAGTGCTATTAAATATTAATTCTATAGACCGTGGAGACATCATTAAACAAACATATATACCCTGATGCTGAATGTGCACCGGTCCAGGCATTTGTTTTACACGTGGTTGTTGGCTAGGCATAGTCTTTTGTGCTGCTTTACCAGGCAGAAGGCAATTGTCCCTCTTCTTCCATTAATTGTATCCTTACACATCACCGAAATTCTCATTGCCTTTTTGGTTATTTGTCTTGTCCTTTCCTTTCATTTAATTGGAAAGACAATTTTAGGGAGAATGAAGGGAGTTACCTGTTTTAAGGCTGTCATGCATGGATAAAAATGCTTCATGTTGAGATGGTGATCGCCCAGATTTAAAGAACCAGTGCTACACATGCAGGCGTTTAGACAAACGAGAGCACTGGGTGACCTTCACCCAGATTAATACTATTTTCCAATTTCTCCTCTTCAAGACTCTTTCAATAAAGATCCTAAATTTCAAAGAGGAAAAAAAGATATCTACCTCACAGAATTAACAAAGCTTACCTATGAAGTTTATTCTTAAAATACGGATGGACTTAAAGTACTGCGAATATGAAAGAATTACTTCACCATGTTTGGAATTATAGTCATGGGACTACAATGGACCTTAGGGAGCATGTAGTCCAGTGATTCTCCTATTACAGTGATATCAGAACATCCTTAATAAAACACAGATTGCCAAGCTCTATCCCCTGCCTCAGATTTTTTGATGCAGTAGATCTAGGTTGAGGCCAGAGAATTTGCATTTCTAACAAGCTCCTAGGTGCTGCTGCTGCTGCTGCTGCTCTGGAACCATACTTGGAGAACCACTGACTTGATCTAATCCTCACATTTTGCAGATGAGGAAGAAGTTAGTACGATTTCCCAAGGTTATATGTTTAGTTAAATGCAGATTCTCCATTGGAACCTGACTTTTCTCACTATACGGTGGAGAATTTTAGACAGATAAACATAGGAAGGTTTTGACTCTGTTACTGTATCAAGAAATCACACCCTGGGTTAGTCATTGATTGTACTGAGGAATGGAGAATCATTCATTGGTACAGTTTGGGCACCTAAACAGTCACCTATTCTCACTGCCCTCTTGTAGGTCAGCAACCAAGCTTTGGATGCATGTGACGTGTTCATGGCTACATCACTACCAGTAACTGAGATAGAATCAGAGTCCAGTTTTCCAGAATCCCAGTGCTGGCCACCTTCTGCCCCTTGTGCCCCAAGATGGGACAACCATTGCCTGCCCCTGCAGGATGTTGGGGCTAACTGAAAAACTGTAACTACTGCTTGCCCACGTGTCAGGAGGACTTGGTCCACACAGAATTATAGCCAGGACATATGTTTCCAAACCTCCTAGAGAGCACTTCCTGTAAAACCGTGTACTCCAGCGCGGCCTTACATCTTTCGTTGGGCCTTTATTTATTTATTTTTCCCCATAGCTCCCTTCTTCCATCAAAAAGCAGAAACACAATTTTTCATCTTTACATTGACACAAATATAAGTATAATTTCAGGCTGCCTTCATGATTACATATCCATTATAATTTCTTCTGATTTTTAAAGAAATTACAATTAAAGCATTCTCGTGGGCGCCTCCAAGCGCAGGCGTTGTGCCAAGGGTGCCCAATGGGCGAGTGGGCGCTGAGGAGCCGGGCACTCTGCTGTGCCTGCAGCTCTGGGCTGTGCACGGAAGACAAAGGGGAGAGCCTCCCAGGGCCGTCGTCCGGGCAGCATCTGGGGGCAGCGAAGGCCTGGCAGCTCTGAGCAGTGCGCAGGTCGAACCACCGAGCGCCCACGGCGGGGCGGCGGCCGGGTTCGCTAGGCCCCGGCCGGGCTGCTGCCGCTAGAAGCGCGGTCTCCGGAGCGGCTGGCGGCTAATGCGACCCGCGGGCGCCGAGAAGGCGCGGCCCTGGCTCCCCGGACGCGGCGCACACAACAGAGGGGAGCGAGGCGCTGGATTTTTTTTTTTTTTTTTGCATACAATTATAGTGATGGCATCATTTTTTTTGAAACAAACTGTCCATAAATGTCACTGAAAATCCGGGTCTCCTTTTATTAAAACTGAAAAATGTGTATAAATGTAAATAACAAATGACTGATACAGGGATAAGAACACCAGAGCGACTGCTGGCGTCTCTCTCTTTCTCTCTTTTTTTTCTCTCCTCCTCATGTAATTTGCATTAATAAAGAGGCTGTTCCTTGTCGGAATGTGTTTCATCCGGTTTAAAATCCCAGGGCGATCCACTAGGAAGAGCTCTGGGAGAATCCAACTGTCAGAGCCGACAAGACAAATGAATCCCGATGTCAGGAGCGTGTGGTTCAACGATGACAGATTGAGAAGAACTGTCCCCCTCTCGACAGGCGGGCTTCATTTTCAAATTAATAAATCTGAATAAAATATTTTTCCTTTCATTACGAGCGGAGCCTGTTTGACAGTTTCTGTGACAGGAGGGAGTAGCAGTGTTGATGAGAACAGTTTGCCTGAATTCCACCTGGGCTTTTTCTGTTTTATTTTTACCTGCAATCTCTTCCCTGTTTGCCTCGCTCCTTACCCCCTCCCTCACCTCCCGGGTCTCCCTTTTCCCCTCCCTTCTCTTCCTTTCCATCTTCTGTTTCCCCCTGTATTCTTGTCTCATGATTCTTCCCTCCGTTCCACTCCCTTCGCTGTTGCTCGCTCTCTGAAATGTCACCTGCTCCTATTTTTTTGCCGTGCTTTTGATTCACCTGCAGGCTGTTACCTTGAATTAAAGGCCAGAGAATTATTTCACGAAAAAACAAAACAAAACAAACAACAACAACAAAACAAAAATCAAACACACACTAATTATTATGAAATGTTTGCTTTATTCCATGGTTTCTTGTTACTCATCATATTACGATAATAACTCACACGCAGGCAGGAGGAAATAGTGGATTTCTCTAATTTATAATTTCATTTTAGGAAACAATCCTCATCATTTCCTCTTCACACACACAAAATAAAAGCAACCCTTTCAAACAGACAAACCAAAAAACAAAAATAAAAGACCCCACAAAAACCCTTTGTTGTCAATTTTCCTCCCAAAGCCAAAAGAATGAGATCAAATGTTCCTTAGGAATTGGATATGCACAGGCAAATCTTAATGCACAGGGTGACAGGCTGTTCTTCTTAAATAATTTAGGAGCACTTTCTGGGAAACAATATGTGATCATTAGAGAAATACTACTGAGAAAAAGTGACTTCTTGATAACACAGGAGGTTTTGTTTTTGCATTTGGTGTAGAATCCAGGCACAGCAGGCAACTTTCAATGTCCCTGTTCTCCAGCCTTAAGATCCAGAGTCAGAGGAAAATTAACGGGACTTCAGGAGTCAGTGATTTCCAAGTCCCCAATCTTAAAAGCAGAATTCCTCCCTTCTTCTTCTTTTTGTTTTTGTTTTTTAGGGCCACACCAGCAGCATATGGATGTTCCCAGGCTAAGGGTCTAGTCAGAGCTATAGCTGCCAGCCACAACCACAGCAGCCACAGCAACTAGAGATCTGAGCCGTGTCTGCCGACCTACACCACAGCTCACGGCAACGCCAGATCCTAACCCAATGAGCAAGACCAGGGATCGAACCTGCAACCTAGTTGGATTCATTTCAGCTGCGCCACGATGGGAACTCTCTTTTCCGCCCCCTCCCCTTCAACTTAGAAGGAAGGAAGAAACCCACCAAGGCGACCACAGTGAAGTGGGGGAGGCGCCAGGAGATCCTCAGCTCTTTAGCCCAAGGGTCTGGTTTTTAACCCTGATTTGTCACAACTTGCCCAACTGCTGTTCCCGCTCTTTCCCATCTCTTCACAAGGTATGAGTCTGCAATATCTTCTCTGTAACTGGATAGGACAAACCTATGTCTCTTACGATTTTGCATCTGATGGACATGGAAACATGGACATGGACATTCCCTTCTACTGAGTAGTCTTTGAGAGCATAGGGCATAAGGTATCAAGATTGTGTTTTAATGTAGATAGAATCTTCAAGCAACAATCTTAAGGAAATATGTATAAATGTGTGCGTATGTGTGTGTGACCTTTTGGATTTGATTCTTGAAATAAATTATTCAACTGGTAGAAATTAAGACAAAGACAAAGTCAGAAGAGCTTCCTAAATGTCCATGTTTAAGCATGACAAACTACACTAGTGAGGAGCAGAGGGTAATATTCAAATTTCTGAAAGGTGACTTCTAGCTTTAATTTTGCTGAAATCTCAGCTTAATCATTAGAATAAATAGAAAAGCCGCTTACTAAAATTTCCAAAGCAAGTCATCACTGAGAGGATGGGAGGAAATTCGATGGTCAGTGTCAAGATTCTAGAAGTTCTCACCCAGGTGGCTGTAGCAGCTTTATTATACATTTCCTGAATTGTACTTTCCCACATGGATAAAAATACCATTCTAAGATTATCTACCGGTGATTCCAAACCCCAATATCATAAATCTAGATTTTAATATCTAAGTAGCTGTTGTGACACTATAGGAATATAAGAAAAGAAATGTGAATGTTTTTGAGGTTTTTTTAAATTTATTAATCCATTTGATTTTCACAGCAGCCATAGTAGGCGAGGTGGGTATTGCAATCTTCATTTTTCAGAATTTACAGGAAACTGAGTGTCAAGATTAAGTGACTTACATCACTTATGATCACTTGACTCATAAATAGAAAAAGGAGGATCGATTTTTTTTCCTTACTCCATGTGCCATTACCTTTTCACTAAATTCTACTGCATTATTCTGTGAGTGTGTTTGTATGTGTGTGAGCGTAAAAGTCCTTGGGTAAATCATCCAATAGTAGAGTTGACTACTATTCATGTTCCAATAAGTTGGAAATACTGCTTTTGAATCTTACCAATCCACATTCCATTTTGAAGACTGATTTGTATTTGTCTCTCATATATATATATGATATATATAAATAAATATATATCTCCCATATATATATATATATATATATATATATATATATATATATATAATTTTAGGGCCATACCCATGGCATATGGAGCTTGCCAGGCTAGGGGTCGAATCAGAGCTGTAGCTGCCTTCCTACACCACAGTCACAGAAACGTGGGATCCAAGCCGCATCTGCAACATACACCACAGCTCACACCAGCGTAGATCCTTAACCCACTAAGTGAGGGCAGGGATGGAACCTGCGTCCTCATGGATACTAGTCAGATTTGTGTCTGCTGAGCCACGATGGGAACTCCCTCTCCTATATTTTTTTCCCAGATTTTCTCCTCCATATTATTTCAGGTGGTTAACCATTTCAGGTGGTTAACAAACAGTCATACCAAGACCATTACTGCCCTCAAATAAACAGTGATATTGGTTATTGCATGGAAAATAGTCTACAAAAATTTTAGCTCCTTTACAGTTTTAAAAGGATTCACAACATTGAAAGAGGGTCATAATATATAAAATGATTTACGTATTTATTTTTTAAAGCTGTGACTCAATTTAAATTATGTGAGCATGGGGAATTATTTCCTATTATAATTCAGTGGGCTGGTTACTTATTGAATATTGGATTTTTGACAATCTCTCTTCCTTGTGGCTGTATTAATAAAAGTGGACAATAATTATTTTATAGGAACACTCTGAAGACACGTGAGGATAATACCTTACATTTACATAGTACAAATTTTAAATTTTCCTTTTTCTTTCTTTCTTTTCTTTCTTTTTTTTTTTTTTTGGTCTTTTTAGGGCTGCACCCGTGGCATATAGAGGTTCCCAGGCTAGGGGCCTAATTGGAACTGTAGCTGCTGGCCTACCCCACGACCACAGCAATGCGGGATCCAAGCAGCATCTGCGACCTACACCACAGCTCAGTGCAACACTGGATCCTCAACCCACTGAGTGAGGCCAGGGATGGAACCCATGTCCTCAGGGGTACTAGTCGGGTTTGTTAACCACTGAGCCATGACAGGAACTCCATCAAACTATCACAGGGACATTGTTTCTTTTTGTTCTTGAATCAGAGAGAATATGAATGAATGAATGAATGAGTAAACAAAAAGATAAACAAATCCCTTTATCTTCATGAAAACCCCTGAAGGTGGGCATATTTATTCCCATTTTACTGCCAAACGACAATACAGAGAGATTGTATGGTTTAGAAAATCCAAAGAACTAACCTGAAGCAGAGCCAAATTCAAACCCACCTTGCCTCAGACTAAGGTTTTTTTCTACTTTATCATAAGTAGACTTTAAATCAAATTGTGTCTTTTATGTTATTAGAGCAATCAGCTTCCCCTGCCCCCACCCCCTTCCTGAGGTAATGCACTGAACTGGCAGATTGGAACAAATGCTTGCTGGGTAATGGGAAGTATTGAAAAGACAGAATGAGTCACTCATTCCATGGGTCACTTTTTAGGTTTGTTTCCGTTTCATTAAATGTAACTCCATGGTTTACTTAGAAGATGTGGCTAAGGCTTAGGATCCGGTTGTAGCTTCATGGGCCTCAGGCCACTGGGAGTACCGAGAACACCAGGAACACTGGGCTTCATGGCAAGCTGAGGCCAGCCAGCGCCCAGCACGACTGTTCACCTCCCAGTTCGCCTGAACACTTCTGCAAGAAATCAAACCACAAGGGCTTCCTTTGCCCCTTTATAAGAAGGAAGCACCAGAGGCAGCTAGAAAGGAAGAGCCAGTGATTCATATAAACGTTTCCTAGCTCCCATTCTATGCCAGGCATGCGCTGGGAAATGGGGCTAGAAAGCTCAACAGGACTCAGGTCTGTCCTCAGGGAGCTGAGAGTCATGGAAATACTAAGCTCTTCGGGCTAAGTTTTCTTGCAGGTATGTTCACAGTCTCTGTTTTGGGAGCCGAGGATGGAGTAACTGACTTTGTGGGAGAGTCACAGGAGGCTTGCCTTTGTGGCTGATGAGGAGAAATAGGAGAATTTCACTGTTAGGCACATTCTGTTGACTGTTGGCTGGTGTTCTCACCCTGGATGTATCTATCTTATCTTTCCATTATTTGTTTACACCCATTCAATTTTCCACTTAAATTCTATCACTTTCCTTTGTGTAGTAGTGATTACTACCATTAATATCATTACTATACCATTAATTAGGCACCTACTGTGTACTAGGCATTTTACTATCTCTTCCATGTATGTCTCATTTACTCCTGCCAACAGCTCTGTGAAAGCAATTTTATCTTTTTTCTCATTACAAAGATGAAGAAACTTGCTTGGAAACTAAGCAACTCCTCCTGGGTCATGTGACCAAAAAGGAGACAAGCTGCCGGGATTCAAACTGTGGACTGATTAACTCCTAGGACTGCATTGTTAATTCTGAGGCATTCTCCTCTCTTACCTCATTTACACAAGGTTTCCTTGCCTTTTGTTTCATTTGCCCGGAATGGCCTTTCTCTTTATTTCCACTTGTCAAAATCTCACTCAGGGCTTCGTCTCAATGCCTCTTCCTCTGTGAAACCTTTCCTGATTTTGCACTGCCAGAGTCACGTCTCCACATCAGGAAGATCCTTGAGCTAGGAAACCAAGGGAATCATTTCAGGATAATTGTGAAATCATGACCTAAGACCCCCTAGTCCTGCCTTCAAACAGACTTGATTCATCCTGTCTCACCCTCTCTGTTCTTCCTTAAATCTCTCCAGGGATAGAATTTCTACAGTCTTTAAGTAGTCCATTTCTTTTGGCAGATCAACATTTCCTCCACTTAATCTAAATGCATTCCCTTGTGTTTGATATTCTGCTGTGTTAGAGGCTACCTGCTCATAGATAATGCACCATCTGAAAACCATCCCTGGGCTCCAAAACAGTAACCAAGCAACCCTTTTGCCTTCCCTCTCTGACTAACCTTTTGCAATTCTTGTGACCTTTCCTCCAAAGTCTATTTTTCATCCCTTTAATCTTTTTGTCACTGCCCTTTCTCACCTCTAGCATCAACAGCAAGGAGACCAGGTTCTGACACACAGAAATGCCACTGGCAGGTGGCAGGCAAATTGGCATGCTTAGCACAGCCCCATGCACCCTCCGGGGATTAATAATAAATACTATTTGATGATGAAATCTGAGTGCATTTTCTTTTCAATGAGACAGTGTCAACTGTTTTCTTCTAAAATAGAAATGAGCAGAATACAAAATTGAACAGCCTTCATTTCTCCCTACTCAGGAGGCTGTTATTACTGATCTGGTTGGCATTCCTCCTGGCTCAGCCCAGACAGAAAGAACCTTAGCAGGTGCCACTGCACCTTCCCTTGATAACTAGCTATTATTTATGAAAAATTGGAGATGAGTACTTTGAATCCTTTATTTCCTGGTCTGGCTGGTATACCTTGCATGATTAAAGTAGATGATTTTAACCTTTAACTAGAACTGCAAAACAAAGTAGGAAATCGTATATGTATTGTAAAAATTGGATGACTATGACTGGGCTAGCAGGATTCGTTCCTGTGACACTTAATGAGCCCGTTCTGTCTTCTAGGGTTGAGGTAATTTTGAGAGACAGATATAGGGAGAGAAATGAGGGTGGAGATTCTCAAAATAATCTACCCTCAGGCTTTAATTCTCAAATAAAAAATCTGAGGCTCTTAGAGGCTGAATTATATGTGTATAATTCCCTAGGTGTTTATTGGCAGAATTTGGAACAGAAGTCTTACTCTGCTCACTGCAGTTTTATTTCCAGTAAATAAACCATGCTGCCTCTGTTCTTTTTCAAAAAACACTGTCAGTAGGATGGTAAAAAAAAGTATAAAATTATAGTAAAAAGAATTATAAAAGTATAAAAGTATTAAGATGTCCAAGGACAATGAAATACAGATCAGGCGAACTTGGAACTCAGTTTAAATTAGGAATAGATGCCTGGAGTTCTGCCTCCCTTGCCTTTCTTTGCCTCTCCCTCCTAGTACCCCAGGGCCTAGAAAAGCATATAACAAAGCCACCTCTCCAGAGAGATGCAAAGAAAAATAGGAGACTTTTCCTGTGTCAAGGAGAATCCATGTTAGTGAAAGGTAAACATCAGAAAAAAAACACCGAATTAATAATACCAGAGATAAGCAAACAAGGTAATCAAATATACACTAAAAATCCAAGTGCATGATTAATTGCTAAACGAATGATTCTATAAATGCTGTAAAAGATTTAGATATGGAAGAAAAACTGTGAGTAAGGAGGGGAGAAATTTTAGCCTCATCTGCAAGAACATGTATGCTCTGAATATAGAGAAAGTAAAGAAAAGAACATTTAAGGAGATATGGGGAAGACTTGCATCAAGAAAATGTAAAATGGGTTTGGAGAATAAATGAATCATTTATTATACTGGGGTATTTGATAAAGTGTCTTGTTAGAGACAATACTGGAAAGGCAGGTTTAGGTCAGGCAATGAAAAGTGCTGAAAATCAGGCCAAGGAAAATGGAATGTATTTAAATTCCTCAGTATTGGGTTGTTTCAGTATTACCTAAGGAGCCAACACATAGGAACCAATCATTATACCTTCCCTGGTGAGATATATATATATTGTCTTTTTAGGTCCTCACTCTCGGCATATGAAAGTTCGTAGATGAGGGTCGAATGGGAGCTGTAGATGCCGGCCTACACTACAGCCACAGCAATGCCAGATCCAATCCTTGTCTGTGATGGATCACAGCTTACAGCAATGCCAGATGCTTAACCCACTGAGTGAGGCCAGGGATTGAACCCACATCCTCATGGATACCAGTCTGGTTGTTACCATTGAGCCATGACAGAAATGCCTGGAAATTTTTTTTGTTTTTTGGATGACTTTCACAAAGTCTTTAGTTTATGAACCAACAATGACATCTACCACTTGTTCCAGTTCAGTTTGGCAAGTATTCTTCAAGATTGTGTCTCCCCACTCCCCTCTGATATCTCTGCCACAGCCTGTACTGCTCTCCAATCCTGTCATAGCAACTGACCACAAAATACTTTTAGATGTGTGCTGCTTCCAGTTGCTAAACAATGACATATGGCAGGAAACCAATTTGCTGATCTGCCTCTAGTTGTCCAGCCACATTCTGATTTCCTGAGTGATGTTAGTTGCAACTTATCTTTAAAATGGGGTAACACTCAGCATGCTTCCCACTGTTAGGTATATCTGACTATTTTAACTTACAAAATGGCAAATGCAAATACCATACTTAAAATGATCAATAAGATAACAAGTATCTATGGAAAAATCTCGTACATATGTGTGACATAAAAGGAGACTGAAGGGTATTACTTGCCATGTGATTGGGGAAAAGAGCTAACAGACTTAAAAAAAGTCAGAAAGTCTTAGGAACACACTCACAATGAGGATACAGTGCAGGAGGATGTTAGTCTGAATAATTACTTAGTTGAGAATTATTTGATGATATTAAATGGTCTATATGATACTCCTGATTTTGTTACCTGCCTGGTGGTTAAACATAAAAAAAGACATGCTATTAGATCTATAGTAAAATATTTTCAGAAGAAGCATCCATTTCTAATTGATGAAAAGTTAATTATTAGCAGGCGTTATGCTGTGGGCCAGAAGGGAAATAAAGGGATTTAATAGCGAACACCACATTTGGAAGTAGTTTTGGAATTCACTTCATTTTGGAAGTGAATCTTGGAGTGGAATAGTTTAGGAGTTTCTCTATATGCTTATACGAAGTATAAAAAGTAGTGGAAAGATCATTACATGCTCAATGAGGCGGGGGTGGCGTGCTAACCTTGGCCTTATTACTAAATGTGTGATTTAGAGTTAAGTCACTTACAGGGGACCGAGTGATTTTCTGGAGATGTGACAATATGCAACCTAAGAGAACTATCTACTCAGTTTACCATATAACACTAAAAATTTGTG
Source organism: Phacochoerus africanus (assembly GCF_016906955.1). Lineage (NCBI taxonomy): Eukaryota > Metazoa > Chordata > Mammalia > Artiodactyla > Suidae > Phacochoerus > Phacochoerus africanus. The sequence goes on from NC_062549.1 coordinate 86,629,037, forward strand.
AAATTTTGGGAACTACTTTTCAACTTGAGGTCTTAAATACTATAACTTTGAAATTTTCTGTCACATAAACCAGAGGGTTTCCTTGGTTATTCTCCAAAGAACCTTTGCAGGATGACCCTCTGGAACTTTCTATGTGCATGGCTTTAATTTTCCCCCTGCATTTTAAAAAAGATGTGTTAGTAGTTTTTCTTTATAATAGATACATTTAAATGCTGGAGTCTAAATTATAATAACCATTTGGATTATTTTACCATTAATCAAGTGCTTTTGTATACATTATTATAAACAATTTTTAAAACCAGGTGAAATAAAATAAGAATACAAATTTAAATCTTTGGGAGTCTGGGGTTAATAGACGCAGACTATTGCATTTGGAGTGGATAAGCACAGGGAACTATATCCAGTTACTTGTGAGAAAAAGAATATATGTTTGTGTGTGTGTGTGTGTGTGTGTGTGTATGGCTGGGTCACTTTGCTGTATAGTAGAAATTGACAGAACAGTGTAAATCAACTATAATGGAAAAAATAAAAATCATAAAATAAAAAAAAATTCTACCTTAGAGAAACAAGGTTCAAATGACTAGAGCATGAATCCATAACCTATAGAAGCCATAGCTTGAACTTGAGCCTAGATCCTCTGACTCCAAATTCCCTGTGCTTTTCAATTTATCATCCATCCAATGCATCACATGTAATTTACAGACTAGTACAAAAAATCTGGATTTTTTTAGTTGAGATTTTTATCTTCGTTTTTAAAAACACTTAGCACTTTGTTTTTGAAAAATCACTTTCATTTATGAATCACAAGTTGGTTGTACGACCACAGGCTAGGTGCATTCCATTTCACCTTTCCTACCTGTAAAATGGAGTTAATGGTACCTGCCATCTTTGTCTGCTTGCAGAAAGGTTGTGATGATAAGTAATGCAAGGGATGCATGGCTCCTTGGAGTAAGGAAGCCATATAAATCCAAGGTATTTCATCAAAATGCTCCTGATATTTACATAGCTCTCTTCTCCAGGGCATGGTGGGCTTTTATTGCTTCACAGAGCTCTTGAAAGTAGAGTGGTAATGCTCTTTTCAAAGCAGAAGCTGACCGATTGAGTGGCTAAGTAGCTGACCCCCACATAGCATAGCGAGGTGATAGCATTATTGCCCAGTGATGTTGATTAATAATTGTCACTAATGATTAATCTGGTGAGTCTAGCTTGCTACTGGCAATCACCACAATAATAACTACCCCCCCATTATAGAATAGTCATGGTTTCCAAAATAGAATTTAAACTGAACTTTTTAAGTTTTTCCTGCAGCTCTTAAACTCTCAGATAACTTTCCCCTATACTTACTTTCTGGTTTCAATAGAAATAGCACACAAATGCTGACTGTAGAATTCCTGGTCATCAGAACAATAAAGGGTTTGAAATGTCGCAAGAAATATTGGTTTCTTTGAGGCTTTCAGACATTTTTTTCTGACTACCTAAATAGCTTGGGGCAGGGGAAAGAGAAGGCAAGTGATGGGAAAGTTGACAAGAGGGTGAAATTGTTGCATTTGCAGGAGAAATAGATAGTGTATCTGTGTTTTGTCTCATTAGAAAGAAAAGTGTGTAGCTGGTGGACTGGGGAGGTGGGTTAGTAGGAATGGTAGTGTGAAGTAGGGGGTATCAGGAAGAAGACCTGAGCCCTAGTCTTGCTTCTGCCACAGAGTTTGACCTGGGACAGTTATTTAATCAACCTTGGCACCTTTAAAATTAGAAAGATAGATTAGAAGAGCTCTTAGAGACTCTAACATTTGCTGTGTCTCTAAATGCCACAGAGTTTTGGTGGCTGATGAGTCTCTGCCCCTCCAAACTCTGTGCCATAAGAAAACTTTTTCAAATGAGGAAAGGATCTTCCCAAATTCCTCATGTGGCCTCTTGAAGTTGTGAAATATTCCACGAGGCTCCAGCATTCTTTGCGAAGGTTCAGTTCCCTTTAGGACGACTGAAGGGTGACTCTAGCAGGCACTTGAGATGCCAAGAGAGTCTCTCACTCTTTGAACCAAGGAATCAGGAGTTGATTCTGTTCACAGGCTTCAAGAACAGGTGTTCATCTCTATCAGCTTCATATCCTGAAAGCTTTCAGTACTGCATTTGCTAATTCATTACAAAAGTGTCTCAGTGCTTAACCCCTGACACACAAGCTCTGGATAAACAACAAGAGATACAAAGGAAGAGATAAGATAAGAGATATCATTCCATTGAATTTCCAAGTCAGCGTGAGTGGAAATCTGGATGTCTGAAAATTTGGTTGACCTAGAACATTTATCTCAAATGGCCAGAAATCTTCAAATGAGTGGAAAATTTACCTGATTTGGTCTAGGCAGAAATTATTTAGTACAACAAATTTTAATAATAAACATTCAAGTATTTGCTGCCAGATAAAGAGCATTCTAGAATCACCCACTTTTTTTAAGCAAAAAAAGAGTATTAATTTATTCACATATTTCTTAATTGTATTATTTTCATTTAGAATAGAATTTCAGTCCATCATGGCACTACTTAGCTTAGTGATAGAAAAAGCATGAAAACTAAGCCTGAGCATGAACTAAGGTAAGTAGCAACTCTATGTGCTTAGGAAAAAAGATGGAATCACCCACTTTTATATGGCTCCTTACATCTTACTAAAATTGAGCAGTATGTGATTAACTGTTATTGAGTAGTCTTAGGTAAACATCTAAGATCTTTTTCTTGTTAGAAAGAGCTGAAATTCAGTTATTTTCCACCTAAAAACAGAGGTTAATACTGCCATGGTGGTGTTGTAAAATTCACCAAATTTGCAGGTGGTTTCTGTTTTACAATTCATTTCAAGAGCAGCCCTGATTTCCGAGAGGGAGAAATTGAGGGTCGAGAAATTCATGAATCTTTCCTCTCTAGCTGAGATCATGTCTCTGGGATCCTGTCTCATGATGTTTAGTGCTGCTCCATAATGCTTCTACCATGAGAAATTTCTCTTGTGACCACCTCAGGTGATGGTTATAAAGGGATATCATCCAGGATTATAACCGCAAATTCTATTTTACTTTCACAGGCTATTCTACCTAGGATAAGAAGAGTCACAGAGCTCTAAGTGCATTCAGTTGCAACCTCCAGTTCATATACACTTCATAGATTTGGATCTAAGTTTGGTGACCACAAGAAATGGAAAATATTAGCTTTGATTTAAACTGAAGTTTCTATGTGGGAATTATTTTCATTCTTGCAAATGAACAATTGTTTTAATTTGCTAGATGACTCTACAATTATCCCTCTGTGACTATCCAGCTCTGGACCAAAGCTTAGAATATTAATCTAATGGAATTTGATAATTGTGTAGCACAATTTCGCACATAAAGACTGGAGACTGTACTTATAGAATTAATTGTCTTTTTTCTCCTACTTTAAAAAATATTTATTAGAGTATAAATATTGTTCTGTCAATTTCTGCTCTATAGCATAGTGACCCAGTCTCATATATATATATATATACACACACATTTTTTTTCTCATACTATCTTCCATCAGGTTCTACCCCAAGTGATTTGACATAGTTCCCTGAGCTATACAGTAGGACCCCATTGCTTATCCATTGTGTAAACCCAACATATTTGACAAGGGAGCAGTCTCCTCACAAGTACAGCCCAGGGGCTAATTTGCATAGTTCCGGATTAAAGTAGGATGTTACACATCTCAGGACCCTCTTCTGAAAAGGCTGAGCCCTGGTTTGGATTACAAGGAGGACTTTTCCCAAAGATCCAGGTACTTCCATGAGGGACATGGACCCCCTTGGGGAGAAGATCTTGATGAAAGCAAAATCACAGGAGAGTGTTTGGCTTAGGAAGACTCCATAGCAGGTAACATGTACTTAGTTTTTACCCTTTGGGACTCAGCCAGTGCAGCAGGGAATAGTGTCCTGATCATTTGCTTCTCTAGCACAAACCATCTAGTTTAATTCTGATGCAGTTGGAGCCTGTAAGAGCGAAGACTCTCTATGCCAAGCATGCTCTGGCAGACAAAAATGTTGACCTAGAGGAGAGGAAGCAGGCTCAGAGTTGGGAGAAGTGTTCCTGGCAGGAATATAAAAGCAACAGATGTAGCCCTCAGAGGAGAGCCCTGGGCACTTATGGTACCAACTGGAATTGGATGGTGCTGCCTTGGAGTCTCAACAGGAAATGTGGCCATAGTAGTAGTAATAAAATTATTAACACTTTTTGGCTGAGTTCTTTTCATATATTATCATATTTAATTCTCATAATAATCACATGAAAGGGCTATTGTTATCCTTCTTAATGCAGATTAAAAAAAAAGTTTCAAGAGGTGCCTAAAACCACACAGCTATAAAACTGGAGCTAAGATTTAGACTCATTCTGTTTTGAACCTAAACCACTTCATGTCACGAACAATAGAAATTGTCTCTGCAATGAATGGGCCTTTAGTGACTCAGGGATTAGGACTAACACATTCTCAATAGTACCATCTTGCTGGTTGTACAGTACTGGAAAATGATGGAACATGGCCGGAGTGTCTGGTGGAAGTGTTGTGGAAACAAAGTAGGGGTATAAGAAGCAGAGGCAATACAGGAATGGCCCCTGGAGATGGAAACCTAAACCAATATCAATAATGGCAACTGTGCTTCCCACGTAATCTAGGAATATTTGAAGAATAAGAATTATCTTATTAATTTTTGAATTCCCATTACTGATGATAATATTTGGTATATTCAAAGTGGTGAGTAAATTCTTCTTGAATGGTCAAACTCAAGATGGTTGCCCAAGATTCAAGGTAGCCTGTAGGTGGAGGTCAACCAGAATGGACGAGGTCAGATGATGCCAGAGAGGCTCCACTATACAGAGGGATGTCTATTCCGATTCAGCAGGGTCATTTGGATCCACAGGAAACAGAAGATATTGTAGGTGTTTCCACTTACATGATAAATAAAGACAGAATTCTTTAAAATTTTTTTTAATTTTTTAAATTTTATTTTTATTAGACTATAGCTGATTTACAATGTTGTGTCAATTTCTCTGTATAGCATAGTGACCCAATGAGTATGTACATATGTACACACTCTTTTTATCATACTATCTTGCATAGAGGAAGAATTCCATGACAGATAATTTTTTTTTTTGTCTTTTTGCCATTTCTTGGGCCGCTCCCGTGGCATATGGAGGTTCCCAGGCTAGGGGTCTAATCGGAGCTGTAGCTGCCAGCCTACGCCAGAGCCACGGCAATGCGGGATCTGAGCCACGTCTGCGACCTACACCACAGCTCATGGCAACGCCAGATTGTTAACCCACTGAGCAAGGGCCGGGATCGAACCCACAACCTCATGGTTCCTAGTCGGATTCGTTAACCACTGCGCCACGACGGGAACTCCCAACAGATAATTTTTACTTCTAGGGAATATGATATAACTTATTTATTAGTTACTACTAACTTACTGTGGGTGAGTTACTATGCTAAGTTCTGAGGCAAACAAGACTCCCCAAATCCTTCCCCAAAGAAAATTGGCAGGTGGTTATTAGACCACTAAGCAATTATAAAGCAACATAGAATTACATCAACAGTAACACTTTTATCTGGAATCTAATATATGGCACAAATGAACATTTCCACAGAAAAGAAACTCATGGACTTGGAGAACAGACTTGTGGTTGCTAAGGGGGTAGGAGAGGGATGGGCTGGGAGTCTGGGGCTAATGATGCAAACTGTTGCATTTGGAGTGGATAAGCAATGAGATCCTGCTGTATAGCACAGGGAACTATATCTGGTCACTTACGATGGAACATGACAGAAGATAATGTGAGAAAAAGAATGTGTATATATATATATACACACACACACACGTGTGTGTGACTGGGTCACTTTGCTGTACAGTAGAAATTGACAGAACACTGTAAACCAACTATAATGGAAAAAATAAGAAAACATTAAAAATAAATAAATAAATAAAAACATTTAAGTGAAAAAAAATTACATCGACAGGAGAAATACAGGGTGCGATAGAAGTAAATAGTAGGACATCTATGGCAGATAGAGAGGCTTCCGGAAAAAGTGGAATGAGGCATTCAGTTTGGATAGACCTGGGTTTGAAGTCTCATTCTGTTGTTTTTTAGCTGCCGGACATTTGGAAAATGGCTTAATCTATCAGAGCTTTAGTTTTCCCATCTTTAAAATGGGGAAAGTGGAAGTTGACCATTGATGTTTAGTTAATAACTGTGTGAATTAAAGTACATAAGGTACTCAGCAGAGTGCTGGTTGAGAAACAGATGCTCAAGAATATTTTCATCTGTTATCATCCTTCCCTTCACTTGGAAATACTAATATACAGTGGTGGTCATGCTGACACAGAGTACGCACACTCAACAAATATTTCTTAAAATGATTTGATTCTCAACAAAATAAGTTTCTGTCAAGTGTTCCATATTTTTCTGGGATATTCGTGTTTTGAATGTCGTTTAGAATCTGCCATCATGAGGTCATCTCATTCAGTGACAGCATCCAGGTAATGCTTCAATTTATCAATTGAAAAATATTCAGCTCCCATGGGAATGCAGAATATCTTAGAATGTTTAGGTAATTAGCATATGCAGATATCTTATGGGTTTTCAGTGTTTCAGAAAGATTGCCCAGATTTTGGCAAAATTTACTTTCCTTGGGCAGGTACACACACAGAGTCTGGGAAGACTAGACAGGGAGGTGAAGTGTTTTAGCTGCAGAAGACAATCCTTTTTCACTTCGGCTCCATAGCGACTGTCTCACAAAGTGAAATGTGAGTGAAAAATTTAGCAGAGATGTTAACAGCAGTGTCCTACCAGTGATTACAATTACCTTACTCCTTAGTCTGGCAGTCTCCACCGATTTGCAATGCACATCACTAATGTGGTGGTAAAGAACGCTCCAGTTCCAGCCATTTCCATTATCGTGGAGACTTGGCATATAAAGTTCCACACAAACTTACAAAGCTATCCCTGTTGACTTTTGCACAACAATAATGACCAGAACACAGGGGCAACACTTCTGCAAGCAGAAACTTCAAAAGATTGTGAAACCGAACATCTATTCGCCACATGAGCTGCTTCCTGGAAGAGACCTCAGGCCCTTCAAGTGAATGGAGGCTCAGCATCTTCTAAACTGCAATTCTGAAAACACTTAACAATTCCCATTACTTTATGTGTAAAAAGAAAAATCCTAGGGGCATTTGAAGATATTTGGTTCAGGATTTGAAGTGTGCCGGTGCCCTATAAATTTTTTCTTGTTTCGTACCCCTAGGGCTCTTTTGCATAGATTTCATTCACTTCCAAAGGGAGGCAAACAGAAATCATGCAGACAGTCCTGAGGACCAGCATTAGGATAAATGTAAAAAGAAGTTATGCAAACAATGGAGAAGAGGGCAGCGGGGTCTGAAATTGCCTTGGAATTTGTCTTTCTGAAGGGCTGTAAACATATTGGTGGGAAGATGGGGCACAATGAGTTTTCTTAAAAATTATTCATTTGTAAGAATTGAAGTATAGTTGATTTACAATGCTATGTTAGTTTCAGGCACAGAGCACAATGATTCAATTATACATATATACATATATATATGCGCATATATATGTAGGTTTCCCATACAGGTTATTATAAAATACTGAGTAGAGTGCCTCTGTACTATACAGAACTATACGGTAGGTCCTTGTTGGTTATCTATTTTGTATATAGTAGTATGTATATGTTGATCCCAATCTCCTAATTTAAAAGGGCTTTATTTGCCTCTATTTACGACTCTTGCACTCCGTAAACAAAATACATTGTCCTGAAGTGACTTTGTTTCTATTCCTGTGACATAGACATTCTAAAACGCCTCATTACATTTTTTGCATCTCTTGGAGTTGTGCAGAGTACGTTTTTCCGTATTTCATGCAATGATCTGATCCTACCCTCCTGTAAAGCAAGCAGATGACACTTTTTCCATTTTACAGAAGCAGAAATAGATATTGGGGATTTTAGAACAGTGGGGGAGTTGAACCTAGAGACCAAAATTTCCTCAGTCTAGGTCTTCTTCCTAGTAAACTCTGCTTCCATCTGGCTATTGTTGAATTTCAATACGAATCTGATTTCTTCATTATTGATTAATGACATGAAGCTGTATCATCAGCAGATGCATATAATGTGATTTCTCTTCCTCTTCTCTTCTGCATCACAGGGGAGCCATTTATGCATGCTATAATCAAGTTTCTCCCATCTATGAAATAGAGGGAGCAGGCAAAGAATCAGGGAGAGTTAATATTCAACCCATTCCTTGTATAGATGAATCTGTGACTAGATACATACATGAGATAATAATTACCAGGTAAGCTATTTGAGCTCTGAAGGAAAAAAAGATGTCACATAAATATAAAGCATTATCATTATTTTTATTGCTTGGATTAACTGGGTTTTAACATAATATAAAAATAAAGATGTTATCAATATATATTTTAACTGTCTGTTTTGAGGTAAATACGCCAGGTGTGCAGAGACTTTTTTTTTTTTTTTTTGGCTTTTTGCCATTTCTTGGGCCGCTTCTGCGGCATATGGAGGTTTCCAGGCTAGGGGTCCAATTGGAGCTGTAGCTGCTGGCCTACACCAGAACCACAGCAACTCGGGATCCGAGCTGCGTCTGCGACCTACATCACAGCTCACGGCAACGCCGGATCCTTGACCCACTGAGCAAGGCCAGGGATCGAACCCGCAACCTCATGATTCCTAGTTGGATTCATTAACCACTGAGCCATTACGGGAACTCCTGCAGAGACCTATTTTGATGCCAAGGTATGCCAATTCTGAAACTTCTCACTATTTGTGGAATCACTCTAATAGTTGAATTGCCTGACATTTGTTTAACCCTCCCCAATCTCTTTCTTTTAGCTCCTATAATTATAAGTAATATAATCTTGTTAGACATCTTGGCATATGTTATTGGGATATTGCAACCTAAAGAGATCTCTCTATTAAAATTCACTATTTTCAAGTGGTCTATCTCTGCCTGGTTCAAGTCTCATCATAGAGTAACATTCAACCTCCTCTAAAAGCTGCCAGGCACACTCTTCCAGTACCAATGGGTCTAACTGGGCATGGGGTTCACCCTCTTGCCTGAGTAAGCAGGGGAGATTAGGAGAGTTTGCCTAGTTTGAATCCTAGTTCCAACACTTATTTTATAAACAGGGTGATCATAAGCCTGGTTTGACCTGGGCAATTCTGGGTTGTCTATTTTGCCAGAGTAATTGTTACAGCTCCCCCTTTCAGTCTTATGGGCCTAAGCCACTCTATATATGTGGCACCCCAGGCAAATTGCAAACTCTTTAATCTCTATCTTTTTTCACTGAAATTTTTTGGCAAAACTCCTAGCACAGAGCAGGTATTTAAGAAATATTGACTTTTATCATTATTATTATTATTTTTTTCTATGTTCCCTCTGTGGGTCTTTGGAGGGTGAAGGACTTATTCTGTTGCTCTTTTGTGGCAGTTCTGGAAAAGAGCTGCTGGAGTCCATCCTTCATAAGACCCTCATCTGACAATCTGTTCATCTTTGGTTTAGGTTAGCAAGGCAACTGGAGTTTTTCTACCTGATGGCACTCGTTTCTGGTCGAGAAGACCTTTCCTTTGCTCCAGTTAGACATCTGGGCACTGACAGCATTGTTTCCCAGGCTGGAGCTGATCCTGCTCTTTGCCAAGCCATGGATTTCTCTGGATACCAGTGCTTTGCCTCTACCTGAAAGTCTTGAGCTGTCGCCTTGGCCTGCCCACTTCAGTCCTCAATGACTAGGTGATGTAGGGTGCAAGGTATGATGCAGACAAGCAGATGGTGAGGAAAGGAGGGGAACTGTAAGGAAAATGGGAAGAGACAGGGGGCCGGCCAAAGCTGAAGCCCTTTAAAGAAAGTGGAAATCAAACATCAGGTACAGATACCAGGTGCCAAAGGCAAAGGCAGAACCCAGCGTAACATGTAGAGCCAGAAGCCTGTAGTTTGGCAGATGCAAGTTTGGAGCAAGAGCAGACAGAGTGCACATAAGAAAGATCTGGGTGGTTGCTGCAAACAGCACTGAGATGTCTTGTGCTTTCCTAACTTGTTGGCTTGAGTGGTACATGTGTGTGTCACAGGTACAAAGGGACAGGGGTGAGTGGCTATTCTTCTACTCTATTAAATGGAGGTCTTCCTGGATGCGAATACCTTCTCGGAACTGGACGAGACTTGTCACAATCTCATCAGTTCATTCTTCATTATGTTTCTTGCCTCATCCTTGGCCCATTGCTTGTCCTGAAATCCCACTAAATCTCTTTCCAGAGCTCAGTCAGCCTCTGCTCTCTGAATGACGAGGCCAGCCGTGGCCTAAATCTCTTCTGGGAAATGAAGTGGTCACCAACAGCAAGTGAGAATCTCATGCACAGCCCTAAAACAGGATTTAAAGTTCCATACTACAATCCAGATTCCAGGGATGCACTAGAGAATGGGTAGTTCTGTACCTAGCCAACATTTTGCACATTGCTACCTCCCTTAGTTCTATTTACTTATTTTCTGTTTTCTTGATGTTTGACATGGGAGGCCTAACCCTGCAATGGGCAGATCCAACTAATTCCTAGAGATAGACAAACCAAACAATGCTCAGTCCATATTTCCAAATGCTTGAAATTCAATGGCCCTGCCCTAATCACCTGGATAACTAGGGACCACCTCTATAGCCCAGAGCCATTTGGGTTTATTCAAACTATCCAATCTTAAGCCTGTTTACCCTGCCTCATGATTCCTTCCTTTGAGAAGCACAATCAAGCATCCTGCCATCAGTTCCCTTCTCTCTCTACAACCTGTTTATCTTGCCTTGGTGCTTCCCGTTGGTAGGCTGATGATTTTTGTGTTTGTATGTTTTTACCATATCTGATTAAAACAAATCCAGGACACTATTACAAACTCTCTGTTAATGCTCTGGTAGTATGGTCCGTGCATGACAGTTTTAGAGAGAAGACTAAGATTCGCTTTTCTCTGTATATGTCCCTTCTCATCACAAAACACTTCTAACATAATGAATATATTTTATAAGTGATTAGAATCTTACATGGAAGGTTTATCCCTATATGGGAAGGAGAAGCCTAGGTCAAGTTTGAGAGAATGACCCTTGGTCTTTATTATGGAAAATTTAGCTTCAGCTAATGAACAATGTGAAGAGTTCCCACAAGGTCACAGATACTTGATGGTACATGTGGACATGCTCCCTCCCTCCCTCCAACCATCCTCTTTTAATTATCTCAAGAGTTTCAGCAGATGGTACAGAGTGAGGGTTCTGCCTGGTCAGAGAAGGAGTAGAAGGCTTACTGCTTTTTTATATTGTTTCAGACTGGACTAGTAGTAGAAGAGGGACCACTTTCAGCACTTAAATTTTTATTAGCATAAAAAATAATTTTTTTGCCTCCCCATAATTTCATACCTCCACTTTTATTTCTTTCTGCATTTATTTGGGACCCTGAGGTTTTAGGACATTTAAACTGTTCATGGCTTACCATACAGTCAATTCTTATTATTTGCAGCAATTATGTTCTATAAGTCACCACAAACATTGAATTAGAAAATACTGAACCATTGTTCCTAGTGGAAAATATAGCTTTAGATTCCTGCAAGCCTCTGTTCACAACATTTTCATCAATGGATCCGTCCCCAACCTGTATTTCTGTATGAAAACACCATATACATGTAGTTGACTCACTAACATTGAACTCACAAACACCAGCACTATAACCATATCTGAACGAAACTGATCTGACATATTTCCTTGTTCAGAGGCATCATTGTTTCCTTGAACTCAGCAACTCTATAGAGCACTTAAGTATTATGCATGGGAGGGGGAGGGTGATTTAATTGGTAAAATTATCAAAAAATGCACCAAAATGGGAAAAAATATGGCATTAAATAGACCCCTAAAGGACACTTACAGTATGAGAGCTGAAACAAGAAAATACAGTACCGCCTTGTTTAAACTCAGCTGGACAAGTGCACATTGGGAAGCTCAAAATTTTCACAACTCTGAGGATGTGAACAAGTGCACTTTTGAACAAGTGCAAAAGCACCCTGTATATTGGTTTTAGGATTATAAGTGCATTTTAATAAATCAATGAATTTTCAAATATGAGATCCATGAATAATGAAGATTAACTGTACAAAATCACATGGAAAGACCCACAGGACTCAAATGCTAAATCTTCCAAGATTCTATTCTTTACCAAGACTACTACTCTTCATTCACAACCCATTCTACCTCTGCTTAGTTTCTGTTTCACTTGTCATGTTGACCTCCTGGAGGTCTATTGGTTTCAGACTTGCTTCAAGCTTAGGGACATTGATACAACTACTTCTCTGGGTTCCAACTCATTGGGTTTTCTTGCTTCTTAGGAGTTTTCTGTTCTACCTTCTTCAGCATAGCTCTGTCTTTCAAGTCAGTCCTGCACACCCACAGCTGAAACTGGTCTCATGACACCCAATATCTACTTAGTACAATGGAGGTCCTACTTCATGACAGCTGATTGCATTTTTAAATAGTTCTAATTGTGAGAAAATTTTTCCTCCCTTTAAAGTTTAAACTTGAGTCCCTATAATTTTCACCTTCAGGCCTCAATAATTTTGTTATCATGATAAAATGTATGATTTACTATTGCTTTGACCAATTTTATTGATAGCAGCTATATACCACCACTGTCTTTGGTTGTTTATTGTATTTCCAGATTAATTACACACCCTACATTTTAGGGTGAAATATGGAGGTAACCTCCAAACACATAAAGGTAACACTAGTACAATAATCCGCACAGGAGAGCATGTTCCTCACGTGGTAGCTCATGAGTCGGCCAGATGGAATGGATGTTAGTGAGTAATGGTAACTTGGGGCAAAAGCTTAGCTAGAATATGTAGCAATTATCTGAGCACAGAGTTCCAGGGAAAGAATAAAAAAATAATAAAACGATAATAATCAATAAAATTATTGGGAATGTCACACTCTAGATGGAGAGATTATATTATGTTGTTATACCAGAATCCATGGAGGAATTGATAGAAGCAAGTGTTATAACCTGATTGGTGTTGTTCTAGGGTCTAATGATTATCTGGATTTTCTTCTTGGTATGGACACTTGACTGTCAGCCAGATTCTATATTAGGGGAGGAATGTATTTCCTAAAACTGGGCTATCAACAGAGGGTCCCAATCAGATATAATATGATCTCCTCAGCATTTCACTGAAAGAAGTTCTGGAGATACTGTAAGGTTATCTCCATAGTTGTGGGGGATTCTAGCTAACAAGGTGAGGCATGATCTTAGTTAGATATTCATAATATGTACATAATGCCCAGACTGACATTTTGAGAAAGCACGATGTCACTCATGTAATTCATATTGGGCTTCGACGAAGGGTGCTGCACATGGGAGGTATTCGTGAAGACTCTTATGGACTGAATGTTAATTTCTCCCCAAATCCATATGTGAAAGCCCTAAACCCAAATGTGATGGTATTTGGGCATGAGGCATTTGAGAGATAATTAGGCTTAGATGAAATCGAGAGGATGAAGCAAGCTCCCATGATGGGATTAGTATCGTTGTCAGAAAGGAAAGAGACACCAGAGCTCTGTATCTCTCTCTCTCTCTTTTTTTTTTTTGTCTTTTTGCCATTTCTTGGGCCACTTCCGTGGCATATGGAGGTTCCTAGGCTAGGGGTCTAATTGGAGCTATTGCCGCTGGCCTACGCCAGAGCCACAGCAACACAGGATCTGAGCCACGTCTGCCACCTACACCACAGCTCATGGCAACGCCGAATCTTTAACCCACTGAGCAAGGCCAGGGATTGAACCCGCAACCTCATGGTTCCTAGTCAGATTCGTTAACCACTGAGCCACAACGGGAACTCCAGAGCTCTGTATCTCTTAATGATGTTAGAACGTAGAGAGAAAGTGGCTATATGTAAGCCAGAAAGAGTGTCGCTGGGAACTAAATCTACCAGGATCTTAATATTGGATTTCCCAACTTCCAGAACTGTGAGAAATAAATGTCTATTGCTTAGGCCATCCAGTCTGTAGATTTTTGGTATAGCAAAGACAGAGACAAGTCCAGTTATTTAGGATATGAAGTTCTCCTAAGACACAAGACATAGAGCCCACCCAACTTCTCCTGTTAATGGGCTTAAGTTTTTAAAAAAGCCCTGGTTTCCTCAGCAAGGCATCAAAGCATAGGATAATAATTTGTGCTTTGGTGTTCTTAGTGGGAAAAATAGGGAGAAAGTTGTCGAAGGTCTTTCCCTAAGTAATCTTCTCCTGAGATAACATTGTATCTGGGAAGTTTGGGGCAAGCTCAACTGAAGCCTATCTCAGTTGATGCTTGTGTTATATGAGGGCTACCATATCCTATAGGTTGAAGGTGTAGCCTGGTTTTCAGTTTACAAATCTCCTGTGGAGTTTGGATATGAAAGGTCATTCCCTAAGAGCTTATTTACTCCCAAATTCCTTGCCAATTCATTAGCAGAAAGCAGGTATGCTTCATTAGGACTGTGATGGGAAAAGATAAAAAAGCATTGGCTCAATACCTGAGACATATTGAAAGACTTGTGGAAAAAAAATTAACAGGGAGTTCAAGTAAATTACCACAGGATAATGTAGTAGAATTGAAGTATTATTTGGGAGCAGTGAAGAATGTAGGATTTGCAATCAATCTGCCTAGTTTCAAATCCCAATCCTGCCCTTTATTAAATGTATGACTTTGGGAAATTTATTAAAGTCGCAATTTACTCATTGGCTAATTTTTACTCAAAGATTAAAGAGAATCAAGAAAATGTGTGGTATATAGAATGGTTAAGAGAAGGAAATTATAGGAAGCAAAGGAAAAGAAAGTTGCATAGTGATTGGCATTTAGTAAAACTTCAATAAGTGGAAGCTGTAAATGGTACTAGTATAGGATTAGATGTCTTAATTGCTCCAAGTGGTAGCAACTAATCTTATAAAGTTTTCATGGAAAGGCCTACTTTTCTCTATATGCAGGTAGTTATCCTCAGCTTGGATCAAATTCTACAGGAAAGATAAGAGTTCCTTGTCAGCAGTTAAGGATCTGGTTTTGTTACTGCTGTGGCTTAGGTTACTCCTGAGATGCAGGTTCAATTCCTGGCCCAGGAACTTCTTCATGCTGCATGTGTGGCTAAAAAAAAATTTATGAGAAAGAGAAGATAAAAATATGAACTTTGCATTTGTTTGGGGGATGGTTCCCAAGAAAAGTGGCATACATCTGCCACTAGGATGGCACAAGGTTGAATGTATTTTAGGATGGGGGCTGTCATGTTGTGACATTTGATTAACCAATTGAATGGGTGGCCCTTTTAAAAATTGTTAAGGGCACACTCACAAGAATAGTAAATCTACTTTAGTTAATCAAACTCGACATTTAATTAATCTTAGGATATATAAGGAAGTAATGATCTATAGCAACTTTTGATCAGCAAACTTTTTCTGCAAAGGACCAAATAATAAATTTGATTTTGTGAACCTGGCAGTAGGTATCTATAACAACTATTCAACTCTGTCACTGTAATATTAGCCACAGATACTATGTAACTGATGGGTGTATCTGTGTTTCAGTAAACTTTTATTTATAAAACAGATGACAGGTTGAGTTTGGCCCATAGGCTATAGTTTTCAAGCCCTTATCTATAGAAACTAAAACTCTGTATTTGTGTATCTACATCTAATTAATCACAATATACTAAAGCTAAGTTACTCAAAAGTAGATTCTTGTGTTGAGATGGATCTGAAAAGAAAAAAAGTCAATTAAATAACCATATTTGTACTATGATATTTTCTTATTCCTTTTCTTTTCTTTTCTATCAGTGTATCATTCATTTGAAAGATTTTATTACTAACAGAAAACCGATGCTTACTGATTTAGCAAACAGTTATTGATCTACTATGTGAAAACCATTTTGTTAGGTTCTGGAAATAGAAAAGAAAATCAGGGAAAACTGTATGTTCAGTAAGCTTATAGTTTGTAGGTGAGTTAGTTATGCCGATAGACTTTTATAATTTGGTGTAGTGTATTTTTTTGTTTTGTTTTGTTTTGGTCTTTCTAGGGCTGCACTCGCGGCATATGTAGGTTCCCAGGCTAGGGGTCAAATTGGAGCTGTAGCTGTTGGCCTACATCTGAGCCATAGCAATGCAGGATCTGAGCTGTGCCTGCAATGTATACCACAGCTCATGGCAACACTGGATCCTTAACCCTCTGAATGAGGCCAGGGATTGAACCCATGTCCTCATGGATGCTAGCTGCGTTCTTTAACTACTGAGCCACAACAGGAACTCTGGTGTGGTGTATTGTAACAGAGGTGTTTTATACTCCAGTTGAACACGAGGCCTTGCCAGCTCTATTTTCTAGTGTGAAAATGTTTCCTCTTTCTTTCCCTACGTATTTTCATAGTTTTATGAACATAGGGGTAATTTAAAAATAGCATGGACATGACACACTGTCCATAATACAAACTAAGGTAGTGCTCTATTAATTGGGTTGGCTTTGCTGATTTGGTTTCTGGGGATCTCCCAAATAGTTTGGAAGAGATCATAAATTTGGGTGAAAAAGGATACATTTGAAGTGAAGCAAGTGAAAAATGAAACACCATTTAGGCATGTGTGCAACATTACTGTCTCCATTCTTTTATATTTAACAAATTAGAGGCAGGGGAGAGAGAGATAACTAGCAGTAGTTAGCAACATTAGTTGACAATTTTTTATTTGCAAAGTAGTGCCATTATAAACAAAAGTTATCTGTTGCTTTCATCATCATTGCATAAAACAAACACTAGTTTAACATTAACCTCAAAATTATCAGGAAAGATAGAACTATCTGGTACAATTTGATATAATCTATCTGAAAAATTAATATGTGGTCTCTTTTTCTCTCACGCAAACAGGCGAAAATGTCATCGCAGATTGGTATCGACCCACCACAAAACAGATTTGGGAACTCCTGGGCTGGATTTCAAACATGGACAGAATCTGGGTAGTCTCCATCCACTGGGCCATGTCTTAGAGGTGATTTGGCAACCTTTCTCAGTCCTGGTTCAGAAAGGGCCCCTTCTGTGCCTTTTTGGTAATAGTTCTGGCTAAAGGGGTTGAGAGTTGAGATGTAATCAATGAAGATAGTGTTTATAATGCAGGGGGTTGAGTCCTTTTGGGTGTCCCATCTTATTTTAGTGGTAGCTTCTCCTATCTTAGTGACCTGGTCAGTGGCCAGAATTCGCAGATCCAATCATGCCACTGGATCTCCCCGGGTTTTTTTTTTTTTTTTTTTTTTTTTTTTTTTGCTTTTTTGTTTTATAGGGCCACACCCATGGTATGTGGAGGTTCCCAGGCTACGGGTCTAATCACAGCTACAGCTGCTGGCCTACACCACAGCTCATAACAACGCTGGATCCTTAACCCACTGAGCGAGGCCAGGGATCAAACCCACAACCTCATGGTTCCTAGTTGGATTCATTTCCACTGTGCCACAATGGGAATTCCCATGTCACCCCAGTTTTAACTTCCATTGCCTTTGCTGCTGCCATAGTATAGCTTTTGAAACCAGTGCCTCATAGGTGAGTGTGAGCCTTATGCAGATGTCTGCTGCCACAACGATTCCTCATACAGACAACATGGTGTTTTTAAGGGAGAGATATAGGAGCCCATCCTCTTGGCTAAGGGTATGCCTTAGTTTAGAGGCTTAGGCCGTGCCATTATCCTCAAAGCACTGTTCTCCACATCAGGGTGGCTGGATAGAAAGTGGTGTGAGATGCAGTCTCAGGTGCCATACCTCTTTGTACAACTGACTACACCATAGCGCTGAGCCTGAATCACCTGCCAGATCCTCCCCTCTTGATGGATTAAACCTGGACATCACTCGTGTTCTCAAACTCCAAAGCATCTTGGTCAAAACTGTCTCAGTTCATCAAAAAAATTCTGATAACACCAGTCTTCAGAATGAATGCATCCCTTGTTTTTCCTTCCACTTGACCCCCTAATCCTTACGTGAGACATAATGGCTATCTTTCCCAGAGAGGAACTTTGTACATCCAAAACAGTGTTTTTCAAGGCACAAATGGTTCCTTTTCACCATTCAGCACAGCAGCAATTGCCAAATTAACTTATATCTGCATAAAGAAGGGGCACAAATTCAGACATGACACAGAACAATAAGATTTGCTTTGAGGTGACTTTCTGTCATACCTAGACCGAAGAATATCAGGCAGCCCTTAAATAACAACTTCTTTCACTTTAGTTGCACTTAGCTTGATCCCTTGTTAAGTTGGTTTATTAGTCAACAAAAATGTAAGCCAGTTATTCACATTTTTCATTTAACAATATGCTTTTTAATGAGAGTATATAATTGTCATTTCACTTGACTGTAGCTTCATACTTTTAAATGTGGCTATTGCTGCATTAAAATGTTTGCTTAGAAGCTGAAACAATGGTTTAATATAATTTTTGAAAGTGCTTTAAGATCTTCCGTTTGACAAGATAGCAGAAATCCAGGTGATTATTTCCTTTATAGTTTTTAAAAAAATGCCAACACAGTCCATGCAGTTTTTTTTATTTAATTGACAACACAAACAGCAATGCTTCTGTGTGGTTAGTGAAGAATTTTCTGTGGGATTTGAACAAAGATTTAGGTTGTAAGACTTGTATTTTCTCCATTACCAATTCCATTAACTTTCAAGGCATCAGTATTTCTCCATTCCTTTCTAGCTTCTTAAGATGTTACACGAAGAAAGAAACAGTGAGAGGATATGGAAACAATTGAATATATGGGTCACAACAGTAAAATATGCCTACTTCATAGGATGAAAGAGAAGGAAATAAACAAAATTTCACCAAAAGTTAAAACAGTAATCAGAGAGCAGCTTTTCAGAAGAAAGAGATAAAAGGAAATGGCAGAAAGGCCAAGGGAAGCTGAGTGCTGGGAACTGGCAGAGGGGCTTGAAGGCTCGGAGTGACTGGCTCAAAGAGAGTGCAACATTAAAGAAGGCTTTGAAAACACCTCAAACACAGAATGAAAAAGGCTAGTTAAGTGGGGATTACTTTATCTTGAGGAAGGACATGTTTTATTTATGTCTATATAAAAGATATAAAAAGTTATATCGCTTCGCTTGTTTCTTTTTCTTGTTAGGAACAGCACTGTTTTGTAAAGACGGTCCCTGGGCTTGACTTGAGCTGATCAGATGGTATGACCCTCATTTAGTTGAAAGAAGTTCTTGAAGCATAAAGCAAGAAAGATGGTATTCAGGATGCTTTGAAAAGAATGGCCATTAATCCATTTCCCCATATACTATGGAGTTGGAATAAATGTTACAGGAAAATTAAAGGAATGATCCACTTAATCTCAATAAATTTGAGCTAGAAAATGGGAGAATTGGGAAGAGATGAGTAATGGCATCAAATATGAAATTTCCCCTTCTCTCCCGACTTAATTCTTGTAAAGTATGGTTGATTTACTGTATTGTGCCAAGTTCTGCTGTACAGCAGTGACTTAGTTACACATATACATAAATATATACATATACGTGTATACACACACGCACACATATACACACATTCTTTTTTTATATTCTTCTCCATCATCATCTATCCCAGGAGATTGCATATAGTTCCCTGTGCCTACTAGTCCCAGTAGGACCTTGTTGTGTACCCTTTCTAAAAGTAATTGCGTGCATGTACTAACCCAAATTCCCAGTCCATCTCTCTCCTTCCCTCCTCATCCTTGGCAATCACAAGTCTGTTCTCTATGTCTATGAACCTGTTTCTGTTTTGTAGATCAGTTGATTTGTGCCATATTTTAGATTCCACATGTAAGTGATATAATATCGTATTTGTCTTTTTATTTCTGACTTCACTTAATATAATACCTAGTTACATCATGTTGCTGCAAATGGTATTATTGTGTTCTTTTTGATAGCTGAGTAGTATTCCATTATATATATGTACCACATCTTATTTTATTCATCTGTCAATGGACATTTAAGTTGTTTCCCTGTCTTGGCTATTGTGAATAGTGTTGCTATGAATGTAGGGATGCATGTGCCTTTCTGAATTATAGTTTAGTCCAGATATATTTCCAGGAGTTGGATTGCTGGATCATATGGTAATTATTCAACTTAATTTTTAAATTTCTCTTTCTTGTGTGCTTCCAAAAGATTCAGTACTTATTTCTAATATATTCCTTGAGTGGAATTGTCTTCCTGATTCTTGTTCCTGCTGGCTGTATTGCAACAGGGATTAAACATTGAGTCCTAAAATAACCGTCCTTGATTCCCATCCTTAAACATAAGTCCTCAGAAAACTTAGAAGGTGCATGTGTATGTCTTCTCTACTATAGCCTAAAAGCTCCAGCCTTTTCTTAACCAAGGGTCTCTTTCTGGCTAGTTGGTACTGGTGCATGTTCCTACCTCAATAGTTTTCACAGAGATTCAATCTCATAAATCAATATAATTACTACTCCTATCCATTACCACCGCTACAGTTTCTGCTTCTACCATGATAGGCACTGTTACAATTAGCTGACATTTATCAAGCACTTGCTATGTGTTAAGCGACATATTTAACCTTTTCTATGCATTATCTCATTTAACTTTACAATAAACCTTTAAGACAGATGTGCAGATTTATATAGCAAGAAACTCTCAGAGCAAGAACTCAAACTTTGATCTGATCTTTCATTATATTACACTGCCTTGTTATTGGATGCCTTGGGAATTTGATTTTTCTGTTGGCACTGCCTGAGTTCTTTCTCCTAAACCATCACTCCCTTAGTGCTTCCATCACAAGATTGTTCTCTCTGAGAGAAGCATTCTACCAACTCCTGAAGCCTTGTGGGTGGGGGTTTTTATTTAGCTGGAGGGGTCTATCTCTGCAGCTGAAAGACATATGTTTTCAGTAGCTGTATGATGCTATTATGGCATTTCCTCTCTCATTTCACTGTGCTTCTAGGATTCTACAGGGGTTCTGTGATTCTGGAGGGTACTCCAGCCAAACCTTGCTACGTGTGTCTTTAACTCTTCTCCACTCTAAGTAGGTCAGCATTTCCTAGAATAATGTTCTCTTCCTGCTAGAAGTTAGCAGTCTCTCCTTACCTTCATCACCCAACTTTCTTTCCCTAAGGTGCTCTGACTTCTTTTCCATTTCTGGCATAGTGGTGATTGGAAGATGGGGGTGTGAGGAATTGAGTGCTCGACTTAAGACACACCTGGTACAGTCTAACAGTGCCTCTGCTACCCTGACTTTCCAACCTTGCTCAGGTGGATCTCAGTGTCAGTGATTTCCTCAGTTCTGCAGAGTCGTGGTCCATTCTCTGTAGGCACTCTGTATAGAGTAACTGATTCAACAGCCACTAGTCATAGGTATTCATTGTCTTTGAATCCAACACACCAGCTCATCACTCGTTGGGCAGAGGGCAATGTTACCCATCCGCATCTTCCTATTGGTGTTCTCTTCTCCAGGTACTTAACCAAATAAAAAGAAATGGCACCCCTTCAGGAGATATGCTTTCTCTCAGAGTGGACCATTGCATTAAATCTTGCTTGTAAACATGTGAAATCCCAGCTCTTAGCCACTGTGGGAGACACTAGCTAGTTGTGCATCAAACCGATTTACTTTTTCTGCAAGAGCCATGGCTAGACTAACCTTTTCAGCCTACCTTGTTTGAGCATGTAGATGAGTACTAGTCAATGCAATGAAGACAGAAATGATGTTCTCACTTCCAGACCCACCCATAAAATCTTCTCTCTTTCCTTCATCCCTTGTACAGCTTCTGAATCCTTATGGGATAGCAGAGCCCTCAGATACATGGAGTTTTGGTCTCTGAGTGAAGTCTCTCATCTCCATTAGCCTTCAGTGCACTGCAACAATAGAAAGAAGAAGTGAATCCTTATTGTGTTCAATTACTGAGAGTGGAGTTCTTTGTTACAGTAGCTGCTATGACTTATCCAAAGGAATACATCATTGTAATTGGTCTTCTTTTCATCCTCATACCTTTTTTTTTTTTTTTTGCTTTTTAGGGCCATACCTATGGCATAGGGGTCAAATTGGAGCTAGAGCTGCAGCCTACAACAAAGCGACAGCAACACCAGATCCGATATCCGAGCTGGGTCTTGACCTACACCAGAACTCACAGCAATGCCTGATCTTTAACCCACTGGGCAGGGCCAGTGATCAAACCTGCGTACTTATGAATACTAATTGGATTCGTTACCATTAAGCCACAATAGGAACTCATCCTCACACATTTTAATACAAATTTTGGATTTCATTAGGATGGAAATAATAACATAAGGAAAGGAAAGAAAGGATATGAAAAGGAGAAAAGAAGGAAATGAGGGAGGGGGGCAAGTGACAAAATAAAGGAGGGAAGGAAGGAGGAGCAGTATTTAGCAGCATGCTCTAACCAATTGAGCTAACCGGCTGGACAGGAGCAGTATTTAAATACAACTTTTTGAAGAAAAAAGACTTATAGTAGTTACACTAGTCCCAGCTCTGGCTACATAGTCCAGGTCTTGTTTCTACACATTGTGGTTTATGGCTCACTACTAGGGATATCAACCATATGACAGACATACAGGGACTGTTTTCCAGTACCACCAAGGAATTCTTCAATTCTCAGCAGACACCGACTGAGTGTCCTACAAACTTAACTCAGTTCAGACTGTGTGTCTGGAGAGAGCGTCATATCCCACAGGTCCAGTTTCATGTTCAGAGGACTGCCCCTCTTTCCACTGCAAATCCACGTTTTCACTTGCACTCTTATTCGACTGGCTATAAACCGGAGGTTCCTTTGATCCCCTCCTCAGGTTTGATATTTGTTAAGATGGCTCACAAAGCTCAGGGAAACATTTAATTTACATTTACTATCTTATTACAAAGGATATTATCAAGGATACAGATATACAGCCAGGTAAAGAAGGACACAAGACAATGCCTGGAAAATTTTCAAGTGGAAAAGTTTCTGTCCCTCAGAAACTGAGGTGTTTTATCCCTCGAGCATGTGAATGTGTTCATGAACTCAGAAGTTCCTCAAATCTTATTATGCAAGAGTTTTCATAGAGCTTAATCATACAGCCAGAATTCCTAGTGGCTCAGTGGTTAACAAACCTGACTGTTATCCATGAGGACGCTAGTTCAATCTGTGGTCTTGCTCAGTGGGTTAAGGATCTGGCATTGCCATGAGCTGTGGAGTAGGTAGCAGACCCGGCTTGGATCTGGCATTGCTGTGACTGTGGCATAGGCCAGCCAGCAGCTACAGCTGTGATTCAACCCCTAGCCTGGGAACCTCCATATGCTGCAAGTGTGGGTCTAAAAAGAAAAAAAAAAAGAAAAGAAAAAAACCCAAACAAACCAAAAAACCAACAGCAAAAAAAACCCCTTACAGCCTATTTCCCATTTCCCTTTCCAGCAGTTGGTGGATGTGGCTGAAAGTTCTAATTTTCTACTCATTGGATCTTGCTTAAGATTAGCCCTATCCTAACGCTATCTAGGGGTCCCACTTTAAGTCACTTCACTAGTCTAAACTCTGGCATGCTCAAAAAGGGCTCCTTATGCAAAACAAAAGACAACTCTATCACTCAGGAAAGTCTAGCGATTTTTAGGAGCTCTGTGCCAGGAACTGAGGACAAAAACTAAATATATTTCTTAAAATACCAGAGGTCACCACTTTTAGAATATGCTCCTCTGGCTTTGAGTACCCTCCCTTTTCTTTTTTTCCTTTTTTATTTTTTTGCTTGTTATGGCTGCTCCTGTGGCACATGGAAATTCCCAGGCTAGGGGTCAAATCAAAGCTACGACTGCTGGCCGATGCCACAGCCACAGCAATGCCCGGTCCGAGTCGCGTCTGTGAACTATACCGCAGCTTGCAGCAATGCCAGATCCTTAACCCACTGAGTGAGGCCAGGGATCAAACCCACATCCTCATGGATACTAGTTGGGTTCTTAACCTGCTGAGCCATGACAGGAACTCCTGGCTTTTGAACCCTTATTCTCCCTGCTATCACTTTGCTCTCCATTCCTCTAGGAACATATTCTCTTCTTTTTTTTTTAGTACAAATTTTACCTTTCCCTTAATGTCCAACTCAAATCCTCTCCACTTTAATCACAAAGACTTTAATCTTTAGAAAAAATTTTGATACATAGTGACATTTATAATCTCACATTTTATCTTTCCTCAGTCATTTTGTCAATTAGCCATATATTATATTGCTTGATATTATCCTTCTTTCTATGTATATTATTTGTGTATCTAGATTGAAAGCTTCTTGGGGACTAAGAAGTGTCTTGTTCTTCTTCATTCATAGGGTTCTCAGGCATAATGTGGGTGCTGGATAATTAATAGATTTCCATAATTATCGTTAGAGGACAGGTTCCTATCATGATCATATAATTCCTTAGTATGTGTACATATTCATGAAAATTAAATACTAGCTGATGGTTTATAATAGCGAAGGAACTCATTGGAAAAATTCATGAATCATGATCCTAGAGATAAGATTTCTGTTACTTTAAGAGTGATGTGATATTAGCATCACAACTTTCGTTTTGTTAAAATATAACCAAGTCTATAGACCTGTAGGCTTTATAGCTCATTAGAAACACTAATAGTGCCAAGGGAGGCAGACAACTTTAGTTCAAATAAACAAATGGTTAGAGGTGACAACAGAAATTTAAACAAAACTCTCATGGCTCCCTTCACTCCTCTGGGCATATTTTCTGTTCTACTACCTATAACATAGATGCATTCATACAGTGCCATTCACAGATGCTGCTTCTATTCAGCACCAAAAGGATATTATTATGTATGTGCATGTTATATGTCAGGTTTCTCTGCTCTGTGCTATCTCTCTCGGTCCTTGCCTATACACAACAAGGACTTGAAGGTGCAGGGCAAGAAGCCCTGTAGCAGCACTGGGACAGAGCTGCTTCCTCTTGCTAGGATGGAGGCAGGTGGTCTGGCAGGAGGTCATTCTGGCCAGGAGGTTGTGCAGCAGTGCAGGGATAGACCCAGTGATCTTGCTGCGTAGGGAGTTTCTCCAGGCAGGAGAGACCAGCTCAGGAAGGGGAGCGGCTCTGGATCAAAGGGAATTTCCTTTTGGACCAACCACATTGTAACATCTCTGACCTGGGCTCTTTTAATGAGCCATTCTGGTCTGTCTCTGCTCCTGCTGGTTACCTCAGAGGTGGCAATCAAGAGTCAGGTAGCAGTGTACAGCAAGTTTTATTCATGCCCTCAGAGAGAGTGGGCCACCCTGGGGCAAGGATTGGCCCTTGCTGTAACTGGGTCTCTCCTTATATTCCTATATCACAGACCTGTTTGGAGACCCCTATTCTCTTGCCCCAGGCCCACAAACTTCCTGTCTCAACACCTCTGTGCTATGTATTGTTTTGGTCTCTGTATAGGGGGGTGTGTTTTGACCTTCCGATTGGCTTTGGGTGAGGATGCCTTATTTGAATGGGAAAAAGGTTATAAGGAAGTGCTCTGAAAAGCATTCCTCTAATACCTGTATGTGTCTTCACTGTTTGATCACAGGCCTCCTCTTTTTGGTAATTGATAAACGGTCTGTTTTAAATCACCTGGGGTCCAAGTCCCTATCCTATCCTACCTAACATATACATCCAGAGGTATAGATTTCTGAAAATTCTCTACAAAAGTATCATCACAGTAAGAAAGCAAAGCTTCCTAGCTCTGCTTTGCCCCATTATTTTATTAGTCTTCCTGTCAAGTTGTTTATAGGTCAATGGAATAGAAGAAAAAGCAAGACCAGGAAAAGAGATGTAACCAGGAGCCAGAGGGTATTTGGGGAAAAGGAGTGGAGAATGTCGTTGAAACTTAGCAGCCTGGCCAACTCGGTCCATGAGGGTGATAGGATTTCCGAAGGCGCCGACAATTCTGGGGCTTTCTTTAACTTAAAAGCAGAAAACAGCATCTGGCCCAAAGTGCTATTTCAATTTAAATGTGTGAATGGGAGACATTATGTCCATATCATATTAATTTGGGCTATGTAAAGAAGAACTGAAAGAGTCCCATTTTCTCTTCGGACGCCCCTGAGTTTCTTAATCTATTTTTAGCTTTTGTCCTTTCAGCTCTGCCAGGAGCTGCCTTGAGACTCAGTCTATGGAAATGTGCCGGGCTCTGAACTGAGCTGTAAAGAATGAAGGTGAAGCTTTGAGCTGCTAGATTCATGGCTGGGGTTTTTACACTCACATAAAATATGAATCTCAGTTGTATACAAAGCTGAACCCATCGTGCCAAAAGGATCCCAGTCAAGCAGGCCTGTAAAATGAAATCCTCTTGGACTAATTTAAGGAGACTTGAGTGATATAAATTGTGGCCTGTTCAAATGCAGGAAATAAAAAAAAAATTCCAACTTGAATACATGCTTCTCTCTTGGTGCTGTTGGCTGCCCTGGTGTATGAGCAATGGGAACAAAAAACAGACCCAGAAATTAGAGCTGGATTCATTTTCCAAATAATTCTGCAGCTCCCTGTCTATAAGGGTCTTGTGGGCCTAATGAAACCCTCTTCAGTGAGAATTTAATACAGAGATAAACTTTTCAATAAATAAATGGCTCTGAGTTGGCTCAACTCTAATGCCTTTCAATGTGGTATCGCCCCTTCTCTGGAATTGGTATGCATAGAAGGAAAAGGCTCGTAAAACCACTGCCGATAAAAGAATTAATTCACACAGAACACTGAGCCGGAACCTCTGCCTATCAGACTAAGATTTCTCTATTTCATTCGATTTTTCACTAACCGTCTTAGAGGTCTTTTGTTATCTTACTAGGTACAAATGCTCAAGGTCCCTCTGACCTTCTTAAGCAGGCACTTAAATGGCTATTAGAGCAATTAAATACAGTTGTATTTAAAAAGATTTCAATATCTGCTGAGGCGATTTCAGAAGATGCATTGCAAATAATATGTGTAACCTTGAGGATGTTTCATTGGAAGCAACTTCAAGCTCTTATCTTCGGTGAGAAATTAACTTGTTAGGATTTGAGAAGTACATCATCTTCAGTATCCTGGGAGAGAGAGGATCTGCTCTTTTCTGTATAAAGAAAATGATTTCTATGACTGCCTCTTAGTTAAGTTTTTAGGGAAAGATACTTCCATCAAGTCACCAATGTATTCATTAATTTTTTTTTCTATTTAAAGACTTTAACAAATATTTTTTAAGTATCAGCCAGTATTCTGGGTGTTCATCATATTCCAGACCATGATTCTTTACTGGGAAAGTCAATTAATGTGAGGAGAGGACAGTATAGTCATGAATATTTTATCAAAAATTAGGTTTCTATTTTCTTGTGGTACACATGAGAGTCTCAGAAGTCAAAATAGGCTTTTCTTTTCAATTTCAAAAGCATAACAAAAACCTACAACTTTGTGAAAATTGATGTGGCTTTTTTTTTTTTTTCAAATGTTGGTTAAAT
Organism: Phacochoerus africanus; assembly: GCF_016906955.1. Taxonomy (NCBI): domain Eukaryota; kingdom Metazoa; phylum Chordata; class Mammalia; order Artiodactyla; family Suidae; genus Phacochoerus; species Phacochoerus africanus. Next base: position 86,656,518 of record NC_062549.1, read on the forward strand.
CCTTCTCTTCCAACCTCACATCGTTATAAGAGAAATGATTAATGTTGTACTCAATTACGTAAGTGGTTTGTAAGTACTAGAAGTGTAAGAGAAAGTAGACCTTTCAAGAGCTGTTTTATGAAACATTGAAAACATATTTTATATAAATATAAGACAAAAAATTTTGAACACAATATATAAACACTTGCTTTTTGGGGTGTCTAAGGAAACAATTTAGCAAAAGAAAATGTGAATCTCCAGAGTATAGTCGCAATATTGTTATAACATAAAGACAGTTTAGTAAGCCAAATATGAATTTTCAGAAACTATTTGCTACTGAGATATGTGCTCTGGAAATTCAAAAAACATTCTGAATAGATCTTCTAAAATAGAGACAATATTTTTTTTCTTTGAGAGTCTCTCTCAAAATGTCAAATGTTCTGTGTTTCCTCTAGAGAGCTTCTCTGTTTATAATACGTATAAGAAAAGATTGTATTTTCTAATACACTTAAAACTTACCTCTGGTGGTTACTGTTTTTGTAAGGTTATTCTATTAGGACCTTTTACAGAAATGATGGGCCTGAGTTCTGACTGAAGTTCAGAGTGTCAGGTCTGGCAGCATGCTATAGCTTCGGGGCAAAGCCAGGCTTATTCTGGGGCAGAAATAGGTGCCTGCCTCCCAGAGTGATCAGAGGCACACTGAGGTCTGATGACCTAGAGCCTTCTCCCGTCTGCCTAATATTACTACAGAGTTTGGGTCCTAGTGTAAATGATTTCTTTTTATGCTTCATCCAGAGATAGCAATAGATTTCATATTCCAATGTTGGCAGTGGTTGCTGGGACTGCATCTTTAAGATTGTTTAACTGCTAAAAAGATGAGTGGAAAAGTGTAATACAATTATTTAACAATGTCTGTCATGTGTCAGGGCTAGATTGTATCTGACAACTTTGCAGTTTATTAATTTGGCCTATAAAACATAAATGCCTCCTAGAAGGTTACTTACTATGCCTCTTGTTTAGTCTATGGAAATCCTTTTTATTTGGGTAAGTCTATTTGGGTAAGTGTGTGTGTATACATTTATACATATATATGTGTACACACATATGCATATATATACATGCATGCATATGTATATATGCATTACCATACATATAAAATTATAGATATCAGGAATATGTAAAAATATGTATATTTTTACATAAATTGTGGGTATAGAACTCAATGAAATTTTTACAAAGTGAACATACTAGTGTAACCACCACTAAGATGGAATTTTAGAATAGAAATATAATATTTCTAGTACCTTAGAAGCCCCTTATCCCTTCATGGTCATTATTTACTCCCCTCTACAATGACAAAATATTTTGACTTCTAACCCACAGATTAGATTTGCCTGCTTTGAAATTTATATTAATGAAATCATACAGTATGTCTTTTGTTTATGCCTCTTTTACTCAATATTATGCTTGTGAGATTGACTCATACCGAGGCACATAGCAATGGTTTATTTGTTTTCATTTTTGTGTAATATTTCATTTTATGACTATGCCACCATGTACTGTCGCATTTTACTGCTAATTATCACTTGGGCTGTTTCTAGTTTTGGGTTATTAACACTGCTGTGAACATTCTATGCATGTCTTACAGCATATATGTATACATTTCTGTTGGGTATATGCTTAAAAGTGCAATTGCTTGGTATTAGAGGATGCATATATTCAGCTTTACTAAATACTGCTAAATGGCTTTCTAAAGTATTTGTGTGAGTTTATACAATCATTAGAAGCTTATAAGACTTCTAGATACTCCCCATCCACTCCAACACTTTGTACTGTCATTTTGTAAGATTGAGGAAGTACTAGTTGGTATGTAGTAGAATCTCACTGCGGTTTTAAATAGCATTTTCTTTTTTCTTTTTCTTTTTTTTTGTCTTTTCTAGGGCTGCACCCGCGGCATATGGAGATTCCCAGGCTAGGGGTCTAATCAGAGCTGTAGCTGCAGTCCTAACGCCAGAGCCATAGCAACACAGGATCCAAGCCACATCTGTGACCTACACCACAGCTCATGGTAACACTGGATCCTTAATCCACTGAGCAAGGCCAGGGATCGAACCTGCAACCCCATGGTTCCTAGTCAGATTTGTTAACCACTGAGCCACGACGGGAAATCCAAATAGCATTTTCTGATTATTAATAATGGTGAACACCTTTTCTGGTACTTATTAGTCCTTTGATATCCCTTTTTCGTGAAATATCTCTTCAAGTCTATTGCCAATTTTTTATTATTCAGTTGATCATCTTTTCCATATCAATCATAGGAATTTTAAAATATATTCTAGGTACAAGTGCTTTGTCGGATACATGCATTTCAACAATTTTCTCCCAGGGTGTTTAAAGGTGTATTTTAGAAAACAGAAGTACTTAATTTTAATGAGGTTTAATTTATCTTTCTTTATAATGAATAATTTTTGTCCTGATTTGAAAACTTTTGCTTATTCCAAAGTCATGAAGGTGTTCATATTTAGACTTATAGGCCACCTAGAATTTGCTGTTGTGTATAATGGAAGGTAGAGGAAGATTCAACAATGAATATCTAATTTAATAAGCAATATTTATTGAAAATATCCTTGCTCATTGAATAGAAGTGGCCCCTTGGTCCTGAGACACTGTATTTAAGTCCCTCTCTACTTTGTCTCCTAAATTCTACTGGTCTATTGTCTGTCTTTTCACCAATACCACTCAGGGCAGCTTTGCCTTGTCTTGATATCTAATAGTATAATGCCTCCAACTTTTTTCTTTAGGATTATTATATTTATTATAAATTCTATATTTTAAAACACATTATAGAATCAGCTTGTCAATTTCCATATTAATATTTTCACATAGACACAGAGTCCCCTAGGGATTTTATTTGAATGGCATTGACTCAATAGATAAATATGGGTAGAGTTGATATTTTTATTCTATTGGGTTTTTCATGGATTCATGAAAATAGCCTATTTTTTTTCTTTTTTAAAAAAATTTATTTATTTATTTTTCTGCTGTACAGCATGGGGGCCAAGTTATACTTACATGTACACATTTTTTTCCACTCTTTGTTCTGTTGCAATGTATCTAGACATAGTTCTCAATGTTACTCAGCAGGATCTCATTGTAAATCCATTCCAAATTGTATCCGTTAACCCCAAGCTCCTGATCCCTACCAATCCCTCCCACTCTCCCCAGGGGGGCCACAAGTCTAGTCTCCAAGTCTATGATTTTCTTTTCTGTGGAAATGTTCATTTGTGCTGTGTATTAGATTCCAGCTATAAGTGATATCATATGGTATTTGTCTTTGTCTTTCTGACTTATTTCACTCACTATAAGAGTTTCTAGTTCCATCCATGTTGCTATAAATGGCATTATGTCATTCTTTTTTATGGCTGAGTAGTATTCCTTTGTGTATATATACCACATCTTCCTAATCCAGTCATCTGTTGATGGACATTTGAGTTGTTTCCATGTCTTGGAATATAGCCTATTTTATCACTAATTCAGATATGTTTCGTTTTTTAAAAAATAGCTTATAGTTTTCTATGTAGAGATCTTATATATTTTTATTAAGTATATTTCTAGACTTTCAATGGTTTTACATACTACTGAAATGGTGGTTTAAAATTTTCATTTTCTTATTTTTTGTTTCTAGAATGTAGAAATAAAATTAGTATTTGTATATTGACTTTGCATCCAGAGAATGCACTAAATTGATTTATTAATTCTGGTAATTTTTCTGTAGATTTTTACATAGATAAAAATGTTATCTTCAGATAAAGATAGTTCTATTTTTTTCCATTCTAATATTTGGTTGTATTTTCTTTATTGGGCCAGCAAAGACCTTTACTATGATGACAAGTAGAACTGGTGAACATCCTTGTTTTGAAATGCTTTTAATATGTCATTAAGAAGATACTTGCTGTTGACTTTTTTTTGTGCATATGTCATCAGATTACAGAAGTTTTCTGATATTTTTAATTTGTCAAAAGTTTTTTTTTCTTTTTAAAATTATGCTTAGGTGTTTTATTTTATTAAATGCCTTTCTCCAAATACTGAGGAAATCTTAATGATTTTTCCATTTATTTTTGACGATGTGGTGAATGATATTCTTTTCCAAAAGTTTGATCAATCAGAGTTCTAAAATAAATCAAACTGGCTCAAGATGCATTTTCCTTTTCTATACTTTTGGATTTGACTGTATTTTGTGGAGGGTATTGTACATCTACTTTTAAAACAGCTATTGGCCTATTTTGTAATTGCACTTTTCCTTTCCTATAAGGTTCTTGTCTAGTTTGGGTGTCAAAAAACAATAGGATAAGTTAATTGTTAAGTGTTCTTCCTTTTTATTGTCTCAGGAACCCATTTAAAAAAGTACATAATCAAATTCATATATATGTTTTACTTTAATGCTTAGAAAAACTCACGAACAAGCCATGTGGACCTGGAGTTTTCTTTATGAGTACAGAGTTGTATTTTTCAACATTTTATCTATTTCATTCAAAATTTTCAAGTTTACTGGCATAGAATTATTCATAATATTTACTTGTTATTTTTAAATGTCTGTAAAATCTATAGAACCTATGATATTTTTACCTTTTCATTCCTAATACTGGTAGTTTATGCCTTTATTTCTTTTTGTTTTTTCTTGATTGGCCTTGCTAAGGGTTTATCAATTTTATTAGTTTTTTTTTGGAAACTTTGTTCTTCTTGATTTTATCCAGTGTACTTAAAACTTTTTCATTCATTTATGCTATTTTCTTATTTACAAATTTTTGTTTAATTTGCTCTTTTTTTCCCTCTAAGTTCCTTGAGATTGATACTTAAGTCAGGTATTTTTTTCCCCTTACATATGTGTGTAAGGACTTATTAAATTTCCATCTAAGCTTAGTTGTAAATTCATCCCATAAAATTTGACTTGTTATGTTTCTACTTTCTCTCAGCTCAAAATATTTTCTAATTTCCTTTAGGATTTCTATTTTGACCCATGTGTTACTAGGAATATATTGCCTATATTACAAACATTTGGGGATTTTTGTTGTTTTGTGTTTGGTTTTTATTTCAAGTTTAATTCCACTGCTGCCAGAGAATACACTAGGTATGATTCCGATACTTTGAAATTTTTTGAAACTTGCCTTATAGTATGCTCAATTTTGGTAAATGTTCAGTTTATACTTGAAAATAGTGTCGTTCATACAGGTATTGGATGCCGGAGTCTATTAAAAAGTCAGTTAGGTTAAGTTGGTTAATCATGTTTTTAAAACCAAGCAAGGCCTTGTGGGCTCCTGGGCACACAAGCCTTTCTGTGTCCCCCATTTCTTGTTTTCAGGGAATAAACTTCATCCTCCCTTAACTTTTTCCTGTGTTCCAAAGGACAGGTTCAAACATTTGCTAATCAGAGAAGAGAGGAGATGCAGAGACCAGAAAGGAGCAATCAAGAAACAATAATGGGGAGTTCCCGTCGTGGTGCAGTGGTTAACGAATCCGACTAGGAACCATGAGGTTGCGGGTTTGGTCCCTGCCCTTGCTCAGTGGGTTAACGATCCGGTGTTGCCGTGATCCGGCGTGGTGTAGGTTGCAGACGCGGCTCGGATCTTGCGTTGCTGTGGCTCTGGCGTAGGCCGGTGGCTACAGCTCCGATTCGACCCCTAGCCTGGGAACCTCCATGTGCCGCGGGAGCGGCCCAAGAAATAGCAACAACAACAACCACAAAAAAAGACAAAAAGACAAAAAAAAAGAAAAAGAAACAATAATGCAGATTTGGGGCAGTGTCCTAGTCCCGCTTCCAGGAATTTAGATAACATCTTTGAGTTCCTCTGCATAACTAAACCCCCCAACAAATAGAAGATGTTAATGAAGCATTCTTTCTCCCAGAAAGACACCACCAAACCACTGAACACCAGCTTTGAAAACAAAGCAAATTTGCCTCTACCCTAATCCTTATCTGTCCCTATTTTTCACTGGCAAAACTATAAAACCACCCCAATTTCTCCTAAGGGGGGCATAGTCTTTGAGGCATTAGCCTGCTGTGACCCTCCTTTGCCTGGAAAAGCAATAAAACTACTTTTTTCTCCTTCGCCCAAAACTGTCTCTGGATTTCTATTCAGCACTGGTGGGCAGAGGCCAAGTTCTGGTAACATTTTCAAATAGTTTATTCTTCTAGTGATTTTTGGTCTGGTTTTTAATAAGAAGATATATTTTTCTCTATATCTCTTTTTAGTTTTGTCCCATTTCTATGGTATTTACTTTGCATTATTTCTCATGTTAAAAATATTGCCCTTTTTCCTTTTTTTTTTTTTTTTTTTTTTTTTTTTAGGGCTGCACTTGTAGCATATGGAAGTTCCCATGCTAGGAGTAGAATTGGAGCTGCCACTGCTGCCCTACACCACAGCCATAGCAATGAGGGATCTGAGCCATGTCTATGACCTACATCACAGCTCATGGCAATGCTGGATCCTTAACCCACTGAGCCGTGATGGGAACTCCCTCTTTTCTTTTTTGACCAGATGAAGCAGTTATTTGTCTACTTTATTAAGTTTTGGAAGATTGAAATTTAATTTTAATTAAATCTGGTATTTTTCTATTTATCTTATTACCTATTAATCTATTACCTTATTAATTCCAATTTTATCTTTATTTTCTCCTTTCCTGTGTGTGTATGTATGTGTGTGTTTGTGCATATGTGTGTGTATGGTGTGTGTGTTTGGTACATTTTGCTTTTTTTCTAACTTCTTGAGCTGGGAATTTATTTACTTTTATTCTCTCTATACATGTGAATATATATTTATGTCTCCATATAAGTATAGATGTTTAAGGTTATGGATTTTTTTTTCTGGGCACTGCTTAAAATATGCCCCACAAAATCTTTCTGGCCATGCCTGCGGCATGCAGAAGTTCCTGGGCAAGGGACTGAACCACAAAAATCTGTTTTATAGTGCTTTTATTATCTTTTTTTCCAGATATTCTGTAATTTCATTCGTATTTTCACTCTCATCCAAGAGTTGTTTAATGTAAGGTTTTAAATTAACAGTTAATAAGTAAATTTAAAATTTTTTTTACCAAGTCCTAGTTTTATTGCACTGTGATCAGATAGTTTTAATTGCGATACTTCTAAATTATAAAAATTATTGTTTTCATCTTGACCTCGTACAGAAGCAGTTTTCATGAGTGTTAACTTTAAAAGAAAGTGAACTCTCATACCAAGGTAAAAATTCTGAAAAAAATATTGTATTATATGTAATTTTGTTTTACTCATGAAATTTACTTATTGACAATGTCATTAGATTCTCTATAACCTCAACTTTTTACTTAACTGTTTTGTACTGAGAGTATGTTAAAACCTCCTATTTTGTTTCTCTGATTCCATGCATCTAATTTAGTTTTGCTTCATATAATTGGCTGCTGTTTTATTTGCTATAGATGTTTATAATTCTTATAACTCCAGGTGAATCTTGCCTTTAATTTTTTAAAAAAAAGTGTCATTCCTTGTTATGTTTCAATGGTGTTGGTCTGAATCTGCTTTGCTCGATATCAGTAATGCTGCATTTGTTTCTCTGCTGTTTCCATTAACTTATACCTTTGCGCACTGGAGATTGGCACTTGCCATCTGCCGCTATATGGATTGAATCATGAGCCACTACAGCTGCTGACCCTCAACACCCCCTGAAAGAGCTCAGGGTGGAGATCAAGAGTGCTCTGGGGAAACTGGCAGAACAGGTCTTCAGATAGTAAGATATTTTCAGAAGATTTTATGAGACCAATTCTTGTATCTCCTCGTATCTAGAAAAGCACTAAAATCCTTCATGGTGACATCTGCTCCTCGTGACTAGCAGTAACATTCACCAGACTAGCAGCAATCTTCTGTCAAAATGGGCACTTGGTTGCATGTACCTCCCCCTTCACCGGAATCACATGTATACTGACATTCCCCCTACCTCTATGGAGTGGTATTTCAGAGCTCTCTGAAATTCTGCCTCCTGGGTGATAGTCCTCATTTTGCTCCAAGTGAAACTTCACTCTCAACTTTTAGGTTGTGCATATTTTTTTAAGTCAACACCTTTGTCCATTCGTTTAATTTAAGCAACTCTGATTCATTCTGTTTTGGGCATATTTTGCACATACAGAAAATAATTGATTTTTATCAGCTAAATTAAAAAACCTTTTCACTGAATAGGCCTATTTCAATTTGTCATATTGTTTTACATTATTATGCACATTATGTTACATTTCTCATATTCCTTTCTCTATATGATGTTTAAAATATCTTTATATCTTTATATGTTGGCATATCCCATCATGGCTCAGTGGTTAACAAATCTGACTGGGAACCATGAGGTTTTGGGTTCGATCCCTGGCCTTACTCCGTGGGTTAAGGATCCGGAGTTGCCGTGAGCTGTGGTGTAGGTCGAAGACGTGGCTCGGATCCTGTGTTGCTGTGGCTCATGGGAGTGGCCCAAGAAATGGCAAAAAGACAAAAAATAAATAAAATATCTTTATATGTTGGCATATAGATAATTTTGTATTTTTGTTCCATTAGTTATCTTTTTACTTATACCCATATTATTATCCTTATTTCCTTTTGTTTATGAGTTGTCTAATTTCAGCTTGGTCAGTACATAAAAGACAAAAGGTAGAACATGTATCATGTAAGAAATAACTTATTATTGTTCTACTCTTACTCCTGATTTCGTTTTAATCTTATTATTTTATTTTATTTTTTTTTGTCTTTTTTTCATTTTAGTGCCACACCCGTGGCATATGGAGGTTCCCAGGCTAGGGGTCTAATTGGAGCTGTAGCCGCCTGCCTACGCCAGAGTTACAGCAACGCAGGATCCGAGCCGCGTCTGTGACCCACACCACAGCTCATGGCAACACCAGATCCCTAACCCACTGAGCAAGGCCAGGGATTGAACCCACAACCTCATGGTTCTTAATCCGATTCCTTAACCACTGCGCCACAACGGGAACTGCCTCGTTTTAATCTTATATCTACACTTAATTAAGTGTACACTAATTAAGATCTACACTACATTAAATTATTTCCAATCATCTTTTTTTCTTGCAGTTTCCCTAGTCATATCTTGGTTAGGTGAAGCTTGTACTCTAGATTTTTCAAGAAGGGATAATAGGTTCAGAATTCCTGAGTTCTTGCTTGTTTGAAACACTTTTTTTCCTATAGCCCTCATACTTGAAGGACAGTTTGGATATACAATTTCTGACTTAGATTTTATTCAGTTTTTTGAAAATATTGTTCCATATTTGCCTCGTTTGTACATTATTTTACAGAAGTTTAATTCTAGTCTAATCCTCTTATTCTTATTCATTTACTTCATCTTTTTGCTGGAATTCCTGAAGAGATGATCTTTAAAATCAGTTTTAGTAGGATAAGTCACAGACTTGATTGTTATAGATATTCCATTATACCTTGTGGGCCCTTTCCTTACACAGTTCACATCCTCTTTATCTTATCAAAAGTTTTCTTCAATTTTAAATATTATTTTTTTAAGGGCCACACCCTTGGCCTGTGGAAGTTCTCAGGCTAGGGGTTGAATTGGAGCTGCAGCTGCCAGCCCATACCACAGCTATAGCAACACAGATCCAAGCCATGTCTGTGATCTATACCACAGCTCACGGCAATGCTGGTTTCTTCACCCACTGAACGAGGCCAGAGATTGAACCTGAATCCTCATAGATACTAGTTGGGTTAGTTACTGCCGAGTCACAATGGGAACTCCTGTGCCATGTTTTAGATTCTACCCCCTTTCCTTTCTCCTTACCCTCTTCTTGTCCAAAATGCTACCTTTTCAAGATTCTCGGGAGTCCTATGAATTTTTGAGTCCTTTCCCTGTAGTTAGTATGCTTATCTACAAATAGGTTTTCTATTGCTTTCACATCTAGGGAGGATTTTCTCTTTATGAAGATTGACTTACATTGATCTGAGGTCTGATGTTATTTTATTTCCATTCTTCCTTTTTTTTTTTTTTTTTTTTTGAGCAGGACTCGCTCTTAGTGAAGGCTTGTGGTAGCAGCTTGAAAAGCAGCTCATTGGGATTTGGTGTTTATTTTCCTACTTACAGGTGAGTTAAAGTTTGGAACTTCTGTATTTCTTAATTATATTAATTTCAGGAGATTAGATCTATTACTTTGGCTGCCTTGAAATCTAGCTGTTTTTTTTTTTTTTTAGCCCTTGACACTATCAATGAGTTTTGTTCTGCCTTCCATATTTTTTTTTTTTTTTGCCTTCTGTCTTTTGTCTTTTCAGGGCCATACCCACAGCATGTGGAGGTTCCCAGGATAGGGGTCGAATCCAAGCTAAGGCTGCCGGCTTACACCTCAGCCACAGCAATATCAGATCCAAGCTGTGTCTGCGACCTACCCCATTGCTCACGGCAATGCCGGATCCTTAATCTACTGAGCAAGGCTAGGGATTGAACCTGCAACCTCATGGTTCCTAGCCATATTCTTTTCTGCTGCACCATGATGGGAACTCCCATATTTGTTTATAATAGTCACCTTTCAGTCCTGGTCTTGTCCCTTGGAAAGTAATGTCTTTTTTTCTGAATGGTTTTAAAATTTTCTCTTTTTTTTCTTTCAGAAATTTCACTTTGATTAGTCTAAATGTTATATTCTTTACTTTATCTTGCTCGTAATTTGTAGAGATTCCTTCATATAATATTTCTGCCCTTTGACATCAATGTTTTCAATCTGTATCTCTTTTTATATGTTTCTTTCCCATTTTTCCTTTTTTTTATGTTTCTGGGATTCCAACTAAATAGTATTTGTTTCAATTTTCTACCATACCTTATTTCCCTTTTCCTCACTTGTGAATTTTCTTTCACTTTTTTTTCTTTGCGTATTAATCTGGATATTTTCAGTTTATGTATCTCCCAGTTCACAAACCCTTTCTTTTGTTGTGCCTGAATATTGTTTCATGAACTTTTGAAGTATCAGTTTTAGTTAAAATTTACTTTTTAGCTCAGAATTTCAATCCTTTTTTAAAAAATAAACTTCATCTTGCCATTTATTTTGCTAAGCATATTAAAAATATCTATTTCATAGTCTATGTTGCTAAGTCCAGTATCTTTATCATCTATGTGTTTCTTTTTTATAATTGTTGTGATATAATTCAAATACCATAAAATTCACTTTTAAAAGTATGCAAGTTGGCATTTAAAAATATATTTTCAAAAGTTGGGCAAACTTTACTATTGAAATCTAGTACATTTTTATCACCCCCAAAGGAACTCCATGTCTGTTAGAAATCACTTTCCATTCTTTCTCCCACCAAACCCTTGGAAACTACTCACACAGTTATGTTTCTCTATGGATTTGCCTATTCTGGACATTTGATGTAAATGGGATCACAGAACATTTGGCTGTTTAGACTGGCTTCTTTCAATTAGCATGTTTTCAAAGTTCATTCATGTGGCAGTGTGTATCAATAATTTATTACTGTTTAGAACTAAAAAATATTCTATTGTATATTCATGTTTTACTTGTACACTCATCATGTAATGGACATTTAAGTGGTTTCTATCTTTTGGTTATTATGAATACTACCATAATGAACATTCATGTTCATGTTTCTGCGTAGATATATGTTTTTGCTTCTCTTGGGCATGTACCTAAGCGTGGATTGCTGGGTCATAACTCTTTATTTGACTTTTGGGAAACTGCCAAAATTTTCTCCAAAAAATTTTACATGCATGCCATTTATATGCTCACCATGAAAGTGTAAGAGTGTTACAACATCTTTACATTTTCTCCAACTTTATGCCTATCAGCCTTTTATAATTATAATTATGCTAGTGAGTACTAGGGGTATCACATTTGTGATTTGGATTTGCATTACTAATTATCAATGATGTTAAGCATGTTTTCATATGCTTTTTGTTCATTTTTATGTATTCCTTGGAGAAAGGTCTGTTGAAAGCATTCACCAGTTGTTTAATGGAAAGCCTAGATCTTCTTTTGTATATTTATGAACTGGCTTGTATATTCATACCTGGTTAAAATTCTTTGGAAAATATCCAAAAATATTGTCATGTCGCTCTAGTGATTCTCCTGTTACAAGCATCCCAGCAGGATGAGGCCATTTATTTTCACATCTGATGGGCTTCTCAGTTCTCCCATCAAACTAGTTGGACACTGAGTCCCTAAGAGCAGGCTTCAAGAGAAGAGGTTGGTTTGCAGTTGGATGACTAGGAGACCTGAACAGGAAGAGCTGGATCAACATCTGCTTGTCTCTATCCTGGTCTTTTTAGCAGGACCTCTTAGGCTTCCCAGGAAGAAGATGGAGCTGGGGAGGGTGTCTATGTGGGGCCCGAGATCATTTACAATTAACCTAATTAGTTGTACTTTTTAATAAGATGTACCTGAATATACCAGTTTGCTATTTGTTTTCTATTTGTCCCTTATACTCTGTTATGCTTTATGACCCTTACTATGGTATACTTCCATTTCTCCCCTCTCACCTTCTCATCCTTGGTGTTATTTTAATCATTCATTTTACTTTTACATATGTACAGACCCATGAATACCGTTGCTTTACATAGTCACTGGCCTTTAATGAAAATTTTAAAAAGACCGAAAGAGAGAGTTTTATGTGCAACACATATTTGCCATTTTCGAAACTTTTCTATCTCTTTTTTTTTTTTCTTTTTTGGAGATCCAAGGTCCCATATGGCATCCTTTTCTTCTTTTATGGAGAATGCTTTTTTAACATTTCTATTAGCATAGTCATAAAAATATAATTGTTAACTTGTCCTTTTACTATGACATCTTATATCCTGAGTCAGGTATGTTTAGTTGGGATGGGAAGTGAAGAATAGTCCAGAAGATGAGGCAGTACTTTGAGAAGGTAGACTTTAGTAGGTACAGAGGCTGTCAGCAGAAAAATATATCTTTAAATATACCTCTACACATTGTAAATCAACTATACTTCAGTTAAAATATTTAAAAAAAGATATGCTTCTGAATCCAACAGTGCATTTATTTTCACTTTTTGAAAGTTATACAAAAAAAAGAAAGTTAAGAGATAAAGGATGAAAATGAATCTAGAAAAAACTTGCTGTAAATGATCTCATAGGATTTATTAAAATCTATGTTTCGTTTCTCTTTTTTTTTTCCTTAAACCCTAATTGTAGACCTCATATGAGCATGCTCCAGTATCCCAAATCAAAGATTATCACAAAAGTCACAATTCAGTTCTTAGCATGATATCTAGTATAATGCAGATGTTCACTAAATATTTGATGAATGGACGCATGAATAAATGGGTCAAACTTGTGGATTCCAGAAGAGGCTCCTTTCCTTCATGTACAGTCAGAATATAAAGGATCTCACGGAATGAAATGCCTTTTTGTCTATAGCCAAGGGAGGAAAAAGGGAATGACTGAGGTTGTGGATGCAGAGTAGGTAGTGGAGTCTGAACCAAAAGGAGGAGTTATTTCTCTCTAGGGCCTTTCAAGCAATATCACCCCTCATTCATTTCTGAAAATTTGGAAATGCAATTAATCTTTCAAAGATCAACTCTTCATATAGCCAAAACTTACCTTAAAGAAGTCAACTAACAAAAACTTAGCTGTCATATTGTAAGACTGAGAGAGAAGTTAGCCTTAACCCACTGAACGAGGCCAGGGATCAAACCAACAACTTCATGGTTCCTAGGCGGATTTGTTTCCATTGCACCATGATGGGAACTCCTAAGAATGAGAAAGAAGTTGATAGATACTTTAGCCACTTAAGTTTCTAGTGACTGAATGTAACTGTTAAAAATAATCTGCCCTTTTTTGAAAAGGAAACCAAAAAAGAATCAAAGGACAGTATAAGGAACTCACATAGAGTCAGTAAGAAAACTCCATGTCAGTGATAGTAGTGAAGGTTTCTTGAGTATTTCTATTTCTGAGGTTTTCTTATCAAATTAACTTTTTTTAAAGCAATGCTCTGTGGAACCTGGTCCTTCTAGGGTGGGTACTTGCGAAGACTAGATGACAGCAGGATTTCTAAAAAAACCTATATAAAAATGCTGAGAGGACCTAGAACCAAACTTTAAATTTCAGAGAACTTATAGCCACTAATGATTTACCATCACCATAAATGATGTAGATCTTTAAGGACATAGAATTACATTGTTCTACCAAAATTTAGAAATTGAAGCTGAGGAGCTTAAGAGAATCACTACTTACTGATCTATTCGTCTGTATTCTCACATAGGTAGAGGTCAGGGTCAGAAGCATCATTGTTTGCATGTATAGTCAGTCAGTGTAAGCACATAATTGGGATGCTCTTTTTGACTGGTGTTAGAACTGCTTTTTTTAAAAATGGTAAAAAAAAAAAAAAAACAAAAACCCAAACCCAAACCTCTTTTAGTATAGATCCAAAGAATAGCACAGAAAGAAAATTCTTAAACATCACCATTTGGAAAGTTAACCTTTCAGTATCTTTTTCAAGGTCATAAAATGAACTAAAAGTTTTGTGTTATTTTTGGGGAAAATTTTCCATACTATAATAAATAATCATAATGTTGGCAAAAATATTTTGGAAGAAGAAATAAAAGAGACCACTTGAAGTGAGAGGCATTTGGATATTTATAAAGTTACAAGAATTTCCACAATGTAGTATTAATAAATCTACTCACGGAATGGAAAAGACAATCCAAAAGCAGACCAAATCAAATATATACAGTATGACAAGGCTGGCAAAAGAAGTATAGACATTCCAATAATTTGATTATTGGAGCTGAATAGTTGGAAAAATTAGGAAGCTCAATTGCTTACATCAAATAATATACCAAATTTAATTATCGATGTATTTAGTTAAGCAGGAAAACAAAAAATGGTCTGGCCACTTATGATGGAGCATGATAATGTGAGAAAAAAGAATGTATATGTGTATGTGTGACTGGGTCACCATGCTGTACAGTAGAAAATTGACAGAACACTGTAAACCAGCTATAATGGAAAAAAATAAAAATCATTATATATATATACATATATATATAAAAACATAGGTGAAAATTTAAATAGCTGAAACAGTGAAAACCTGTCTAATTATAAAAGAAGGCTAAATGGGGGAAGATGGTAGATTTGACTTCATTAAAAAAACTTCTATGTAAAAATCTATAGACAAATTTAAAATGAAAATAACCAGCTTGTAACATTTGTATCATTTTTACAAAAGAGAAAATGTTCTTCATAGAGAAAAAGTTAGTACAATTCAATAAAAAAAGGAAAATGAATGAGACATAGAACAGCAATTCACAAAAGAAATAAAAAAATAATCAACATACATGTTAAAAATGTTGATATCACTGATAATCAAACTATGGTAAATTAAAATTAAAAAAAGACAATTTTCTATCTTTGAAATTAGTGAAGATTTAAAAACTATAATAGTAATTCTTTTTTTTGGTAAGGGTGCAAAACAATTGATACCTCCATAATTTGAACAGAAAATAGGACAGTTGAACAGTATAAGATAGGATAATTAAGTTATGACAGATATAGATTGTAAAATTTAATATAAATATTAAAATTTAAACTCAATATTATACTTGATAACATGAGAAAATAGTCATGATCTATTGTTAAGTGACTTGAATAGAATCTGTTTAAAATAATATTGTAGGAGTTCCCGTCATGGCACAGTGGTTAACGAATCTGACTAGGAACCATGAGGTTGCAGGTTCAATCCCTGGCCTCACTCAGTAGGTTAAGGATCCGGCATTTCTGTGAGCTGTGGTGTAGGTTGCAGACGCGGCTCAGATCCCATGTTGCTGTGGCTCTGGCGTAGGCCGGCAGCTACAGCTCCGATTCAACCCCTAGCCTGGGAACCTCCATATGCTGCTGGAGCGGCCCAAGAAATAGCAAAAAGACAAAATAATAATAATAATAATAACATTGTAGTTATAGCTATATAAAGAAAGCATATACACCAATGATTGATTTTCTTAATATGATTCTACATTTTTCAAATTTAGATAATCAACATTTATGGGCACAATAATAGAAAATTCATTAATATCAAAAATCAGGAAGTATACATAGCAAAAACATAACCATTATTGCATCTAAATGTGAATAATAAAAATAATTTTACCATCCTTTAATTTTGTTACATTTAGCAAATTTTATGTAATGAATATATGATTTTTATAATGAGATAAAATCCTTTATGATCCCAATACTGTGTGTGTGTGTGTGTGTGTGTATAGAAAAGAACTGTATATAAATATACCAATATGTTAGTCTTGATACTTTCTGGGTAATGAGGTTTTTAAGGGTTTTAATTTTCTTCTTTATACTTTCTATATTTTCTATTTAATATATTTAAAAAATTTATTGTATAATAAGAAAAAATAAAGGATACTTAAATATCCTTGCTATGTTGCATTTGGATATTGCTTAACATTTATACGGTAGAATTACTATTATTATTTTTTTGTAAGGACAGGTGCTGTAACAAGAAGCAGAGTTTCTCTGTATGAAGGTAGTGGGTATTTATGTATTTAAATTACTAGCAAATTAAAGTTCCATCTAACAGCTTGCAATTCTTGTTGCAATGGAGATATTAAGGCCTGATGTAAAACAGGAGAGAAACATGATTCCCAAACAGTTAATCACAGAGGGTCCCAGTGACAAGGGAACTTATTTCATACTCATTTTGGTCTTTTTACTTCTTTTGGTGACTGGAAAAATAGGAAAGACAGGAGCAGAAAAGTCAAAAAGAATGGATAAATGGCCATACTTTTATTTAAGTCTATTAAATTAATGGGGACGAGTTAGTGGCTGACATACATCAAAACTGTACACAAATAATTGAGGAAACAAAAACCAGCTGAAAATTGAGTACAGGCTACCAGGAGGTCACTTAACCTCAATCTGGACTGAAATCTTAGAACAGTGTTAGAAGGAATTTTGACATAATATAAAATTCTAGGTGAGTGGTAAAAAGCAACCCTTTCAACATTCTGTATAAAGCAAGGTTAGATTAAACAGAGACTGATAATTTTTGAAGACTAATTCAAAAGGAACCAAATTATACTGAGATATTGGTTTTCTTGGTCAACTGGTTCTGTAGTAGCATTAACTAGTTTTTTCACTTTTCAAGTTGTGGTAAATATATATATATATAAAACACATAAATCTTATTTTGACCATGTTTAAGTACATATTTCAGTGATATTATACTCACAATGCTGGGCAACTATCATGACCATCTATCTTTAAACCTTTCTTATCACACCCCAGACAAATTCTATAACCATTAACTCCTCAATCTTCTATCCTCCCATCTCCTGTAATTTTTAATCTACTTTGTCTCTGAATTTGCCTATTTTAGATGTTTTATGTAAATGGAACCATATAATATTTGTCCTTTTGTGTCTGGTTTATTTTACTCAACATAATGTTTTCAAAGTTCATTCATATTATAGCTTGTGTCAGAACTTAGTTCCTTTTAATACCTGGATAATATTCTATTGTTAGTATAAAATATATTTTCTTTATTCACTTATCATTGATTTGACATGGGTTGTTTTTGCATTTTAGCTTTTGTGAAAAATACTATAATAAATATTTTCTTATAAGTATTTGACTATTTGTTTTAATTCTTTTGGTTTTTACCTAGGAGTGGAATTGTTGAGTCACATGGTAATTATATGTTTAACATTTTGAGGAAACACCCTATTGTTTTTTATAGTGGCTGCACCAATTTATATCTTTACTAGCAATGTATGAGGAGTTCAATTTCTCTATATCCTCAACAACACTTGCTTTTGTTAAAAAAATAATTACTATAGGTATCCTAGAAAGTATGCAGTGTTTTTGTTTTTGTGGTGTTTTTTTTTGTCTTTTTTTTTTTAGGGCCTCATGTGTGGCATATGAAGAGTCCCAGGCTAGGGGTCCAATCGGAGCTGCAGCTGCCAGCCTATGCCACAGCCACAGCAATGCCAGATTCAAATCGCATCTGTGAATTATACCACAGTTCACGGCAACAGCGAACCCTTAACTCACTGAACAAGGCCAGGGATTGAACGTGCGTCCTCATGGATACTAGTCAGGGTCATCAACCACTGAGCCATGATGGGAGCTCCTCTTAGGGTTTCAATTTTCATTTCCCTAATGATTATTGATGTTGAGCATCTTTTCCTGTGCTTATTGGGCATTTCTAAATCTCCTCTGGAGACCTGTCTCTTCAAGTCCTTTGTCCATTTTAAAATATTGTATTTATATCTTTTGCTGTTGAGTGGTTAGGAGGTATTTATATATTCTGGATATTAAACCCTTATCAGATATATTATTTGCAAATATTTTCTCTGATTCTGTTTTCTCTTTTCATTTTGCTGTGTCTTTTGATGCATTTTTTTTTAATTTCTCAAATCTAATGCATTTTTTTCTTTTTTTCTTTTCTCATGCTCTTGGTGTCTACTTATGTAATTATCCATGGTCAAATCCAAGGTCATGAAGATTTATTTATATATTTTCTTCTAAGAATTTTATGGTTTTAGCTTTTAAATTATGTCATTGATCCATTTTGTGTCATCATTTTAATATTATGTAAAATTGAAGTCCAACTTCATTCTTCGGCATATGGAAATCCAGTTGTCCTAGTAACATCTTCTGAAGGTTCTTCTCTCTCCATTGAATGGATTTGTTAGTTTTATCAAAAATTAATTGACCATAGATGTATGGCTTTATATATGTACTGTCAGTTTTTTTCCATTGGTCTTTATGTCTATCCTTATGCTATAATATACTGTCTAGTTTATGGTAGCTTTGTAGTAAATTTTGAAGTTGAGAAAATGAATCCTCCAACTTTTAAAAAATATTGTTTTGGCTATTTGAAGGCCCTGAAATTTCATATGAATTTGAGATTGGCTTTTTCATTTCTGTAAAAAGACTGCTGGAATTTTAATAGAGATTGCATTAATCTGTAAATCACTTTGAGTGGTATTAACAGCTTAGCAATATTAAATCCTCTTATTTGTAAACAGTAGATCTGTCCATTTATATGTCTTCAGTTTCTTTCACTTTTGTAGTTTTGTGTGCACAAGTCTTCACTTCCTTGGTTAAAGTGTTAGCTCTTTTAAAATAAAGAGTTATACATATATGCTATCTTCTTATTTAAAAAGAGAGCAATTGAGTTGAAAAGCTGACTACTTTCTTCTCTGGATAAGCAGCCTAAGTTAGAGGCAGCTGGTTCTTCAGACATGGATAATTCAAATCACTTGAGAGCTTATAAACTCAAATTCATAACATGGTAATAAAAGGCATATGTAATAATAAGTAATAATAGGAGGAAAGTATGGCAAGCCCAACTATATCTTTTGTGGATTTCTGAGGACATGGATATTTCTAAAAGAGATTATTCTGAACATGATAATTTTGATAGTTTTCATGATAATTATCATGATAACTATCTTGATAATTTTTTCTTCTCAAAAGAAGTAAAATACTTTATATTTCATTCTCAGTTACCAGGATTTTCTATAAATGCTTCATAAAAAAACAAAATGAAATAAAACAAATGCTGGGCCACCTTGATTCCTTGGAACAGCCTCAAGATGGTCAGGCCAATCCTGTCTCCCCCTCCAAGATAACTGGCTTAAGTGTCTCAACAGACATACCCAGACGGCCTTTCAGGAATTCTAAGAGCTGCAGGGGACCCTTGTATCCAAATGGGGAGTCAATTCAAATAAGTCTGAAGGTTTTTTTTTTTCCCCTGTCTTTTGAGGGCCGCATCTGTGGAATATGGAAGTTTCCAGGCCAGAGGTCAAACTGAAGCTACCTAAGCCACAGCAATGCTGGGATCAGACCTGCTTCTGCGACCTATACCACAGCTCATAGCAACGCTGGGTCCTTAACCCACTGAGTAAGGCCAGGGATTGAACCTACCTCCTCATGGATTCTGGTAGGGTTTGCTACCACCAAGCCACAACAGGAACTCCCTGAAGGGTTTCACTACTTTGGATATTTTGGCAGAAAATCTCTTAAGATTTTCCTGAGTCTAACTGGGGAATTTTAAGTTTCCTTGAGAACACTATAAAATTATACAGACTTTATTTTTTTAAATGTATTTATTTGTTTTAAAAAATTTTTGTTGAGGGAGTTCCCGTCGTGGCGCAGTGGTTAACGAATCCGACTAGGAACCATGAGGTTGCGGGTTCGGTCCCTGCCCTTGCTCAGTGGGTTAAGGATCCGGCGTTGCCGTGAGCTGTGGTGTAGGTTGCAGACGCGGCTCAGATCCCGCGTTGCTGTGGCTCTGGTGTAGGCTGGCAGCTACAGCTCCGATTAGACCCCTAGCCTGGGAACCTCCATATGCCGCGGGAGCGGCCCAAAGAAATAGCAAAAAGACAAATTAAAAAAAAAAATTTTTTTTGTTGAAATATAGTTAATTTACAGATCTAGTTAGTTTCAGGTATATAACAAAGTGATTCATATGTACAAATCTAATATACTACATTCTTTTTGAGATTCATTTCTATTATAGGTCTTTACAAGATTTTTTTTTTTTGTCTTTTTCAGGGCTGCACCCTTGGCATTAGGAAGTTCCAGGCTAGGGGGTCTAATTGGAGCTGTAGCCGCAGGCCTATGCCACAGCCACAGCAATGCAGGATCTGAGCCATGTCTGCAACCTACACCACAGCTCACAGCAACACCAGATCCTTAACCCACTGAGTGAGGCCAGGGATCGAACCCGCAACCTCATGGTTCCTGGTCAGATTCGTTAACCACTGAGCCATGATGGGAACTATAATACTTATTAAATATAAATTACAAATTTCCCCTCTGTCTTTGTTTGTCTTCCTTTCATATAGCCTTTCTGCAAAGATGTCCTTTTTCTTTTCTAAGAAAAAGAAAAAAAAAATGCTCCTCTGTTTTCCTCTCTCTTTCCTGTCAGTTCTGATTGGTTTCTTAAAATGCTTGAAGCCCTGATAACTGGAAAGTTGAGGGTTTCAAAGTCCATGTCTTAAAATTTATTGTGTAGTCTCTTGGATTTTATAATAATATAGGAATGATGTGGGAATTGATGGTGTAAAACAAATTATAGAGTTGTAGCTGAGGATTTATGAAAACCCTAGTGTGGTGTAAAAAGATCACATTTCGCAGAAAGTAGGTGTCAGTTTCTCAACTAAACCTCCTTGGACATAAAAAAGAAAAAGAGGCGAGAAAGGTTTAAAAGAATTATTACATGTAGTATTAATAAGAAAATGCTACTATACTAATGTGTAGCAGCATTTATTAAGCAGCTTTACAATATTTTGTTAGATGTCCTTCAAAATAATCCTCAGAGGCAGATTATTAAGACCCATTTTCACATAATAAAAGAGGAATGGTAAATGGTAACCATGTGTATACATCTGCTCAACCTCTTACATAGGTTACCCAAGAAATGACTGTTAGATTGTATGTCAGTTCAGCCTTTTTTCCTTTTTTCATAGGAAAGGATATAAAAAGGATATGGTTCTGGGCTCATGGAGTTACCTTTTAGCAAAGCCTATTCTTTTTTCATAGGAAAGGATATAAAAAGGATATGGTTCTGGGCTCATGGAGTTACCTTTTAGCAAAGTCTATTCTTTTTTCATAGGAAAGGATATAAAAAGGATATGGTTCTGGGCTCATGGAGTTACCTTTTAGCAAAGTCTATTCTGCAAAGTCCTACAAAGAAAGTATTTGGAAAATGCTGATGCAAGATAGGACTATTCAGGGAACATCATATGCATGCCTGCCTATACCTGGATCTGAGAAACTACTTCATGCACAGTCTTTCTGATAGGTAGTAACTATTTTTAAAAATCAGTCCAATTAAACTGGTCCTGGAGAGGACACTAGTTTCTGGGCTGGCTAGCCAGGGTTTGGCCAGCTATGTGTGGCTTGGCTTTAAAACAGATATGGCAGGTCAAAACAATTCCTCTAGCAATGAGAAAACCAAAAGTAAAAGGTAGTTGGTGGTGGGGCCAGAAGATGAAGGGAGAGCTTGAGAGTTGGGAGATAGAATGAGGTCCAAAGCAAATGGAAAATGTCTAAATCCAACTCGTAAGTCAATGAGCACTCTGAGGAAGCATGAAGAAGCCAGCTGGTAGAAGGAAGAACAGGGTAAATATGTAGAGAGAGAGACACCCTGTGATGGCAAGACCCCAGAGAATACACCCCTTTGTCTCCTAATAAATAGCTTTCCAGCTTCCTACTGCTGGTTCTGTGAGATCAGATGGCAAGGTCTTGAACCACTATGAGCTCTCTATCTTTGCATTGAAACAAGTTCCTAAACCAATTATTTCTGGAGGCAGCTTGAATGGGTCTCTCATTCTTGAAATTCCAACAAACTTTACCATAATCCCCAGAAAATACTATGTGAAACACAGGAGCCCTATGCATAGTTTTGGCTTCATCAAGAGCTGTAACCTTGTAGGAACACACACATAGCTGTATGTTCTATTGATTCTGGGCACTGCTATACACAGCTCTACAGTTCTGAGTTCTTATAGGTTATAGAGAAATGTCATGGGAAAGATCATGAAAAGGTATGTCTTTTTTTCCACGGCACTGCTGCCTACTTCCCCCTGCGATGTGAAAGCCACTGGTAGGAGAGGCAGTGGGGTAAGGGCAGATGATGACTGTGAATGAAGTAGATGGAGGGATTGTTTTAAAGGTGCTGGAGGCATTCCTGTTATGGCTCAGTGGTAGTGAACCTGATTAGTATGCATGAGGATGCAGGTTCAATCCCCAGCCTTGCTCAGTGGGTTAAAGCATCTGGCATTGCTGTGAGCTGTGGTGTAGGTTGCAGATGCAGCTTGGATCCTGCATTGCTATTGCTGTGGTGTTGACCAGCAGCTGCAGCTCCGATTGGACCCCTAGCCTAGGAACTTCCATATGCTGTGGGTGAGGCCCTAAAAAGACAAAAGAAAAAAAAAGGTGCTGGAAATGGATTAAGAAGAGTGGTTCATATATATAATTAAATACTACTTAGTCATAAAAAGGGCAAAACAATGCCATGTGTGGTAACATGGCTGCAACTGGAGATTCATACTAAGTGTAACTATGATTCTCACACTAAGTCAGAAAGAAAAAGGCAACTACCATGTTATATCACTTACCTGTGGAATCTAAAATATGGGAAAACTGATCCTATCTATAAGACAGAGACAGATCATGGCCACAGAGAGCAGACTTGTGGTTGCCGGTGGGGTTGGGGAAAGGAGTTGGATGGACAGGGAGTTTGGGGTTGGTGGGTGCAAACTGTTACATTTGGAATGGATGGGCAATTAGGTCCTACTATATAGCACAGGGAACTGTGTTTGACTGGGCCACTTTCCTATACAACAGAAATTGCAGAAACATTGTAAGTCAACTATACCTTAATAAAAAAAATAAATAAAAGTGCTGGAATGTGATCTCAAAACTCTTGTTGGGCCACAGAATTTTAGAGCTCATGGGACATTAGTGAGCATATCATCCTGCTTCCTGAGACTTAGAGGCCTGATGACATTCTAAAGGACTATTGATAATTAGGGACGGTGTGAGGAACTGAAGTCAAGTCATCTGCCTCCTGGCCCAGCAGTTGTTCCTCCTTATCTGGGATCCACCTTCTTTCCTTGGATAATTTTGAAGGCAGTTATCCTGAAGCTTGATCAACAGACCAGGGGATGGACCACAGGTCTTGGAATTCATTAGATAAAGATGTCCACATTCTTCTATTCCCAGGAATCTGAGAGTGCTAGAGAAGCAGGAAATAAAAACTTTCCCTGCCCAGACCAGAGCCATTAAAACTTTTTAAATCTTAAAAATTTGGTGCACCTTTACCTTAAGGCCTAGGTTCTAGTCTAGCCTTCTCACTAAATAGTAATATGCTGTACTCAGAGTTATGAATTTTTCATAATTATGAAGTTGATAAAGAGTCATTTCAGGCAGAAATAATAGCCCATGAATGGAGGCCATGGATTAAACTTCTAGATTGTAGGCTATGCACGAACAAAGTCAAAATTAAGCGTTATGCTTCACACTTTAATTTCTTAGCATTGTATATGCAATGATGCTGCTTTCTTGGTGATGGCTGGGTTTTAATTCACTTGTCACCTGTGGTATATTTTTTTCTATTGAGCAAAAAGCCTGCAAATTCTGCTTGGAGGATTTGCCTGAGGCAAGGTGTCATAACCACTCACAAATCACCACTTATATCCTGTTTACACCACCTTTGCCCCACACAGGCTATGTAACCAATCTCATTTGCCTTTTGCACAAAGGGAGAACCAGGCCCTATAAAATCACTGTTGCATAACTGTAGGATACACAATACTGAGCTTAAAAAATGATGAAAACTGTGGGTCCTCTAATCTCAAAAATATTTGAGCCAAGAGTGTAAAAGCAAGTAAGGCAAAGCCATGTCACACAAACTACTATTTATTGAGTGTCTACTGATACCAAGCACTGTACTGTGGTTATTTGATGCAAGCCTCACACTTATCCTACGATATAACTTTTGCTCTACTCATTTTACAGATAAGTAAACTGACATTCAGGGAAGCTGGGATCACATACCTAGGAAGTGACAGATCTCGAATTTAAAGTCAGGTGCCTTTTTCTCTAAAGCTCATGAATTCTCTTAACCAGGACATTATTCCGCCTCTCATATGATGGAGAAATTTTGGCAGGCACAGCAACTTGCCATCCTGTTTGACCCCCTAAGATAGAATAGAAGATAGATAGATAGATGATAGACAGATAAATGCTTCCCAGAGGAGCTGAACACAGCTGTCCATGGCTCAATAAATGAACAAACTTTTATTGATACAAACTATATGTATGACACCAGACTGCATGATATAGCAGGTTCCAAGAAGTGGAAGAATCGGGCTTTGCCCTCAAGGACTGTATAATGTAGTTGGGGCAAAAGGATGCACACATCAAGGGTAACTAACAACACAGGGCTTATATGATAATAGATGACAAGAAATACCTTGAGGGTAAGAAAGAATAATGAGAAGATGTGAGGTCATTCTTTCCCCCCAGGAAAACAGAGTCTTGCAGTACAAACTATGCCAGAAAAATCTTTATGAAACTGGCTAATTTCATTTGAACTGGAGATGATTTCTGGGCTGCTGGGTTGCTGACCCCATTCTGGCTCTAAAGTTAGACTTTTTATGACAAACAGCCTATCAGTAAGACAGTAGAAAGCACATCTGTTCTGTCACAGGGTTCTATTGATGGAAATAGGACACTTGTCTAGTGTAACCTCATTCTCCTCGACCTATCCTTATTGGAAACTGAAGTGTGTACAGCAGGTAATTACCAGCTGAGACAGTTGGGGATACTGCCCTCCTTCAAGCAGGGTAATATCATCCTGAAGTACTTCTTCAATTCCATTACGCCAGAAACATATCTAAGATTAAGGAAAAGCTATTTAAGTTTTCCTGCCCTGTGCCTTCTAGGGCAGTCTCCATGGGTTAGTAAAATGGCATGTGCTCTGAGTAATCATAAACCTCTAGCAATTAGTTAGTCCTGTTCAGTAATCTCTGTCTAGCTTTGTCTCATGAAATGGCCCCTTGAGAAAGAGAGCAGCCTGCCATGGAACACTGTGGTGACTGTTTGCGTCTCCTCTTTGTGTTCTAAATATGTCACCTCAGCTGCCAGGATGACATGCCTTGGCCTCACTGTCAGGCTTGTTTGTAAAAGCTACCCAAATCCTTGTTTTACATGCTCCACGTAGTCTTCCCGTGTCTGGCTGTATATTGCGACGTCATCAATCAATGCCACGCTGAATTCACCCAATTTTGTCAGCATCGTGTTTACCTTCATCTTAAATGTTACCAGTGTGTTCCACTTGCTGAAAGAGAGCCCCTGGAACACACATAAGCCAGAGTTGTGAGGACTACCTGTGCAGTGACATCCCATAGTTATCAGAGCTCTTCACTGCCATGCTGATCGTTCAATGGCGTTCCTATTCTTTGTGACCCTGTTTTACTTGACCTGTTCTAGAAGTCAGGTGAGCAGTGCTGACAGGCTCAGACTTCCAGCATGGGAAGCTTCCTTTGTTACTTGGGTTAATAACACTAACCATTAGAAAGAGAAGATCTGTAATCATCCCATCACTGGTGTCACAGTAGGGTCCAGCACCCAAAAAACTGTAGTAAGATCGTGGTCTCTCTTTTGCAGGAAAGATGAAAGTGGTAAAATGTTAGCCTGAAGAAGAAAATGCATAATTGGATGTGGACATCTTGCCTTTGTCCAAATGTGAATACCCTGAGCTCATTACTGGCTTTTGTATCTGAAAGGTGGCACAAAGGACACGTTTGATTTTTTTACTTGCCAAAGTCTGACTCCAGTCTTCACCTGCTAAATTATTTAGAAGACGTGTTTGTGAGGAAACCCAAGATGTTAATTTCCTTGATATTGTTACCTCTGTGGAAAAATCTGAAGGATAAAGGAGGCTTTAAATATATATGTGATAAATTTCTAATTCACCATTTTTTCCCTTCTCTTTTCTGAAGTCCTTCGAGAAAGAGGAAAGTTTTTTTTTTTTTTTTTTTTAACTTTCCTATCATCCACAAAATATTCCACATAGGAAGTTGATCTGAAGTACAGTGTGGAATCTTGAAGTCTATCAAAGAATCATCATAGACAACCTTCTTTGTCATCGACACATTGTTTTATAGAACTACCTTCTGCGTCTTGGTGCCCAAGTTCCTGTAAGCAGTCCCTTACAGTAAAACCAGAAATTATCTTCTAATTTTTCTCTTCATTTTCTCTGTTTAAACTTAGCCTTGTGAACTTATGTTTATCTGATATCCTGTTTGTCATTTTCTAAGTAAAGTGAATTAAAAACCTATGTTTCAGAGAAGGATTCTTTGTCATCACAGCCTCCTCTATTTTGGTTGGCCATTTTACTAGAGTAGAGTTTCTGCTAGAGCAACAAAAAACTATGTGGGCTATTCATTCTGTTCTCTTCTTATGAACTTTTTCCAGGGCTTCTCTATTGGCAAATTGTCTGTGCTCCTCACTTTTTTGACCTTAGCTGTGAAACATCTTAGTTCTTGACCTTAGATATGACCTGAACGCAACCATGTGATCAATTAGCAGAAGCAGGAGGGTATCACTCAAGTGGAATTTGCCAGCTGCTTCTAAAAGCATGCAGAAACCATCCTATCAGGTATCCAGTTATTTTCCTTTTCCTTCAGTATTTGCTGCAAAGTTAGAGATGAGAAAACCAGAAGGTCTCAAGAATGAAGTCATTGCTGTGAAGGGGGTATAGATACAGGGCACACTTCAGCAACCCACTTCTCTCAGCATAGGCAAATCCTCTGGCTAGTTCAGGGTCACATCTCTGCTCTGGATATGGAAGCCGGGATTGAGCAGGTAATTGAGGGAACTGCTGTGTCTTGACGACAATTCTATAACTTTACCTGCATTCCTAATAAGCTAGAGGAAAAAAAGTCCTTAGAGAGAGGAAATTGGCATTCTTGAATGTTGCCACATTATCAGATTCCCCCTTCTCTGTAAGAGTTGCTTTTACATATTAAAAAAAGGAGGGAAAAAAAGGTAAGGAGAGTTAGAGGATCTTGGCATATTTCCTGAAGCAGAAAAATTGCCCTTACCCTAAGGTGAAAGAAAGTGTGAATGGTGCCTTGAAGGCAATTCAGGAAGTATTCATTAATCAACAAGTATTTATTAAGCACTATTTTCAGAATTGTGCTTGGGGCTGTGATAGGGTAATAAAAGAAGTGTAAAACAGAATTCATGCCCTCAAAGAATTTATGCTCTAATTGGGGAGAGAAGAAATAATAGAAGCAGTTTAGGATTAGTGCTAAACGGTGTGTTTCAGATCATAGGAACTATAAGAAAGAAGCAGGTTGCCATTGAGACCTGGTATAGTCAGAGAAGCCTTTGCTAATGTGATGGGTCTTGAAATGTCTTGAAAGATGGGTTAAATATAGTTAAAATGACCCCTACATTAATTAATTCAGAGAATTAATGAATTCTGGTAGTGGGGAATGTGACCTAAGTTACGGCAGTATTGTCGCCACTCTCTTTAATTACTAAGAGGAAGAATTAACCTATAGCATGAAAGTGTTTCGAGTGCATGGCCACCTTTGAGACAATTTATAGGCATGCCACTTAAGTAGTGGGGTTTCTGCTAATTGACCTCATTTCTCCTTTCCACTTTTTTTTTTCTGTAGGTTTTTGTAACCTTTAAAGTTTTTTAACACTACTTTTGCTTTAACATCCTTGGTGCCATGTGAAAGTTCTCTTAGACTTAGATTGGAGGTGGATCTGAGGACTCAGAAGCTCTTCCAATCTTATGATACGAAGATGCTACCTGACCCAGAGCATCCTTATATAGATCAATAGTGCAGCCACCTCCTGTTTCCTAGGTGACAGCGAAATGGCATTGCCCAATCTACAGTGTACCTTGCAGGGGGATCCAAGCTGCCACTTCCTTTAAATCTCTTTGTATGCCCTGGGAAAACTTTGTTGCCATTATTCCACGTCATCTTGAATTAGGCTACAGATTGCCAAAGAGAGCAATTCTCTACCCACGTTACCCTTAATCTTGCCTTAATCGAAAGACAATGACTTGAAGAGTTTAAGGGAAAGCCCTTCAGTTTGTTGTGTGTAGGGTAATAATAATAACATATTTAGAAGCATTTTCGCATTCTTTTTCTTATTCAGCTCATATACTGGTTCAATGAGATAAGTAGGACATTGTAGATTATAAAAAACTACTTCCTCCCTGATAGAAATATTTTTTTCTTTATATAAAATAATATAAAGGAATGCTTATTTTAAGAAATATCTTTTAATGCATTTTATAAATGCTTTAAGGAATTTTTTCTTATATAAAAGTTTATGCTGGATAATTGTAAAATAATGTGTAAAATACATCAAACCCACATACAGTGGATTTAGAAAGAAGAAAAGATATGAATGGAAACATTGAGCCTTTAAGAGGTTAGGATTTGCCCAACATCACATTCCTAGGTAAAGGACAAGATTGGGCTCAAGTTTAGGTAGCTTGAGGACAAATCCTATGCCACTGGGCTAGTTTGGGACCTTACTGGAGAATGGTTACAAAGGTAAAGACTTGCAGTAGCATCACCACCCTTGATATTTAGAAGGGTATATAATTTTATCAATACAATACAAAGGTTAATGGGATTGCCTCCTTCCAACTCTATCACAGTGAACGTAGGCTTTATGGCAACGTTAAAAAAATGACTTCTCTCTGCTTTATGCTGATCATTAACTAAGATCATCTCACACTAGAGATTTACTATACCGAAGAGCACTGACATCAGTAACTGCTATTAAGCGTATGATACTTAAATTCCATAAAGTGGAGCAAAATACCTTTGTCAGCAATGTAGGAGAAATAGACACATTCAGAGGCACTCCTCCCACACAAAACAGAGCTGCTATCTGCGGGAATCATTCTACCAGTTTTTGATACACTCTTGCCATATCTACTCGATGAAAATCTCCTTATGAAACAGATAGTCTTTGTCTTTCTACTCTTTTATTAAACAACTGAATGAGATCAATTTTATAGGCATTTCAATAAGCTGCATGGAGTGATCAAAACCCTCCAGCTGCAAGAAAAAAAAAAAGTAGGAATAGGAACAATGAATCAGTATGTCTGGATATGGCTCCACAATTTAAATTCTCAAATGAATGATATTATGATGTCCCTAAGAAATCAATCTCTCTTTCAATAAGGAAGTAGTAAAATAGAGTGAGTTGCATCAAAAAAGAATAAAATATATAGGAATAAACTTAATTAAGGAGGTGAAAAACCTATACTCTGGAAACTATGAAACACTGAAGACAATGCAAAGAAATGGAAAGATATTCTGTGCTCTTGTATTGAAAGAATTAATATTATTAAAATGGTCACACTATCCAAAACAATCTAGCTACAGATTTAATGGAACTTCTATTAAAATGCCCATGAAAATTTTCATAAAAATAGAATACATAATCTTAAAAATTTATACAGAACCACAAAAGATCCAGAAAAACCAAAAACAAAATCTTGAGAAAAAGAACAAAGCTGTGGGTATCACCCTTCTATACTTCAGACTACATTACAAAGCCACTATAATCAAAATGGCATGGCATTGGCACACACACACAAAAAAAACAGACACATAGATCAATGGAATAGAATAGAGAACCCAGAAATAATTTTATGTACTTATGGTCAATTAATTCATGACAAAGGAAGCAAGACAGCTACTTCAATAAGAGGTGCTGGGAAACTGGAGAGCTAAGTGCAAAGCAATGAGGTTAGAACATTATCTCAAAACATATATAGAAATAAACTCAAAGTGGATTAAAGATCTAAATGTTATACCTGAAACCATAAAACTCCTGGAAGAATACATAGGCAAGAGACACTCTTTGGCATAAACTGTAGCAAATATATGTATTTTTAGATGTTTCTTAAGGCAAAATAAATAAGAGCAAAACAACAACAACAACAACAACAGAACTAACTGGGACCTAATCGAACTTAAAAGTTTTTGCATAGAAAAGGGAAACCATTGACAAAATGAAAAGACAACCTACAGAATGGAAGAAAATAGTTGCAAAATGATATCACCAATAAAGGGTTAATATCCAAAATATGTAAACAGTCCGTACTACTCAATATACATATATATAACCCAAACAACCTGATCAAAAAATTTCAGAAGACCTGAATGAACATTTTCCCAAAGAAGGTATGCAGATGGCTAACAGGAGCATGAAAAGATGCTCAACATTGCTTATTATTAGAGAAATGCAAATGAAAACAACGAGATGTCACCTCACTCCTGTCAGAATGGCTATAATTAAAAAGTCTACAAATAACAAACATTGGAGAGGATGTGGAGAAAAGGAAACAGTACGCTTTTGGTGGGAATGTAAATTAGTGCAGCCGCCATGAAAAATTTTATGACATTTCCTCAAAAACCTAAAAATAAACTACAATATGATACAGCAATTATGCTCTTGGGTATATATCTGGGAAAAACCAAAACACTAATTCAAGAAGATGCATGTACCCTAATATTCATAGCAACACTATTGTAAATCAATAGCCCAGATATGTAAGCAACCTAAATGCCAATCAGCAGGTGAACAGATAAAGAAGATATGGTATATATACACTATGGAATATTATTCAGCCATGAAATGAATAAAATAATGTCATGTGCAGCAAAGTAAATTGACCTAGAAATATTAGGCATAGTGAAATGAGTCAGATAAAGACAAATACTATATGATATCACCTATATGTGGAATCTAAAAAAATAGTACAAATGAATGTATATGCAAATCAGAAACAGATTCACAGACATAGAAAACAAACTAGCGGTTACCAAAGGGGAGAGGGAAGGGGAGAGAGCAAATTAGGGGTATGGGATTAAGAGTTGCAAACTACTATGCATAAAAGAGACATAATGTATAGCACAGAGAATTAATAGTCATTATTCTATAATAACTTTTAACATAATATAATCTGTAAAATACTCAATTACTATGGTCACTAATATAATATTGTAAATCAACTATACTTCAATAAAGAATAAAATGAAATAATTAAAGAAAAAAGAATGAGATAGGGTGATTCTTTCTTTTTTTTTTTTCTTTTTGGGGCTGCACTTGCAGCATATGGAAGTACCTGGGCTAGGGGTTGAACTGGGGCTGCAGCTGCTGGCCTACGCCACAGCCACAGCAATGCCAGATCCTAGCTGCAACTGCAATCTATGCTGCAGCTTATGGCAATGCCCGATCATTAACCCACTGAATGAGGCCAGGGATTGAACCCACATCCTAATGGATACTAGTTGGGTTCTTAACCAGCTGAGCCACAATGGGAACTCCAGGATTATCCTTTATAGGGATTTCCACATTAAGTTTCTTAGGATTCTTGTAGGAGTAATTCACCCAAAACTATGCAATAAATGTTAATTCAACAAACATCTATTTAGTGCCTGTTATTTCTGAGATATCAGTGTAGCCTCTGGAGATACAATAATGAAAGAAAGTGCTGGTCTCAAGAAGCTCCCACTCTAGTAGAAAAGACAAAGCAATTGGGATAGAGACTCTGGGGGAGGATGTTCTGGGGACCTGACTCTGAATGGTTCATAATGAATCCACGTGGAGTGGGCTAGAGGTATGATATCAAGGTGGATTTTCCAGAATAGTCTTTTTTTTTTTGTCTTTTCTAGGGCCACACCTGCAACATATGGAGGTTCCCAGGCTAGGGGTTCAATCGGAGCAGCAGCCACTGGCCTACGCCACAGCCACAACAACACAGGGTCTGAGTTATGTCTGCGACCTACACCACAGCCCATGGCAACGCCGGATCCTCAACCCACTGAGCGAGGCCAGGGATCGAACCTGCCATCCCATGGTTCCCAGGTGGATTCGCTAACCACTGAGCCACGGCGATAACTCCCAGAATAGTCTTTTTGAAGCTTCTGTTTCGAATTCCAGCCAAATGTCACATATGTGGGCTCCTTTTGTACAATCTGTCTGTAGTAAAGTATAAACATTCATTTTCATTTTGTTTAATTTTATACCAAGAACCATTCAAATAGTCACAAGGCACAGTATCATGAAATTTCAGAATACAAGGAGTTAAATCAAGACATTATTTGGAGTTCTCTTGTGGCACAGTGTGTTAAAGACCCGGCATTATCACTGCAGTGGCTTGGGTTGCTGCTGTGGGGCAAGTTCAAGCCCAGGCCCAGTAACTTCCATGTGCCATAGGCACAGCCAAAGGAAAAAAAGACATTTTTAAAAGTTACAAGTACAGTTCAAAGACCATCCATATTGTCTTTATGCATTCCTCAACTGCTAACATTTTTATCACATTTCCTTTAGTACCATATCCAGATTCTCTCTACCTCTCTCTATATATACACTGGTCTATATATATACAAATATACATGTTATCATTTAAGATATACTCAGGATTGGGAACTATATAGTAATTTGAAGAGGAAAAGCTTAATATAAAGAATTATTAACTGTAGTTGAGGATTGTGGACATGAGAAAGAGCTAGTAAAATGTAAATAAAACTCTAAACAGTCTAGGAATAGCAGATTTAAAAAGCAGCCACTACCCTTAAGGCTGAGACCCGCATCTTGTTGAAGAGAGCATGACTGTGGCTCATTGACTGGCAGAGAAGTTGTGGTGGTGTGCTGTGCTGGTGGAACTTGCTGGAAATCCCCTTTAGTGAGCCAGGGAAACCTGTTCACAAGAAGGTGTATCCTTGGAGGTGATAACACATAGGCGCTATTGGCCACTGGGCGCTTTTGGCCATGGTGTGCTGCAGAAAGCAGGTGCTGGAGAAGCTATGGAAACTGAGCACTGGGGAAGCTGCCTGGGCTGCAGGAGCTGGGTGCAAAGGAAACTGTGTTCTGTAAAAGTCAGGCACCGGAGAAGCCACCTGCTCTGGAAAAGCCTGCCGAACAAGCCCACTGCAACCAGGAAACAAAATCCCTTCTTCCTGCAATATCTCTCCAAAATCTTCAGATCCTTTTAATGATAATGCTTGTTACCAGCTGGCAAAAAAAAAAAAAAAAAAAAAGCCTAGATCCAGTTTGGTAGAGCAGGCAATAAAATATGAATTTGGAGTTGAGAGACAGTACACTGATAACAAATTATTTTTATTATTTTTCTTAATCATATGAGAGCAAATTATAGACATAATGCTTCATCGTGCTAAGTACTCTAGTACGTATTTTCCCTAAAACAAAGACACTTTCTTACACAACTGCAATACAACTTTCCAAATCAGCATTGATAGCAGACTGTCCTAATAGAAGTTTTCTTTTCTCTTCTGATCTAGACTATAATGCAGGAGAATACTTGGCATTCAGATGTCATGTTTCTTCAACATCCTACAATATGGAACAGTTTCTTAATTTTTCTAGATCTTTCATGACCTTGGAAGTCTTAACAGTTATAGGCATTTCATTCTGTAAAGTATACTTCAGCTGAGTCCTCATGACCAAATTCTGGCCCTGCTTAGTGGGCATGATACTATAGAAATGATGGTTGCTTTTCTCAGTGTATCACATTCACATGCCCATAATATCCTCCATTGGTGATATTAAACTTGATCACCAATCCTGGTGATGCTGCTATGTGTGTTCACGATAGTCACCATTTTCACCTTTGCAGTTGGAGTGTACCTTATGAGAAAATACAAGCCTAGCTTGGAGATAATGCAGCATTAGTTCCAGACCACTGCAAGAAAGTGAATGTCCCAATAAAGAGAGTCACATGAATTTTTTTTTGTTTTCCCAATGCATATAAAAGTTATGTTTACCCTGTATTGCAGTCTATTAAGTATACAGTATTATATTTAAAAGACAATATACATACCTTAATTAAAACCATTTTATTATCAAAAGATGCTAACCTTTATCTAAACCTCAGAGGGTCATAAGCTTTTTGCTGGTGGAGGGTCTTGATGTAGATGGCTGCTGACCAATCAGGGTGGTGTTGCTGAAGGATGAGGTGGGTGTAGCCATTTTCTAAAATAAGACATCGATAAAGTTTTCTGCTTCAACTGACCCTTTGTTTCTTGAATGACTTCTGTATAGCATCGATGGTGTATTATAGCATTTTATCCACAGTAGAACTTTCAAAATTGGAGTCACCTATTCCTTGGAGCTCTCTCCTGATAATGTGAAGAACCAAACACACTCTAGTTAGCAGTAAACATGCTTAATACCAAGTACCTGCCTGATGAATGTTGTAGCCCTGTTATTAATATTTGCCATATTTCAGTTCTTTTGAACAGATACTCCCTCCTTGAATATTTTTCTCCCATGCTACTCTTACTCAGTCAGCACTATTCCGTCGCCCTTCTTGGTGATTTCAGTATAAAATATTGACACATTTTCTAACACCCTGCTTTTCCAGTTCTGTATTCTCCTTTCCTTTGATGACTTTATTCTTTGTCTTCCACAGCCATTTACTTCCATGGTCACATGCTAGATCTTGTCATTATCAATAATTTTAACACTTCCACAGTCTCAATGGGATGTATTGCATGCTTTGACCACCACTTTCTATCTTCTAGCCGCCCTTCACATTCTTCAGTGTTTCAAGTATTAAACCCAGTGGCAATATCTAATCTGTTGATGTTACTATATTCTCAGGTTCCTTACCCACCCTTATAATCTTACCTACCTCCCTACCTATCTTAAATTCTCTCATTAATTATTATAACCACTCCCTTGAATATGACTTCAGGAGTTCCTGTTGTTGCTCAGTGTGTTAAGAACCTGTCATAGTTGTCTGTGAGGGTGCAGATTTGATCCCTGGCCTTGCTTAGTGCGTTAAGGATTCTGCATTGCCACAAGCTGCGGTGTAAGTCACAGATGTACTCAGATCTGGTGTTACTGTGGCTGTGACATAGGCCTATAGCAGCAGATCTGATTTGACCCCTAGCCAGGGAACTTCTATATGCTGCAGGTGTGGTAGTAAAAAGAAAAAAAAAAACTTTCAACTCCCTTTATTGTATTTCTTTGGGATAAAACAACTACTCTGAGTAATTCAACCTTCATTATACACTATGCCTGCTAACTTGCAATCGAAGTGGCTGGAAGAAAACACATAGCTATGCTGATCGACCTCATTTTATAGTCAATAGTCTTTAACCTTAAACGGGCCCTTACTGCTATTTAGAACTCATATTTTTTTGTATCCATTCATGTTTAAATATTTTGGAACATCATTTCATGCCTTCTCTTCTGAAATCTCTAATAGCTTACTCTCTTCATTCTCAGTTGATGGCTTTGTTTCCTATTTCACTGCAAAAAAATATTCTATAACCTGTTACTATCACAAATACATCCCTACTAGCACCTGTGCCCATGAACACTCATTCCCTGAACTGCCTCATTTCTGTTTAAGGCCATCCCCTCCATCTGTCCATCAGATCTTATCCTATGTTGCCTATTCAAGAATGCGCTGTAATTTTTCCATCATTAAAAAAAAATCAGAACAAGGCAAAACAAAAACAAACTGATAACCCTCTTTCCTCCTCTTTCCAGATATCACTCCAATTCAATTTTTTCTCCTTGAGATAAAAACTCTGTGAAGAGTTTGTATAGCTTGTGTCTCTAATTTCACATCTTTCATTTTCTCTTGAACCAGAAATTCACATAGTTTGCTTTTTTCTTTACCATCACTCCCAACATTTCCTAACTCCATTCTTTGCTTTATTTATCTCTTAAGTGCTTATAACTGTCTAATATTGTATATTTTATTTATATATACTGTTTAATTAATATCTTTTATGTAAGACTTTAAGTTCATTGAGGGCAAGGACTTCAATAAATGTAAATAAATAAGATATAGAGGCAATGTTTCTATAGTAATAGAGTTCAGTTCATTTGTGAATGAGATGTGGGGACCTGATCTAACACAGCCACACGAGGGATTCCTATTGGTAAAAGGATGAGCAGAGAAGAGAAATGTGATTCATTCTTGTGAAGCCTGCACTGGTGCCCATGACCCCACGTCCTGAAATCCCTGCCCCCCCCCAGTCTCCCAGCTACTCTACTTTGTAGATTGCTATCAGCGCTGTGGGCTTGAGTTTACCATGGGCCATTGTTTTTTTTTATCAATTATCTAAAATTTGCAAATTAAATCTGCACAACCTGGCACCCAAAAATGTCTTACCTATTATTTTTCTTTTCACTTGGTCATGACAATACAGTTTTCTGAGGCTCACAAACTCTCACCATAAATAATACAAATGTAAAGTCCTATTTTCATACTCCAGAAAGGCAAGAGGGTCGAGTGTCTTGAATTGTATCCTAATAGCTGAGAATAGACATTACTGTCTTCTATTCATATTGTGCTCAATGACACGGACTCTCCTCTCTCTACTGTCCACTTTTCCTTCCTGCCTCTTTGTTTTAATCTCCATCTTTTTCCCACTTCTTCTTGCCCTATTGTCTCCTTCCCCTTGGTATGTTGGTCGTTTCTTGGCGGTGGCATATTAGTTGGCTTGCTCTTTTGGTGACATCTTCTAATAAGGAAATCTGTCTCTTGGTGTCTCCTTGCCTAAGGGTGTGCTTACTTAAAGTGTAAAATGTCAGACTCTACCAAGGATGACAATAACCCTCTGGTGAAGAGGAATCAGCTGCTGTATTATTAATCACTGAAGAGGTAGAGAGGAACTATTAACCCTTTCAAAGAAGGAAAGGCTTATATTAGGTTCTGCATGCTCTTCATTTCAGTCCTTCCTCATCATCTTGTGCAAGGGTCTAAACTACACATCATCTCTCTCCAACAAAGGTCAACAACAAAAAAGTCAAGAGCTGGAAAATCCTACCTAGTAACAGCTATGTTGGTCCTAATAGCAGGTGGATCTTGAATTTAACCCAGTGAGAAATGCACTGGCTTAGAAAACATGGGAAATATTTCTTTGTAGTGAGTTGAGACTAGCTTCAGAGATTAGTGGCACAATCTGTGATGAGGATGAGGACATGAGGGAACAGACAGGTGGCTACATGCTGACCCTCATATTGCTTGACTGGCAGAGCTAGCATCCTCAACTGTCCTGACTTAATATCCCTTAACAACGACAGCAGTCTGACCCTCATGACGCTGCAGAGAATTGCAGCCTGTAGTCCAACAGGGAAGACAACTGGACCTAATGAATGATACCCTACATGATCCTGACCTTTCTGGATGGTTACACAAGCGTGAAGAAATGGGGAGGGGGCGTCTTTTCTTGGCTTGTCTATAGCAGATCAAAAAAAAAAAATCACAGATTTACTCCACAGCAAAGCATTCTGACTGCCAATCTCTCTGGCAAATGCACACCTGTACACAAGAGCCTTCTTTATATAGACTATCAAAACAATTGACAATACCCTACAGAATGCTAGTAACCGCTCCCCAAATCCCACATTTGTGGAACTAGAAGCAGACTATCTTTTGTGCAGATCCCTTGTAGCTAATAATACTTTCCATTTTGTTCCAGCCAAATCATGGGTTTCTGATTATCTTGGCATACTGCCAGAAGCATCATCATAACTTGAATTTTCCCAGTGAGGAATTATCTTGAAATTAGAAATTAAAAAAAGGTTTTTATGGTTTATATTTTTCATGATAATTTTACGCTATAATGTGTATCTTTTATTTTTTATTTGTAACAGTATTTAGAATTATTCTAAAAAAGGAGTCAACATAAAGAATATAGTTTAAGATCTGGACTTTTTAACTTCCTATCTGAAATCTCATGGGCTAGTTCAAGACTGATGGGATAAATATGATTGATAGATGATCTGGTCTACTTGTAGAGATTCAGCTAGGCTTTGATTCTTAATAGTCAAAAGTCTGAGACTTGGAGGAAACTTGAGAGTTTATGCAGTTAACTGCATTCATAAGGAACTGTATCTGAGTGTTTCAAGACATAGTATTCAATGATGGGAATTCTTGTCTTCGATAAACACTATGCTGGTGTTCTACATATATTTGTTTAATTTTATTCTCATGACAACCATATAAAATAGAGATAAGCATACTAATTTTGTAGATGAAGAAATGGGGTTTCCAAGAGGATAGATAACTTGAAATAAGTGGAAGAGCTGAGTTTCAATTGTAGGTCTGTCTGACAGTCTAGGTTCAGTTTTATTTCTAAAGCCCACCATAGAAGAAATCTTTATCATCTTTTACGATAAATAAATATTTACCAAGTTGAATGAATATATTTTTTTCTCTGTATCTTTGCATTGCATTTGCACACATGGCTTTTCCCTTTAATGCCGATACATCAAATCTTTGATTTGAGTTTGAATTTTTTAAAAATACAAACGTGTGCTCGGGGATAAATTAGTGACAAAA
Source organism: Phacochoerus africanus (assembly GCF_016906955.1). Taxonomy (NCBI): domain Eukaryota; kingdom Metazoa; phylum Chordata; class Mammalia; order Artiodactyla; family Suidae; genus Phacochoerus; species Phacochoerus africanus. The sequence continues at coordinate 86,695,389 of NC_062549.1, forward strand.
AACCCTTTGAAACTCTGAGATGTGACATGCTTTTTTGTGTATTTTAATGTAAGGAAATATATTCATTACATATGAATTGGTGAGGTCTTAAAGTAGTCCTGAAATTTGTTGTAAAATTGTTATAGAACAAAATATAATCCAACCTTATGAACTCTGAAGATTTGAAACCAGAAAGAGCATCCAAATATCAGTAAGATTTAAAAAATTAAAGAAGTAATTACTGCATACACACTATAAGCCAAAGACACACGAGGCCCTATATTCTGGTTCTGAGTAAGGAAGATAGTGTAGTTGCTATTAAGGATCTCACGCATTTTGAAAATTATAACTAATGTATATATTTTTAAATCTCAAAACCGAAATCTACCAAGGGGAGTGATTTAGGAGTACTTCTTTGATTCTAAAGATACTTAATGTTAAAACAACATTAGTATATATTTACATGTTTTTACATTAATGAAAAACATGTGAATGTGTTTTGATGTACTTTGATTGTTTCAGGGCAACACAGACAAGCCTAGAACATCGACAATTAGCTGGCCATTTGTATTTATGTGAAAAACATGTAACAAGTACCAATCATTCAGTTATTTTCTGCCTTTACTATTTGACACATGATTCAAAATGATATGTGGTAGAATTAGTATAAATATTAGGTTTGATTAATATTTACTAGTTTAATTATATTAAATAAAATAGTTTCATTTGATTGTGGTTGAAATTCTTAAATCATTTGTGATTTATTGAAATGAAAACCTTTCCCCATAATTCTCACCATTTTCATTTTCAAAGGTTCATAGACTTGCATTGCCTCCTTTGAATGATCTAATTTAACTGAAATCAAACCATCAGAGTTTCTTTGGCTTAACAATCATGCTGGATAAAAAATGTTAGGGTTTCTAGGAGGTTTAGCCTTAATATTTGGCAAAAAACAATTGTAGCTGATGACCTATAGAACAATTCCTATACATCCTACCAAAAGAGACACAAAGGCCACGGAAAACCCCTGAAATAAACTAATAAAACACAGTTGTTTGGAGTTCCTGTTGTGGCTCAGCAGATTAAGAACCTGATTAGTATCCATGATGATGCAGGTTTGGTCCCTGGCCTTGCCCAGTGGGTTAAGGATCTGGTGTTGCTGCAAGCTGCAACCTACTTGGTCACAGATACAGCTTGGACCCCACATTGCTGTGGCTGGGGTATAGACTGGCAACTGCAGCTTTGATTCGATCCCTAGCCTGGGAACTTCCATATGCTGCAGGTGTGGCTGTAAAAAGAAAGGAAAACAAAACAAACACACAGTTGTTCAAGCTTGAAATAAATAGCAACGAGGATTTATATTCAGATAGGTGTTAAGGTTAGTTTTTACTGCTAAGCAACCAGTTAACCCGAGTTAATTTAAATTACCATTGTAGCATCTCCTAATGGGAACTGTCAGTAAGGAGGATTTTCATAACATGCAGAATGTAGTGATGCTTCCACTCCCTAATCTTTACCTTTAAAAAGTGACTTCATACCTATGATTGTGTCTATGGAGCCAAAGGAAATGGGGGAATATGAAAATTATTGGGATAAGTCAGGCTACAATAAAACTTTTATTAACATTATCCAGGTAATATTAAGTATCTGCTTTTTAAAATTTGAACCATCTAATTACCTCTTTCCTTTGTTGCTTTTGTGTTTAGACACCAGTGAAGTCACATGCAATCAAACTTAGTGGTACTGGCATGAATTTTTTCTTCCTCCTTATTACATTATTCTTGTCTTTTCCACTAGTTGAAAATACCAGGTCTTTGCTGACTTTTCTATTTCTACAGCCCAGTCTAAAGCAAGAACGACCATCTCAGCTAAGAGTGTTTATAGGGTCCCAATGTAGGAACAATGGTTCTCATGGAAATCTTGGCTTCCTATTCCAGTTCCCTTAAATCAGCTAGAGAGATAGTGGGTTTATTGTTCATATCAGCTGGCATTCTAGGTAATGGCAATATAAAACTCCTCCCATCCCCACCCGCAGCTAATCTCTTGTGTGAATACTGCAAAGACATTGTTGAGTCATTTTGGAGTCACAATCCTCACACCAAGAGCCTCTTACAATTTCACTATTTCTACTTATTTTTTTTAATAATGCCAAAATAAGCCTTTATAGATGTCATCATGCCCTCTAGACACAATATAGTTGATTTCTCTTTGCTGATTGACTCTTCTAACCAAATCAAGTTTATCAACATACTTTTCATCTAGTTAAGGTTCAAGAGACATGGCTGATGTTAAATATGTTTACTGTGTAACTAGTAGAACATATAAGGGTAAGAATATACAGACACTAGTAGGGGTAGTAAATCGAATCAAAATAGCATTTATCACTTTCATCTATTAAACTTGAAAAAATTTTTTTTCAAAAGATTATTCATTTTTAGTAAGTTACGACAAATGACATTCTTTAGGGAATTGCTGTTTGCTAGGACATTGGTAAAATTGTTTTGGAAATGAATTTGCACACTTTAATGTTTACACACTTTGGAATAGCAATTTCATTTTGAAGGGATATTTTACACCTATGAAATACTTATGTAGAAAACATTACATGTTGAATAGTCCATTATTTCACTGTTATTGGCAAAAGTAAATAATAGAAGTCTACCACTAAGAAGTTATTATAAAACTGTGGAATAGCTTGCTATTTTGCAACTTCTCTTGCTTGCTTGCTTGCTTCCTTTTTAGGGCTGCACCTGCAGCATATGGAAGTTCCCAGTCTAGGAGTGGAATCAGAGCTACAGCTGCTGGCCTATGCAATAGCTACAGCAACAGAGGTTCTGAGCCTCATCTAGGACCTATGCTGCAGCTTTGGAAATGCTGGATCCTTAACACACTGATTGAAACCAGGGATCAAACCCACATCCTCATGGATGCTAGTCAGGTTCATAACTTGCTGAGCCACAACAGGAACTCCCTATTTTTCAAGTATTTACATTGATAGAAATGATGCCACATCATGGGAGGACTGTTCATAAAATGATGTAAAAGTTAAAAAGTAATTTGAAAACTTAGATATCAGTATGATTACTCTTGAAAATTGGTATATAATATTAGTGAATTATTTAAAGTATTACTTAAGGTAATAGATAAACTCTGAAATTTCAGTGGTTTTATAAGACAAGGTTATTTATCTCTTGTGTAAGACTGAAATAATTCAACATTGGTGCTTGGAGGGGAAATTTCCAGGTGATTCAGGGAACAAGGCTTCTTCTACTCTGTGGTTCTACCATTTGTTTCAGGGTCTTGGTGTCTCTACCTGCAACTAAGAGAGATGGAGAACACAGGGCAAAGCCCCACCTACATTTAACCAACTCATGCCATCAGTGACACAAATCACTCCCATCAGCTCCTACAGTTCATGTGGCCCTGTGGGGACACTTCGAGGTGGGAAATGTAGCCTTCCTGTATGAAAGCCTGCTTTGCAGCAAAAATGTTACCTTCAGGAAGGCAAATGCAAATTTTTGTTAGAAAACTGGCTGTTTCTGCCACCACTATCATGGTAGTATTACCCAGGATCTAGAATCAGACAACAGAGATTAAATGGGAATTATTGGGAGAATTATATGAAGTAATCTTTGTAAAGCACAAAGTCAAAAAATGCTGACTGTTGTGATAAAGATATTCTTGGGCTCTCTCTCTATATCATCTCTGAGCACTATTGGAAGGTAACTTAGCAAAATGGTAATTGTGGTGGCAATAGGTGATTTTCCTTCCTTTTTCTGTTTTTCAAATTTTCCCTATTGTGGTATGGCAATTTTTCTCATAAATATTAATTCATATGAATGTCTGAATATAAGATATCCAAGAATTTTAAAATTTATTGTACTTCACACTTATGTGATGCTTGCTATGTGATGGACATTCGTTTAAGCACTTTATAAATCTGTCTGAAATAGAGACTCTGGAAAAGAAAGCAGGTTGCAGTCTATACATTCCATGTAAGTAAATTTGGCTGCACAAGATCATTAATAATACTTCTATTAGTAAGCTCTTTCCAATGTATAGTTTTCAATATACAAAAAGCTAAAATCAGATCATGGTCATATTGGTGGCCCCACTTTTTTTTTTTTTCTGTAAGTATGTCTGGGGGGTTGGTTTGGTCCAATTCAGAAGAATATTACCCTTGGCAACAGGAGTAGATATTTTTACTTTTATATCTTACAGACGAGAGAACTGAGGTTCAGAGAGGAAGTGACCTGCTTTCACTCGCACCTCTGGGTTGTTCTGATGCTGGTGATGTTAGTGGTCTGGAACTGACACAGCATGGAGCCCTGAGAAGTACTTTTTATGGCTAAAGGGCGGCATCTCCAGTGCATTTGATGATTAAGTGATGGGGGAACAAGGTTATGTAACAAGCCACCAGGGAGGAATAGATAGATGGAAGGAACTCGAGACACCTCACTTATTTGTGAATTTTGCTTAAGGTTGACGATATTTTTTAAAGGCTTCTTAAATAGTGATAGGAAATAGATTTCAAAAATGCAAATAATTATACCAACTTGAAGAATACAATCTAGGGTTCATTTATGTGCTAAACATATTCTGTCTTCAGAGAGTAAGTAGACGAAATGAATAAAATGCAATCTTTTCCATAGAGCAGCTCAGAGGATTGGTGGGGAAAGAAGGAAGTGTAATTACAATGTATTTGGTTATAAGCCAAAACAGAGTAACACCTGAAATGTTTTTTAAAATATGAAAGAGTTTCTTCTATGGAAAGTAAGATTTTAAAAGCATAGAGAAATAACAAGGGAGGTTCTCCAGTAATAAGAGTAGCTTTCTTCTCTAAGTTTTATTCAGAATGGATTACCAATATTTAGTTGATTTCGCCATTATGTGTCCCAAATATTTTATACACATGTATCCTGAAGACAAAGATTTCTACAGTGCCGACATTAAAAATCTTCAAAATCAAGGGAGATGTGTTTTAGGAAATGCTGATTCAAATGGTGATACCACTAATATTTATTGAATATGCTTGTATGCCAAATAAGTCTCTGTATTCACCTTACTGCATACCAAGATGGGATTTACTGGAGAACATTATGGTAAGAAACAATAAAACTGCTCTCTCAACAAGAGGATTTATTTATGAGCCACTGTAAGCTTATTAGAAAGAATCAGTCCTAGTGTTGTCTAGCGTTTTTAGTTCTAAAATATAAATGGATCACTATTGATGAGTAGCCAACTATTTTACATTTGCCTCTTCTATACCTCTGCATTTCTTGCTCAGTCCCCCTCAAAGGTCAAATTAACCCTCTAGAACTCCTATTACATAATATTTCCAATGAATAAGAAGACCTTTTATAATTGTGAGTGCACGTGTGTGTGCATGTGTAGGGTGTTTTCCTGGCTAACACATGTCAGGATTTGTTTAAACCCCTCGCTTTGTGCTCAAATGTCACCCTGCCAGAATTCATTACATCCTGTTTATTAATTAATTAAAATATATTTATACAGAACAGGCTTTATGAGATGGAGTAAAAAATAACGTTATGAGAGGCATCCTCCAGACGGAGTGGCTTGTCTCCGATGGCAACCAGATATGCAAACCCAGCATTTGCTGTCAACCACTGCAAGGGCTGAGATAATACAAAAATTCAGTAAATAAAAGTAGATGATCAAATGAATTATTTTAATTCTGGAGATGAATATGGGGAAAATGTACTTTTTTCAAAAATACCATAAAATTACAAATATCACTCATGGTTTTTGATTTGCATAACACACCCTTCCCTAAACACACACACACACACACACACACACACACACACACACACACTCACAAGTTCTAACGAGGACATCTAGTGAGGTGCTAAGACAGCCCTGAAAATTCAGCTAATGCTCACTGACCTTCTACCAACACCAACACTGGACTAGACGCTCCCACTGTCTTTTCAAGTCAACTAACTCCAAGACATTAGGACAATTACTTCATCCCTGTTAACCTTAGATTCCTTCATTGTTTTCCAAATGGGATTAAACACAAGGGCCCAATCTGTTGAAGTTACTATGAAGGTGAAATAAAGTATGAGCACCTCTCCCAAAAAGAAAAATGAAGAATGACATAGAAATAAGGTGTCGTTACTAGATGGCTTTCTAAGCATCCTCTTAGGGACATATTTTTTTCAATATCTAGGCTATTTGTATAAGGCTCAGCCCAGAGGTTTGAACCTTGGGTATAAAATTTGGGGACGGAATTCCCACTGTGGTGCAATGGGTTAAGAATCTGACTATAGCAGCCCAGGTCACTGTGGAGGTGCAGTTCGATTCCCAGCTCAGTGCAGTAAGTTAAAGGATCCAGGTGGGTTGCAGCTACAGCTCAGATCCAATCCCTAGCCTGGGAACTGCCATAGGGCTTGAATGCAGTCATTAAAAAACAAAACAAAACAAAAAAGCTGGGGAGGGTATCAGTGATTGCTGAGATGAGCACATTATTTTGAATATATTATAAAGTAAGGCTGCTTAGAGAGTTTACTGGGAAATCCAGTAAAAGTCCTATATATATGTGTGGATTTTATGTGCTCTGAGGAAACTTTAGAAGGCAGTGCTGTAAAATTACAAAAAAAAAAAAAATCGAAAAATGGAAAAAAGAAAAAATAGAGCAAAAGAACCTAAATAACCGTATGAAAACAGGTTAGTGATAAGAAATAAGAAACAGAAAGTGCCTGAGATCAAGACTTATTTCTTTTGTCTTCCAGCCAATGCAGAAATGAAACCAAAGCATTGTAGCACCTAAAACATATTTGTTGAGAGAAATATCTGAACAAGTATTAAGAGGGAAGTTATTTCTATCCAATACACGAATAAAAAATACTTATCCACTCTGACTCTCACACCTAAATGGAAATCAATATGAAAAATCAAATTTTATTTACTTAAATTCTCTTTAAACCTGCTTTTCAGGAACATGTCTATTTTAGAGCAAGAAGCACAGCTATTTGTGATAAGCTGACTGTTGCCTTTTCAATGATACGAACAATGATTTTGATTTGTAATCACTGGTTGTCCAATTCCAGTTTGTAGATTGAGTTTAATCTAAAATTAATCCTTTTTAAAAAATATTAGACAGTAGCTTCATAACTATATGATGCCCAACTATCAGAACTGTGGGTAACAGGTCTTATTCAGCCAATTTTCCTTCCGTGGGCCTGTATACATGTTTTAAAATAAGGTAGAAAAAATACTTGCAGTTTGAATATTACTGATATATAAATTGAACTCGAGATTAGCCAGAGGTGGTATTTTCCATCTGCCTTCCATTAGTGCTAAATTCTTTAAATTTAAGCGTTGAAAGAGATCTTCTGGATCGTCTATATTCTTCTGTCTCATTAAATAGGTAAGGGAATACGCTCACAGAAGTGCAGCCAGGCGTTCCTGTCTGACTAGGAACCATGAGGTTTCAGATTTGATCCATGGCCTTGCTCAGTAGGTTAAGGATTTGGCATTGCCATGAGCTGTGCATAAGTTGCAGATGAAGCTCAGATCCTGTGTTGCTGTGGCCTAGATTGGCAGCTGTAGCTCGGATTCAGCTCCTAGCTGGGAACCTCCATATGCCATGGGTGCGGCCCTAAAAAAAAGAAAAAAAAGAAAAAAAGGAAAAATAAAAAGAATTGCAGCCAGCCATCTGCAGTGGATGAGAAAAGGTTCTGCATCCTCATGGACACTGTGTTGGGTTCTTCACCTGTTGAGTCACAACAGGCATTCCACATGTATTTTTTGGTATTAAAACATTCCCTATTTGATCTTGTTACAATATAGATTCTAATTCAGAGGGTCAGTGTAGGGCCTGAGCTTTAACATTTTTAACTACGTCTTATGTAATACTGATGCCGCTGGTTCAGGACCAAACTTGGAATAACCAGATCTTAGACGAAGTCAGACACATAGGAAGAAGAAACCTGAACCCCCAGAACACTGCTATCAGCAGAGTTTTACCGCTTATCTGCATCGCTCCTCTTGCAGTACTTAGTGAGAAATGTATCAACTTCTATAATAGCTGCTGTGCCTTTGGATTTATTGGCTACCTCTAGACTCTATTGCTTTGAGTACAAAAATAGAAATAGTAGCAGTAATAATAAATATCATTTATTATTAGTGACTTGTAGTCACTATTTAATATCTGTAATAGCCCAATGAAGTATGAAACCCATTTTATGGATATGGAAACTAAGGCAAGAAGGGATCAAATGAAGACAGTTTTTAAATGGCGAATCTGGTATTAAAACCTGAATGACTGTCCTCAAAAGAAACATTTATTATCAAAAAGACTACAATTTGACCAGTGCATTTAACTTGAAATTCCTAGATTTTGAACTTGATCGGTCACCACAGTTCTTGCCTCTAGGTGTTTGGGTTCGTATTGTCCGTTCTCTTCCAGCCAGCTAGTCTGGGAAAATCACTTTTTGCTATTTACAGAAAAGAATATGCAAGACTACCACTCTTTCTGCCCACCATCATTCTCAACGAAGATTACAGGAAGAAACAGGCTGAGGCTATAGAAGGCATTAATGTGCATACTACATTTGAAGATTAGAAAGACCTATTCTCTTTTACAACTTCATCTTATTGCATTCTTGTCTTCTACTGATCAGCTCTTTTTGATCCCTAGTGAGCTATGAGAGAGGAGGAAAGAGAGATGCTAATGGATTACAAGCCTGGAAAATGTCAAGTCTGGCGGAGAGGGCAAAACTGGTATACATGCTTAATGTCTTCTGGCCTTTGGGCTCCATCACCAATCAGAACTGTTAGTCTGAGTCAATCAGAGATTCTAATAGCCTAGAGAAGGGTAAATGCAGAGCTAGATACCTCCTACATCTGTCTTATCCTGGGGTCTCCTAACTGTATGGAAGCAAAGCCAAAAGACACACTACGTTTGTGAAGGAGAATTACATACGGATTAAGATACTTTTAAAAACACTACTCTGGATTAAAAGTCAAACCTCAAACGGAGCATTTCACCATTTCCTGCTCCCAAAAAGTAGAATCCACCCATAGTGTGAGCATTTTAGGTCTATTATTTTTGTGACAGAATAACCATGACATTTCTACTTAAAACTCCTATGACCTTTCTAAGGGAGCTGTTTGTGCTTCACTTGTTCTGTCATTTTTTTCTTTTCCTCCCTGGAGATCACCTCGCTTTTATAACAATGAGAGAGTAATAAAGGGAGCAAGAAAGGGGTAGGAAAAATGAAAAGGGGAAGAGACAAGAGAGAAGAGATAGTGCACAACTGTAATAAGATAAAAAGGGAAGGTGAAGGAGGCAAAAGAAGAGAAATTTGCCTAAATAATACATGTAAATTCTAGGTCTCCCAGCCAAAAAATCAGAAAGTGCTTTCTTAATTTTTGATAATTGCAAAATTCATTGATTTCCGGTGAAAATGATCACTCCTGTAATGCAGAAAGTCTAGGCAATTGTTAGTCGAATGCTGGGACTCTTTTAACAGGAGACTGATTTTGTCCACAGAAGCTCTTCTTTTGCCCAGTTTCTCCACCTCCATCCTCCTTGGATCCTGTTCAGCTCCACCATCTGCTCCTCTGCCACCCAGGGGCCTCACTGTGACCCACTGCTTCCTTGAGATTTTGAATTACGTCTTAGAGGGGTTTTTCCATTTCTTGCCCTTCTTCTCAGGGAGTGGGTGTGGAGCACCTCCTAGTCTGATCCAAAGTACCTGTTATAAGTTCCTTTCCTTCAAGATTCCATCCACACTTCTGCTATTGACAAACTCCAGCCACTAGTGGATATTAATTCAATCACATGTTAATCTTCCTAAGTAATATTTCCATTTTAATACTCAATGGAATTTTAGATGTCCTGGTTAGAATTTTAGCTATGTTTGCAGGATTAGAAAGAAATATTTTTTAAAAAATGATTTTTATTTTTTCCATTATAGTTGGTTTACATAGAAAGAACTATTTTTAAACACAGAGGTCTTTTCCAGAGACTTGATTATGTAAAAAACATAGAGTAACTGAATGTGAATGCCCTTCTAGAAGAGGAATATATATATGTGTGTATGTGTGTGTGTGTACATATGTATATATATATCTGTCATATCACATGTGAGATACATATATATGTATATGTGTGCGTATATCTCATATCGCATATAATGTGAATAATATCTATCATCTCTCTCTCTCTTTCTCTCTCTCTATCCTGTATCTATCCAGAGAGATTGAGAACTGTTATTTAACTTGGACATTATTATTTGGGATGAGTTTGATAAAAATTATTTTCCTTTCGTTTACACAGATAAAATGATAAACTTCATTAAATGACAATGAAAAATATAAAAATACTTCAAGGATAAAACCAAACTGAATTCTAGAAAGAAAAAGTCCAATAGTTTTCTAAAGAACCCTGATGCCCAAGATGTCATGCAGACGTAGTAGTAGCCACGTCACTCACGGAATGGAGTTTCTTATCAACCCAGTAACTGACAAAGTAATTGTAACTGAAGTACAATTCCCTTACTCAAGAATGGAGTGCTTGTTAATCTCTTTATTAAATTCTATTGCCAACCATCTCATGTGAGCAATAATAAATGCTTATTTATTTATTTATTTATTTATTTTTGTCTTTTCTAGGGCTGCAGCCGTGGCATATGGAAGTTCTTAGCTAGGGGTCTAATCGGAGCTGTAGCTGCTGGCCTATGCCACAGGTGCAGCAAAGTCAGATCCGAGCCATGTCTGTGACCTACATCACCGCTCATGGTGACTCCGGGTCCTTAACCCACTGAGTGAGGCAGGGGATAGAATTCACAACCTCATGGTTCCTCGTTGGGATAGGTCGCAGATGTGGCTTGGATCCCACGTTGCTGTGGCTGTGGCGTAGGCTGGCAGCTGCAGCTCGGATTTGACCCCTAGCCTGGGAACCTCCATGTGCCATGGGTGTGGCCCTAAAAAGACAAAAAGCTCCACCCCCCCCCAAAAAAAAAGTTCCACCAGTGTTTCCTATGTACATTAAAGTTTGGAAGAATTACTGTTTGATGGTTCTTATTTTGCCTGCATATTAGAAGCATCTGAAGTGTTTTGAAAAAAATTAAAGCCCAGAGTCACTATATCTAGCGTTTCATACTCAGCTGACCTGGATGGAATAGTCAGGCGCTGGTCAGTGATCTGGAATGTCTGCAGGCATATGTCAGATTGTCTAATTTTTCATGAACTTTGGATCTCAGGAACTGGATCTTAAGGCTTAAAGAATGGGCACGGTGAGATGGAGTTTCAAGATTCTGGGAAATTCTAACTCTCCAAGCTACAAATATGGAAGTTCTAGGAATGGTCACGATAACATTTGTTGATGCCTGGATCCTATGCAAGCTTTATGACATGAAAAAAAACTTTAGAATACCTGAAAACATGGGCATAAAGAAAATTGCAAAAATCCCAAACGCAGGAAGGCATGATAAAGGAGACAGATCATATCTGGAGATCTTCTTGTCAAGATTGTAGTGAACAAAGGCTTATAGACAACTTTTGAGGAAGTTTTATAGAGGAGATGGTGTCTGGAAGAACTTAATTCATTTATCTAACTTCTTTATGGTTTTTGTCCTGTTCTGCATCCTGCCTGCCCTGATTCTGCTTGGAGAGAGAATTTAAAACCCCAAATCTGTCATTGATAGATATTGCAGGTCCCACAGCATTCTCACTGTATCCATTGCAATGTTTGGGCCAAGTTCCAATCAGAAAATTACTTTCTATTGACTATAAATTTCGCACCTCTAACATGAAGACTTCTCATAATACACACTCTCTAAATTGGCTTCAGATCCTGCCTGAGACCAAGTATGACACATACCCTCAAATGGGCTTCAAATTGAGCCACAGCCTTGGCTAAACATATTTTAATGACAACACATAACATTCAGGTCATCGAAAGAATATTTCCCCCTTCATATGATACATGTGTTGCTGGCATAAAATTATATGACTTACGTCCCCTTTCAGCGTTAGGAGGGTCGAGAAATCTTTTTCACTTTCAGTCTGAAATTACTCTGCAGTATAAATTATTACTCACAGTTCAACACTTGCTGTGTTCAGCCCAGAGGTGGCTGCCTTCTCAAAGGCTCTGTGATTTATGGATGGAGGCAGAAGGGCGAGAGTGCCTCTGAGCAAACTTGTACCAGCTCTGCGTTCCCTCTGTCAGATGCAACAGAGGGGTGAGGACATGGTTCCCACCAAGCCATAAAAATCAGACAAAGAACAGGGAAGCTTTCAACTCCATTGATATGGGACAATAGGGCGAATCCCTGGCGGAACATCTATTCTGTTCCGTTCATTCTTGATTTTGGTTTTTGGGTCCCTCAAGAATGAACCAATTAGAATCTGGAATCATCTGAGAAGTAGACAATGGATTCTACTGCCAGATCTGCCACTTGTTAATTTTTGAGTGTGAGCAATGCCTCTGTTGCCTCAGTGCTGAAATGGGGATGATACATTTCTTGCTTAGTTTACAAGGTTGTTATTTCAATCGAGTGAGCTAAATTCTGGGAAACACTGTTTAGCTGTACGAAAGCAAGTTACGTTTTTTAGGTGGAAGTTACTATTTTCACATATGATGGTTTCACCCTAGGGCATACCCTCCTCAAGGGTTATAGTTCTTTCATTGTGACTGGATTGCCCAGATGTATTCAAACATAGTCCCATTGGAGTTCTTTACAATATCATATGCTCCATCTTTACCCTGCATGTGGTTGGGTTTTCTCTCTCCCTCTCTCTCTCTCTCTCTCTCTCTCTCTATATATATATATATATATATATATATAATATATTATATATATATTATATATATATATATAATCGCAAGAAAAGTCCTTTTTTGCAAAGGAAATAGATCTTCAGCACCTAGCCTCCTTCACAAAATGAAAGTCCTGATTAGCAACTGTCCACAAGGAGAAACTAAATTACCATTTACTAAACTACCATTTTTGTAAACTTTTCATTACTTGCCTTAAATTTCAAAGGATGAAAGAGCTTATCTTCAGCAAGGTTGAGAACTTAGTAATTTAGAGGTATTGATTTTTTTTAAAAAAAAGAAGTTACATGGAGGTGGTTATCTACCCCAAATTGTAAGTGCCATAATAAGCATATTTGCATTAGGAAAATCTGCCTGAGGGTTATATTGGTTTGCAAAACACCGAAATTAAAGTTAAGTAGTGTTAGCAGGGATGAGCACTCAGCAGTAAACACTGAGGATCTGTGTTTCTTCATGTTGCAATAATCATTGGCATTCCAAATTTGTGTCTATTTAGAGAATTGTTTACTTCTGGTAGAGTTAGTGCAAGCTCTTAGCCACACAAGCACAAAACATAAACTGAAACGTGGAAACAACACTTCTCATGCCATCAGGCTGATGGGGGGTGGGTGTCTGTGGATCCCAAGGGTGACCACAGGCTTTAGCTGCTGTGAAATGGGGGAGGCTTTGGGAGTTCTGACATTTCTAATAAGAAGTCACCACCCCATAAGCCATTGCCCATGTAGGTTGAATTTTTTTCTCTTCTAAATTGGCTACTCAACTTTGAGTTTAAATCTCCCCTTCCAAAGTCTTTAGAAGATTAATTTCTTTCTTTCTTTTTTTTTTGTTCCAGATAAAGAGTCTGTTTTATGGAGAACTCTGGGTACCTAAGAGGAAAAGATTTCCTCGGATCTTCCAGTGGATTTGGCAGGTCTTTTTTTTTTTTTGGCTTTTTAGGGCTGCACCCCCAGCATGTGGAGGTTCCTACTCTAGGGGTCAAATTGGAGCTATAGCTGTGGGCCTCCACCACAGCCACAGCAACATCAGATCTGTAACCTACACCATAGCTCACGGCAGCTCCAGATCCTTAATCCACTGAACGAGGCCAGAGATTGAACCCGCAACCTCATGGCTCCTAGTCAGATTCATTTCTGCTGAGCCAGGACGAGAATTTAAATGAATTTAAATGACAGAATTTAAATGAAGGCACCTTCCCACACCCAATTCTGAATTTCACCATCTCCTCTATGTAGATGTGGTTCCCCAAGGACACACTTCTCAGACATTAGTAACTATTAGAAGAATATTATTAAAGTATCAATGTACTAAATATTAGCAGCATTGCCAGGGGTTACATTGGGATAATAATACATAAGGTTTTGAGAGCTACTGCAGCTGGGATTAAAATTTTTTTCAGGTGAGGTGTCCTCTTATCCATTAGGTTTAATCTTAATTCTTTTTTTTTTTCTTTTCTTTTTTGGCTGCCCCACAGCACATGGCGTTCCAGGGCCAGGGATCAGTTCTGAACCATAGTTGTGACCTACGCACCAGATCATTTTAACCCACTGTGCTGTGCTGGGGATTAAACCTGCATCCTGGTGCTTCAGAGATGCAGCTAATCCCACTGCGCCACAGCTTACCTGTTAGCTTTAGATGTGGATAGATCTACTCATGGATGATAGAAAAATCAGCTGAGTGCCTCTATTTAGAACATATCAAATATTTTTGGCCTGCTTTAAATTTTTCAAATATGAAAAAATACATATATAGGAGTTCCTGCTGTGGCTCAACAGAGTCAGTAGCGTCTTAGGAGCACTGGGATGCAGGTTTGATCCCCAGCCCGGCACAGTGCGTCAAGGATATGGCGTTGCTGCAACTGCAGCTTGGATTTGATCCCTGGCCTGGGAACTCATATGCCAAGAGGTGGACAAAAAAAAAAAAAATATATGTTATACATGTATAATGATATAAACAATGCATATTTATAATATTCAATTATATATTATATATAGGATATACTAATAACATACTTACATAATAATTGATACAAATCCATTTTAAGAGCTTTCTTTAAGAACTAAATTCATAGTTTGTTTCTTCCCCAATAACATTGTTTATATGTATTTAACATAGTAGTTGGTTTATAGAAATCCTGTTTACACGTAAATTCTCTGGAGCACATTCAGGATGCTGAAGAGTACATAAAAAGTAGAGAGTGTGTAGAATCAAGCTACTTGGAATTTCAACTCTATCAAGATGCTGAGGAGCACAGTACAGGGCAATATACCACCCTGGGGGGACATCAAGGAAGGTGTCCCAGAAGATGTGATGCTTCTGCTGAATCATCAAGGACAAGTCAGAGCTTGACAGGCAGAGGAGAGACCATTCCAGGCAGAGACCTAGTGAAATGAGAAGGCACCTGCATTGTGTGTGTGTGTGTGTATGTGTGTGTCTAGGAAACGGGAGATGATGCAATAAGCCTGTAAAGTAAATAGAGACTTAGCCAGGAAGGGTTTTCTGTTCCAAGTTATGGCACTTTTATTTTTTTCTGAAGCCACTGAAAGGTTTTAATGTAAAAAGTTTCATGATGAGTGCTTGTTTCCATCCGGAGAGACTTGCAGATCATGTGAACGACTTTTTGCCATTTACGTGGCTTCCCTGAGTATGTGACATTTCTACCTAACCTAACACACATAAAATAACGTTTGGGGACAATGCTATGGAGAGGGTCAGAATTGATTGGTGTCTCAATGTTCAAAGAAAGAGGAAATAAATGGCTCTGCAGCGTACACAGCAAAGACTTCCTTTTGGAGACTGCTGGGCCTGGGGAGCTGAAGACGTTGCCTTGAGTGAGAGCTGTCTGTTAAATACCTCCTTGAATTAGCAAAGCTCCTTGAGTGGCCTTGAAAATCACTGAGGTGCCAGAAAGCTTTATAATCCAGAGCTTAAGTTTATTTCAGCGATATGTCGCAGGCATTGTTAAGTGAGAATATGACCTGTCTGTCCACTTTACAAGGGAGAGAGCCCGGCAGTCTCTCCTGGATCAGAAAGGTGTGTAAGAGGAGGAACAGGACAGCATCCTGGGAAGCGATAGATGACTGCGAGGAAAATGAAACCAGCACCCAGGGAAGAGCTCAGCAAATCCCTGAAGAGGGAAGTAAGCTTCCACTTACTCACGATGTAGTTTGTGCCAAACATAACTAAATGTCTCCCATATATAATTTTGGTTTGTGTGGTTATAAGATTTTATGGGCTCTTGGAACCAAGAGGAGAGACCAATGAGGAAAGTAACTGTCAACACATGTTCTTAAGGAAATCATACATTTCAATTCAACTGGCATTCAGGCATGGTGCTGACATAATAATTTTCAGCCAAAGGTGTAAGATACATCTTTTTATACAGGGCTTCAATCAACCACTGGAAGTCCCTGTTGTAAGGGTGGAGAACCAAATGTGGCTTGAATGAAAATAATCAAATTCAGAGAAGAAGGCTCTGGTATTAGCTGAAGCAACAGCAACAACTGTGATTTTTCCGGTCCACAAAACAGCATTTTTATTCCAGCTTAGCCTCTTTCTTCCTTCTAATTATCCAAAAATTATGTGGCTTCAAATAAATATCTGGTCTATCCATGAGAAAAGTGAATTGTTATTCTAGTAGTGGAGATATTTTCAGTTAAATTCAGTTGAAAGGAAGTTGAGACTGGGATTGCTTACCTACTATGGCAGGTTTCTGCTATCTGAGCCAGCTGAATCCTTACTCTGTTTTCTGGCAAACACATTTGCCTAACACTTATTGAGCATTTCAAAGTACAGGCGAGGTACTCTGCCAAGTTCTTTATATAGATCATATTATCTAGTATAGTCACTCTCCAAGAAAGGCCTTATTTTTAACCCAAATTTTCAGAAGGGGAGAACGCAATACAAAGTGGTTAAATAAATTACACAGGTCAGACAGTCTTCAAATGGCAGAACTCAGATTTGAACCCATGACTGGCTGGCTCCAGAGCTCAAGCTCTTAACGATCACATTAATTATGAGTTTAATCTTTCTTCCACATCACATTTCCCAGTTCACTATGGCCCTAACCGCAAACCTATATTTTTTGTTTTTTTTTTCTGCGTTTTTTGGGGGTCACACCTGCAACATATGGAAATTCCCAGGGTAGGGGTCAAATTGGAGCTACAGCTGCTGGCCCACATCATAACCACAGCAATGCAGGATCTGGGCCACGTCTGCAACCTGTACCACAGTTCATGGCAAAGCCAGAACTTTAACCCACTGAGCAAGGCCAGGGATTGAATCCTTGTCCTCATGGAAACTAGTCGGATTCCTTTCTGCTGAGTCACAATGGGAATTCCCTAAAACCTTTATTCTTAACACTTTGCTTTTAAAGACCACAGGCAATGAACATTTATACTCAACCACGATAACTCAATAGACAGATATTGCTTCAATGTGAGTCATTCACCTCCACATCCAAGATTCCTGGATTGCCATCAGAGTTTCAGAAACGAATAAGGAAAATTCAAGAATACACATCTCTGTGGGTGGGGGAAAATATATTTTGTGATTAAGCCTAAACTTTAGTTAATATTTAACTCATTTTAATTTTCATTTCAAAAAATAGAAAATGTTATTCAGGTCCCTAAAATAAAGGATTGTACATTAGGGATCCTAAGAAAGGAGGCAGCATACTAACCAAACCTTCTAAACATTGCAGAACCCTGTTTAGAAACTTTGGTGGATGGGGCCATTCGACCTGCCACTGGCTATACTGTGTTTAATAAAGTAAACACATTATAGTACATTACACTCTAGCAGAGAGTGATCATATCTCATTAAATGGCAACACTCTATGTCCAGATTTTAGATAAAAATTTCTGGCATATTTTCTTTCTTTGGTTTCCTTGTATCTCCAGGCCATCAGTTCTACCTTGGAATTACATCTAGAATTTAATCACTCCTCACTGTTTCCACCACTACTTGGTCCATGCCACCATCATTTCTCACCTGGACTATTCTAAGAGCCTCCCAGCTAGTCTCTCTTACCCAGAGCCTTGCATCATCCTCTTAAAATACAGTTTTATTCATGTCACTCCTTTGCTCAGAGCCACCCAGTGGTTTTTCCATCTGACAGAGTAAAATGAAAAGTTTTCACAAGGTTCTAAAATGCCGTGTATGGTCTAATGCACTGAAAACTCTCAGATCTCATCTCCTAACCTTATCTTCTTCAGTCATTGCATTTGAGCCATTTTGACTTATGTAACCGTTTCCTTTTATTTCTTAGAGTTCTACCATGTGAGTGTGAAATATAACAATAGCTAAATTTGCCTGCTATTTGAATTTCACATAAAATGGAATCACCCCATACATTTTTTTTTCTCACCTGACTCCTTGTGACTGGTTTTCAGGATTCATTCATGTTGTTGTGCCTAGCTCTAACTCCTCCATTTTCATTGCAACATTTTATTCTACTGTGTAAGTATTGATAACTTATTTTTTTTCATTCTATTATTGATGCACATTTGAGTTGTTACCAGTTTGAAGCATTATGACTAATGTGGCTGTGATCATTTTTGTGTAGGACTCTTCATGTGCATGTACATGATTTCTGTTAGATACATATCCCTGGCAGAGGAATTTCTGAGTCAGACAGCATGGAAGTGTTAAATTTAAGCTAATAATTCCAAATTGTTTTTTAAATGGCTGTGATAATTAATACTTTCACCAACAGGGCATGAGAGTGTTTATTAATCCACATCCCTGCCAAAAATCAATATTGTGAGTTTTTTTTTAATAGCTAGTTTTGTGGGTGTGTAGTAACAATTTTAATTTCTCTGATTACTAATTATGGTGAACACTTTTTAAAAAATATTTATTAGTCATTTAAATATTCTCTTTTTTTAAGTACCAGCTCTAAACCTTTCCCATGTTTGTGTTTTTAGTTGTTATTTTCTAATTAATTCATAGGACCTCTTTATATAGTCTACATATTATCCCTTTCTCATCTAGTGTGTTGAAAAAAATTTTCCTCATTCCATGTCTTACATTTTTATTCACTTATGGGGCCTTTAGATGAAAAGATGTTTGTTATTTTAATACACTCCAATTATCAGTCTCTTCCTTTAGCATTTGTTTGCTTTTTATGAGCTGTTTAAGGCCTGTTTCTTCCCCACAGGTCATGAACATCTTCTATGTTATTCTCTAGAAATTATTGATTTACTTTATACATTTAGATCTATAATCTAATTGAAGTTTATTTTTATTTGATAAGTAGAAGTCAACATTGCTCTTTTAAAACACAGGTATTTCAATTGACATGGCAGCATTTACTGTCCTCCATTGACCTGCAGTGTTACTGGCATAAATTTTAAATGTCCATTTTCAGATTTTAATTACTGTAGATCCATAATACATCTCGATATCTGGTAGATCATGCTCTTTCTTTTAACTCTTCCTTCAGAGGGTTTTGGTGATGTTTTGTTATAGTCATTTCCATATCAATTTGAGAAATATTTTGGCAATTTTTACTATACATACACACCCCTCTTTTGGGAATTTTGACTGATTATTTAAAAGCTATAGGTTGATTTGGAGTGTGTTGATATATTTAAGATGTATGAATCTTTCAACTTATGAACATGCTTTGTTGTCTATTCACTTAGACCTTTGTTTTCTTTCAAACATTTAATAGGGTTTTTTTTGCATTTATCTAATATAATTTTTATGTATATTCATAAATATCTGATATTTTGATACAACTACAGATGGTATTAGTTTTCAAAAAATGTTTTTTTCTCATATGTTGATATATAAAAATGTACTTAATTTTTGTATACTGATCTTATATCTAGCAACTTTGCTGTGGTTTCTTTTGGATTTTCTCCATGTGGATTTACATAATCTACAAGTAAGAGTTTTATTTCTCTCCTTTCAATCTTACAAATTTTATTCATTTTTCTTGCCTTACTAAGTTGGCTTATACCTCCAATACAATGATAAACAGAAGTGGACCTAGAAGGCATCCTTACCCAGGTCTTTATCAAAAGGGAAGCTTCACATTTCATAAATTAAATATGATGTGTACAGCATGTTATTTTGCAGATATACTTCATTAGACTAGGAAATTTCTCTTCTAACCATGAATGAATGTTGATTTTTTTCAAATAATTTTTTAATATAGCGAAATGATCTTATTAGGGTTCTTTACTGTTAATGTGAATTACACTGCATGTAATTCACCTACTTTACATTCCTAAAATAAACCAAATTTTTGTCATATAATTTCCTTTTTACATATCACAGAATTATTTTTGCTAATATTTTCATCTGGCTTTAATTCACTTGAATATTATTTGGTCTGCAGTTTCTCATAAAATTATTTTCAGTTTTAGATATAAGAATTATTCTGATTTTATAAGACAGATTTATGAAAGAGTTTGAGTAAAATTGATTTTATTTCTTATTCAAATGTTTGTATGAATCATGCAGTGATATAAATCATCTGGGACTATACATTTCTTTGGAAAATTCCTTATGTTATGGATTTAATTCCATTAGCACCTTTAAGGTTATTTGGAGAGTTTTCCTTTTTTTCCTATTTCATTTTTAGTAAGTGGTACTTTTTAAAAATAAATATTTTCATTTAATCTAAATTTCAAATTTATTTGTATATGTTTTTTACTATTTAAAAATTGTATTTGATATTATTATTATTATTATTATTATTATTATTATTTTCTTTTTAGGGCTGCACCCATGGCATATGGAGTTTCCCAGGCTAGGGGTCAAACTGGAGGTACAGCTGCTGGCCTACATCACAGCCACAGCAATGCCAGATCCAAGCCACTCTGCAATCTATACCATAGCTCATGGCAATGCCATATCCTTAACCCACTGAGTGAGGCCAGGGATGGAACATGCAACCTCATGGTTACTAGTAGGATTAGTTTCCGCTGTGCTCCAATGGGAACTCCGTATTTGATATTATTGATTATTTGTAATTTCTCTGTTTCCTTATTTCTTTGATCAGTCTTGCTACCAATATTAATTTTATTAGTTTCTTGAGAGAACTTATTTTGGCTTCATTTATTCTCTGTGTTATATCTTTACTTCTATTTCTGTTATCTTCTTCCTTCTACTTTTTTTTGAGTTTGATTTTTCTCTTATATTTCTAATTTGTTAAGATGAATATTAAGGTTTTTTTTTTTTTTTGTCTTTTTAGAGCCACACCCATGGCATATGGAGGTTCCCAGTCTAGGGGTCTAATCAGAGCTATAGCCACTAGCCTATACCACAACCACAGCAACGTCAGATCCGAGCCATGTCTGTGACCTATACCACAGCTCACAGCACTGCCAGATCCTTAACCCACTGAGCGAGACCAGAGATCGAATCTGCATCCTCATAGATGCTAGTCAGATTCGTTTCTGCTGAGCCATGATATTGAGTTCTTGATTTCAGCTTTTCTTTCTTTTCTAAGGTATACAATTATAGAAATAAAGTTTTCTTATAAGACAATTTTAATTGCATTACCAAAGATTTGATATGTATGACATCATTCGGTTAAAATATTTTATAATTTCATTGTGATTTTTTCCTTTCATTTCCAAGTTATTCTGAAATGTATTTCCTATTTTCAAAATACTTGGAGATTTTTTCCAGTCTTTTAAAAATTTTAGTTTATTTCATTATAGTAAGAAGCATACTATATATGATTTCAATCTTTGAAATTCAAGGGGACAATTCTAATGATCAGTATGTGATTAGTTTTCATAAATATTCTGTTTGCTATGGAAAATATTTATTTTGCAGTTATTTTGTATAGTAATATAATATATAATACAGCAAGTTGCTAGTATTGTATATGTTATACATCCTACTGACATATTAAAATCAACTTGTTAATATAGAGTTAACTATTCACTATTCTACTGATATTTTTGTCTCTTTTTTTCTACTAATTACTATGTTAGATATATTAAAATCTCCACTGATGCAAGTAATTTTGCTTCTTCTTATGGTTCTTTCATTTTTTGCTCTCTATAACTTTATCCTATTTTTTTTTACGCATACACAAATTTAGAATTTTTATTTTTCTCTTGACCTACCCTCTATTTTACACTTTTGGGGGGCTATGTCTAACCTGTTCACAATCCAACCATTCTTAATATTGGCTATTATATATATTTTTAATTCTAGAATTTTCATTTTGTTTTCTTATAATTTCTAGGTCTCTTCTGGCATTCTCAACCTTTATTTTTTATTTCTTTGAGAATGATAAGAGCATTTATTTTAAAGTCAATATCCGATGAACTGTATTGGCACGTCCTGCTGGCTTGTTTCTCTTATCCATTATTTCTGTTGGCTTTTATTTAGAATATTTGATTTCCTCTTGTGTTTGGTTACTTTTGATTTTATGCTGAGCATTGTATTTCTAAAATTCTTGGCAGCAATAAAGTGAGATAAGATATTTTTATGTTCTTCCAGTGGAGATTTAAATTTACGTCAGCTAGGACTTGGAAGTATTAATGATTCAGCATTATCTTAATCCAAATTCAGAGATTGAATCTACTAGAATCTGAGCTGCAGTCACCTCAAGCATGGTCTTTTACTGGAGTTCCTGTTGTGGCTCAGTGGGTTAAGGACCTGATGTTGTCTCTGTGAGGATCTGAGTTCGATCCCTGGCCTTACTCAGCGGGTTAAGAATCTGGCATTGACACAAGCTGCAGTGTAGGTCACAGATGCAGCTTGGATTTGGTGTTGCTGGGGCTATGGTGTAGGCCTCAGCTACAGCTCCAATTCAACTCCTTGCCCAGGAACTTTCATATGCTACAGGTGTGGCCATAAAAAATAAATAAATAAAAATAGTGAGTTTTTTTAAAATCAATTCATTCTTTTTCTTGCATGTGGCATTTCAGATCTCAACCCAAAGAAAGGGAGGTAGTTCTCAGGATACATTTTCTTCCTTGCTAGGGTCCAGACTCTTATTCATGCCCCCCTAGCTGTGTGTGACTTTCAAAAGACAGCTGACTCTAGCACCCCTTTTAGAATTGGCTAAAACCCTCAGAAAAAAAATGATACTTACTCAACATTCAACTTTTGGGTCTCTGCTCTCCTGCTCTGGTAGTTCCTTACTATCTTACTACCCAAATGGTCTTCAATTCCACCAACAGTTTTAAATAGTATTTGGTCCAACTCTTTTTTTTTCTCTTAGGTAAGCTCTTCTTACATTTCTTGGCCTATTAATTGACCTGTATTTATCTTTGCAATGCTTGTCACCACCCAATTCAAATTCATCTTTTATTCTTACCCATCTTGTCTCACTAAAATGTAAGCTCTATGAGGACAGGGATGGTTTGACCTTTTTAATAATATATCACGAATATCTGGAACATTTCTTGGCTCATAGTAGATAGTCAGTAATATTCAATGAAAAAATTATCAGATGTCTATTCCTTAATCATGACAAATGTTTTCTATGATGTATTATACCTGATAAAGTGTTTTAAAATGAATGATCACACTTGATCATCCCAACAACCTTGCGGGGTGTTATTTGCATTTGCAAACGCAATGCATTTGTTAGATGAAAAAAACCAAAAGTGCAGGGAGATTGTGGCCAACCCATTATTCCACAAATAAGAAATGTCAGGTACTTTATTTGAACCTACATATTCAAAACCAAACTTTGCACAGTGAGTTGGTATCCTGTGCTATACAGTAGCGCCATTCTAAATGTAATGGTTTGCATCTACTAATCCCAAACTAAATGTTTCATGACACAAGAAAAGCATGTGTACTTATTATCTAACGATTCGAAACCCTTCATAATTTGGAAACTCCTCCCCATAACTGGTTTCTTTAAAATCATACCTAGATGCCAGGCTTGCTTATTCACAGCTCATGCTTCCTAGAAATACTAGCAGGATTTTAAGGTAGGATGCAAAAATCAACAGTGGGAAAAGTTTTGTGTCTTCAAGTAAATGAAAGCAATTTAATCATTTAAAAATTAATAAAACTATATTTCTTAAAAACATAGTTTTCCCACCCCCTCAAATCTGACAACTCTAAAATGTTATTCTCAATATCCTTTGGATTGAATAATTGGGATTGTAAAATACTATTTTTTCTCTTATTACAAAAGTAGTAACTTTTTACCCAAAAATATGGATACTAGTAGGAAAAAAGCTTAATATCTTTTTTAATCAGTAGCTTTTGTTGGCATTTTTATTTATAGCCTCATATGCACACATGTACATGTTTTGAAAACTGGGCTAATACAACAGGATTATTTTACAGCCCAACTTAATTCCACAGTATATTGTCAATATATTGCTTCATGGTTTTCATTTTATCAAACATTCTTCTAAAGCAAGATTTTTAGTGGTAACATATGGAATGCGACATAATATAATTAACTGTTATTAGACACTACAGTTGCCTATAAATTTTTTAAATTGAAATATATATATCTGTATTTATTTCTTCATATATGCTTATATAATTTATTAGGTTATATTGTATTGGAATTTTTGTGTAAATGATTATTTAGAATTTTGAGGCTTTTGTTATATAACTTTATTTTTTCTTTTTAGGCTGCACCTGTAGCATATGAAAGTTCCCAGGATGAATCAGAGCTGTAACTGCCAGCCTACCCCACAGCCACAGCAGTGCCCTATCCTTTACCCAGTGAGTTAGGCCAGGGATTGAACTGGCATCCTCATGGATACTTGTCAGGTTCTTAACCCAC
This sequence comes from Phacochoerus africanus, assembly GCF_016906955.1. Classification (NCBI taxonomy): domain Eukaryota; kingdom Metazoa; phylum Chordata; class Mammalia; order Artiodactyla; family Suidae; genus Phacochoerus; species Phacochoerus africanus. Next base: position 86,719,910 of record NC_062549.1, read on the forward strand.
TTAGCCACATGAGAACGCTGAGGCCTTTGTTATATAACTTTAAATTGCTCTTAAAATTTGTACTAGTTTGTGGAGTTCCCATTGTGGCTCAGTGGTTAACAAATCCAACTAGGAACCATGAGGTTGTGGGTTCGATCCCTGGCCTCGCTCAGTGGGTTAAGGATCTGGCGTTGCCCTGAGCTGTGGTGTAGATTGCAGATGTGGCTCGGACCCTGCCTTGCTGTGCCTGCGGCATGGGACAGTGGCTACAGCTCTGATTAGACCCCTAGCCTGGGAACCTCCATATGCCGCAGGTGTGGCCCTAGAAAAGACAAAAAGACCAAAAAAAAAAAAAAAAGGAGGAAATCTTGCCATTTCTGATAACTTGGATGGACCTAGAAGGTATTACACTAAGCAAAATAAGTCAGACAGAAAACAAATACTGTATGATTTCATTTATATGTGGAGTCTAAAAAAAAAAAATTATACTAATTTATAATCAGCTAAACTAGTACTAGTTTATAATCAACTATATAATTCAACTAAAATAATACAGTAACTTTCTTCCCTAAATCTACTACTTTTACATGGGGATTATCCCTTTAAAAAACTTTATAAATTTGATAAATAAAATATTATTCCTTTATCTTTGAAAAAAATTGCACATTTTTGATCTATCACGAGATTGACTATATCTTCATGATTTTGGTTTTGGTTTTGTGTCTGTATGCACTCGTGTGTATATTTATTCTTCAAGACTTTTATTCTTTTTTTATGTGCTTACTTTTTATTTAAAAACTTTTTATTTTAGGGATATTAGTCTTTATGTAATAGGGATTTTCACCTTCTTCTTTCTCATATAGATTAAAATATTTCCCCTCTTTCACACTTGCTTTTTTATTTTGTTTATGGTATTCTTTTCATGTGCAGAAGTTTAAATATATTTAGTTTTTGTTTCTTCTTTTTATGCTTTGAAAACTTTATCTAATTTTTTGGCTCTGCCTTATGCAATATTTATTTTTATTTTTTATTACAATATAGTTGATTTAGAATTTTGTGCCAGTTTCTGATGCACAGCAAAGTGCCTCAGTCATACATATATATATAATTTTTTCTATTATTTTCTATCATGGTGTATCCCAGGAGATTGGATATAGTTTCCTGTGCTGTACAGTAGCGCCATTCTAAATGTAATGGTTTGCATCTACTAATCCCAAACTCCTAGTCCATTCCACTCCCTCCCCCATCTTGGCAACCATAAGTTTGTTCTTTATGTCTATAAATCTGTTCCTGTTTTGTTGATAGGTTTATTTATGTCATATTTTAGATTCCACATATAAGGGATATCATATGGTTTTTGTCTTTCTTTTTCTGACCTCACTTAGTATGATAATCTCTAATTGCCTCCAATTGCTGAAAATGGCATTATTTCACTCTTTTTGTTATGACTTAGTGGTATTCCATTGTGTATATGTACCACATCTTAATCCATTCATCTGTCAATGGACATTTTGTTTTTTTTGATGTTTCAACTATTGTGAATAGTGCTGCTATGAACATAGGGGTGAATGTATCTTTTCGCATTATAGTTTTGTCCAGATATATACCAAAGAGTGGGATTTCTAGATCATATGGTAGATCTATTTTTAGTTTTCTGAGGAACCTTCATATTGTTTTCCATAGTGGTTGTACCAATTCATATTCCCATTAAGAGTGTAGGAGGGTTCCCTTTTCTCCATACCCTCTTGAGCATTTGTTATTTGTAGACTTATTAGTGATGGTCATTCTAATTGGTGTGAGGTGGTACCTCATTATTGTTTTGATTTGAATTTTTCTAACAATTAGTGATGTTGAGCATCTTTTCATCTGCCTACTGGCCATTTATATGTCTTCTTTGGAGAAATGTCTATTTAGGTGTTCTTCCCATTTTTCAATTGGGTTGAGTTGTATGTGTTGTTTGCATATTTTGGAGATTAAGCCCTTGTTGGCTGCATGACTTGAAATTATTTTCTCCCATTATGTAGCTTGTCTTTTTGTTTTGCTTATAGTTGCCTTTGCTATTCAAAACTCATAAGTTTGATTACAAGGTCACATTTGTTTGTTTTTACTTCTAATGCCTTGGGAGACTGACCTAAAAAAATATTTGTATGATTTATGTCAGAGAATGTTTTGCCTATGTTCTTTCTTAGGAGTTTTATGGTGTTATGTGTTATGTTTAAATCTTTAAGCCATCTTGAGTTTATTTTTGTTTATGGTGTGAGAGTATGTTCTAGTTTCATTTACTCACATGCACTATCCATTTTTACTAGCACCACTTTCTAAAGAGACTGTCTTTTCCCCATTTTATATTCTTGCCTTCTTTGTTGAAGATTTACTCACCGTAGGCATCTGGGTTTATTTCTGGGCTCTTTATTCTGTTCCATTGATCTATAAGTCTATTTTTGTACCAATACCACACTGTTTTGATCACTGTAGGTTTGTAATATTGCCTGAAGTCTGGGAGAGTTATTCCTGTTTCCCCCCTGCCCCAGGATTGCATTGGCAATTCTGGACCTTTTATGCTTCCATATAAATTTTTGGTAATTTGATAGTGATCACATTAAATCTGTAGATTGCTTTGAGTAGATTAGCCATTTTAACAATAATCCAGGAACATGGGATATCTTTCCATTTCTTTGAATCCTCTTTAACTTCCTTGATTAATGTTTTATAGTTATCAGCATATAAGTCTTTCACCTCCTTGGTCAGGTTTATTCCTAGGTATTTAACTTTTTTGGATGAGATTTTTAAAGTTTTCTTTCATATATTCTTTTTCTAATATTTCATTGTTAGTACATAGAAATGCAACTGATTTTTGATAATTTGCTGAATTTTTTAAATCAGATTGAGGGGTTTTGTGACAACAGTATCTCATTATATGACTTGTAATTCTGTTGTTTTATTTCATATATTGTAATAGTTACTTTAGCTAAATTTAACTTTGAAACGTTAATTTATGTTTTCCAAATAGTTAACTAATTTTCCCAGAACTAATTAATTAAATAATCATATTTCTCTACAATTTTAAAATGATAGGTTTTTTTCCACTTGAAATTCTGTTTCACTAGATATCTTACACTTGTATTATAATGTTTACATTATAGTAGCTTTATAATATGTTTCAACCAATGAAAATTCACCTTTATTTTATTCTAAACTTTCCTAGTTGTTCTAGCCTATGTATACTTCAAAATTGGATTAAAATAATTTTTCCAAGTTCTAAATGAATGTGTCTCTTTGATTTTGAATACAATCAAAATCTATAAATAGGGAGCTCCTGCCGTGGCGCAGTGGTTAACGAATCTGACTAGGAACCATGAAGTTGCAGGTTCGGCCCCTGCCGTTGCTCAGTGGGTTAACGATCTGGCGTTGCCATGAGCTGTGGTGTAGGTTGCAGACACTGCTCAGATCCTGCGTTGCTGTGGCTCTGGCGTAGGCTAGTGGCTACAGCTCCGATTAGACCCCTAGCCTGGGAACCTCCATATGCCATGGGAGTGGCCCAAGAAATAGCAAAAAGACAAAAAAAAATCTATAAATAAAATTTGGGATGATTAACATTTTAGCTTTTTAGGGTTTACCTCTAATAACATGGAATGTTGTTTCATTTATTCAAATTTTATTATATATTCTCCAGAGAAATAGTTTTTTATTTATACATAACATTCATATTTATTGATAAAAATTTTATTTTATTGTCCCATTGCTCAATTGTAAAAATTAAACTTACCAATTGACCTTTATTATTGTATTTTTGTGTAGTTTTTCTGCAACTAGCCATTTTACTAAACTCATAAATTTCTCAGTTTTTAGTTGATTTTCTTAGATTTTAAAAAATGTAAATCACTTCAATGAAAGATAATTTTTTTTTCCTCCTTGCTGATAGTTACTACACTTTTCTATTTTGGAATATTGATGTTATTACTTAGCACAATTAAGAATGTCCAAATTATTATAGATAAATTGGGCAGAGGAGGAAGTTCTGGGACCTAAAACTGTTAGTGGTCAATAAAGTGGGCCAGGTGTTGGGGAAAATATTCACAGAAGCAGCTAGAATATTTTCGTGGAAGTAGTTGCATTGAAGTTTCAGTACAAAGTAGAGTTGGCATTTTATCAAGGTAGATTATGTAATGGAGAATTTTAGAGCAGTAGTAATTTTTTTCAAGAGTCCAAACTACAGTGCGACATTGGGAAAGAAGACAACCATGTGTAGTAGGCTCACAGATAGGGTGAGCCTACTACATAAAAATGGGGTTCAGATTTGAACCTCATAAAAATGGGGTTCAAATCCTTGGAAAGGGAATTGATAAAAATAATGATTAAGATAGGAACCCAATTCTAGAGAGTGTTTGACACAAGTTGAGCTTTATAGTCTGGGACAAAAGAAAATATTCAGAGCCAGATCATCTGCATGGAAATGTGATACTGAATTTTTCAGTACTGAGCTCTATTTCCATTAGGTGGAAGGAAACAGCTCTAATGATTAGAAGGGATTAAACTTGCATTTAGAGTTAAATAGATTCCAGATTTGGAAAAGCAGAAAGTCAAACTGTGAGATTCAGGTAGGACACAGTAACTCTGCACTCACACCCATCATATATATACAAAATTATATACGTATCTGAAATGAGTAAGTCATAGTGAGTAATCCAGATAACACACCTGGAAAACTACATGCTGACTCAGTCTCCAACCTGTGACCTAATAATTATAGAAGTTTCTTTCTTTAGGGAGTGTTCTTTTTCATTGTTCAGATTCCAATAAGAGATACTCTATAATTATTAGATTTTTGTTTTCACCAGCCATAAAACTGATATTGTGTTTTTTTTCTACTCAAAAATTTGTAAAATGCATACTATGTGCCACACAGTGGTGATATGACAAAAAACAGATAGGACCTGTCTTATAATTTCTAATCTAGTAGAAAAACTTTTCAATTAAACACACAAAACAACACAATGTGATAGAAGGTATCAGAGGAGGAGCTGGGAGTTTTGAATGCTACCTTTGCAAAGGAATTTGACCTAGCTTGATAGAATGAGTAGGATAGATGGTGACATCAGGAAAGAGTGGAGCAAATGTTATTTAAGCTGAGATATGATGGAGAAGAGGGACCTAGTAAGTAACGAGATGGAACAAATGTACTCTAAAAAGAGAAAGTTGTACAGACAAAGAGACTACATGCTGACTTTCTAGGAACAAGAAGTACAGTATGGGTAAAAAATTATCCTGTAAGGACTATTTATGAGCTTGAAGGCAGTGAAAAGTTTTAAGTTGTTTTGGAGAGGCAGAGTGTGTGTTGATGAACATGACTATTTCTTTATTTTAGAAACTGCATTATGGAGAATGGATCAAATAAGAGCAGAAGAACATAACAGAGAACAGTTTGTTCACTTTTCCTAATTCAAATTCAAGTTTGAACTAAGAGTACCTTGGAGAAAAGTAGCAAAAATGGAGACTTTCTTTATTTCTAATTTCCACGATCCTTGTTTTGAGTATATACTGCCTATAGTTGCTAAATAATTAAATTTTTGCATCATTTATCTTTTAATGAATAAATTTACTCTATATGTAGCCTGAATGACAACCCTCCCAAGATGTCCATGCCCTAATCCCTCAAAGCTGTGAATGTAGATGTGATTAAGGATCTGAAAAAAGGAAATTTCCTGCATTTTCTGGGTTGGCCAAATGCAATCATGCGGGTCCTTATTAGAGGGAGGCAGGAGGATCAAAGTATTAGGAGACATGATGAGGAAAACAAGAGGCTGGAGTGACAAAAAGTCAGAAGCCAAGGAATCCAGGAGACCTCCTGAAGCTAGAAAAGGCAAGGAAAGAGAATATCCCACAGAGCCTTGGAAGGGACCAGCCCTAGTGATATTTTGACTTTAGTGCAATGAAAGTGAACCTGATTTTGGACTCTGGCCTCTAGAATTGTAAAAGAATAATTAAAAAATTGTAATATTGCTGATGTACGATATTATATGAGTTACAGGTATATGGTATAGTGGTTCACAGTCTTTGTAGGTTATAAATGTATGTTGTTTTATTTATTTGTTTGTTTGTTTATTTATTTATTTATTTATTTATTTATTTATTTATTTATTTATTTGGCTGCCCTGTGGCATACGGAATTCCTGGGCCAGGGATCAGATCCGAACCACAGTTTTGACCTAAGCCACAGCTGTGGCAATGCCATATCCTTAACCCACTGTGCCAGCCTGGCGATTGAACTTACGTCTCAACACTCCCAAGATGCTCTCGATGCTGTTGTGCCACAGAAGGAACGCCAATGTGCGTTGTTTTTAAAATGTTAAATTTGTGATAATTTGGAGTTCTCATAGTGGCTCAGTAGGTTAAGAACACAACATAGTGTCTGTGAGGATGTGTGCTCAAGTGGGTTAAGTATCTGGTGTTGCCACAAACTGAGACATAGGTCACAGACGTGGCCTCAATCCAGCGTTACTGTGACTGCGGTGTAGGCCTGTAACTGAAGCTCAGATATGATCCCTAGCCTGGGAACTTTCACATGCTGCAGGTGTGACATTAAAAAAAAATGTGGTAATTTGTTACAGTGCGATGGGACACTATTGCCCAAACAGATGCATTTGGGAGAATAATGGATACATATTTGAGAGTGCATTATAAGTGGTATCATGGCATCCATTTATCTGCCCAATAGGATAAATACTTACAGATCACTTTTATACAGGCAGTTATTCCCTGGGCTCTTCTTTTTTCCACATGAAATTTAAATCCCATTCCCTTTGTCAAAGAATATTCTGTCCATTACAAAAATAAGAAGTCAGGAGTTCCCGTCGTGGTGCAGTGGTTAACGAATCCGACTAGGAACCATGAGGTTGCAGGTTCGGTCCCTGGCCTTGCTCAGTGTGTTGATCATCCCGCGTTGCCGTGAGCTGTGGTGTAGGTTGCAGATGTGGCTCGGATCCTGCGTTGCTGTGGCTCTGGCCTAGGCCGGTGGCTACAGCTCCGATTCAACCCCTAGCCTGGGAACCTCCATATGCCGCGGAAGCGGCCCAAGAAATGGCAAAAAGACAAAAAAAAAACCCACAAAAAACAAAAACCAAAAAACAAAAAAGAAGTCACTATCAAAACAGAAACAGACAGAATACCAGGCTTTGAGAGGTATGGAGTTATATTATCACAGAACCACATAAGCATTTTGAAGAACATGTTGGAAAGAAACAGTTTCCTGGTGAAAAAGTCAGGACTCAGAGGTGACGGACTATGTGCCAAGGATAACCTTGAAATCAAGTATTAAAGATCTTGGGAAAAGAAACTGACATTGCAAAGCTTATGATATGAGACAAACCATGTGTGAGACAAACAGAAGCTGATCTATGCCAGATCCCTTCCTGGAGCAAGAGTGATGAGGAAGAACTAGAAATTCCTACTCATCATTGATTTTACTTAAATATTTCTAACAGAATGAGTAGAATTCCTAATATTTGGCATCATTTGAATCATTCTACACATACCTTTTTGTTGTCTTCATGAGATTCTGGCTTAGAGAACAGTGCTAAGCACCATGTTTTACACACACACACTACTTGGACAATAATTAGTGACAAAATATAAGTGCACAGGAGCTCCCGTTTTGGCACAGTGAGTTAAGGATCCAACTAGTATCCATGAGGATGCGGGTTTGATCCCTGGCCTCATTCAGTGGGTAACAATCCGATGTTGCCATATGCTGTGGTGTAAGTCACAGATGCGGCTCCAATTTGGCATTGCTGTTGCTGTGACCTAGGCCTGCACCTGAAGCTCCAATTTGACGCCTAACCTGAAAATTTCCATATGCCACAGGTGCAGCCTTAAAAAGCAAATATACATACATACATATATATATATATGCAAAATGGCAAAACCATTAAAACTGCCCACCATCCAGACTTTCATGTTAACAAGACTGATTTCTGTCAGATGATGCTATGCACTGTGCAAATCACTAATACCAGATCCAACAGAAATGAGCATGGAGAGAATTGAGAATTTCATCCTATCAGTGAGCTATGTTTTGTATAATTGGCATAGTCTTCTTTATTAAAAAGGAAACCTTTACTTCCTGCCTCCCCGGCCACAAGTTGGTCTGATTTGGTTCTAACTCTTAGGCTTGCACAGGAGAGAAAGGCTACCTTCCTGCTTTAGCTCAGCCCCTGAGCTCTTAGCAGAGGGGTAACCTGGCTGCGGAGTGAGTCAAATTTTAGTACCCTGGATTTGACTTCTCCACATGCTGTTTCTCTGTGCCCTGGCCCTACAGATTTTCTACTGATGCTTGTAAATCATTTGTCATCTCTAGAGCTGACAAAGAAACCAAAAGGATCCTTCATGAGTCAACGGTACTCATTTTTTTTTGAAGGGCAAATTTCTCTGGTCTCCCCACTCTATCTTGACAAGGACAGCAGCGGACCCTGCTCTGTGAATACTAACAGAGTCTCCAGGTAGAGCTCAGATGTACAGGGCCAGTGACCCCTACAGCTGAGAAGCCACAGACACTACCTCCTGGTGAGGAGCAAGGGACCTGATGGGATGTATTGGGGATCTGGTGAGCTGATGAGGATGGTGTCTTAGGACCCAGGACCATTTCAATCAAATCTGTGCTGATACTGTGGGCTAAGGGAAAATCATGAGAGGGTCTGAGCGCCTGAGGTGCAGGAAAAAGGGAGGGGGTGGGGTTATAGCTCAATCCTGTCCAAGACATTCTGGGGCTGGTTGGGATAAAGGGTTAAACTCTCTTCAGACTAGCTTTGGCCTTGACTGCCCACACTCCTAACCTCCCCTGCCATTTCCTCACATTCCTAGGACGTCCCTTGTGCTGAATTCTTATTCAACTTCAAACTGACAAACTGTTTTTAATCTTTTCCTTCCATCCAGCCTGCAGATTGGGAAGCAAAAATCAATACCGGTTGGCAGGTGATCAAGCTGCTTCAGACTGGTGTGCAGAGGGAGCAGAGAGTGGGAGCTAGAGGACAGGAGGAGAGAGGGGAGGGAGCGGGAGGGGCCTGAAAGGAGGGGGGAAGGAGTTTGACTAAGTACCATGAATTACTGGCTAGAGGTCCAAAGGGCTGTGATTTCTCTGGCCTTGAGCAGGGGAGCTTGGGAATGCCATTAGAACAATTAGGTCAGGAGTTCACAGCCGTTGAGGTGAACAGCTCTCTCTTTGGAGAGAGGCACAGAGAATTTTCCTGACAATTCAATGGGGGAGAGAGGGAGGGAGAGAGACAGCAAGAGAAGGGGCTCAATCTTTCTGTAGCATCCTCTAAGTAGTGAATCGACAACATTAGCACCATAGTGTGAGGCCAACTGTTGCTTTAGAAAAGGAAATGGTGCAAACATTTTCTTTTTTTTTTTTTTTTGTCTTTTTAGGGCCACACTCGTGGGCATATGGAGGTTCCCAGGCTAGGGGTCTAATCAGAGCTATAGCCGCCAGCCTACACCACAGCCACAGCAATGCCAGATACAAGCCGCAATTGTGACCTACACCACAGCTCACAGCAATGCCAGATCTTTAACCCACTGAGCGAGGCCAGGGATCAAACCCACAACCTCATGGTTCCTAATTTGATTCGTTTCTGCGACGCCACAACGGGAACTCCCAAACATTTTCTTAATTCAAGTACAGATAATGCTTAAAATATTTTAAAGTTGACTCCAGGATGGGATGGCAGGAAAGGAGGTGATGGGGAAGGGTGCTCACCCTGACACCCCTAAAACCAGGGACACAGGCGATTTGGTCTACAGGTTGGGTTCAGAGGAACAGAGGTCCTGGTTACTTAAGTAGCGAATTATGAAAACTTTAAAAAGGCAATGGATCCCTGAACAGGAGTTAGAAGTGTGGTCTTTTAAAGTGTGGAAAACCTTTGAGAGTGAGATCAAAACTTGAGCCCCATTTGCTGGGGCCACACCACCCAAAGTTTGTGCTCCTGTGACACATCTCAGACAAAATCCTGAGTTTTTTTTAAATTTATTTTTATTTTATTTTCTTAGGGCTACACCCACAGCATATGGAAGTTCCCAGGATAGAGGTTGAATTGGAGCTGCAGCTGCCAGCCACAGTCACAGCCACAGTAACCTGGGATCCGAGCTAGGTCTGTGACCTACTCCACACCTCAGGAATGAGCTGGATCCTTAACCCACTGAGTGAGACCAGGGCTCAACCTCACATCCTCATGGATGCTAGCCAGGTTCGTTGCCACTGAGCCAAAATGGGAACTCTGAAATCCTGAGACTGTAACTTAAGGTTCTTCTTGAACATTTCCTTTCCCCACAATTTAGGCACTGGTATGATCACTCTATTATCCTCTCAGGGTAGGGACAATAGGGAGGGAATAAGGAGTCAAAATGTTACTCTCTGGGTTTCTCCAAAGAGTCAATTTCACGGTAGGCATAATTCCTTACTTAGGGAAAAATGTTTTTCAAGATTCAGGATTTTAGCGTAACTGAAGGTATAGAATCCTGATTAGTGCCCTGCCCCTACTCTTTCTAGGAAAATGGATGCGCACCCCTCATAGAGTGGGCCAAAGATTTTTTGTCTCCTGAAGGAGTAAGAGTAGAGCTACAAGGCATTTGTTGGTTATATGGGTTCTGCACAGTGTCCTCTGTTAGCACAGAATCCCTGGGCTTGTGTAGGTAGAAGATATAAACGCAGGTCCATGTGAGGGGAGTCTCAGAGAGAAGAAACCTATACTCCCCTTTCCAATATTTTGCCTGGGGAGGCTGTGTGCCTGATATAGAAGTCTGAGGCCAGCATTTTGCCAGAGCAGAAGAGCAGCAAAGGCTAAGAAGCATCTAGAAGATGGGTATGAAGATAGCCTTATAAGGCGATGGGATTCAGAACACACTACCCCCAAACATGGCACCTTGGCATATTGGATATTTCTTTCTTCTTGTTTTGTTTTGGCTGCACCTGTGGCATGTGGAAGTTCTGGGGCCAGGGCTCAAACTCAAACCACAGCCACAACACGACTACGGCAATGACAATGACAAGTCCTTAACCCACTGAGCCACCAGGGGAACTCCTAGAATATTTCAAGTTGGAGGATTTGAGAAATGGCACATTGAGAATTGAGGACTTTCTGACCTTCCTATACATTATAAAGCCCTCGTGTGAGAGGGGTCTGCCCTGTATTCAGAGGAAGAAGCATCCTTATCTCTGAAGAAGAAGGGATGTAGAGAGGAATGTGAAAGAACAGGGTTTTCCAAGATCTATCGCCTTCAGTTTACTACACTTAGCTCACTTTTGTCTTATCACATTTTCCTGTGACTTTCCACTCCTCACCAAATGTAGCAAAAAAGCTCTCAGGTTTAAACTTTTTGCAAGTCTTCATTTCCTTATGAAGCTTCCTGTGTCATGTAAAATTTATACTAAATACATTTGTATGATTTTATCCTGTTAATCTTTTGTTTATTTTTCTAGTTTTTGTCAATCTGATTTTCAGATCTAGCCAAGGACTCTAAGATGGTCAAGGAGAAATTTTTATTTCCTTAGAAAAGTTATCTATTATAGTATGGTGTGGAGAAAAGAATGTTGAGTTCTTCTTTTCCCCCAGGCTTACTATGATGTAGTTGACATGTAGCATTGTGTAAGTTTAGGGTATGCAACTCAATGATTTGTTATATGTATGCATTTTGAAATGATTACCACAATAAGATTACTTAACACGCCTATCATCTCTTGTAGTGACAATTATGTGTGTGTGTGTGTGTAGATAGAGAACTTTTAAAATCTGCTCTCTGCTCTTAGCATCTCTCAAACATGCAGTATGGTATTGTTAATTATAGTCAGCATGCTGTACATTATGTCCCCAGAACATATTCATAGAGTTCTTGAGCCTGTGGGAAGAGCTGAGAAATTTGAGAGTGGGCCTATAGATCTCAAAGGGACCTTGACATCTAGGAAAGGAGAATTAATCGTGGGTGTTCCTGGGGACCTGAGCACACATATGGGGGGGTGGTGACAGAAATTATATCATATTGGAAGTCATAGAGGAGAGATAATGATGACTAGGAGTCAATTGTCCTCCCCTGACCTCCATCACCATTTCCAGAATGATATTTAAATTCCTCCCCAGTTTCCAGGACCTAGGTAAAACCTAGGAAGAAAGTAAGAAGAAGAAGAAGAAGGTTATGGACTATCTGTGCGCCATCTGCCCTGTGGATGTTGAAGCTCTAATCCCCAATGTTGTGGTATCAGGAGGTAGGGCCTTTGGGAGTAGGTAGATTTAGATGAAGTCATGAGAACGGAGCACTCATGATGGGATTAGTGCCTTTATAAGAAGAGGAAGGGACACCAGAATGTCTATAGCAAGAAGGCAGCTATCTAAAAGCCAGGAAGAGAATTTTGCTGGACTGAAATTTTAGAGCTTTAATGGGGAGTTGTTGTTCAAGAGTATAAAGTTTCAGTAACACAGAAGAATATCTTCTAGAGACATGTTGAACAACATTGTACCTATAATCAACAATACTGTATTATGCACATAAAAATTTGTTTAGAGGGTAGAGTCACAAATTTGGTGTTCTTACCACAATGATTAAAAAAAAAAGGCAAGTCTGGCTCCACTATGTTTAAATACTAGTTGCTTCTGCCTGATGACTAAACTGACATCAAAAATGAAAATATATCTAAAAGTGAGCTTATTTTTTTTTCTCCTCCCAATCCTTCTCTTCCTGGATGTCCTATTTGCCTGAATGACATCACATGTGACCAGAGTACTATCCTTTGATCATCTCACTTTTATCCCAATTGATTGTCATCAAGTTCTGCTTATTCTGCCTTTTTTTTTTTTGACCAAACCATTGACATATGGAAGTTCCCAGGCTAGGGGTCCAATCAGAGTTGCAGCTGTGGGCCTACACCACAGTCATAGCCACAGCAATGTCAGATCTGAGCTAAGTCTGCAACCTACACCACAGCTCAAGAAAATGCCAGATCCTTAATCCACTGAGTGAGGCCGGAGGTCAAACCCTTGTCCTCATAGATACTAGTCAGGTTTGTTACCACTGAGCCACAAGGGGAACTCCTATCCTGCTTTTAGAATGTCTCTTGAATCCATTACCTCCACTATCCATTGCTATTAAATCCATTGTCTTCACTATCCATTGCTATTGTCGTATTTCATACTCTTGCACCTGACTTTGGAACCAGTCTATTCCTGCCCTTCCACTGGCATGGGAAGTGCCTCTCCTCTGGCTCACCATTTGCCACACACCCCAATTCCACTGCCCCCAGCCCCTGAGCCTCTCTCTAGTGGACTACTCCACATAGTTCATTCATGATCTCCAGTAGGTCCTTTTAGTAGGACCCCTATAGGGTTGATTTAGGCCAGCTCTCTACTAAAGGTCCACATTCTGTACTCACAAACCACACACTCTTACCTCACCTTTAGAAGAGCACCTGGCTTCTAGTGTGTCCACTCCTTTTCTCTCTGTCTTTAAGCAGGTATTCCTTTTGCCTTTAGTCTTAGGTGACAGTTAGATACCCAAACTTCAGGGGAAATATGCCAAGCCTGAGGGGTGCCCAGGAAGTTACTTCTCTCACTAGGCTTAACAGGGAAAGACAGTAGCCCCACTTATCCCCTGAGGTTGGTAGGGGTCAGGCAGCAGGAATTGTATAGCAAACTGAACCTCCCTCCAAAGACTCATCTCTCTTACTTCAGGTTACTTATTAGAAAGGGTAGTGTGGGCAATAAAGAGAGCGTTGTAATGAAAATTAAATCCCTAAGGTGGAAAATGTTCTGCCAGTTATTGTTTGTAGGTGATAAAGAAATATATTGAATACTACCTAAGCATCGTATTTCTTGGTGTCCAGTGACCAAGCAACATCACAGAAAACTATTTTTCACCCAATGTACGTGAGCATTTTTGTGTTCCAAAATTCAATCAACCAATCAACAAATTTTCACTCATTCATTCATTTACTTATTTGTGAAAAGAAGTGTTTATTGAGCTTTTTCCATGTACCTGGCATGCAGGTACAAAAAGGAATAGGGTATTATCTGTGTTATTGAGAAGCTCCTGATGGTCTGTGCCATTTTATAGGAGTTCAGAAACAAAGCACTCAATTCTTGTTGAAGCAATTGGAAAGAATTTCATGGAGGAGTGAAAATTTGAAATCCTTATGTCTTCAAAACACAACAGATCTCTTTTGATTGTAATTATGGCAGACTCTTCCTTCAAAGCTAATAACACTGAAAGCATAGTTTTGACTTGCTTACCACCAGTTTATTCTTTAACTCAATGCAATTAGGCTTCTGTTCCATCTCTTCAGTGATACTAACAAAGGTCAGCAATGTCCTCCTAATCACCAAGTCCAATGGGCTTTAATCATCATCTCCTTACTTGACCTTCCTCTGATACTTGACACTATTGATCACTCCCTTCTTGAAAGTCTCTCCTCCTTTTACTTACAGGATAGTTTCTCTCTCTCTCTCTCTCTCTCTCTCTCTCTCTCTCTCTCTGTTTCTCCTCCCATTCCTCAGTATTTCTTAATTTCCTGAGCTGGATCCCTGGATCCTCTTATTCTTCCCCTTTTATAAGTATTGGTGATATCCAGTGTTCTGTCTTTGGCCAGATTTTTCTCTTACTTTAAGCTCAACCAATATCATGGCCTCAACTAATATCTGTATACTGATGTCTACTATCAAAATTTCTAGCCTGTATATGTCTTATTTCTAAATCAGTACAACCAACTGCCTACTGGAAATCATCATCAGCTTTCTTGCAGGTGTCTTAAAATAAATAGAACACAACTCTACCTTTATCCCTAAACATGCTCCTCTTATGATCTCTTTTCACTGGATCATATCAGCCATTCAAAACAAATCCTGTGAGTCACCCTGGAAACATTCCCCCTTTCATGCTATAAATCCATTCACCAAGTCTAATGAATTCTATGTACCATTTTTTCATCAAATTATTTTCCCTATCCTCATTAAAACACCCTCAGTTCAAGCTCTTGTTACTTCCTGAGTGAAACACAGCTGAATTCCTTACGTCAAGTCCTGCGCTACTCTTGATTAGGGTAATTGTTCTAAAAACACAAACCTTATCATACTGATCTGTAGCTAAAAGACGCCCAAGGATTAGTATTTTCAAGAAAAAGTCCCAACTTCTCAATATATTATGCATAGGTTTCTCTGAAATGACCTCTTCTTTCTTCTCTAATTTTATATCTTGGTATGCTGCCCTCTTGTACAGTATTTAAAATTCTTTCAATTTACATTCACTTCTCATGCTGTTTCATGAATAAGCATTTTTTTTTTTGCTCCTGCTGTCCTCTTTGTCGAGAATTACTTTATTCTAATACCATTTCATCTCTTTAGCCAAGTGAGAAACGATACCATTTTGGGGATTCCAATTCCAACGGCATCTCATTTTAGAGTAATATCTGACCCTCTACGAGGCAGAAATAACCACAGGATCCTTTGTATCTTTTCTGATCTACTTCGCTCTAATCAGAGTTCCTTATATCATGAAATAGTTTCCATTACTCATTTACGACGCATTATCTCTAAGAGTATGATAGGTAGAATAATGGTTCCCCAAAGATGTCCATATACCAATCCCTAGAACCTGTGAATGAGTTATATCACATAACACTGGGGAATTAAGTTTGCAGATGGAATTAGGGTTGATACCTAGCAGATCTTAAAATTAAAAAAAAAATCATTCTGGATTATCCAAGTGGGCCCAGTGCACCCACCAGTCTTCTTAAAAGTAGAGGAAGAAGGCAGAAAAGATGGAGTCAGATAAGATGTGATGATGGAAGCAGGGTTAGAAGAATTCAATATATGGTCTAAATGCACCATTTCTGACTTTGGTGATGGAAGGGTGTTGTAAGAAAAGGGACAAAGGCGACCTCTAGAATCTGGAAAAGGCAAGGAAACCGGTCCTCCCCTAGAACCTCCAGAAGGGAACGAAGCAGTGCTGACACCTTGTTTTGAGCCTGCTGAGAACCATTACAAATTTCTGATCTCCAGAACTCTAAGAAATAACTTTGTGTTGTTTTCCAGCCACTGTGTTTGCGCTCATTTGTTAGGAGAGCAATGGAAAACTAATACGAGCAGCATGATGCAAGCTCCTTAAAGATAGTTCCTTTGTGTCTGGTGTCTGGCACACAATTAATATTTAATATTTCTGTATTGAGCAACTAAGCCTAAATCATGGTTACTAAGGGAATTCCAGGATTTGCTTTCCATCTGTGCATGTGCAAATCTTTGATGCATAAAACTCCAATTATGTTACAACTAGTTATAACATAATGGAGTTAGATGATATGCTCAGAGCTTTAGACTTTGCCTGGTAGGAGATAGGAAAAAATGAAATGTTTAAAATTAAGGCAGAACATTTTGGTGTGAAGATATTGCATAAGCCACAGTCCAGCCCTCAAGTGTTTAAGCCTTCACTCTATTTCAGAAGATAAGAAATATGCATATAAAAAGAAAATGAACATAAGAGAGTGTGTAAAAAGAGCTTGAATGGTAAGGGGATAATTTTATTCTGAGGTGGTCACAATAGTCATGATAGAGTCACCTGAGATAGGAATGGCTGTCACACTGTTTGTGTTTACAGCTTCATTCTGGACAGGCAGGGGAAGGCAGGGGAGAGGATTGCAATGGAGTCTTATTAGAGGCTGGATCTATGGATGACCTAATAAATGGTCCAGTGAATGGATGGAGTTGGAAAAAGAAAGCCAGGCTTATGAACTGGGAAGTGACTTTAGGAGACAAAAAAAAAAAACAAAACTTGAGGCATACTGAATAAAGCCATTTCAGACATCTGTGCTTATCATGGTGCCTAGATTTGTATCAGGTGTGAACTTGGGGTGAGTGATAAATAAATATGTACATTCATTTTCATTTTCAGTTTGGCTCCTACCCCTGGGCCAAAAAAGTCTTCTCAAAGGGCAAATACAGTTTTCCTTCAAATAGCCTTCTCTCAGTCCTCAGACTATGTAACTTTGTGTAGCATTTGATACTAGACACTCATACTTCCTCAGATCTAGCCACCGTGCCAGCCCTTCCACCATCTTCCTTAGTATCCTTTCATCCTGACCCCATCTCACCTATACCTTTGGTAACCATTAGGTACCTGACAATGTTAGGTTTTTCATTGTGCCTAATGAAGAGATCTATATAACTACTTACCTTCACTTTTTTTTTTTTTTTGTCTTTTTAGAGCCGCATCTGCAGCACATGGAAGTTCCCAGGCAAGGGGTAGAATCAGAGCTGCAGCTGCCCGCCTATGCCATAGCCATGGCAACGCCAGATTCAAACAGTATCCCTGACCTATACTGCAGCTTGTGGCAATGCCAAATCCTTAGCCCCCTGAATGACCAGGGATTGAACCCACATCCTCAAGGATACTAGTTGGGTTCTCAACCTGCTGAGCCACAACAGGAGCTCCACTATTTATACCTTCTAAGTGAAAGGAAAGGATTATGGATTCCCAGGGAAGAAGGTAGGTGGAGAAGCAGGGTCTGACGGTCTCCTCTGTCAACCAGAGGGTGAAGATTTCCACAGGGTTACCAAGAATAAGGACAGATGCCACCTCCTGCTGAGTCAGAGGAGGGAGGCAGCTGTCTGGGCTGAATTGGAGGAAGCAAAAGAGAGGAGCTCCTGCCCCGTGGCCCTCTTGTGGGAGCAAAGGATTTATGTGTTTTTCAGAAATCGTTTATGTGTCATGGGTAGGGCAAGGCAGGGAACAACTGGCTGGAGCCATTTGAGCCTGTCTCAAGAAAACTGCCTGGAAGTTTAATGGCACCTGGAGGGAGTCTTCGTGTAGGGTAGGGGCAGGCAGCTGGAGCAATATAGGACTTTTCCTATCTCACAGAATTCTCTGGGAGGAGCCCATCAGAGCAGGCTCTGAGAGAACCTCATAGTGGCTGCAGGAAAAGACTGCTTTGCATAATTACCAGGACACCTCCCCCCTAGTCCAGAGTTATACCACAATAATTACATAAGTAAGAAATGTCTGCCCTGGAGTTCCTGTCGTGGCTCAGTGGTCAACAAACCTGACAAGGATCCATGACGAAGCAGATTCAATCCCTGGCCTCGCTCGGTGGTTTAAGGATCCGGCATTGTCCGAGCTGTGGTGTAAGTCACAGACACGATCAGATCCTGTGTTGTTGTGGCTGTGGCATAGGTCATCAGCTGTAGCTCTGATTCGACCCCTATCATGAGAACTTCCATATGCCATGGGTGTAGCTCTAAAAAGACAAAAGACAAAAAAAAAAAAAAAAAAAAGAAATGCCTGCCCTGATTTCTCTTCCTCTGTGCTCATGTGCTACCCCCTAGAGATTAGTAGCAAGACCTAAAAAGTTGGAGAGGAGGTTTTTGACAGAGAGAGAGAAAAAAAATAGGTCACATTTCTTTTCTTGAAGAAAGTCCTTGAAGAAGCCTTGTATAAAGTCCTAGCTGAAGCCAGGAATATTGAAGTGTGTGCTATATGGTATCGGACTGAGTATTCCAATTTATGAGTCAAGACTGTGTTTGGCAACTTTTAAAGTGACCCTAACATGAAAAGGTGCTCAATAGTACTAATTATTAGAGAAAGACAAACAAAAACTCCTATGAGGTTCCACCTTACAAAAGCCAGAACAACCATCATTCTAAAGTCTACAAAGAATAAATACTGGAGAGGGTAAAGAGAAAAGGGAACCCTCTTACATTGACGGTGGGAAAGTAAATTGGTGCAACCACTATGGAAAACAGTATGGAGATGCCTCAAATGTTAAATCATTAATTCATGTTTTTAATTTTAAAATACTTCTATTGCTTCCTATTTTGGTAAAATGAATATGCACTATTTTGGGGACATCAACAGTGTTTACTAAATAACAGGCTTTTTTTAGTCAAGTAACTTGAAATCCCATCTGACACTGAAAAACCATTTCTGTGAATTTGGACAAACTATTTAACCTCTCTGAATTTGTTTACACATTTGTAAAACAGATGTACTAAAATGTCTTAAAGCTTGTTTGTTTTGGTTTTGGGGGGGATAAAATTAGGAAAAAAAAATCACATTAAATTGCTTACTGCAATCTGTCATAGAATAAGTCCTTTAGGTTCCCAAGCTAGGGGTCGAATTGGAGCTGCAGCCGCTGGCCTAGATCACAGCCCCATCAACACCAGATTCAAGCCGTGTCTGGACCTACACCACAGCTCACAGCAATGCTGGATCCTTAACCCACCGAGCGAGTCCAGCCAGGGATCAGGGATCAAACCTGCGGTCTCATGGATGCTAGTCAGATTTGTTTCCGCTGAACCACGTCAGGAACTCCAGAATAAGCCCCTCTTTAAAATTTTCCTTCTTTTTCCTCTTCTTCTCCAACACCACTCACTGTATCAGTTTTCCTGCTTTGGGAAAAAAAATTGTCTTTATTTAGTAGTACCTCATTAATTTTCAAACAATCATAAAAAAGCTTAAAAACTTAGCTGAATTTTATGAGTAGCAAAACAAAACCAATCAATTAAAAACTTGAAGAATTTATATTCCCATGTTATTTAACTTTAACATTTTTAATGACCATACATTTATAGAACTCCAATTTCAATATTTTCTAGAAATAAATAGCTACTGAGTTTTTGCAGGTATGTCCAATTGACTATTTCAATTGACGTATAAATAGTATTCCATTTATGTTGACAAAATAATAGAATTTGAAATTATATCCATTTCCCCAGTCCTTTCTATCCCTTTAAGATATCATCCTCTATTTCAGTTGCACCTTTTCTGATGGGCTAGCCATAGTGCAGAACAGAGAAATTATTATAGCGGAGCCTTAGAAATAAGTGACTTCCTAAATTTTAAAGCAGTCCCGCAATTATTCTCAGTAGTTAAGCACTCTTTCCCCTAAAGAGTCATTGTATATTCAGCTTAAATATTAGCTCACTTTCTATAATGGCAGTGCTCTTAAAGAGATTTTATGTAAGTGCACTCAGAAAGCTAGTTATTTAATGTTATCCTATGGTGAATTCTTTATTAAAATAAATATTGTTACCAAATTTACTTTTTCTTGTATGGGGTTTTGTTTAATGAGCCATATCCATATTGCTTCCAGCTGAATGAAAAGACATTATTTCATAGGCTGGTAGAAATTTCTGAAAGAGGCACTTCCTTCAATATAGGTTTGTCAGTCTCTGGTTTTATCACCTGGCACCAAAGTAGTGATAGATTGGTCTGGGAACACAGGCATAAGTCCAGTTACAGATCTATAACTTTCCATAGGTCTGGACAGTCCAGTTCTATCTCAGCTACTGCTGCCAGAGGCTGGTAAATAACACTGTTTTAAAACAGATGAAGTTGGGTATCTGTGAGGACAGGGAGTCAGCAAGAGGGTACAACTGAGGTGAGGGGTGGTGGGCAGGGCAGGGTACTAAGCTTCTCCTAGAACAGAGGCTGTTGGCTGCTCCATCAGGTTCTTTACTGTCTGCTAACAGTCAACACCCCTGAATTCCAAGTTGTTATTTCTGAGCAATAGGAGTCATGAATTTCTATATGATACATTGATATGTTGGTAAATGTTTAACAATCTGCTGGGAAGGGATTTGGGGGTGAGATTAGAAGAAGCTATTATTTGTAGATTTCTAAGTTGTCAATATTTCCACCACAGATGGTCTCAAGCTACCAATGCGAAGTCTTTGAACAAGATGTTGGAAGAGATAGGAGACTTCAGCTCTTACCAGTTAGTTGGATTTAACTCTAGAAACTACCTTTTCTTGCTTGAGGTTATGGCTGATGTATTGGAATATTGGAATACTCTCAAACTATTACTTTTAAATCTCTGACTCCACATACTGGCTTTTCTTTCCCTTTTCCCTTTCCTTTCCTTTTTTCCTTCTCTCTCATTGCTTCCTCTCTTCCTTCCCCCATCCCTGCCCTCCCCACTCTTCCTCTATTTTTCCTTTTCCTCTGATCCCCAGTTAGCTGGGTGAATCATTTTTGTTTTAATATACTTTTTTTTCCCAAAAACAATGAACTGTCATACTCCTCTCTTTACTGATGCAGAAATTTTTTTTCTTGCTGGTGTCTTTTCTTAATACCCAAGTAAAATTAGGGCAAAGTTAATATTTTTCTACTCCCTTCCATAGTGTGTCAATACTTCTTTTTGTTATTTTGATCTTCATCCAATATACTATCATATTTAACCAACTAATCCTCAATACTTATTAGGCACAGTATCAGTACTGTGAGACTATGACCAGTGCTGGGATGACAGCCAGGCCTAAAATTTAATTGACAAGAAAACAATAATATACACTAAAAAGTAGAGAAAGTTATAGCACTGAATAGAAATAAGTGCTAAATTCCATAGAGGATGACTGAATAGAAATAAGTGCTAAATTCCATAGAGGATGACAGAGATTTAAAACTGACCGTCCTTGGAAATATTTTGTTTCGTCTCTACAGTGTTCTGCAAAATTTTAAACCAGTTTCAAATTGCAATTTTATGTGAAAGTTAGATATTATAATTCAACAGGGAAAATCAGATGATTTGGAAGCCTTAAGCCCACAATGGTGAGGATAGAATATATGGAGTTTATAAATCTCACCCATTCCAATGATAATACAAATTCATTATGTCTCAGTATCTGGGCCAACTCTTTCTTTCTATGGTAGGGGTTTATGAAGGTTTTGTTCAATGTTCAGTTGACTCAGCATCAAGTCAACTCTGCTGCTCTTATGATTTAGGATTTGTACCATAATGCTCATAATACCTCTGCTTTTTAATTGGGAATGAGTCTCCAATTTTTTGGCCACTTTCCGTATCTATTCAGCACAGTCTTTTCTTCACTATGTACCCTCTTTTCTGGTGATACTTGAAACCCAGATTTTGTTAGAGGGCAGGAAGTTACAACCTACGACATAGTCTGTAGTATTGCCTGGTGCTCTTAACTGCTCATTAGCTAGACTGGACACCCTGCTATCTCTGGTTCAATAGCCTAATGACAACAACTTTTTATGCCTTTACCATTTTACCAGAGATAATCTGCCAGTTCTAACCATCTTATGAAAGAGTGCAATTAGTTTGAATGGGGTTAAAACTGACTTGCGTAGAAGTAAGTTTGGACAAAAATTTGGAAGCAGTATCAACCAGTTCTCAAGGACAATATTAAATATGATCCTGCTTAAACTTTTCTTTATATAGAATAAAATGTGGAGATGTTTTAATAGTGAAAAGTGGTTTTTCAGCATAAGGTGTCGTTACAGTTCATTTTTAGCAAGGCCTTTATATTCATCTTATAAAATGCTACCATCTCCGCATTCCCTACTGCTCGCTGTTGAATTTACAAACTCTTGACACATGTTCATTATTCACAATTCAAGGTACTGACAATGAGAGTTGAGAATGAGAAAAGAAAAGAAAAAGAAAATCCTACTGTGTATAACATATGTTGAAATGGACATTCCTCTCAAAAATACGCCAATATTCCACCTACAACCCACAGCAATTTTTTCCCTCTTATGTTACACCTTGTCTTATTCCTTGATTATCCTTTCTCCTTCTTTTCTTTCTTTTCATTTTTATTATTATCATTGTCTTCTTAATCATCTCCTTTTTCTTCCGTTTCCTTGACCCTGATGAGCTCATTTGTCTTTTTTTTTTCTATTTGAAAGTGGCTAAAACAAGAAATCATCACATCAGATTCTACCAAGTGGCGTTCAGACTTAAAACTGTTGAAAGTCATGTAGTTCTTCACGAAATCCCGAGTGGTGGAGTGGTACATCAAGCTAATTTTTTATTTTGTCTGAAGCACTGCATAGAGTAGCATTATAGTGTCCATAGTGAAATATTCACTTAATTACAAATTAGCATAGGATTATATGCATTATCATCAATATATGTAAATAATTTCACAAATACAAAAAGGTACAGATTCTTACTCATGGCTAGTACTTACTTCATTTAAAGAATCATCTTTCTTTACTAATATTTTTAGTCCTAGGAAATTTTAATAACATATATTCAGGGAAAATTATAGTTGGACTGGTAGTTGCACATGAGGATGTAAATATGAGCTGGATCCAGTGGAAGTAATGCCCTTGAAAGAATGCAATGGAGAATCTTCTCAGCATTGTGCCCTGTTTAATATTCTTGCTCAATAGACTCCTCAGGATCAGATATACAGTGTCTAAGAGGCAAGAACTAAGAATGACAAGAGTGATTTGTGAATTGAAGCAGCCAACTAAAAGAATGATGAGCTTGCCAACCAAGTAATGTTGAAGAATAGAATATTCTTTTATAGAATGTGGCTCAACAAAGAGCTCAATGAGGTAAAAAGTCAACTTCAATTTGGAGATGATTATGCCAATAATTATACTAACTCATATTTTTATATTACTTTATACTTAAATATATCCTTTCCATTTACTCTTTCAGCAAGCATTTTAGGAAAAATATAATTTTATCTAATTTTTACAGGTGTAGAAACTGACAAATCTAGGTCTACCTGGCTCTACATGTGACAAAACTGCTTTTCTGATTCTACTAATGAATAATAAAGACTAACTGATCAGTGAAACTGAAGTGCAAAGAGAATGAGATGATTAAAATATGTAACATACATAGCATGATATAGTATAGTATATACTATTACATAATGTATACATTATTTATATAATATAGTACATAATATCATAAAGTACACAGAAATGATATAATATTATGGGGAAAATATATTAACCCTCTGACATCATTTTCCTGTTGAATCCTTTTGAAACCCATAGCATGGGCCATTTGAAGCTGAAATTGAAAGGATTCTGTGAGGCCCAGGCTGCCTCTGAGGATAATGGAAGATAGACTGGGTGATCTGTTAAATGTGACTGGCTCAAGTCTAGAGGATTCAAATGGCTCTTGTTGTATTCATTAGAAACAGGTTTGCTTAACAGTCTCTAGAGCTCCCTGAGAATGGAGCTGACATTTGCAAATGATAGGCTTAGGAACTTTCTTCCCTGCACAAGTCCCCTTTTCTATTGTTCCTTTTCCTCCGAGCTTTCCTTTTGGTTGTTGGTAAATTTCTAGGAAATGCACTTGTGTTTTCTGTTGTCACATCTCATCAGTGCTCTGCAAGGGGGGCTTGCGGGGGAGATGAGGGAGAACCAGGAAGAAGGAGAGAATGCCCTGGGCTGAAATGGCAGCAGCATGCAAATGAATGCCAACCCTGTGAACATTTCCCAAGCAGTCACATTTTATTACAACCAAATTATGGGATGCAATTCCTAGAAAACAGCAAAAGAGGGACCAAAAAAAAAAAAAAAAGGAAAGTGACCATGCGTAATTTATTCCTAATAGGCTCACTATTGAAGTGGCAAAAAAACTACAATTTAGTTGTTTATATCCTTCAATAAATACCTATATGTTTACTAACTATATTCACCAACCCTAGATAGGAAATAGAGGTGTGTATGTGTCTATATTAATTTTTATATATCTATCCAAATTTTTTATCCTTTACCATCTTAGTTCTATTATAAATCTTCAAATTTTACTAGATCCTTGGGCAACTAACATTCCCCAAATCGTTTAATTTGGAAAGGCAATCCAGGATTTTTGCACATCTAACTAGGGATAAAGTCAGATATCTGTCAATGCCTATGTTTACCTGGTGATTGTTTAAAAATACACAGTCCCAGGAATCACTCTTCTAAAATTTTGATTTGCTAGATTTAGGGTGAGAGATTCTGACAACAACTAGTTTTGGAAGTACGGAATAAAACACATAGCTCAGGTAATGCCAAATTGGTAAAAGCAATTCACTACTTTAATAAGCTTATAAGCCTGTAAAAAATAATAATTGTAGCTTTTTGCAAGATAAAATTTAAGACCAAAAGTGAGTAATAAACCGCATGTCTATTAGATTAGAAATATTTCAACAAACGGTAGGCATAAAGAAATTGGGGAGGAGTGTATATTATTTTGCAGAAGCAGTGAGGAACTTGATCAAAGGTGATTGATATGTGGTTCCTGCTTTTCATGTGCTCTCAGTCTGCTGAGGAAAGTAGTATATAAACATGTAAGTGGTATATAATGTAGTATCTGTTAGAATTTGTATATACCTGAACAAAGAACTATAGGAGAAAAGAAGGGAGAGAAACAGGCTTAGCCAGGGGACAGAGGTGAAAGACTTCACAGAGGAAATGACACTTCAGGTCAATGTAAAAGGATGTAAAGACGTTAGTGAGGTCAAGGTGGAATCACATTCTATATGAAAAGAAAAGTATATGGGAAAGTATAGACTTTTGAAAGCTCATGACGATATTTATAATCTGCATAAAATCTAGTGGCCCAGTTTGTGCATGGCACATGATTTAAAACAAATCAAACCAGACACTAGAGTCTGAAAACAAAAAATAATTTTAAAATAATTCTAATTTAATTATATATCCTTTAATTTTTCATGTGAGTCAAACCTAGGGAAATCATATTTATAATTCTGATATTTCCTCTTCCCTTCCCTTATATATCCCTCCTGGAAGCCAAGATCTTCTTGACTGTCCCAATCCCTACTTTTTTTGACTTTCGATTCACCTTCATTCTCTTTTTTTAACTTTGTTTTTCAACCCTAAGATTTTCTTTTTTTCTTTCTTTTTTCTTTTTTTTATATATAATGATTTTTATTTTTATTATTAACAGTCTGCATCTATTAACCCCAAACTCCCAATCCATCCCACTCCCTCCCCCTCCCCCTTGGCAACCACAAGTCTTTTCTCCAAGTCCATTATTTTCTTTTCTGTGGAAATGGTCATTTGTGCTATATATTAGATTCCAGATATAAATGATATCATATGGTATTTGTCTTTCTCTTTCTGACTTACTTCACTCAGTATGAGAGTCTCTAGTTCCATCCAGGTTGCTGCAAATGGCATTATTTTGTTCTTTTTTATGGCTGAGTAGTATTCCATCATGTATATATACCACATCTTCCTAATCCAATCATCTGTCAATGGACATTTGGGTTGTTTCCATGTCCTGGCTATTGTGAATAGTGCTTCAATGAACATGTGGGTGCATGTGTCTTTTCAAGGAAAGTTTTGTCCAGATATATGCCCAAGAGTGGGATCCCTGGGTCATATGATAGTTCTATGTATAGTTTTCTAAGGTACCTCCATACTGTTCTCCATAGTGGTTGCATCAGCTTACATTCCCACCAACAGTGCAGGAGGGTTCCCTTTTCTCCACATCCCCTCCAGCATTTATTTGTGGACTTATTATTGATGGCCAATCTGGCTGGTGTGAGGTTCACCTTCATTCTTTATGTTCCCTAGACATTAACTGTTTATTCCCCAAAGTCTGAATTAAAAAACAAAACTAAACAAAAATAAAATGAGTTTTTATACTTATACTTTGAAACAAGATGGAATAACAGGAACTGTATTTACTGTTCCACCTAACATAACTGAAATGAACAAAATATATGAAACAATTGTATTCAAGACACAGGATAGCAGGCAAAAAAATGAGGTGACTGATGAGTGATTCATGTTACTGTATGGAGAGTCCCTGGGTCATGGTCCAAGAAAGGATAAGCACGGTGAAGACAGATAAACTCCCTGAGTAGACATTGTTGAGAGACCAGGAAGATGAAGGTGGCTAGAATTCATAGGACAACATATCAGAGAAGAGAGAGCTGCACAGATAGAGAATTTCAGAGATTTGCATATGGGCATCCTTGAGTATTCACTCGAGTAACGGTTAATACATGTGTGTGAGGACACAATGGCGGTTTGAGGAAAGAATCACCTGAAAGAAGAAGCGGTAACATGCCTGGCATTCGCATGGGTTCAGGAAGTGTTCCTGACCCTGCCAATAGGACCAGAAAATTACATGATTTATTAAACATTGGGTAGAATATACAGGGGAATATTGTCTCATTAGCACAAAATATTTATCTCTAGATGAATCACAATCTAGGTCTGCTTAACAGATCTTAGGAACAAGATCCTCCACATTTTAATTGCTTCCAAGCAAGTTAATTGCAGAACAAGACATAAGAATACACATAGGAAAACAAAATATCCAGCACCTAAGAAGATAAAGTACAGATGTGTGACATCTTATCCAAAATTATTAGGTATATAAAAAAAGAAGGTAAATACAACCCATAGTTGGGAGAAGAATAAATCAATAAATCAATCAAAACTAGTGCAGAACTAATACTAATGTTAGAATTAGCAAATAAATATATTTAAATACTATAAGTTTTATGTTTAAAGTATTAAGTATGGACATGGAGTATATAAAAATAAACCCAAATCGATCTTTTAGAGCTAAAACTAAAATGTCTCTCCCCCCTTTAAATTAACAATAAATGATATCAGTGAATGTAACAATATAGCAGTGAGAACTTTCCAACAGAAAGAAAAAAAAATACAATTAAAAAATATTAGTGAGATTTGGAAAAGCCATAAAAGACTTAATACATATATAAATAGAGTTCATAGAAGAAAAGGGAGTGGGGAAGAAAAATCTGAAGAAATAATGGTCAAAATTTTGTTAAACTTGACGAAATCTATAGCCCACATAGCAATAAAGTTTAAAAAACTCTACGAGCAAAAGTCATGAAGAAAATTATACCAAAGTACAACAACTAATTTGTTAAAACCAATGATAAAAAGAAAATCATAAAATCAGGCAGAGACAAAAGGCATATTTCATACTAAGTATTAAAGATAAATTTGGCACCAGATTACCTTGTCAGAAAAAACTGCAAGCAATAAGACAGGGAGCAATATCTTTAAAGCATTAAAGAGAAAGATGTAATTCCAGAATCTATACTCAGTGAAAATACCTTTCACATGTGAGGGTAAAATAAAGACTCTTTCAGATACATAGCAATTGAAATTATTTATCATCAGCACACCCACCCAATAAGAGATGGTAGAAGAAGACTTTGAGAAAGGAAACTGATACCAGATGATAATTTGAATCTCAACAAAAAATAAAGAACTCTAGAAACAGCTACAATATGGGTAAATAAACAAGACTTTTTTTCCTCATTATTTAAATCTGTAACTAATAATCAACATCTAAACAAAAATAATACCAATGTAGTGTGGGATTTATAACATATACAAAAGTGAAATGTATGACAATAAAAGAATATAGGATGAAAGGGGAGAAATTGAAGTATACTACTGTAAGTTTCTTATACAATATGTGAAATAACATATTGTCACTCATAAGTAGGCTGCGATAAGTTAAAGATGTGTACTACAAACCCCAAAACATCTTCTAAAACAACTTGGCAGAGATTTATAACTAAAAATCCAACAATAGCAACAAAACACAATGAAATAAAAATGTAAGTTAATCCAAAAGAAGGGAAAGGAAAAATAGATCATCTAGATAGTGTTAACCTGAGTCATATCAATAATCATGTAAAATGTAAATGGATAAAATACCTCCAAATAAAACACAATTTAATTGCAGGGAGTTCCCATTGTGGCTCAGTAGTTAAAGAAACCAACTAGGAACCATGAGGTTGCAGGTTCGATCCCTGGCCTCCCTCAGTGGGTTAAGGATCTGGCATTGCCATGAGCTGTGGTGTAGGTCACAGATGCAGCTCGGATCCTGTGTTGCTGTGGCTCTGTCATAGGCCAGTGGCTACAGCTCCCATTTGACCCCTAGCCTGGGAACCTCCATATCCAATGGGTGTTGCCCTAAAAAGCAAAAAAAAAAAAAAAAAAGGCATAGATTGTTAAATTGAATAAAAAGAAAGGATCAACAATATGTTCCCTAAGAAAAGTATGTTCAAAGTAAACTTATAATAATTTAAAAGAATGGAAAAATATATACTATTGTCACTAATCAAAAGATAGCTGAAGCAGCCCTATTAATATCAGGCAGTGGCCTGATATTAATATAAAAATATCATTAAAACAACATAAGGAGAAAATTATTCAAAAGGTCATGATAATTATATTTATGTTATGTTTGTGCACTTAATAGCAGAACTTCAAAATATATGAAGCAAAAACTAATAAAACTCTAAGGAGTTATAGAAAAATTTATAATCATAAATATTGTAATACTCTTTTCTTAAATAATTGATAGACTAAATAGCTGGAACACCAATAAATATATAAAAGAGTTGAAAAATAGCCTCACTGATTAAAACCTGCAAAGTATGTATTCTTACTGCAATGTAACTAAATTAGAAATCGACAAAAGTAAAATTCCTAAATATTTGAAAACTAAATATTAAACACAACACACAGCTAAATAACACGTGTTAAAAAGAAATCTAATGGAAAATTAGTGTTTTTGACATAATAAATATTAAAATACAACAAATAAAAATGTATAGAATGAAGCTAAAATAGTGTTCAGGGAAATTTATGAAACTAAATACAAATCTTAGAAACCCAGGTAGTGTCTCAATTTCTAATTTAAGAAAACAGAATAAGAAAAATATTAACCTCAAAGTAAGAAGAAGAAATGAAATAATGTATATTAGAACAACAACAAAAAATCAATGAAATAGTAAGCAGAAAACAATACAAAAAAAAAATCAATGAAAGTAAAAGCCAGGTTTTTTTCCTTTTTTTTGAAACAAGATCAATACAATTTATAAGTCTCAAGCAAGAATGATAAAACTAGGATTTGTAGAAGTGATGTCACTACATAATCTACAGATATTAAAAGAATGATAAGACTACTTGAGTCAACTTTACGCCAGTAAATTTGACAATTCCTATGAAATGGAAAAAGGCCTTGAACTCTACAAATAATTCAAGCTCACTCAAGAAGAAATAGAAAACCTAAATAGTCCATACATTATTATAGAAATTAAATTGGCAGTTAAAAATCTTTGCACGCACGCGCGCACACACACGTTCCAGAGCTGATGGTATTACTGTTGAATTCAACCACACATTTATGGAAGAAATTATATCAATTCTACACAAAGTATTCTAGAAAATTTTTAAAAAGGAAAAGTTTATTTCCAACTCGTTCAGCATTTCCCTGATACTAAACCTAGACAATAGCATTTTATGAAAGAAAAACATAGACAAATATTTTCCATGAACACAGAAACAAAGCTTTCGGCAAAAATTTAACAACTAGAAATCAACGCTACTTAAAAAGGATAGCGTATTATGAACAAGTGGTGTTTATTCTAATATTAGAAAATCAGGAGTTCCCGTTGTGGTGCAGTGGTTAACAAATCTGACTAGGAACCATGACGTTGCGGATTCGGTCCCTGCCCTTGCTCAGTGGGTTAACGATCTGGCGTTGCCATGAGCTGTGGTGTAGGTTGCAGAGGCGGCTCAGATCCCGCGTTGCTGTGGCTCTGGCGTAGGCTGGTGGCTATGGCTCTGATTAGACCCCTAGCCTAGGAACCTCCATATGCCGGAGGGGCGGCCCAAGAAATAGCAAAAAGACAAAAAAAAATATATATTAGAAAATCAACCAACATAACTCAGCATAAATAACAAACCTAAGAGAGAAAACCTTATGATCTGTCTGATAGACAAAAATAATTTAAGAAAATAGAACATCGTTTCTCAATACAAATTCTAAATAAATTAGTACCAGAAGGGAACTTTGCGAACTTGAAAAAAATACATTTATGGAAAACCTACAGATGACATAATACTTAATATTGAATGCTAACTGATTTTCTTGTAAGATCAGGGACAGAAGTATCCACTTTTACCACTTCTTTTCAATATTGCCTAGAGTTTCTAGCTTCTGGAATAAGGCAAGAAAGAGAAATTAAACACATTCAGATTGGAAATGAAGAAATAAAACTGTCTTCACTTGTAGAGGATGTGATTATACAGAAACTCCAAAGGAATTTTTATGTACGTAAAAAAGGAACTACTAGAACTAATTAGAGTTTAGCAAGTTTTCGAAATGTAAGAGCGGTCTACATAATTTCTAAGTCATAGCAACAAACCAACAAGACTGAAGTAAAATAGCATTTACATTATGATCCAAAATATGGAATAATTAGGGATAAATCTGACAAGAGATGTTAGACCTACACACTGAAAACTGTAAATCATCATTGAAAGAGTAATTAGAGAAAATCCAAGTAAATGAAAAGATATGACTTATTTATTTGTTGGAAGGTTTAGTGTTATCCTAATTAAAATCCCCTTCGGCGTTTTGGTAGTATTTGACAAATAAATACTAATTTTATTTATAAATAAAAAGGACCAAGAATAGCCACCACAACTTTGAAAAAGAATAAATTTAGAGGAGGATCACTGCCTGATCTTCACTCCCTTGGGTTTCTTTTAACGCTTCAATAAACAGCATTGTATTGTGTTGACATCAAAAGAGGTACATGGGAGTTCCCGTCGTGGCGCAGTGGTTAACGAATCTGACTAGGAACCATGGTTCGGTCCCTGCCCTTGCTCAGTGGGTTAACGATCCAGCGTTGCCGTGAGCTGTGGTGTAGGTTGCAGACGTGGCCCGGATTCCGCATTGCTGTGGCTCTGGTGTAGGCCGGTGGCTACAGCTCCGATTCAACCCCTAGCCTGGGAACCTCCATATGCCGCGGGAGCGGCCCAAGAAATAGCAACAACAACAACAACAACAACAACAACAACAACAACAACAACAACAACAACAAAAAGAAGTACATGATAGAAAGTACTGAATTGGATTCACACATATGTGGCCAAGTGATTATTGACAAGGTGCAAAGGTAATTCAATGGAAAAAAATTAAAACAAATGATGTTGTACTGATAGAATATCCATATGCAAACAATTGAACCTTGACACATCACCACATACAACAATTATCTCAACATGGAAATTTGTGATCGAATCTTCTAGAAGAAAATGTAGAAGAAAATTTTGTGTTAGGAAAATATTGTTCAGATATGTCTCCAAAGCACAGTCTAAGAAAAGACAAATTGATAAATTAGACTCCACAAAAATTAATAATAATAATAATAACAATAATATAATTATAATAAGTCTACTCTTGGAAAAACATTCTTATTGGAATAAAAAAAAGAGTCATTGACTAAGAAAAGTATATTTGAAAATTATGCACATGGTAAAGGAATATCCAGAATGTGTAAAGAACACTTACAACTCAATAATATGAAAATAACTCAATAAAAGGGCAAAAAGTTTGAGGGAAAACTTCCACCAAGAAGATAAATGGATGAAAGATAAGTGGAACACACATTAAAACCACAATGAAATACCATTCTAAATTCTCTATTAGAATGGTGAAAATGAAAGATAATGACTGTGTATGTTATGTGTTGGTGAGACTATGAAGGAACTGGAACTCTCATGCACTGCTGGTGAAAATGTAAAGTGGTACAACCAGTTTGGAAAAAATTTGGCAAAGTTGACCAAAAAATCACTCATAAAAACTAGCCCTTTTGTTCCTAGGTATTTACCCCTAAGCAATGGAAGCATATGCTTATGCAAAGTCTTATACATAGATTTTCATAACAGTTTTATTTATATTAGTTTCAAACTGGAAATGTCCCAGATGGTCATCCCAGGTGGCCATCCCAGATGGCCCAGGTGAGTGGGTAAACTAATTGCAACATATTCATGCAATGGAATATTCTTAACAACAAAAGCAATGGAGTATTGACACAAGCAACAGCATGAAAGAATTTCCAATTACGTTGAGAGAGACAAAAAGCACATACTGTAAAATTACATTTAGGTATAGTTCTAGAAAATTCAAGGTATTCTATGTGATAGAAAGTAGATAAATGGTTTCTTGGGGGTGGTGATAGAGTGGAGTCCACAGAAAGAATTTCAAAGGGCATGAGAAAACTTTTGAGCTGATGGTTGTATTCATTTTCTTGATTTGATGAACTTTTCATTGATGTATAAATATGTCAAAAGTTGTCAAATTATATGCTTTTAATATACTGCAATACAACTGTTTAAGTAAGAGGCGATGAGAGAGAGAGATTGAAAGAGAGTGAGAGAGAGAGAGAGACGAAGCGATACAACATAACTTTTTTTGGTTTTGTTGGTAAAGTCAAATGTAGGCATTTTCACACATTAATAAGTGCTGTTCCTGCTACACGTACTTTGTACATCATTTCAATGGCTTTCTTGTAATATAGAATTTACAGAGAAATTTCCATAAATATGTAGAACCAAGACCTAGGAGTCAATTCAAACAAACACATACACATTAAAAGGTTGAATCAACACTATCACTCACCTTTCCAATACTTGAATTCCTTAATGCTTTGGATAAAATTGTGGGCATTCTGTTTTAACATAAAATCAAAAAGTGTCCACTCTATAAGGCATAATAGTATCTCTCTTTCTGAGATTTGTCTTTACTGGTGAAGCACCTACCCCAAAACTCTGTCTTTGTTCTCAACATTACTCCTAGATTCCAGGGACTTTTTCTACTCACTTTTCAGTGCTGTTCTCTTACCTCATGGATTTACTTTCAGATCTTCACTTTATTTTTATCTCCATTCTGATGATCAGCAGTTTTCCTTAAACTCTTCCAGGTAGCTTAAATTTTACCTTAAAATTTCATACCTTTGAGAATTTGGCTGTCTTAGCTACCATCAGTAGTTCTAATGTATAGAATAAGGGACATAGCAGAACAGAACTCACCTCACATGGTTCAATGGAAAGACTTTTGAGAAAGGACTGTTTTAGTTAATGGATAAAACAAAAAGGGATGTTCTGGGGAAATTAGAACTGTAAACATGGAGCTGTCCTTAGGGAGCTGAAAAAATAGGGAAGAAATACCCTGATCTTTTTTTGTCTTCATTTTAGGGCTGCACCCACAGCATATGGAATTTCCCAGGCTAGGGGCTGAATTGGGGCTACAGCTGCTGGCCTACACCGCAGCCCCACCAACATGGGATCCAAGCCATGCCTGTGAACTACACCACAGCTTATGGCAATGCTAGATCCTTAATCCACTGAGTGGGGTCAGGGATTGAACCAGCATCCTCATGGATACTAGTTGGATTTGTTTCTGCTGTGCCACAATGGGGACTCCAACCCTGATCTTTCTCCTTCCACCTCTCGCTCTCCAGTGAATGCCCTCCTATTGCCAGCTGGCAAGGGGAAATGAGGAACGCTGTCTACAGAGGTCATCCTAGGGGAAGTATAAAGTATGGCAGAGAAAGACAAAAGATGGATCTGGGAGAAAAAGCTAGCATAGGACAGAGGGTAATTCTGAATTTTTTCTCCGCTCATATATATCTCCTATTTTCATTAGATAAATGCTCAGTCATGAGCTACAAAGTTTTAAAGGCAGAATTTTGAAAGGGCTTTAGAAAAGAGGCATTTACTTCAACTAGTGTTTAATCATCAAATGTATTAAACCACATTTATAGCTGCTCTGGGAACAACGCAAGGAATAGGATACATGTTCCCATCTACAGAGATTACACTGTGGAAGTAGAGGACAAATTCAGTCCTTTACACAAGGCAGACTTTTATAAAAGATGTTGAAATTTCAGTGAAGGCAAAGATCCTGTGTCTCTGATGATCAGGTCAGCCTTGAACACCAAAGAATGGCCAAAGTTACCCACTTCCCCTCTTCACCTTTCTAGATGTGCACATATTCATTTTAATCTTTTTCTAAAAGCTTCCCCTATTCCAGAGACTGCCCTGGAACTTGGAGATACAGTGATGATAAAGACACACAGGGGCTGTTCCTGTCCTCACGAAGATAATATTCTTATGGAAAAAACAAGGCGAAGTAAATACCTAACTGACTAAATATATGAGAATATGATAGGTGGTCATAAGTTTATGAAGGTAAAATCAGGACCAGATGAAGGAGTTAGGGAGAGTGCATTGAGGAGGAGGGGAAGTTATCTCTGAGATGATGACACTTGAGCTGATTATCTCAGAGAAGGGAAAATATGGACAATAAGAAGAGTCAGAGGGAAAGGTGTTAAGGAAGAGAAGCAGTGGAGAAAAGCCCCTGGACTGAAACTGCCTTTGATCTGGTTGAGGCACGGGAAGAAGGTTGCTGCCTGCAGAATGTGATAAAGGAAGAGGAGAGAGAAGTAAATGAGTCTGGAAAGATAGAAGGGAACTGGGTCTTTTAAGAATTTCTCGCCAGAGCATTTTATTCTGAGGAGTAGGTATTTTAAGCAGTAGAGTGACATAATTTGACTTAGAACTTGCTGAGTGAGAATAACATCTAGGTTAAAATGGTAAGCAGAATAGGAGGTAGTTACGGGTGCTGAAGAAAGTGGTAGTTGTGGTTAGGCTGGAATGAAAGAAAGTGGAGTGATAGATTTTAGTTTCTAGAGACAATACTATTTACACAAGTGGAGTTGGGGGTAACATGAGGGAGGCATTCTCAAATCTTCTCTTTGGTGTCTCTGAAAAACTACCATCTGGCTTTGATTAATGTGATGAATAGGAGTTCCTGTCATGGCTCAGTGGTTAACGAACATGATTAGTATTCATGAGGACATGGGTTTGATCCCTGGCCTTGCTCATTGGGTTAAGGATCCGGCATTGCTGTGAGCTGTGGTCTAGATCACAGATACAGCTCAGATCCCATGATGCTGTGGCTGTGGTGTAGGCCAGCAGCTACAGCTCTGATGCGACCCCTAGCCTGGGAACCTCCATATGCTGCAGGTGTAGCCCTAAAAAGACAAAAGCAAAAAAAAAAATGTGCTGAATGGCTTGGTTCTCACCATCCTGTAAGGCAATCCATCCAGCCCATTTTAAGACCACTGCTCTGACAAACAGTCATATTGTCTTCTATGGTAAATCAACTGTGTCACTGATGCATTTTTTTTCTGAAGAATTATGAAATTTAAATACATAATTAATTTAAACTCTATAGCTCTTTATGTTTATTATTTATATAAACTCTTACTGTAACAATTTTTTTCTGAAGGTGTTTCAATGTCTGCACACAATTCTCTGAGAAGCCACATGAAGCCTCATGGCAGTGTGTTGAACCATCCCTATACTTTTATATGCTTCCCAGTGTATTTCAAATGAGGGAACTTTGACATTTTCACTATGATGGTCAACTTTGACTTTGTCTGTGATTTGTGAGTCCCCTTTGTAGGCAATTCCTCCCTCTCTAAGAGGGAAGATGTGATTGAAAAATTTCTCTTTATTTGTAACAGACTAATCAATCACCGAGAGACCACTTTGCATTTTGTGACAAGGTGATGCATAAAGGAGAGTACAGAAGCGTAATAAAAAAATAACAATAAAAATAATATCCATCAAAGTTATGAAATTCAATATGGTTTGAGCATAGGAAAGGATATTCTATATTTTACCCAATGATTGGGAAAATAGGTAATATTATGATTGTTCTAGTAAAGTAGATTGTAGCAAAACTGTAATGCAAGCAATAGTGAGAACTCACATTCGTGTTGTGCCTTTCATCTCAAAACACTTTTAGAAACCTGTATGTATTAAGTCTAAAGCACATGGTAATGCATAGTCAAGATGTGTTCTACAGACTGTAGAGTTGTGTACCTTCCAAATTCACACATGATGGTCTTAGGAGGTGGGGGTGAGGTTTGGGAGATGATTAAGTCATGAGGGTGGAATATCATGAATAGGATTCATGACTATAAAAGAGACCCTGGAGAGCTCCCTTGCCCCTTTAGCCATGTGATGACACAGCGAGAGAAGGCAGCCATCTACAAACCAGGATGCAGGCTCTCACCTGACATCAAATCTACCTGTACCTTGATTTTGGATTTCTCAGCCTCCAGAACTATGAAAAATAAATTTCTGTTGTTTATAAGTCACCTAGACCATGACATTGTGTTATAGGAGCTGGAACATTGGATTAAGAATGCATAGAAGACAGATCAGGATTCAGGTATATCCTTTACCCACATGAACTGGCTTTGCCTTGTGTAAGGTGGAGGGGCTCAAACAACAGTAAACATGATGTTCGCTTGCTGTCTGTGCTATGTTTATTAATAGTCAGCCAGCTTGCCTTGGGTTATCTAATTTCTAAGGTGCGGTGTAGATAAGTGCTTCAAACTCATGCAGGGGCGTATTTAATGAGCTGTATGAAACCAGAGTGTTATCCATTGACATTTCATGGATGGGCATACATCTGGGGAGAGGGAATAACACAGATCCAATGAGCAGCTTGAGTCAAATGGGAATTCCCTAGGAATGAGGAGGCCCTGGATAGAGCAGTGGAGTCTCAGACAAGCAAAGATGAATAGTACATTGGCTCATGCTGTTTTGGTTCTTATACGTGTGTGGAAATAACGCACGGTGCAGAAAGCAAGCACAGACGTTATATATAAAAAGCATTTTTTTTTTTTTGCCAGGAAATGAGGTGATCATTTGAACTATGGCTATAGGAGGAAAAAGAGGAATGGGTTGAGAGAAAATGTTGATCCTGTGGTTTTGGCTTATTGAAATGGCCCTTTCAAATCATTGAGGTCGCAACGGTCTATTGTGTGACATTTGCTTACTTATCATGGCTTCACCAAGAATGAGCAGATTAGGTAGTTACACATAAACCTGATTCCAGTCTCTTGTGACTAAAATTCAACCTCCAGGCTTAGCTTCTCTTGATGGAACATAAAGCTAGTTTTCCTGTCTCTCTTCAACATTTGTTGATATGTATAGAATTAGTAAGCAGAATCTAATGAAACTCTTTATTGACTAATTTGTGCAATATCGAACCATTGCTTCGTCCCCCCTTCTCAGCAGCATCGTTTTTGTTGGCCAGTAGCCAATTTGGTTTTTATCTTAATGAAATTGGTGCGGTGCTGGTTGCTCATTCTCAGCTGTGCTTGGAAGGGCTTTGTTCAAATCAGGTCTCTCATTACCTACTTCTCTGCTCTCATTTCCCGGCACTTTCTGGCTTTGCATGTGTGCTGGATTCTGCCCATTCAGAAAAATCAGTCAAAAATCTCCTTTCCAGTTGAACAAAGTCACCTACAATCTTCACATCATCAGTCTTGAAAGGAGCTGAAAAGTACTCTTCTATGTGAGCATGGCTATCCAGAAGAGGGCACCTACTCCCTCAAAAAATTTCTACTGTGAAGTTTTTCATTCCTTTATTAGGAAGAGATAGGAAATACAAGTTATTAAAAGGGTCCTTGTCTCTTTAGGGATATATACTGATGTATTTTCAGGTGGAAGACTCTAATTGCTGGGGTTTATTTCAAAAGAATCTTGAGATAGGAGGATGTGGTGGTTGGAGGTGCAGCTATAAGAAGACTGGCCATCTATTGATACTTGATGGATCTGGATTTTGGATGAATTGGGTTCATTATTTTATTGTCTTTACATTTGCAGATATTTAAGCTATTTTGTAATAAACATTTTTTTAAAGGCATATATTCTGATGGAGTTGGGAGCGGGGCTACATATTGACTTTAAATTACACAAAGATTTGACAAATAAACTGCATTAGCCCTCCAACTCATCAGAAGCTTCACTGGTAAACTGACCAATCACAGCCAACCACTTCCCCCCCTGCCCTCCCAACACACCCTACTCAGTAATGTGTTGGGAAGGATTCTGAGCCAAACTTCAGGAAGCCACTACATGAATTGATTACGGCTGACAAGTAGGATGATAACTAACAGTTTCTTCTATACTAACGTGTAAATAAATAAGAATAGTGCCTGGAGTTCCCTAGGAAGTGGTGGTGCTGGGTGTCTGGGGAAGGTGGAAGAGGAAAATGGGAAGATGACTTGGAATTGTACATATGAGGTACCATCTCATTAAAATGTAGAACATCTTAAAACTATTAAGTGTTTTCAGGTGTGTAGATTGACTCTTCATTTACTTGGCTTTTACTCCAGCTAATTCCATTTATATGTATACTGACAAAGAGGAAGAAATAGAATTAGACTATATATTTTCTCCATATAAACTATTAAACCTAACTGCATCACAGCATCATTTAAAGAAAAAATAATCTGCCTCCAGAAACCTTGAAGAATAACATAGGTCTTTAGTCTAGATCCCTGTAAAAGTGTCATATAGGGTAACCCATGATACAGAAAAAAAAAAAAATCCTTTTTTCTTATATTTTTAAATTTTTATTTTTAAAATTATAGTTGATTTAAAATGTTTCTTCAATTTATGTTATATGGCAAAGTGACCTAAAATTTCTCTTCAAATACATATTCTTCCAAAAGTTTTATTTTTCTCCCTACCTCCCTTATTCCCTACCCCATTCCCCCCTCATCACTGTGCTTTTCTGTCCACCTTTTGCATCTCCAAGCTGCTCCTTCAAAGGCTATGTTTTGACACATGGCCTCCCTTACTGGGAATAGCTCTTTGGGACCTGCTCTTCATTATGACGATTTTAGCATAAGAATCAACTATACTGATGGGTATAATTCCACAAATTGTTAAAGAGGTAACTTTCCCCTTATTCCAGAAGCATTGCTATTGTTTCTGTTCTCCAAAGCCATCAAGAGTTAGTGACTGGTGTCTTCCTTCTAGAGAGCTAGGATATGGAGAGGACGGGTATGGGGGGCTGTGGTTGCAGGAGCAACAATGGAAGTGGATGGAACTAGCCTATATCTGCTGCCTACAGCTGAAGTCTAAATCCTGAAAAGATTGGGAGTCATCATGTATTTCTAGGCTGGGCATCAAGGAGAAATTGGTGTCCAATTAAGGAGGGTAGGGGAAGGTTAGGCAGCCAAAGATTAGTCAAAGGATTGTGTTCGAGGGTATGGAGAAAGAGCTGCAACACATTGCCCAAGAAAATGCATAAGGTACACATTCTGGAAGTAGTATCTAGGAGCTTTGATGTAACGTGAATGCATGCTAGTGTTTTGATAGTATGCAACAATGGACAGTGTTAATTTAGGAGCTACACATTACGTGCTTTAGACCTAGGGTCTTAGCTCTGCATTCTTTCCCTTAATTCCCTGGGCCTTTTTCAAATCAGAACTGGCTCCTTTGTCATCAGTGTGTCCACATTCTCTTTCCCCAAAGCACCAATAATTAGTGACTGCACCAATGAAAAAAGATACTTTTCAAGCTTAAGAGCAATTGAGAATTTTTATCCAACATTTATTGAATGCTTTTGTGATTCATGAGTGAGTGATTGTATTATATTTTAAGATCTTAAAATATGTTTAAGAAGTCCTGTTGCAGCAATTTTTATGTATGGAAGTGATTGATTAACTAGTCCTAGGAGCATTTCCATTAACTATTTCAAAAGAGAATTTTAATTATGTGTCTTTAATTGTACCAAACAGTCTTCCTTGGATTATTTGGTTTTAAGAATCCTTATTTTCATGTCAATGTGCCGATCAGAAATAATGCAGATTTCATAATTTTAATTTAGCTGTTCTTTGCAAGCAATTTAGTTTTCTCAGGGTGTTGAGAATTAAAATTCTATACTGAGGTGTTCAAAGCCTGCCTCAAAGCATTGCCATATATAATGTCGTTTAAAATAACTACCATTTTTTTTAACAACAGCGAGTGCTGTCTATATGCCAAGATTGCTAATAGTAATATTTATACTAAAAATATAATGTTGCATCCTGGGGTTTCTAGAAGCTTATATAAGATAAAATTTA
The DNA here is from genome assembly GCF_016906955.1 of Phacochoerus africanus. Classification (NCBI taxonomy): domain Eukaryota; kingdom Metazoa; phylum Chordata; class Mammalia; order Artiodactyla; family Suidae; genus Phacochoerus; species Phacochoerus africanus. The sequence goes on from NC_062549.1 coordinate 86,760,424, forward strand.
GCACTTTTATGAGGGATCAATACCTGTGGAAGGAAGGGAGAGGAAGCAGTCTTGGTTACAGGAAGGAGAAAAACTATGACACAGGTTCAACCAAGCCTCACCCATCCTGGTGGTGAGTTACAGAGTGGATATTGCCCAACAAATTGTCCCAGTGTTGTGTTGATAAATATTTAACAACTAGCTTTGGGGAAAAAAAGAATCCTGATTTGTAGTACTTGCTGATTTCCATGACATCAATTCCCCTACCATGGCTGACTTCAAGCTACTGTCATGATGTCATTAGGGGGGAATGGGGAAGAAGTGCACACGAGCTGTTCTTGTGAATTGGTACCAGCCAACCACTAGCCACATCAGACCAAAAGAGGCAGGATTTTAGATCTCTGCTTTGCTCAGTCTCTGGATGTGGGTTTCTCTGTGAAGGTTGTAACCTGGGCTAAACTCATTTTCTACAATTGAGGCAGAGCCTGAAGGAAGTTTTAGCTGCATTACTTGCAGGAGGATAACAAGTCCTTTGCAGGGGAATTTGGGTTCTTCATCTCTCTGTCTACCCCTTTCCATTTCTTATGCCACTCAGATCCATTTATCCATAGAGTAGCACTTTATCTTATAATTCAAAGAGACTCATTGGGTCCTATGCAAAACGTGTGTCACTTTAGAGGATCAGGACCATAACCCAGAATTGCAGATATATGAATCACAAAGTCTAGCAAATTATTCTCTGTGATGGTGAGACCACTGAAGCCTCAACCCCTTAATTCCTGGAAGTATATATTTTTCCTATATACTGCACAACATATACTGGATCCTGGTTGACGGCATTGCATCCTGGAGAAGAGAGGTTGGCAAACTTTTTCTGTAAAGAGCCAGAGTATAATTATTTTAGAATTTGTGGGCCATATGGTTTCAGTGACAACAGCTCAAGTTTGCCCTTGCAGTGAGAAAGAAGCCATAGACAATATGCGTAAGAATAAGGACGGCTGTGTTCCAATAAAACTTTTATTTACAAAAACAGGTGGCAGACTGAATTTGCCAACCCCTGCTTAAAATTATAGCCTCTCCGCTGGAGCTAGAGCTGTACCGGTGCCCCCATAGGCCATTCCAGCATTCTATGAGGCCAGCTGCTCCTGGCATCACGGGATGTTAAACAACCATTGGATCCCATGTTCTATGCCCACACTGAGGACACAGTGAAGTGGGTCCCATGCTTGGCCACTCTGTAAGATGGTGGTACTGGCTGAAGTTCCACCAACAAGAAAGGGGAATCCCATATGGGACATAAAAGTCCCTGTGAAGATGAACTGCTGGCCCTTTCAGGATATATGGGCCCCAGTGTAGTCTGTTTGTCATCAAGTGGCCAGATGGTATCTTAGAGAAATAAAGCCATGTTGGGGTTTGAGTGCTGGTCTCTGTGGCTATCAGTTTGAACCTTCAGTGGCAGCAGTATTTTGATCAACCTTTGTCACTAGGAATTTATCCAGTTGAGCCCATGAAAAGCCTCTATCTCTGTCCCCATGGCCCCTTTGTTCACATGTACATTATGGAGAGTCTTTTGATGTACTTGCTTTACATGGAAATACTAAAATTTAGTGCTTCTGGGATGAATGCTCTTTGGTGAGTCTTAACATGAGTTTGAAAGCCATGCACACTTTACACCGACTCCAAAATTTTCTTTTGTATGTCTGTACTCAAGTGTTCTTTGTCCCATTATTTCCTTCTGGAGATCCTTAATTTTGGCCAGTTATTCACCACTGCCTGTGGGGTTGAATGTGGGGTCACTTGTCTTTCTGCACAAAGTGCAAGAGCAGATGCACTGTCCCAAGCTTCGACTTCTTCTTCCTCCTTCAGGAATCCCCACAGAGGTACAGATGCAGGCCCAGGAAGGGGCACTGGTACAGCAGTAGTGCATGCTAATGGGGATATAGGCCATCCCCTCATGCAGCATACTTACATCCTCTGGTCCCACTCAATCTCGGTCTTAGAGGTGAATTTTCCATCCCACCATGGACTGCTGCTGGATCCACTGACCTTGAAACTTGATAGGTCTGAGAAGGTCCTTCTCATGATGGGAAGTTCCAGTTGTATGGACACCTGTGTCTCATGGTCAGGCCTCTCTGCTTTACCAGGACCAAGAAGCATGACAGAAGGCTTTTGGTTTCTTTTTTGTTTTTGTTTGTTTTCAAAAGATGTGTAATTCTCTTCATGAGATGGCAAAAGTCCTGCTTCAGAATCTCAGGGTGCTGCAATGTGATTCTCCCACCACCTCCCCATGGCATCTTTCCCCAACACTGATACTTCTGACACCAGAGGAACCAGGTCCAAGTGGTCAGACGGTTGGTACCACAGTCTGGATCTTCAGAAAAGTCCTTTTCTACTTCCGGCTTTACTCATAGCTGATAGTTTTTGCCTCTCTTATTGTATACGGAGCAAAGCCGTATTCCTAGGTGTGAAAAATTCAGCCCCTAGGACATGAGGGAACCATGCTTCACTTTTTATGTTAAGAAGTGTAAGACAAAATAATTTGTCTTGCTTTGAAGAGGATGTCCTGCTTCAGCTCTAACTCCTGGACCACTTCAGATTTACAGATGTATTTGGCCCCTCATCTTCCTAAGGCCTCCAGGGTTCTGACCAGCTTTTACTTCTCTGGCCCAATCAACAAGATGTCATCAATGTGGATCAAAATGATTTTTTTTTGTGAGATGTCTAAATGCTCCAAGTGAGTCTTTGAACTATAGTCTTTGGACTATATTATGACAGAGGGAAGGAGAGTTAACAGAACTCTAAATGTATAACATTGTCCATTCCAAGTGTATGCAAACTGTTTAAAATCTCCTTTTCTATTTGGGAAAGAAAAGAATATATTCACCAATTAACAGTTACATAGAATGTATCCAAGTTTATAATAATTTGCACCAGCATACTAAGTGATCAGTGACGTATGATGGACATTAAGATACACTGTCCAAATTGATCTTTCAAGGAGGGCCTTGCCACGCAATTGGATCTGTGCTGGGCCTGATATAGAGAGGGAAGGGACACCTCAAATGAACTATGTAACTGAGCAGACATATGCTCCCAGTGTGGGACTGGATTCTCAGGGTGCTAGGTTCAGAGTCCCAGAAGACAAAATGCTATGGAAAAGAATTTATTGAACCGAGAACTCTTACTTGACATATAGGATTTTGTATCCTGGCAAAGACCTCAAGTTGTATAAACATGTTACTGATATGCTTCCTAGAAGCATTGAAAAAGTCCTGACTCACACTGAACAAAGTTGAAATGCCACAATGGGCATTGAAGATTGTGGGGATGGGAGTAAAACATTCAAGTAAGTGAGGATGCTGCAATGCATGTACTGTAAACAGCTGGAAGAAATACAAAATGGTTTTGTTTCCATGGAAAACCACAGAGGACAGAGCACTTTTCAAAGTCATCAGGAATGCAAGGAAAGAGGGTCCCCAGAGCCAGTAAAAGTCCAGAATTTGGCTTCAGTTGGTAGATTCACCTCTTTCTAGTTGCCTGACCTCTGGTGTCTAACAACTTTTCTGAGCTTTAATTTCCTTATCAATAAAATAGAACTAAATAGTACCTCATAGGGCTTTTGTGACAACTGAAATGCTCTTTGCCACATATTCTCAGCACAGTCCTCAGTGCATAGCAGTTACTTTTAAGCTTCAAGATAAGGCTCATTTAAGGTATCTTGGAGTCTATTGGAGAGACAAAGTGGAGAACCTATGTCTTAACATGCCCAGAATAAATTTCCTGTCCCAAGTCAATGACTCATAACTGTGGCTTACACTACCTTCATGCTCCTATGTCCAGGAATAATGTCATTCAGAGAACTCTGTTCCCCAAGGGACACTTGGTGGACACTTGCTTCAAGCCAGGGAAATAAATCCCCTTGGACCTGTACTAGAATTAATGAGAAAAAGGAAGCCTTTATTCATTTTTCTTTTTTTTCTTTTTCTTTCTTTCTTTTTTTTTTTTTAGCTCTTCACAATTACCTGATCTTTGTCAACATTTTGGAAGAAACTACCTGAAAATGAAGCAACGCAGAGACACAGAGGAAATCAGAGTGTAGAGATTGGGGGAAATGGGGAGAAGTAGGGGGACACAGGTTCCTAAGACATCTTTTGAACTCTCGGATCTAGCCATACCTACCAGATTCTTCTCCAGAATGTTACAATGATATGCATCAATATCCGCCTCTGCCACCATTTTTGAGAGCTAGTTTTAGTTGGGTTTCTATTGCTAATAGCTGAAAAGTTCCTGACTTATAAAGCTCAATAATCTAGTCTTTGGTGGCAGAAGGCTTCTCAGGGGAAGTGATATCTAAATGCTCACCTGAAGAACAAGCAGAAACTGACTTGGCCAAGTGAGTTGGGACGGAGGATCAGTTAAAATGGCATAAATGAATTCTCTCTTAGCCTATTCACCCTCCTTTGATAGATTCAGTTATAAAAGTTTGGTAATCTGAATTTTGCAGTGCATTGAAGATTATAGATGGCAAATTAGAAGGGGAAGAGGGCATTGCAAATTTCAGACTTACAAAGTGGCAGGTGTCTTTAATGTGGACAGTGCTGGTGGAGTAGTGCGAGTGTCAACCCAATAGTGGGGTGCTGTTAAAGAAAGCATAAAGCCAAACTCGTAAGAAAAATAAGTCATTGTGTGTGCTTCCCTTAGAGTGGATGCAGAGTCCATAATTACTGCATGGCAATAATAACAGAATTGGCTGTGGTGTACTGAGTCCTTAATACATTCTGGGTACTCTGTTAAGTGTTTCTCACTCATTATCTAATTTTATCCTAAGACAACTCTGAAAGATAGGTGCTATAATCTTGCACATCATTATTTATTTTTTTCCCTACTGGATCATTTATATCAGCATGTGAATATGATACACCCCTCATTTTAAATAACAGAAGAAAAAAAAATCCTTAACTTCAATGCCTTTCCAGCTTTCACCTAATTCCTCTGATCTTCTTTTTTGACTCTCTTTCCATTTAAAGACTTGTCTACAATTCACTGACTCCAGGTCTTCTCTGATTGTCTCTTTTTTAAAGTTGAGATTTAATCAGCATTCAATAAAATGCACGGCTCTCAAGTGTCCACTTCAATGAGTTGTGACAAGTGCTTACATACATGGAACTAGCACCCAAAACAAGAGATAGAGCATATCCATCACCCAAGAAAATTTCCTTTTGCCCCTTTCTAATCAATTAGTCTTCTCCTCACATAAATTTCTGTCTTCATATAGTTTGCTTTTAGAGCTCATGCCCTGATAAAGTCATGCAGTAATTGCTTTTTTTGAATCTAATTTCTTTTGCTCAAAATAATGTTTTTGAGATGTGTCCATCTTGCTGCATGTATCAATATCGGTCCATTCTTTTGTATGGCTGAGTAGTAATATTGTATGACCACATCACAATTTGAATATCCATCCTCTGCTTGATGGATGTGTAGGTTTTATTTTTTCCAGGTTTTGGCTATTATGAAGAGGCTACTATGAGTATTCGTGTATTCATCTTGGAGTGGATATGTGTTTCCATTTATTTTGAACATATGCCTTGGAATGACATCTTGGCTATTATGGTAAGCATATATTTCCATTTAAGCAAACTGCTGAACAATTCTCCAAGGTAGTTCTAACACTTCATACCCAACCCAGGATTATAGGAGAGTTCCATTTGTTCCACATCCTCACCAGTGCTTAGTATGAGCAGTATCTTTAATTTTAGCTATTCTAGTGAGTGAGAAACGCTATCTCGCTGTGGCTTGGGATTAAATTTCATTCCCTTTTAAATCCACTTATATCAGGCATTGTCCCCACCAGTCCACCCTAAAATGTCTAAGTTCCCAGTGATCCTTATCCTGGCTAATCAAATGGGAAATCTTGAATCTCCTTATTATTTTACATGGTTTATCACTGCTTCCAGCATCTACTCCCTTCATTGACTGCTCCTTCTAATTATCCTTTTCTGGTTCCTTGTCATCGCCTGACGTCTTTTTTTGTTGTTGTTGTTGTAATTTTATTATTATTTTTTTATTTTTAAAAATTAATTTATTAATTTATTGTCTTTTTAAGGGCCGCACCCACGGCATATGGAGGTTCCCAGGCTAGGGGTCCAATTGGAGCCGTAGCTGCCGGCCTATACCACAGCCACAGCAATGCCAGATCCAAGTGCTGCCTGCGACCTACACCACAGCTCATGGCAACGCCGGATCCTTAACTCACTGAGCGAGGCCAGGGATTGAACCCACAACCCCTCATGTTTCCTAGTTGGATTTGTTTCTGCTGTGCTATGACAGGAAATCCCCATCTCCTGACTTCTAATATCAGATTGCTCTGGAACTTATTCCTTGGCTTTCTTCTCTCTTGTATAGGTGATCTCATCTGGTCCCATGGCTTTAAATATAAACTTTCTGTCTTCAGCTCAGACCTCTCTCCTCTAAACAACAGACTTGGGCACAGATGGCTAGTTTGAACCAGATACTTTGGCTCTTATGTCTGTTGCCTTAAAAACTGCGTGATCACTGTGAATATTTCAGTCTGATAGTTCTCAGGCAACACCAGCTCCAGGTCATTCTTTGAGCAAGGATGAGTTGCAGAAAAGCAATTGTCATTGATTTTTTTTTTCTTCTAGTCTTTATCTACACATCCCTGGCTCTCATCCACATCCATTGCCTCCAGGAACTGGTGTGCTCTGGTAACAGTTTCAACACCTGCTAAGTAAATTGCAGACCAATTGTTGGATTGCAGAAAAAGCAGCAGTGCTAAGCAACCTCATGTTGGTGTGTGTGACAGGTGGCTTGCACAAGCTCCACCTACCCCTTTTCAGCCTGGTGTCATTATTCAGGTCACTGTCACATCATAAAACACCTTCTTATTGAAATGATTATGGGGCTTCTTTAATGATTTTCATTGCTAATAGAGACTCTAATTTTAGGTTAAGTATTAAAGATAAGCACACACACATGAAAAACAAAAGAATGAGCATAACCAACAGTGACTCGAAGCTAGTGCCTCTCAACTTCAGAGGAATTTCGCTTGCAAACAGCTAATTGAAACATTCCTTCAATTTGCTCTGCTCAGTTTTGACAGTGGCTCTGCCCCTTGTCATAAAATCAATGGTCTTTTTTATCCTGTCCCTTCGTTCACCATCTCGCCTCTGACTGTAGGGCCTTCTTTCCCCACTCAGAGTCTTCCTCAGATCATTGGGGTTAAGTGATCTTTTCAAATCGCCCGGCCAGACTGTCACAAGGCATTGAGTGGCTTTTGAAAATGAGCCATGTTAAATGGACTTGATGGGGGTTGCAACCACCATTATTGCTATCACCACTGTGATAAAATGGAGCAATAATGACGGGGGAAGGTACTTATCACTGTCTTTTTGAGATCACTTAAGATAGTTTGGGTCTGAAGCTTTTTGCCAAAGATAAATGGAACATGTACAAGATAAATGTTACTATTGCAGAATCTTTTGTGTGGGAACTTGTGTGGGCTTGAGATGTTTACCTGTGCAACAGCTAGAGAGGGGAAGATAAAGACAGGCCAGGGAACCTCCTCTGGGCATAAAGTGGCCACCTGTCATGACTGAAGGTGAGAGAGCCTTGGTTAAAAAGAGTCAAAATGGAGAGAATGGAGCAAAATAGGATAATATATTGCCATTTTTTAATTGCTAACACAGCATCCACTTGCTTTTAGCCTATGAGATCATAGGAAGGGTCAAATTCCGTGTTTCAAAACTAAATAATCACTCTGGTTTCGTTGGAAAAGCCCAGATGTAGTTGCTAGGATTCTGGCTTCTAGTTCAATTCCATCAATAACTTGCCGTGTGACTGTGGATGTGAAATTTAACCTTCCTATGTCTTTGTTTCTCAGGGTGATCAACTCATTCCTGGGATTGTCCTGCTTTAGCAGTAAAAGTCACATGTCCCAGCAAACCCCTCGGTCCCGAGCAAAGCAGTATGATTGGCGGCCCTGCTGCTTCCTCACCTACTTGGTCACAAAATGATATTAACCCATTTTGTGAAAACTATTGAAAACATAAAGTTATAAATTATTATAACGTGATTATCCCTGCAGGGCACATCTTGGTCCTATCTTGACTTTCAAATCTTTTTTTTTTTTTAACAGTCTCACCTGCAGAGTATGGAAGTTCTTGGCCTAGGGGTCAAATCAAAATTCAGCCACAGAAACATCAGATCCATGCTGCATCTTGGACCTATGCCACAGTTTGCAGCAATGCTGGATCCTTAACCTACTGAGGCCAGGGATCAAACCTGCATCCTCACAGATTCTATGTTGGCTTCTCAACCCACGGAGCCACAACAGGAACTCTGACTTTCAAATCTTGAAGTAGTCCCTATATGTAAAAAGAAAGCAGGCTTTCTCCTAACTGGGAAAGTCTGGTGGAAATGGATATTAGAAAGATACCATGGCAATAATCAGACAACTGCACTTTAACTCTGATTTATGCTACAAAGAGTGAAAAAAAAGGCTTTTACTAATCTCTGTTCCAGGGAATGCTAATTCTAGTTCAGTTCAAAAGGACTGTGGTTAAAAAGAAAGAAAGACTTATCAGAGATGCTGTTTTGCAGTCTAACCCATGTTCTATTTTAAACTGTTTTCTGTTTGCATATCTGTTTCCTGAATTGTAAATTTAAAAACATCAATTATTGTGATGATGAACTCATTAAGAATGTGTACGTGTCTGCCATGTAGAAGTTGCTCAATAAATGTTAGTTTTCTTCCTAAAAGAATATAGTTTTTGCTTCATTTATACTATATAAATTTTCAAGCACACTCAGTTAATCTATGATGTTGAATACTTACATTTTTGTTTTATGTCACTTATAGGCTCCAAAGAGATAATCGTCTGGACCTTAATTATCTCATCTATAAAATGAAGTACTTAGGACAATTCTGAAATCTCTTCCAGTTCTAACATTGTATTATTCTGGAATCATCAATAGCCTTTATATACATTATAAACAATTATAGGATAAATATGGATGAACCCATTATCAGTTTCACAACTTAATAACATTATAGAATAGCTTTGTATACAAACTATGAAATTAAAATATTATCTATGCATGTATAAATAAAGCAGCAAAATGAAATTTACCCTATTTCCTCTTCCTAGAGATAAGAATTATAATGATCCTCACAGATATTATTGGACAAGGACGTGGCATTTTCAAAGTTTTCAATTTAATTCATGGTTGTCAATATCCTTCAAGCAAAAATACAAAACACTGGACTTCCCTGGTGGTTCAGCAGGTTAAGGATCTGGCATTGGAACTGCTGTGGCTTGGGTTGCTGCTGTGCTGCAGGTTCGATCGCTGGCATGGGAACTTCTGTATGCCATGGGTGTGGCCAAAAAATAAACATAAAAATGTTATAGAAATTGGGAGCTGTGGATTCTTAATCAAGAACTAGCCACCATAATAGGCCTCATTTTCTTCAACGTAAAACTTGAAGGAGTTGAACCAGATGGTTTCTTAAGTGCTCTTGAACTTATAAATAGTGATTAGTTAGCCTAATGTTCTTATTATATGTTTCAGGCATAGAGCATTATAATTTGACATCTGTTTACATTCCAAAGTGATAACCCACAAGTCTAGTTACCATCCATCACCAAACAGTTGACCCCTTCACTCATCTTGCCCACCCTCCAAATCCCTACCCCTCTGGCAACCACAAATCAGTTCTCTGCATCTATATGTTTATTTTTGTTTGTTCATTCATTTTATTTTGTTTTGTCTTTTAGACGCCACTTGAGTGAGATCATATGGTGTTTGTGGTTCCTCGGCTGATTTATTTCACTTAGTATACTACCCTCTAGGTCCACCCATGTTGTCGCAAAAGGCAGAATGTTATGCTTCTTTATGGCTGAGAAATATTCCATTGTGTGTGTGTGTGCACGTGCAAGTGTGTGTGTGTGTATAGCTCATTCCTTTATTATTTTACAGGCCCTTAGGTTGTTTCCCTATTTTGGCTATTGTTAACAATGCTGCAATGAACATTCGGGTGCATACATCTTTTTGAATTAGTGTTTTCATTTACTTCAGATAAATATTCAGAAGTGGAATAGCTGGGTCAAATGGTAGTTCTATTCTGAATTTTTGAGGACTCCATAGTGGCTGCCAAATTTACAGTTCCAACAACAGTGTATGAGGTGTCCCTTTGCTCCACATCTTTTCCAATATTTGTTATTTCTTGTCTTTTCTATGATAGCAATTATAACAGATATGAGATTTTATCTTTTTGTAGTTTTTGACTTGCATTTTCCTAATAATTAGTGATATTGGAGTTCTTTTCATATGCCTGTTGACCATCTGTCTATATTGCTTAGAAAAAATGCCTTTTCAGAGCCTCTGTCCAATTTTTAATGTCTGTTTTTGTTGTTGAGTCTCATGAGTTCTTTATATATTTCCAATATTAATCCCTTGTTGGATATGTTATTTGCAGATATCTTCTTCCATTCATCAGGTTGTCCTGTCATTTTAATTGTGGTTTCTTTCATTGTACAAAACTTTTTAGTTTGATGTAGTCACATTTATTTTTTTCCTTTTATTTCCCTTGGCTTTGGCATCAATTCCACAAAACAGCTAAGGCTAATATTAATGAGATTGCTTCCTATGTATTCTCCTAGGAATTTTATGATTTTAGGTCTTTAATCCATTTTGAGCTAATTCATGTGTATGTTGTAAGACACAGGTCTAATTTCATTCTTTTGCAAATGGATGCCAAGTTCTCCCAACACAATCAATTGAATGGACCATCCTTTCTCTACTGTATGTTCTTGGCTCCTTTGTTGTACATTAATTGACCATATATGTGTGGGTTCTGTTCCAATGATCTGTGTCTGTTTTTGTGCCAGTACATACATACACACATATAATCATATAGTGATGACTATAGCTTTGCAGTAGAGAGTGAAATCAGGATGTGTTATACCTCTTGCTTTATTCTTCCTTCTCAAGATTGTTTTGGCTCTTCAGGATGTTTTGTTTTTCCATACCAAATTTAAAATTACTTGTTCTAGTTCTGTGAAAATGCCATTGGAATTTTTATAGGCTTTGCATTTAATATGTAGATTGTTTTGTATGGATATTCTAACAATATAAATTCTTCCAATCTATGAGCACAGGGTATCTTTTCATTTTTTTGGCTTCTTTAATTTCTTTCATCGGTGTCTTATAGTTTTCAGTGTGCAGGTCTTTCACTTACCTGATTAAATTAATTCCTAGGTATTTTATTATTTTGATGCAGTTGTAAATGGAATTGTTTTCTTCATTTCTATTTCTGATAGTCCATTATTAGTGCACAGAAATGCCACCAATTTCTGTATATCGATTTTGTATCCTGTGGCTTCACTGAATTCATTTATTAGTTCTAGAAGGGTTTTTTTTTTTTTTGGTGGTTTTTAGAGTTTCCTGTGTATAGTATCATATTATCTGCAAATAGTGATAGTTTTATTTCTTGATTTGGATGCATTTTATTTACTTTCCTTGCCTAGTTGCTATGGCTAGGGCTTCCATAACTATGGTGAATAAAAGTGGTAAGAGTGAGCATCCTTGTTTCATTTCTGTTCTTAGAGAAAAAATCTTCATCTTTTCACTATTGTGTGTGATGTCAGTTGTGGGCCTATCATATACAGCCTTTATTATGTTGCAGTTGTGTTTCATCTATACATACTTTGTTAAGAGTTTTTATCCTGAATGGATGTTGAATTTTGTCAAATGCTTTTTATGTACCTGTTGAGATGATCATCTGGTTTTTCTTTCTCATTTATTTAGTGTAATTGATGTGGATATTGAAACATCATTTCATCCCTGAAATAAATTCCATTGATCACAATCCTTTCAATGTATTATTGGATTTTATTTGCTAATAATTTGTTGAGGATTTTTGCATATATTTTCATTAGTGATATTGGCCTATAATTTTCTCTCTTTCTCTCTCTCTCTTTTTTGTGATGTCTTCTTCTGGCCTATAAATTTTCTGTTGAAAAGTATATTGATAGCCTTATGGAGTTTCCTTGTACCTCACAAGTTTTTTTTTTCTTTCTGTATTTAGGATTCTCTTTTTATCCTTAACTTTTACCATTTTAAATACAGTGTGTCTTGGTGTATGTCTCTTTGGGGTCATCTTTTTTGGAACTTTCTGAGCTTCCTGAACCTGGGATTCTATTTGCTATCCCAGATTAGGAAAGCTTTCATCTACTATATCTTCAAATAATTTTTCTGGTTCTTTCTCTCTCACTTTCTTTCTAGGAACTTTATAATGTGAATATTATTCTCCTTGGTGTCTGCTGAAAGTTCCCTTAAGTTATCTTCACTCTTTAAAATTCTTTTTTTCATTTTTCCTCTCTGTCTGGATGAGTTCCATTGCTTTATCTTCCAGCTTGCTAATTTGTTCTACTTCATCCAATATGCCATTCAACCCCTCTAGTGTATTTTTTTCAGTTCAGTAATAACTTCTGTTTGGTATTTTATTATATTTTCACTATGTTCATTCCTTCTTCTCCTGATAATTTTTATTACCATTACTTTTTATCATGTTTTTAAAGTTCTTATTCTAAAGCTTTGTCTTATTCTTCTGATTGTAACATATTCCTCTGTCTTCTCATTTTGCCTAATTCTCTGTGTTTGTTTCTTTGTATTAGGTAAATAAGCTACCTCTCCAAGTTTTAAAGGAGTGGTCTTATTTTGATGAGTGGGCTGGGCAATAGATTGGCTATAGGTCCACCTAGGACTGCCTGGGCATGCTGGTGAGCAGATTATCCTTTGTGCTACCTGTGAGATGTTGATTTTGCACAGGGATGGGTGGGTCTCTCAGTGGGGTGTAATCACTTGTGCTAACAAACTAGAGAGAGAATTCCAAAATGCGCCTGCCAGCACCAGTATTAGCATTAATAGGAAATAAGGTTAAAACCACAATTTAATAGTCTTAAAAAATGATAGATGAAGTTCAGAGCTGACGTCAACTACAAATTCCAGAACACACACACACACACATACACACACACACGTGTGTTTCTGTATGAAACACAACTGTTTATCTTTCATCTCCACATCATTTCTCTAACTTCCCATTTCCCTGCAGCTTATGTTGGTTAGCTGACTGACTAGCAAATAGAGACTAGCCAGCCAATCACAGGGCCACAAAACTTCCCAAAGCCTCCACAGTAAAAGTCTACCAATGGAAAAATGGGCAAAAGAACTGAATAGATTGTTCTCCAAGGAAGATATACAGATGGCCAACAAGCACATGAAAAAAATGCTCAACATTACTGATTATTAGAGAAATGCAAATCAAAACTACCATGAGATACCACCTCCCACCAGTCAGAATGGCCATCAGTAATAAGTCCACAAATAACAAGTGCTGGAGGGGGTGTGGAGAAGAGGGAAACCTCCTGCACTGTTGGTGGGAATGTAAGCTGGTACAGACACTATAGAGAACAGTATGGAGGAACCTTAGAAATCTATACATAGAACTACCATATGCCCCAGCAGTCCCACTCTTGGGCATATATCCAGACAATACTTTCCTTAAAAAAGTCACATGCTTCCACATGTTCATTGCAGCACTCTTCACAATAGCCAAGACATGGAAACAACCCAAATGTCCATTGACAGATGATTGGATTAGGAAGAAATGGTATATATATATACACAGTGGAATACTACTCAGCCATAAAAATGACATAATGCCATTTGCAACAACCTGGACGGAGCTAAAGACTCTCATACTGAATGAAATAAGTCAGAAAGAGAAAGACAAATACCATATGATATCACTTATATCTGGATTCTAATATATAGCACAAATGAACATTTCCACAGAAAAGAAATTCATGGACTTGGAGATAGACTTGTGGCTGCCTGGGGGGAGAGAGAGGGAGTGGGAGGGATTGGGAGCTTGGGGTTAACGGATGCAAACTATTGCTCTTGGAATGGATTTACAATGAGATCCTGCTGTGTAGCATTGAGAACTATGTCTAGATACTTACATTGCAACACAGCAATGGGAGGAAAAACTATGTATACATGTATGTGTAACTTGGTCCCCATGCTGTACAGTGGAAAAAAAAAACAAAGAAAAAAACAAAGTCTACCATGGTTATCTTTGGACTAAGCTGATGGTCCTGGAAGTTCAGGGCAGACCGTAGGGCTCAGGAATCTTGCTGAGCTCCGCAGTTTACCCAGAGTCTGTGAGGACTAAATAAAGAGCTCAAATACTATCAAAGTATAGGAGGTCGATGACTGATATTCATTATGCATGCCTTCCGGTAATTGTTGTGCACTCATAGGATTCATTCTCATGTAATCTTTCTCAGCACACTACTCCAGACCATTCCTAAAAATTAATTGGTAGAGGTGGCGAAATGAAGCTCATTCAGCTTTCTTACTCTAGGTCAGTGTTTCTCCAAGGAAGGCCTATGGAGTTTATGCACCAGAATCAGTTGAAATGCTTGTTTCAGATATCTGACCCCTCACTGCAGACTTGATGAGTCAGGATTTCTGGGATGCAAAACAGGAATCTGAAATTTCAATTGTCTTATTTGGGGAAACTTAAATTAAGTTGGAGTCCCTGTTTGTTTGTTTTTGTCTTTTTGCCTTTGCTAGGGCTGCTCTCTCGGCATATGAGATTCCCAGGCTAGGGGTGTAATCGGAGCTGTAGCTGTTGGCCTATGCCAGAGCCAGAGCAACGTGGGATCTGAGCTGCGTCTTCGACCTACACCACAGCTCACAGCAACACCGGATCCTTAACCCACTGAGCGAGGCCAGGGATCAAACCCACAACCTCATGGTTCCCAGTCGGATTCATTAACCACTGAGCCACTGTTTTTTTATATTTTTTTTAGGAACTATTTTATGTCCTTATAGTTATTCTTCTTCTTCCACTACATCTTTTAGTTCTTTATTCATTACATTTATTAATTTTCTTCCACATACCTGACATTTTTTTCTAGGTGCTAGGGACACAATGATGAATAAAACTTAGCCTCTGCCCTAGTATGGGTAATTCTCAAAGTCCAGTCTATTCTTAAGTCTTTACTTCACTCTTTTGCATGCTTTACCCTTAAGAAACTGATTGCCTTTAGTTGACTCTGATATCATCTCATGTAGGTGGCCACTACAACTGTTTATCTAGTCCAAGAATTCTCTTGTCTTCAAAACTCTCTAGACATTTCTATTTGGGTGTTACATTGTCATCACTGAATTAAAGTACCTACCACTGAAGTCATTTTTATTTTCTCTACCTTAAATAAAAACCAGCTTCCCTTTGATTTCCCTCATCTTGAAGTCTACCAAGCTTAAAATCTAATTCTGTTCTCTCCAAATTATTTTTATATTCTCTTGTGTATGTTCCTATTTCAATTCTGTTTTCTTAGTCTGGTCCAAACCAGCTTTATCTTTAAAAAAAATTTTTTTTTGGTCTTTTTGTCTTTTCTAGGGCGGCACCTGCAGCACATGGAGGTTCCCAGGCTAGGGGTCTAATTGGAGCTGTAGCTGCCGGCCTATGCCAGAACCACGGCAATGCAGGATCTGAGCTGCATCTGTGACCTACACCACAGCTCACAGCAACGCCAGATCCTTAACCCACTGAGCGAGGCCAGGTATTGAACCTGCAACCTCATGGTTCCTAGTCGGATTCATTAACCACTGAGCCGCAAGGGGAACTCCCAAACCAGCTTTATCTTACATTTATATTATTTTAACTTGGTCTTGATACGTTCTTCTGATTTTATTCTCTCATCCACAGTGTACTTTAGTTTGCCAGATTGCACTTTTTAAAAAAAGGCAAAGCCATCAAAGCAAAATAAGCATGGGATTCTTTTCCCTCCAAGCCCTTATTTCCTCTTCTCCCCTTCTTCCTTCTTCCCTCCCTATTGGCCTCCCTCCATTCTTCTTTCTATTCTTGTCTTTGTTCCTTTCTTCATTTTTTCTTTCTGCCCTCCCCTGTTTCACTTTATTTCCAACTTTCTCCCTTTTGTCTTCCATTTATTTTTTTAATTAATTATTTATCGGTGTCATATTAAAAGCTCATTTTAGGCACTTGAGGATGAGGGGGATATAAAGTTGAGAAAAAAGTTTTAAATGTTCTTCAAGGGCTTCTATCATATAGTGAGAAATGCAGGCATGCAAACCATTAACTTGGTTCTTCAATTCTTGTTTTCATGCCAAGTTGAATTATTGCTTTGATATAATTTGCTGATACTCTCCAATTTATTCTTTAGAGAAACCAGGGTAGATATAAGCTAACTTTAATTCCTTCCCTTTGTATTTGTGAAACAAGATAGTCAAGGTTCTGATATTTTTCTCATTCACTTATAATGGGGACGAGAAGCTTCTTCTTCACCCCAAACTTCAAAAACTGCTACTTCTTTATATACCAAAATATGCAGCTTCTTTACAGTTTATACTTCTATAAATGAAAGTGTCCTGCAGCTGAAATGTGAATGTAATACTATAAGTCCTTAGTCCCACTAATATGTGCCCTGTGGCATAGCTATAATTACTTGACAAGGGAACCTAGTAGAGTTTACCAGGGAAATGCCATGTAATGACAGAGTATTTATAGGTGGCTGTGGATTATCATGTAATTACACTGAACAGATCCAAAAGTAATTATCGACATCCTACCCCTGGGGTTTAGAGGGAAAGAATAATCATGTGTGCAGAACCCCTTCCCTCAAAGCAAATCCCTCTTGTAGGGGTTTCCCAGCAGGAAGGGAGCAAAAGAGTCTTAATGATTCTATGTGGTCAAGCACTTCGCCTAAGAGCACTGCTGTTAACCCCGTTGCTCTGGCCTGACTCCAACTCAGGAAACTACATTTTGCTGTCCTGTCTCTCCTATTCCACTTTCACCCCTAAGAAATTTCAGTCTAACTTAACTATGTTCATTGCTCTTATTCATAAACCTGGCATGGCATGGGATCATTCCATTTCATTCTGTTCATTCCGCTTGAGCTCCTGGCAAGTGACAGACACTAGTGCTATGAATTTCCCACCCTGATGGGGAGATGACATGTGCCAATAAGGCAATATAAGGCAGAATGTGGTGAGTTCCTTAAGAAAGGAAACATAGACATAAGAGAGGTTAGTTTCAGTAGAAGTTTTCGATAGAAGGGACCATAGTCAGCTTCATGCAAAGTGGCAATTTATACTGGGCATTGAACAATGCATTAAAGACTGTTGGTAAGGCAGGGGTAATGGAAGTGAATGACATGACAAAGAGAAAAAGTATGGGTAAATATATGGAAGCATGAGATAGAGGAGAAATCTTGAAAAGGACAAGAAGTCAGGCTTATTTGGAAAGTCTAGCACATGCAAGGAACTTGTCAGTCAAAAGAGTTGAAAAGTGGAGTGAGGTCTTAGAGTGGAGGGCTTTGAATACCAATTAAAGTGTGTGAATTTTATTACTAGTGGAATAGAAAGCCACTGAGTGGAGGAACATGATTAGGGTTTGGCTTTAGGAAAATTAATATGGCAACACCATGAAAGGTAGATTAGGAGAGGAGAAGAGGAAAGGAAAAGGTTTGAGGTTGGATGCTCTGGGGAAAAACTCTATTGTCATATCAAGTTGAAAAACAATTGTGACCACTAGGTGAGAAATTCAGGAGATGGAAAAGAGAGGATGTTTTAAAAGAAACATTGCATGAGTTCAATGAACAGATTAGAGTTAGAATTTGAAGTGAGGAATGAGAAAGGGATGATTTGAAGGGGACATGACCATTGTCACAAGAATGACACCGTAATTGCCAGGGATAGCAGACACATAGGAGAAACCACAGCAAGAAGGAGAGTTCAGCTCTGTCAGTGGTACTTTAAAAAAGATTTGCAATCCTTTTTAGAAACAGGAAAAATGATTTTCCACAAACTACTGGTTCTTCCAAGAAGTAGAAAAGATATTTCCTTTCTCTAGTCCTCCATTTTATCTTCCAAATAATGAGAGCATCAAACAAGAAGATGGATATATCTCAGCTACTGAATGTATCCTGCCTTCTGGGAAGAACTCAGCAGAGTAAGGGGAGATCACCCCCTGTCCGTCTATAACAGGCCTAAAATGTATAAAATCCAGCAAATCAAAATTTGGCTATTTGTAGATTTTCTGTAATATCACATTTATACAGTAATAGTGGAGATTATTGGTACCAAAGTACCTGACTGCAATGTACTACCAATAATTATTGTTATCCTGTTGGCCAGGAAACATGACACCATGTATCATGAAATATCATTTCCCAGGTCCTCCATCTCAACATTGTATGGTGGTTCCTAAGGGTAGCAAGAACATACGTTTGTATTTGTCAACCACTTTGAAGAAAAACAGTGCTGGCAAATGCTAATAATACATTTTAAGTGCTTATGGAAATAAATAATCTCTGCATATGGAGTGTGCATAGGAGTACATATTGGTAAGGTCTTTCAGGACATAGAGGGTCTTTTTTGTGTGTCTGTTTGGTTTTCCTACCTTCAGAGGCAATGTGAATTGCTATGTTCCTAGCTGTCTTGTCTTTTATTAAATAGTGCCTATTAGACAAGTCAAAGAAGGAACAACTTGTACACTTTCTGAGCTCTGTTCTGAAAATAAGATTTTTGGGGGTGAGGGGAGAAAGAAAGAAATCTCTTTTTTTTAGGATATTTATATTTACATGGAAAGTGTATTCAAAATAATAGAAGAATAGATAAATTGTAGGGAAATATTAATTTTGAATACATGCTGGCCTATATTTTTATTTCATAAATGTAGGAAATAAAATATCAGGTTGGCAGTTAAGAATATGAGCACACAGAACTGAAGCTGTTGGGAGTCGTCTCCTGGATGGATACACTTCCTCTTTTTCTCTTTAATCCTAAAAGAATTAGGATTAAAGAGGAAGTGAGGAAGGGACAGACAGGCTTATGATTCTTATGTCCCATAGGATGACATGGCCTAAGAGAGCACTGTCCAATGAAAATATAATGAGAACTACAATGTAAATTTAAAATTTCAAGAAGCCACAGTAAAAAAAGAAATAGGTAAAAACTACTTTTGATATAATACTACATTTAACCCAATGCAAGAAAACTATAATAATTTCAGTAAATATATTAGTTTCCAAGGGCTATTATAACAAATTACCATGAACTTGGAGGATTCAAACAACAGAAACTTATTCTCTCATGGTTCTGGAGACCAGAGTCTGAAATCAGTGTCTTTGAGTCAAGATTAAGGTCTCAACCGGACCACACTCCCTCCAAAGGCTCTGGCTTTGTGCAGTTTTTTGGTGGCTGCTGGCATTCATTGGCTGATGGCTGCTTAACTCCAGTCTTTGTCTTTATGGCCAGATTGTCTCCTTTTTGTGTATGTCCAAATATCCCTACACTTTTCACTTATAAGGAAGCATGTGATTAAATTTAAGGCCCACCTGGGTAAAGCCCAGATAATTTCCCCACCTCAAAATCACTTACATGTGGAATCAAAGAAAAGAATACAAATGAAAGTATTTACAAGACAGAAACAGACTCACAGACTTCAAAACAAAACTTATGGTTATCAAAGGGGACATATAGGGGGAAGGATGGACTGGGGGCTCAGGACTGGCATATGCACACTATTGTATATGGAAGAGATGGTCAACAGGGACCTGCTATATAGCATAGAAAACTCTACCCAATAATCTGTGATAACCTATATGGGAAAAGAATATGAAAAAAAAGGGTATGTGTTATGTATAACTGAATCAGTTTGTTGTGCAGAAGAAAGTATCACAACATTTTAAATCAACTGTAACTCAATAAAACTTAAAAAATCAAAATCTTTAATTAAAGCATGTCTGTAAAGGTCCTTTTTGTACCAAATTAGGTACAATTTGCAGGGTGTAGGACCTGATATCTTTGGGTGGCCATTATTCAGACTACTATATAATATGATCAATATAAAAATTATCAATGAGATATTTGTGCTAAGGTTTTGGACTTTAATGTACATTTGCCATTCCTAGCACATCTTAATTTAGATGCTACATTTTCAATGGCTTAGATGAAATGTAGTTCACACTTACTGAGGAAATTGCATTTAATAGAAAAATATTTTATATGGTTTTGGGTTTAAAAATTTAAATTAAAATTGGAGAAAATTGAAGATTTAGTTCTTAATGTGAGCTAGACATTTCAGGTGCTCAATGGCCACATAAGGCCTCTGGCTGCTGTTTTGTCCAGTGCAGGTCTAGGAGATCCTGTTTTTCCTCTTCTTTCCTCAAGTCAATAAAATGTATGTCGTCATGTTCTGTGTCCAAGTATGCAAATATATAGCATTTCCCACAATTATGTATGTATGTATGTATGTATTTACACTGAAACATAATGTGCAGTGTTGTGTTATTTTCAAGTGTACAGCAAAGCGATTCAGTTATACATGCATACATATTTATTTTTTTCAGATTCCTTTCCTTTACAGGTTATTACAAAATATTAAGCATAGTTTCCTGTGCTATACAGTAGGTCCTTGTTTTTGTTATATTTTGTATATAATAATGTGAATACGTTAATCCCAAAATCCTGATTGATCTCTCCCCCCTTCTTTCCCCTTTGGTAACCATAAGTCCGTTTTCTATGTCTGTGGATCTATTTCTGTTTTGCATATAAGTTCAATAAAATATGTATTTTTGAGACTCATAGTCACCTCAGTGGTAAATTTTCCCCTGTCACATTTTATAAATGAGTAAACAACCTAGACAGAATACATAGGTTGACAAAGACCTCACTGGTCCTTAGTGATTGATATGTTCTTGAACTCAGTAGTATTTCCATGGCATCATCCTGTATTGTTTTTCTAATAGCCTGTTTTAATACTGAAACCAGGAGAATTTCCCTCTCATTCAGAAGTTCATGCTTAGTTTAGCAGCAGCCTTGCCAGAGGTTGAACCCTGCCCCTAAACATTGCTAAATAAGATAAGTGCATGAAAACAGTGGCATCTAGTTCTCCCAGTAAAGAATTATAATGTTTGATGAAAGAAAATCCTCTGCAAAGAAGAAATGGTTCTGCATTTTACGACATGTCTACTTTGCTATAAAATTATATTTAAGTGATGCTAGATTAGCATATGCACTATATATTATCTTGCATCAACTTTGTAATTTTGGTTAAAAGAAATAACATGTATTTGTATTATTTTCTATTTTTCACAGTATGTTGCATGCATTATTTCATTTGATTTCCTGAATAGCTCTCTTATTTGATAAGAAATTATTTATGAGCCTATCAAGACCCACAGTTTTAAAGACATAATTTGTATCAGTATGCATTCTTTGAATAAAAATAAAAAAGGAAAATAAAGTAGGAAAATATAAAAAATAATACAACTAAATTTACCAAAGACTAAAGATAGATAGAAATGGAAAATGTCTTAGTCCATGGTATAACAGTTGGTGGGTATTAGAAGTCACACATATTGTATCTAGTGTAGCCTTGTCAATGTCAAAATTCTGATGACTCAGTTCTTTTTCAGTGGCTGCTTTTGACATTTCAGCTCTGCAGAGTTCCGAGGACCCTCTTCTGTGTCAAATAGATATTCCATCTTCTCAGCTGAGCCTCCCTCATCACCTCATTCCACCCCTCCCCATCCTCTCTTCATGTGGTGCTGTTGCTGGTGATATTGACAGACTAAAGGATTGCTCATTCCCCATAGCCCCACAAGGTAAATTAAAAAAAGGAAAAGTCAAAGCTATTTCTGGACCCTCTCGCACTTAGGGACTCCCAACTCAATACATCTTGGTTGCTTGGAAATGATACTTATTAATAAGTGAGGAAGGCACAGTTAGTTCATGAGGCTTCAGGGTCACCTATTTAGGGGATAATTTGCTTCCCAAACACACTTTTGCTTTGGATTCTTGTAAGTTGTTGAGCACAAGATATTCGACATTAAGGCAATTACTGTTACCAGCTCTATAAATGCAATAAATAGAGGAATTGGGGAAAATTTCCCCAAATTCCAACATGTGAAATTTCTTAGCAATTAGCTATCCAGAGGTTATAATCATTTATAGAATCAAAATATGTCTGTGTAAAGTCAGATTAAACTAGCCCACTTTTCCAAAAATAAAAAAAGAATGGCAAGAAGTGGAAAAAAGTATATGTTAAAATATGTAATATTAGTTTATAAAACATGCAACTGAGTAAGGGAGCTTTTAGGCAATGTGACACTTTGAGATTTGATGTCTAATCTCTTGATTCTGATATTGAACCTCTTGAAATGGCGATGATAATATAATATTAGAAAACATACCCCTGCATTAGAGTTGGAAGGTAGTAAAGGACCTTCTCCATGTAAACCCTTCAAAAAAATTTCTGATACACATGACATAAAAAATTGATGGCTATCAAGAGGATGAGAAGACAAGTCACAATCTGGGAGAAAATGTTTGCAAAAGACACATGTGACAAAGAGCTGCTATCTAAAATATACACATAATTCTGAAAAAGTGAACAATAAGAAAACAAACACACTGATTTAAAAAATGGGCCAAAGATTTTAACAAGTTTCTCACCAAAGGAGATATACATATGACAAATATGCATATGAAAAGATGTCCCACATCCTATGTCATCAAGGAAATGTAAATTAAAACAACAATCAGATACCACTACACACCTATTAGAATGGGCAAAAGCCAGAACACTGACAATACCAAATGCTGAAGAAACTATAGAGCAACAGGAACATTTATTCAATTATGACAGTGATGCAAAATGGCATACCAATCTGAAGGGAAGCATGATAGTTTCTTATAAAATTAAACATTTGGGAGTTCCTATTGTGGTGCAGCAGAAACGAATCCGAGTAGGAACCATGAGGTTGTGGGCTCAATTCCTGGCGTTGCTCAGTGGGTTGGGGATCTGGCGTTGCCCTGAGCTTTGGTATAGGTCGCTAACGTGGCTCGGATTTGTCATTGCTGTGGCTGTGGCGTAGGTCAGCAGCTACAGCTCCGATTAGACCCCTAGCCTGGGAACCTCCATATGCTGTGGGTGGGGCCCTAAAAAAAAGACACAAAAAAATTAAACATACTGCTAACATTGCAACACAGCAATTGAACTCCTTGGTATTTATCCAAAGGCGTTGAATGCAAAAATCTGCACACAAATGTTTATAGTAGCTTTATAGTGGCTTTATTCATAACTATTAAAACTTGGAAGCAACCAAGATATCTTTCAGTAGGTGAATAAATAAATAAACTTTGGTATATCCAGACAATGGACTGTTATTCAGAACTAAAAATCAATGAGCTATCTAACCATGAAAATACACGGAAGAATCTTTTAGGCATCTAAAACTACTACATGCTGTATGACTCTGACTATATGATATTCTGGAAAAGGCAAAGTTAAGAGAGTGTAAAAAGATTAGTGTTTGCCAGGCTCTGGGGATGGAGGATGCAAGGATAAAGAGGCAGAGCACAGAGAATTCTTAGGGTGGTGGAAATACTTTGTATGATACAATAATGATGGATACATGACATTACATGTTTGTTCAAACCCACAGACTGTACAAACCAAAAATGAACCCTAAGGTAAACTATAGACTGTGGGTGATAAGGATGTGTCAATGTTTGATTAAAAATGTGCCACTCTGGTAGGGGATGTTGAAGACAGGGGAAGCTATGCATGTTTGGAGGCAGGGGATATATGGAAAATCTCTGTACCCTCCCCTCAGTTTCACTGTGACTCTAAAACTACTCTGAATTTCTGTCCTTTTCGTTTTTTGTCTGTTTAAGGCCACACCCATGGCATGTAGAAATTCCCAGGCTAGGAGTCAAACTGGAGCAGCTGCTGGCCTACACAACAGCCAGAGCAATGCTGGATTTGACCCATGTCTGTGACCTACACCACAGCTTGTGGCAATGCTGGATCTTTAACTCACTGAGTGAGGCCAGGGATCAAACCCATATCCTCATGGTTACTAGTCAGGTTTGTTACCCCTGAGCCACAATGGGAACTCCTGATTTTTCTTCTTAATTAAAGAATATAAATTGATATGTGTGGTAAAGATGGAAGATTAAACATACCTTTGCATTTCTTGACAAAGTTAATTTCCTGAAATTAGATGAAAACAGAAAGAATATTGAAAACAGCAAACTCTCTTCAAGCAAGCTGGAAAACAACACAAAGCTGTTGTTTTCAAGACCCATAAAAATATAGGCTGTGAAGAACAACACTCAAAGCATAGGCTTTGTCAGAGGAGGAAATTGAGTTCCTCTAAAGAACTTGAGCCCTGTGCAAAATCATCCAAAAGAATTTTAGACATACTAAAGAGCAAAATTTTAGGACACTAAGCTCAGAATGTACATCTAACTGTGTGGAGGACTTCTGGAACAAACCCAGTCTAACACTACAGATAGGAAAAAGAGAAGTGTCTGATTGAAAGAACAGGACATTTTTGCAAGATAGCAGGATATTGGGTATGTGGTAGGCAGAATAACAGCCCTGCAAAGTTTTCTATGTTCTCATCCTTGGAACCTGTAGATTACATGGCAAGGGGAAATTCAGCTTGAAAACTGAATTAAGGGAGCCGATCAATTACCTTTCTATTGAGGATTAGCTTGTATTATATAGGCAGAACTGATGTAATCAGTTAACACAAAGGTCTTAAATGGGGAAGATGGAGGCATAAAAGTCAGAACCAGCAAGAAAGCATCAAAAGAGAGCCTCACCAGCCATTGTTGATTTTGCAGATGGAAGGTGGCCACAATTCAAGGAATGTGGGCAGCCTTTAGAAGCTGGAAAGAGGAAAGACTCTTACCCAGAGGTCTTGGAAAGGAGTGCAGTCCTACCACTACCTTAATTTTAGTGCCGTGAATCCCATTTGGGGTTTCTGACCTCCAGAAGTATAAGACAATAAATTTGTGTTTTTTAAGTTTCTAAGTTTGTGGTAATTTTGTACATCCGCCATAAGAAACTAATACATGGTGTGACAAAGCAAAGGAGAAATAATGGATAGAAACTAGTCTTGCAGTTGACAAGTTTAGTCTGCTAAGAGACGTAATATTAAATTAAATCTTTGGACTAAAGACTGATAAATGAGGCTTTGCTTTAATAATAATTACCACTAAGCACTTACCATGTAAGTACCATGTAACAGGCAGTGTACTAAGTGCATTACATATATGATCTGCTTTAATCTTGAACAAGAGCCCTGTGAAGCATGTGTTATTGTTACTCAATTTTAAAAATGCAGAGCATGAGGCTCAGAGAGTTAAAGAAACCTGCCAAGGTTAGAGCTAAGAACAGCTGATACTGGAATTCAGATCTGTATACTCTGATTTCAAATCCAAAGCATCTTGCTAGCCCAGAGCCAAGACACAATTGTATAGTATCAGTAAGGAACTGACTGTAGACTAAAATCAAAGCTGTCTATAAATCCACCTCAATTATTTTCTCCTTTCTTACATGATACATCAACCAATAGCTGATCATAGGAACAAACTGTCAACATTCATAGTAATAACAAGAAAAAATTAGGCATAGCCTCTGCTAGACTGCAAAGGAACAGAAAAATGAAAAACAAAACCAAGAAGCAGAATATTATGTTTACAAATTACATCATGAAGCAGATGACAATTATGGGTCAACACAACCCCAGGAAATCAAAGAAATGAAAGAAAAATGACCTCTTGACACAAGAGTTCAGAAAATGAATACAAAGGCTTAAAAAAGAAATAAGACAACAGAATGTGATGAAAATTGAGCTGACAGAGTTCAGGAATCAAATAGAAGGGGAAATTTTCATAAATGAAAGTCCTGTTAATAGCAGCAAAAAAGGGCAATAGATACTCTGAAACCACATAAAAGGACATGGAGGACAGAATTGAGAAAAGAAACACAAAGGAATGAAAATGAGTAAAAGGAAAATAATAGATTTGGAATTTATAGAAAGATCTAAAGGGCACACCACTGGTATCAATTAGGAAGCTAAAACAAAATAAACACTAAAGGTTCAACCTTAAGAAAAAATAGATGAAATGCTAGACTTATAGTGTGTCACAAGATGTAAAATCATAAACATCGACACGGCGTGCTAAAGTTACATTATTTCATTCACCAAAAGAGAATCCACGATAAAGGTATCCCCTCCTACTCAGAAAATCAAGCCACTTATTAAGAATTGGACTAGCGTCAGACTTAGCTACAGCAAAATCCAGTGGAATACTGTCTCTAGACTTCTAAGGGAAAGAAGGCTTTAGGAAGAATTTTATAGAAAGCAAGATGTCATTCCGATTAGGGTAAGAAATAGACATTTTACAGATGAAAAAGTCTAGAAATTAACAACCATAAGCCCTTTAAAATGAACTTGAGAAAATTTCAGACACCTGAAAAATCAGTTGGGAACTCTTGAAAAAAAATAGAGGAGATGGTGAAAATTGTTCTAAATTAACACAGGCTAAAGCTAAATTATTGAGGGAATAATATCGTAGAAGTGAAAATATTAGTAAATATCCCCAAATGTGAAATATTTGGGGGGAGGCGTGAGGAGTGAAGTTAGTAGAAATGGGTAGATTCCCTCATCTTTCAGAGCAGAGTTTCTATATAAATATAAAGTTAAAAGGGATAAATCAAATAATCAATGTTTAAGAATGTTATATTCTAAAGCATAAAGATAACTGTTAGCAGAACTGACGTTGAGTGGAGGAAGAAAATGTGAGTGAGAAATGGAAGTGTCAGCATACAAATCTCTTGGCTTCCACATTTAAAGATTATAATTTAACAAATATGGGTTTAAGGGCATTACCTCAAGTTGTAGCAATAACTAGAATTTATATCAAGAGACAACAGATCCCTAAATTATCTGGAGTAAAATCACAAACGTACACATCACAATAAACACATACAATTTTGGAGGGAAATAAGATTGGGGCCTAAGACTTTAAAATGACAGGATTAAGACCAAACATATCTGTCGTATACATAAATCTTAATAGGACATACATATTAAACATATGTTACTCTAGGGATTAATAAAAAAGGAAAACCCAACATGTGTTGTATGAAAGAGACATATCTAAACCAGTAATGTTGACTAAGGTTAATCCAAGGAGAGTGTGGTTAGTTCAATGTTAGCAAATGTAACCATAAAAAGGCATGATATTGGAAAAATATAATCAATCCCCACAGGCAACAAAAAAGCAGTTGGGGAACTGTCTCATTAAATATTGATAAAAACCATGATTTAAAAAAAAACTCTCCTCCTTCTCTCTCTCTCATTCATGAATTTTATATTTTAATTAAAAAGTAGCATTAGGTTTAATGAAAAATACCAGTCACATCTTCCTTAAAATTAGCCACACCTTAGCCAACTGTGCCTACAATATTTACTATAAAGTGTTCTCAAACCTAGATGTACTTGCCAATAAATTAGACAAGAGAAAGAAATAAAAGGTAGAAAACTTAAAGAAAGCAAAATTAGTATGACAGAAAAATGATTCTATATGTGAAAGACACGAAAGGAAAAAAAACTATTAGAATTTCTAAGAGATTTCAAAAAGTGGCAGAATGCAAAATTAACGCTTAAAAAAACTCCCCTGCATACTAACAATCAAATGAAAGAAAAGACCTCGTTGGCAGTAAAAACAAGAAGGATAATATATTGAAAAGTTATTGAAAGTTAAGCTTATTAAAGAATATTCAGGATATATTAGCAGAAGTGTATCCCTACCTTCCAATATAAGAACATAAATTAGTCTTGCATAAATAGAAAGATGTACTCTTTTATGGAGGGATACTTATTATTGTAAATATGTCAAGTGTCTCTTCAATAATCTCAAATTTCATTACAATTTCAAAAGAAATGCTTTAAGATTATTATTTGTGGGTAGAGAAAAAAGCACATCCTGAGATTTGTATGAGAAATTTCTGAAAAAGAATAGAATGAAAGTGTGGACTAAACCTAATAATTACTAACAGGTATAGTTATTAAAATTGTTAAATAGGGAAATCAAGAGAAAAAAGATAGAAAATACAGGATTAGATTTCATATAGATGGCTATTTAATATCTGATAGTGATGGTATTTCAAATCAATAGTGAAAGATGAATATTTCAATAAATAGTTTATGTACAACTGATTGATCACGTGGTGGGGAGTGTGAATAAATGGTATTTGGAAATACTCTTACTATATTTTCTGGGAAAAAGAAGCTAGGAAACCATATATAGAGTACTTTTGTTTTTGTAACAATATGTATGTATGTATGTATGTATGTGCGAAATATATCAAACTGTGAACCATTGACATATCAGGATTTGGGGATTATAAATAGTTCCTGGTTGCCTTTTGCATATGTTTTAATGTTTTCCAGTGTTTTGCTTTTGATATTGTGTAAAATAATATATTGCTTTTGGGATTAGGGAAATTTTATCCTGGAACATAAAGGGTGTAAGGACCTATTAAATGACAAGTACTTTGCTAAGATCTGACCTTATTATCCCATCCCATAATATTTTAAATACTACAGTGATTGAGGGAGTGTTAGAACCAGGAAAAGAAATGATGCTTTACATAGAGCTTGTGACTTTAGAATATGTGTTGTATAATGAAGATGCACATTTAGAAAATTCAAATAGAGAGAAGTTATATTAGGATAAAGCAAGAAAGATAAACTTATTGATAATCACTATTTGGTTTCTCTTGAAAGAAGCCTACCTGAAATGTTCACTTTTATGTCTGTTTCATTATATTGTTCCAAGCTGATTTATTTTGAACAGATCTAGTACAACATTAAAGAGTATCACAATACAACTAAAGTTTATTTATAGATTTCCAGTACAATAAAATTAACCATAATTTTAAAACAATAAGCAGTTTTCATACTAAGTGGGACATGTAGTAAAGCCATAGAGTGTTACTAAATGGATGTTGATGAGTGAGATATGTCTGAAAGTTTAGAGTGTATATCCCATAAAACAACTATAAAGATTTTTTTTAAGACCTTAGATATAGAAAGTTTAGATAATCGCAGCTCTCAGTTCATTCTATCATTTTTTTTTGTTGTTTAAGTAAGGCTCCTCTGTCATTTTATGTATTATTTTATGTCTTATTCTATACATCTATTCTTCTTCCTCTAAAGGCGACAGTTCTAATACGGTTGATGTGTACATTTTTGATTGCAACTGTTCTTATAGAATATGCTTTACTGTTTTGTTTATGTGCAGTTTTAAAATTATTTAAACTTAATATGTATTAATTAATAAAGTATTACTATTAATTTTAAATATTTAAAATGATTTAAAATTTATTTTTAGAAATGGTGTTTTATATTATATCTTATTTGCAGTTTACTTTTTCAGATATATATATGTGTTTGTGTATGTA
Source organism: Phacochoerus africanus (assembly GCF_016906955.1). NCBI lineage: Eukaryota > Metazoa > Chordata > Mammalia > Artiodactyla > Suidae > Phacochoerus > Phacochoerus africanus. The sequence goes on from NC_062549.1 coordinate 86,789,789, forward strand.
TTTTTAAAACCTATACAATTATCTATTTTGGCTATAAAGTAAACTTTTATTTGCTCCTTCCAAGAGCTGTGTAGTATGTTCCACAGTTTGAATACACTACATTTTACTTACAAATTTTGTGTCTGATGGTCATTAAGATTGCTTCTGATTCCACCAGATATACTGTAATGAACATCCTTGTGAATGTACCCTTTATGCAAAACATGTGAACAATTTTTTCTAATATACAAGAGCAGAATCAGACATTTTTAAATTAGAGAGACTCCTATCTTTTTTTCATCTTTAAAAAATTATTTTGTTGTAAGTATAGTAGGTTTACAACGTTGTGTTAATGTCTGCTGTCCAGAGAGAATCACATCTCATTTTTTGAACCTCCATCCTTTCACAGATTTGCTCAGAGTAGAAAAAGAAATATAAACCTTTACTCAAAGGGTATATGTAAACACTGAAAACTCAAGGGCCACATTTTAGATAATTACAAACACACTTCTTCACAAAGTTTATGATCCTGATACAATAAAGGACAAGTCATTCAAGGACAGCCATGGATATGAGGAGGATGAAAGAGAGTCCTGAGAAGACAGACAAACTGTGCTGGCAGAATACAAGTGCCTGGAGAGAACTGGATAGAAGTTTTTTTTCCTTCTTCTTTTTTTCTTTTTTATTATAGTTGATTTACAATATTCTGCCAATTTCTGCTCTACAGCAAAGTGTCCCAGTCATACATATGTATAAACATTCTTTTTCTCACATTATTCTCCATCATGTTCCATCAAAGTGTCTACATATAGTTCCCTGTGCTATACAGCAGAAGCTCATTGCTTATCCACTCCAAATGCAATAGTTTGCATCTACTAACCTCAAACTCCCAGTCCTTCTCACTCCCTTCCCCTTTCCCTTGGCAACCATAAGTCTGTTCTCCATGTCCCTGAGTTTCTTTCTTTTCTGTAGCGAGGTTCATTTGTGCTGTATATGAGATTCCAGATATGTGATATCATATGGTATTTGTCTTTCTCTTTCTGACCTATTTCACTTCGTATGAGAGTCCCTAGTTTCATCCTTGTTGCTGCAAATGGCATTATTTTGTTCTTTTTACTGCTGAGTAGTATTCCATTGTGTTTATATACCACATGTTCTTAATCCATTCATCTTAAGGTCTCTTAGCAGTATAAGTAACTCTTACTTTAGCAAGGAGGAATTAAGACTAGACCTAAGGTATGGAAATATTTTATATATGCTTTCTGTGTATTTACATAGGGTGAACTGATTATAAATCAAACATTATTATTGACATAGCCTTCCTAATTATGCTTTGTTTTTTACATAAAATCCTGAAGTCAAAGGATCCCTACTATTTTCATCGTGATATAAAAGTGTGAATAATCATTTCATTACTAATGGATTTATATTTCACTTTATTGTAAGAAAGATTTACGTCAGCTGAGAGCAATGGAGAATTTATGACTAGGGACACTTACATGATTTCTTGCTCTTGGATGATTGCAGTTGCCTTACTCAGAGATGTACCCCATCCCATATCTGTAGTCAATGTTTGACAGGTGCAGAGGAACACAATTCAGCTCCCTTGCCTCAAGGTGAGACAGTCCAGAGCCACCCCCCCCGTGATTAAATGGGGCTAGATTTCATTTGAAACCACATCCTTAGTTAGCTTCTTCCCTTTCCTTATTCTCTTTCCTTCCCGAAGAAACCCAAGATGGCAAGAATCAAGTGTGTTGGAGAGGTACTTCAGCCACAGTGAATACTGGGAGCAAGGCAGAGAATCTTGGAAAAGCACAAACTTCAGGGGAAAAAGGCAAGATATTTGGATGTTTCTGGAAAACAGTCAGTTCAGTTGGAACTTTCGCAAGGTAAACCTGAAAGTTTTACCTTAAAAAGAAGGCTATGTTGTGAAAAAAATAATTGTCTTATGGTCCAGTGAATAGAGATCCTAGAGCCACACTCCCAGGGCTTGCGTCCTGGCTTCCCCACCTATAGGTAATGACCTTGGGCAAGATATTTGGCTTTGGTACACATTTCCTGATCTCTAACATGATGATAATACTTCCTATTCTATAGAGTTGTTGAATTAAGTTAATTCATGTAAGTCAAGCACTTAGGATTATCCTATAGTTAATTCGACATTAACTTTGAATGGTCTTACAGAGTCTGCTAAAGGAATGTGGAATGTATTCTGTGATGGTGACCTGCTTACATCTTTGCTCAGTCACTGATAGGCACTGATGCAGAGGATGAATTTCATAAGAAAGAAGGTAGAGATTCTCAGAGTCTCACTGATTAAAATTGAAATGTTCTTCTTTTAAAACTTTGAATTCAGAGTGTTTAAGGGTGTCAAGATTTATATTTTGAGTGGAAAACCAAAGTCAAGTGTTTAGAATCAATGTCTAGACTGAAACCAGTGAGATAAATTTGGGAGCAATGGAAGTAGCCAAGAAAATTGAGACTAAAGACCAAAGCCTGAGAAACAGTGTTACTTAATGAAAAAGAACCATCAAAGACAAAATTAATATGGTACAAGAGGAATAACAAAAATAGTGCAATGGAAGTTAGGAAAAGAGAGATTTTTTGCAATAAAGGATGATCAAAGCTATTAATTACTAAAGACAGGATAAATTAAGATAAAGACTAAAAGATTCATTAGATTTGAAAATTAGGTGGTATTGGTGAACTTGATTTCAGTGAGGACAACGAAGAAGTGGGAAGATCAGCTTTGGAAAGCGAGGAGGGGTAGCTGAGGAAGGTAGGTGCAACACTGGTGGAGGATGGGAAATCAAGAATCAGGGTGGAAGGATGCCTTGTCCTCTGAGCTACATGGAAAAATGGAAGAAGAATGAATGTATGGAAGCTCTCAACAGGTAGAACACCAGCATGCAAACCAACAAAATACTTTTGTTTTGGTATTTTTAGGACCAGATCTGCCATATCTGAGCCTCCTCTGTAACCTACACTGCAGTTTGCAGCAACTCCGTATCCTTAACCCACTGAACGAGGCCAGGGACCAAATCCTCATCCTCATGATAATCGTGTTCATTACCATTGAGCCAAAACAGGAAATCCCCAAAATAAAATGTTTAACTGGGGAAAGGTCTGCCCTGGGATCAAAACATAAATTAACTAAAAAAGCAATAAGAAGAGTTCCCGACATGGCTCAGTGGAAATGAATCTGACTAGTATCCATGAGGATTCAGATTCGATCCCTGGCCTCGCTCAGTGGGTTAAGGGTCTGGCGTTGCCATGTGCTGTGGTGTAGGTCGAAGGCACAGCTCGAATCTGGCATTGCTGTGGCTGTGGCATAGACAGCAGTGGCTATAGCTCCAATTCGACCCCTAGCCTAGGAACCTCCATATGCCACCATTGTGGCTCTAAAAAGACAAAAATAAATAAATAAAATAAAAGCAATGAGAGAATGAATTGAATGAGAAACTCTTTGCTTTCACATAATGGCAAACTCAATGTGTGATAGTGGCTGAAAACATTTTTCAGTTACCTTTCGTAAGTGAAAGTCCATGTCCAAATCAAGCATTCTTGTGGCTTCATTGCACTATGACAAGTCATGTCACACTGAATGTCTGGGTCTGGTTTGGAGCACTGCCCTTTCATAAAAGGCTAAAATTGATAAACCTGAGCGCTGGCAGTGAAGACTGAAGATGAAGCAAACCATGATTTGGGAAATTTGATTTGGAGCAGGGAATATTTTGAGAGTGACATCCTGGAAGCTGATTCTAACATTTGAAGAGTCATTGATTTCATTTATGCCCTTTCCCCACCTCTTAGTACCAAGAAGTATTTTTTTTTTTTAAGATTGAAGATACATGTGAATAAATCAATGCAACTGTGGTCATGAGGTGTTGAGCTCCTGACCACTGGGGCACTGCTCCCAATTATCTTATACTTTCAGGGAAAACAACAAAGCCTAGCATCTGGAAGAGACCATAGATTCCCATCACCCTCTTCCCTGGGACAAAAATATGAATATTAATTCAACAAAAGAAATCATTGAGTGGTTTCTATGTACCAGGCATTGCTCTCAGAGTTGGGTAGAATCATAACGTGGTAGGGAGTTCCTGTCATGGCACAGCAGAAATGAATCCGACTAGGAACCATGAGGTTGCGGGTTTGGTCCCTGACCTTGTTCAGTGGGTTAAGGATCTGGCGTTGCTGTGAGCTGTGGTGTAGGTCACAGACGCGGCTCGGATCTGGTGTTGCTGTGGCTGTGGTGTAGGCTGGCAGCAACAGCTCTGATTGGACCCCTAGCCTGGGAACCTCCATATGCCACGAGTGTGGCCCTAAAAAAGACAAAAAAAAAAAAAGAATCATAACGTAGTATATTTCAAATCTTAAGATGAAGCTTCTAATAATAGTAATAATGGTGAGCTGCCTGTTTTAGAAAGTGATATAAAGTCTAACACTGGAAGTATTCTAAAGTCTGGCTGAATGAACACTTTTCCAGGCCTGCTTGAGAAATCTAGCCTTAGGGAATGAACTACACAAAGTAGTCTCTAAAGTTCAATCTAGTGGATTAAAGGACCCTATGATTTAGGCAACATAAATGAGCAGGACTTCTAGAAACTCCTCGTGGACTTTTCACTGCTGTCCCTCTTCTCTTCATTTTATTCCATCAGAATCTGAATTTATACTCCCACTACTCAGTTTTTTACAGTTGACAAAAAGTCATATTGTATGGCCACTAAATCCTCCCCCAGCTAAATAGTCACCTTTTGGTGTGTTTTAACTCCACTGGTAGTCACTTTAACTCACTGAGGAAGAAGCTATCTGGTGTTGAATTGTTAGTTTATAATTTATGTTTTCAGCATATATGTGTCAATCACTCATGGTGGTGCAGCCCTTGTACTGGTATTTATAGAGTTCAGTAACCAATCTTCACTTCTTTTGCTTCTTTTTTTCCCTCTGTATAATAAATTGTTAGTTTTACTCACATTTTTCTTAGTTATACATCTTGTTTCATGTCTTCTAGATCATCACTAGCACTCACAGCCTTTTACTTTAATTTTAAAATGAAACCAACCTTTTTGCTATTTTAAGACAGAATAGTTGTGTTATTATTAAGTGCGTGTGTGTTTGTGTGTGTGTGTGTTGCTAAGGTTAAAATTTAAGGTTTGGTTTTGATTTTATGAAAATTACATCCAGAAAATATCTGTGGTGAAGACTGGGTAGTAGAAGAAAGAGCTTGATTATATAAAATATTGACTAACCGGAAAATTCCATTTTCTTTCTCTTCACCTAAATTTGAAGCTTTCCTACATAGACATTCTTGAAACAAAATGTGGAGAAAAGAAACGGCCTGTCTTCAGAGCAACCCTACACCTGAGTGCTGCTTTAGTAAGAGGAAGAGGAGGTACAGGACAGGGTAGCCAGCCTGGGCCAAGCCTACTTAGATCTGTGTTGGGAAGCACGGTTGGAGTTCTAGGCTGCAGAGGCTAAGGGATTCTTAAATAGAATTCAAATTCACAGTGTCTCTGACTGTAAATGGGTAACTATTACATCTTCATTTTTCACTAACTTTTAACTAGAATTTAGCATTTCCTTTCATTGTGAATGTCAGAAAGAAATCACAACAGGCCTAGCAGAATTTATGGCTGTCATCTATAGAAATTGCAGATATTTTTATACCACATTACCGTTGTTGCAGCCGTCAACAAATAACATTTGTGCTCATCCTTACCTTGAGATTATGGTGGCTATTAGACCCACAACTAGATCTTGTTATTTAATGTGTTGCTAAAGACATATATGGTCTTACAGCACAAAGTTTTCCTTAATATGATAACTATTCCAGTATAATAAGTTTCCTTTGAAATTGATCCATTTTGGTTTTGTGCTTAAAAGCATTATTCTAAGGAGGGGTTTTTAATCCTCTCCAGACTGCCAGAGAGGTCTATGGCACAGAAAAATTCAGATGCCTGGACTAGAGAGAAGATATCAGAGAGAAGAAACTAGAAGAATATCCTACGTTCTGTCCAGTCATACTATTAACTTTTCGTTTTTTAAAAGGGATGTAGAATAGGGAAGAGGTGGTAACATGAGGGAGAAGCATTTTTTCCCCTTCTACAGAATCGATACAATTTCTTTTTCTTTTTTTTTTGTCTTTTGTTGTTGTTATTGTTGTTGCTATTTCTTGGGCCACTCCGGCGGCATATGGAGGTTCCCAGGCTAGGGGTCGAATCGGAGCTGTAGCCGCCGGCCTACGCCAGAGCCATAGCAATGCGGGATCCGAGCTGCGTCTGCAACCTACACCACAGCTCACGGCAACGCCGGATCGTTAACCCACTGAGCAAGGGCAGGGACCGAAGCCGCAACCTCATGGTTTCTAGTCGGATTCGTTAACCACTGTGCCACGACGGGAACTCCATCTTTTTCTGAGGGTTTCAATGATAGATCCACAGAATGCAGGAATTCCTTGGGAGAGCATGAAGGGCTATCGATGCCTAAGTTCAACTTGATTTAGTGAGAGGGTTGGAATCAGCACCATGGGAAAATGTGATGGAAGGATGTAGAATCACCATTTTGCTCCTTGTCATTCTGGTCCTTACATTTAAGCTCTCTTTTCTAAAAACACATTCATTCATTTTTTTTTTTGTGTGTGTACTTAGTTGGTTTTTTTAATTGAGATATTGTTGATGTACAATATCATGTAAGTTTCAATTGTACAACATAGTGATTCATGATTTGTAAAGGCTGTATTCTATTTTTACAATTATAATAAAATATTGGCTATATTCCTTATACATTCCTGGCTATGCAATACATTCCTGTAGCTAATTTATATTATTGATAGTGGTTTGCACCTCTTAATCCCCTACCCTTTTCTTGTCTCTTCCCTCTCTCCCCATTGGTAACCACTTGTTTATTCTCTACATGTGTGAATCTACTTCTTCTCATTATATTTACCAGTTTGTTTTACTTTTTAGATTCCACATGTGATATTATACAGTATTTGTCTTTCTCTGTCTGACTGATTTCACTTAGCATGATACCCTCCAAAGTTCATCCTTTGCTGAAAATGGCAAAATTTCATTCTTTTACAATTCATTCTTCAGGGTTTTGAAATTTTAAAAAGTAAGATGAGATAAAACTAGTATAGTTCTACTATACACTTCCAGAAAAGGACCAGCCTTCTAGAACATTCGTGTAAAGGAACAATACAAGGTTGATCAAGATGATAGACGTGGTATTATGTTATCATGGTAGGCGATGGTCAAAATGTAGCACATTAAGAAAAGAGTTTATGTTCCACCATAGAGCACATCTAGTTTAGTGTTTTAAAGGGGGAAGAGGAAAAACTGAAAAGAAGGGTCTATAACTCAAAGGATCTCCGAACTAAATTAACGTGTCAAGTGTATTTGATTCATTTTGAGACACACAGCATGTCAGACAAAACTGGGAAGCCACACTAGCTTGTTTTAATAAGCTTTCCTTATTTGAAAAATGAAGGGAGTGAAACAGATAAGTTACTAAGGTCATTTCTGGTTCTAAGCTTTCTACATTTAGAGCTGGTAAATTCTTTAAAGGGCTTTATAACTCCCTTTCCAGCTAGCTCCTCTCCCCCTACACATAGCATAGTGTTCTAAACACATTTCTTAGTTCGGTGCTGAATGAGGAAAGAAAGCAGAACCACTGACTCCAATAGATAGCATGTATTGAACTATTATGTGCCTGGCATTGTGTTGAATGGCTTTCTTGCATGCCTCATTTAATCATCCTATAAGACTCCTAATGGATGGATACATTCATTTTGTAAATGAAGAATCAGGCTCAGAGATACAACGCTCTCAAATAGCACCACTAGGACTTAAACTCACATCAACCTGACTGCAGAGCCTGTCTTCTTCACCAGGGCCCCATGATGGAGGTTCTGTGAGAGGAGGCTACTGCTGAGACCAGGAGAAAAGAGCTGGCTCACTGTGTCCTTGTAGCCAGACACTTGCAACTTCAGCCACAGAGAGACTCAGCATGAAGCAGCTCTTACCTATGTCATATAGATAATCATGTAGTCCTCTGTGTGGACTAGTATTGGCACAAGGTTACATTTCTAATGAGTGTTCTGCCCTCGAGAAGGTACCTGTTGTCCTGGGGTGGAAAATAATTTTGCCCAATAGATTATGGAGGCCTTGAGAATGAGAAGCCTGATACTAAGAATAGCCAGGTTCCTTGAAAAACTGCTAACATAAAGTAGATCTCTATTTATATGACAGCATGAATAAAATAGACTATTTTGCATTTATATAGTGCCTTTCCTCACATCAGAGCCCAGCGGCTTCGCTAATACAGCCTTACAATGAAACACAGCCACCTCTGGGAGACAAGCAGGCAGGCAGCTACAGCTGTGTAGACTGTGAGGCAGTGGTGGGGGCAAACGTGGGGCTGAGGACATCAGTCGCCTGTTCTGAGTTGCCATGAATTGAATGCTGTGATAATAATGTATGCTTTCAGCGCCGCGGTTCTCAAATTTGCCAACAGGAAATAGAGAAGTAGGTACAAATGTTCTGTTTCATAGACTATAAAACAAAAAAATTATTTCTAAAAGCAATCTAAGTTAAAATCATGTAAAAAATCATGTAATGTTACTTCTGAAATTATAGCTCCTGTAAATATCTGTATAAGCTCTGTATCTCTGCCTAATGTCTATACATATGTGTATGTGTTTTTTTGTGTATGTATGTGTGCTTTTATGTGGTTGAGATTTTATTGTGTGTTATACATAAAAGATTTTTTTTTTTATTTTTTTGTCATTGACTTTTTATGGTCTTACCCATAGCATATAGAGGTTCCCAGGCTACGGGCTGAGTCGGAGCTGTTGCTGCTGCCATACACCACAGCCACAGTAATATGGGATCAAAGCCGCGTCTGCAGCCTACACCGCAGCTTTTGCCAAAGCTGGATCCTTAACTCAGTAAGCAAGGCCAGGGATCGAACCCGTGTCCTCATGGATACTAGTCAGGTTTGATAGCCTTTTTCACATGGCAGTCCATAAGTATTTCTCCATGTTATGGAAATATCATAACTATAATGTAATGACACACATGATAATCCCATAATTCACCTAACTGTTCCCTTTATATTGTTTCTTTTTTTTCCCCCTTATAAACTATGCAATTTCTTTCTGTAGAAAACTTTGTGTTTATTTCAGATTATTTTCCTGGATGTAGAATGACTGCATGATGTAATGAGCATTTTTAAAGCTATTAATACAACATTGCCAAATTGACAGTTTAATTTCCTAAAGCTTGTATAAATTTACATCCTCAGAAGCAATGTATGTGCCTATCTTAGCTCATCAATGTTGTATATTATCATTTAAAGGTTATTGACAAATTTGAAAAAAAAATCCATTTTAAAGTTGAATGCTTTTCAATAATAATTAACAATTTGTTTCCTGTTTGATAAATTGTCCATGTTTCTACTGGAATATGGTGATCTTGTACTGATTCAAAATAGTTTTTTTTAATATATTAAGGATATATAAACTCTTATTCTCTCTTATTAGATATATAGCTTGTTGTTTTAGAGTACTATTTTCGGAATCATTCAACCTTGACTTCTAAGCTCAGCTGGCCATTTATAAGCTGTGTGATTGTGGACAAGTTGCTTTCTCTTCTCAGCTTTGGTTTTCTAAATTGTACATGAGGGTAATCAGAAGTAGATTTACCATGAAGCCAATAAAGGACCTTTAGAATTGTGTTCACATGGTTTTACAGTTTTGAAAAATTTGCAAAAATTAAATATTTGATCCACATTCATATAAGACCACTATCTCTTTCCATTCCAATTTTCTGTTTATCACTCTTCCCCTCTATAGTACGTTTCCTCTATTGTTATTTTCCCTTATGACACATTGCATTGCAGTAGCTGCAGGCATGTTGGGATCCAGCTAACAAGATACACAGAGTTGGGGTTTGTGGGATATGTTCATATGGTTCGCCACCACTTTCATGTATAGTTAGCTCTTCCAGTGGAGGAATGATTTCCAAAAATTTTGCCCACTTGTGCCAACTTCCTGGTGTTCTGATACTAAGATGTCAGGGTAAATGCTAAACCAATATTACTATGCTCTCTGGTGCTCACCACTGAAAGGATGTGGCCGGTGAAGGAGCACCAAGATTTGAAATGTGTGAAGCCAGATGTCTCAGTGGGTTAAGAATGTTATCGTCACAGCTGCGGCTTGGGTTTGATCCCTGGGGATATCTTGCGCCATGGACATGGTCAAGGATTTAAAAATTTTTTTTGAAAGATTTGAAATTTATAAAGCCAGAGACTAATGCTTGAAAATTCTCTAAACCTAACAGCTTGTATATGAAGACATTTGATCGAGTTTTTCCCTAAATTAACAATAATCCTGAACACTTACATGATGCTATAAAAAATGAGTTGAAGATCTCAAGAAATTTCTCTAAATTATCAATGATAAAAAATAAAACGGATATTTTTATGAAAAAGTAACCAAAGACTATTTAGCCAGAAGAGATTTAGGGAAAGATATTGTAGAAGTGTCAGAAAATTATTTAATCTTTTTTTTTTCAGATTCCATATGTGTGGAATCTATAAGCTTTTTTGACATTTGTATGTTGTGATTTTTCTCAACCTAAATTAATATTCACTTTCATGACTAATTTTGTTTTTGTAATATTATACTCTTTTTCTTAAAGAGGATGCTCAGAATTGCAACAGATTAAGTCCTTCAAAACTCTGGATCCATGTAAGCCTGCTTATATACTTTGGGTGAGGTAAAGATCTAATTTTAATTTTTGTCATATATCTAATACATTTCTGCAACACTATTTATTGACTATCCCTCTTTCTCATTGATTTACAATGCTAATTTATTATTTGTTGATTATCACAATATCAGGAGCTGTTCTTGGCCTGTTTTAGTAATTGAACTCTGTGCATTTTTGGTGCCAAGGCTTTAATAACTGCGTATCAATCATCTGTTTTACTGCTTCGCAGAATAAGTTCTCCCATTCATGATAACTCTGGTTGTTATAAAATTGTCTGTTCTTTCTTGTGGATTATTCCAAGTTAATTCTAATGTCAGTTCGTTCCCCACCACCTCCCCACTAGTTTCTTCTAAAAATTCCATTGTCATTTTGATCAGAATTGCAAGAACTTTAAAAATACTTTTTCTAGATTTGATGTTCTTATAATATTATTTTTTTATCCAGGAACGCCATACAGATGCACAGTTACCTTCTTTTATGTTGCTCAGTAATATTTTGTAGTTTTGGAGTTCCCATTGTGGCTCAGCAGGTTAAGAACTTGACTAATATCCATGAGGGTGCAGGTTTCATCCCTGGCCTTGCTCAGTGGGGTAAGGATCTGGCATTACTGTGAGCTGCAGTGTAGGTCACAGATGCAGCTCGGATCCTGTGTGGCTCTGGCTGTGGTGTATGCCGGCAGCGCTGATTTGACCCCTAGCCTGGGAACTTCCATATGCTGCAAGTGTGGTCCTAAAAAGCAAAAAAAAAAAAAAAATTTTGTAGCTCTTTAAAAAAAGAAAATATATATGCTGGAAAGATCTGGATGACCTCAGAATTAATTCAGTTAGATGCAGCTGGTCAATTGCCTAGTTTATTTGTGGATTTGGTTTATTATATAATTTTCTAGAGTAAGTAGGATCCAAAAATGGCTTCTTAGGCCTAAAAATGTTTTGCCAGTTACTCAGATTTATCAGGACTGCTTCATTTTATCAATTCTTTTTTTTCAGTTTTTCAATAATAATTTCAATAGTATCATTTTTCTGAAGAACATCTTTATTTCAATAAAATAATGCTGGATATTTCAGGTTTGGAACTTTTCTCAAGGGTGCTTTTTGGGGGTACCTTAGTTGTATAACACGTATGAGATAATATCCAGTTCTGGATCTTTTAAATCTTTTTAAAGAGTCTTGTGATTATCTTATGAAATGTAGTTATTCATTCAGAAGGAGAAAGGCCAAGTGCAGATTGTCTCCTTGCCACATTCAGGATAAAAGCTACAACCCTGGTTCTTTTCAATGACTGTAATTGTAGGTCATACTAATCACAACATGAGTGCCTCATCACTGTTTTCATGGCTGAATTATTTGAGCTGTTGAGGGTGTGGCTCTTTTGCAACACAGAATGACATCACCAATAGGTAAACTATTAATACTTTCTAAAGATAACCAGAGTGATTTGTTGAACTTTGGAATACTTAACAACGCATTTAAGCTGTTATTCACCTGTCATGTCCATATTTTGATCTATGTGGAAGATAGAAGGAAAATTTCTGTCCTGTTAATTTCTATCTCTGGAAAAATAATAAGAAAATATAATCCATAAACCACTAAATTACCATCTAAAATGGAATACATAATGCAAGATGAGAAACTGATCCAAAATATTTCATAAATTTGTCTTTGAAAACTACCAAAGTTAAAATCCTGTAATGAAGTCAATTTAGGTATTTAGGGCCACCCTTTCTTCATTTAAAAATGAGGATATCAAGTGAGATTATTGTATCACTCCTTAGAGAACTGTTTGTCTTCTTAAAAAGTAGTTTTGCCAGATTACCTTAATTCTACTGTCATCAAATGACTTTAAGATAAAGGCACTGTTTTAGCATAAAATCACATATTATTCAGGCCTTTTAAATTCCAGCAATTCCTGAAGTGTTCAGTGGAATTCTGTTTATAGGTTGTCAATGGGAAAATAAAAAAAAACTAAGGTTAAGATTTGAAAACTATTTTTAAATTTTCACTTATTTCTTTTTCTTTTTTCTTTTTTGTCTATTTATTTATTTTTATAATGATTTTTATTTTTTCCATTATAGCTGGTTTACAGTGTTCTGTCAGTTTTCTACTGCACAGCAAGGTGACCCAGTTACACATACATGTATACATTCTTTTTTAGGGCTGCACCCAGTGCATATGGAGGTTCCCAGACTAGGGGTCCAATTGGAGCTGTAGCTGCTGGCCTAGGCCACATATACAGCAACAACTGATCCAAGCCACATGTGCGACCTACACCACAGCTAATGGCAATGCCAGATCTTTAACCCACTGAGTGAGGCCAGGGAAAGAACCCGCATCCTTATGGATACTAGTCTGGTTTGTTAACTCCTGAACCATGACAGGAACTCCAATCACGGAATTCTTAATAAGAGGAAATACACTTATAGAAACATAAAATACATAAGCAGAATTATACATATATTTCTCAGATTAGACATATCTGAAAGCACTCAAAGTGGGCCACAAAATAAATAAATATGGAACATACTCATTCTATGTTAAAGGAAGTCTAAATCTCCCTCATTTTAATAATATATATATTAAATTTTAATGTAGAATAAATTAAGCATAGTTTCAGAGTCTATAAAAGCAAAGATTATAAATTTGTTGATCTGTTCTCAAGTCTGTCTATAAATTTCTAAATACTTAAATTTTGCTTAATAGGAGACATTTTAGGCAAATATGAAAGTGAAGATGACTACATAATTAATATTTCTATACTCACCACCCAGCTTAAGAAATAAATCATACAAAATTTAACATCTTTCAATGTAGGGTCCATTAGTTGTGTTTCTCTTAGACACATATCACTATTGTCTCTCTCAGGCTGGAAGCTCAGAAGCCAGGGGCCTAAGTCAATTAATTCATAGCTTTTTAACAAAAACTCAACTATATGCATACTTAATGCTTTGTCACGATAGTGATCCTCACAAAAATCTTAGGGTATAATACCCAGGCCCCTTCTCTCACTATTAGTTATCTAAAAGTCAATTGTGTCTCCATTTTCCCTCTTAATTTTTTTCCAGCTTTTTTGAGATATATTGACATGTAACCCTGGGTAAGCTTAAGGTATATAACACGTTGACTTGATACATTTATATATTACAATATGATTTCTACCATATTGTTACTAACACCTCCATCACCTCACAAGACTATACTATTTCTCCAAAAAATCTTAATAAGACATATTTAAGATCTATGAGGAAAAGCTAAAGAAATTTAAGTTTCATAGTCTAGAAAAAAATTTGAGGATCACTTAGAAATGACCCAAATATAATAATAATAGTAAATACAGGTGGTGTGTGTGTGTGTGTGTGTGTGTACATGTAATAATATGTAACAAATAGAATTAAAATAAATGTAATAAATAAAAATAACTAAATTATCTTTGAGGTTTCTAATCATTATCCTTTGGATGGTAGCAATTATATCCTAGGCACTATACTATGTGTCTTTTGGATTTCCTTATTTTTCATCACAACCCTGGGAAAATAGTATCGTTATTCTTATTTTACAAACGAAGAAGCTAAATCTGAAAATAAATGTTAAATTATTTAAGACCAAACATCTGTAAAAATGAGGGCTAGGATTTTATCCCAGGCAATCTACTCCCAATCCTACTTAGTAGACATCTCACAAATTATTGGGGACTTTAATTGTATGTGTGGTTATGTGTTGCAATTAATAACATGTTTGTATGTCGTATCACTAAATTATCAAATGCTTCTTCAATTGCTTCTTTATTTTTATAGCCTCTTTGCCATTTCTCTATTGATATTGCCAGGATCATTTTGTTATTGCATCATGAATTGTATCTATGCTTCTCTAGGGGAAAAAAAAGACTCAATAAGACACACTATCACAAAACTAAGCATTATCTATTAAAAAAAATCATTTCCTAAAGAGAAAGATCATTAAGTAGTGATTCAACAAAAACAAGAGGAGAGGAGCTAGGATGGATTAAGTCTTGGGCAGAGGTCTGTTATCGGTGATAAGGGCATCTCATGTTGGATTTCTTAGATGTTGACCCATGTAGGTAAGGTGAACCAACCATAGAAAATTGAAGAACTAGGACTGTGGGGGAAGGGGGTATAAAGGTTGATAGTGGGGAACCTGAGGACAACTGGATCAATAATTTATGTACAATGGTGGAACTGAATAGCAAAGATGAGTAGTCAGACCTGGTTTTATAGAAAAAAGGCAATAAAGATAGTATAGAATTTATTAGAGGACCCCAAAGTAGTTGAGATTAAAGTGTGGGTAAGTGGAGCATATCCATGGTCAATAGTTTGGACAAGATCCTGACAGACAAGGGAATATTGATGCAATTGTCATAGTTGCCTCTGATATAACCTGAACTATGATTCTTCAGGGCAAGAGTGGCTTCTGATTTCAGGATCTTGGGGACTCTGTGGAGGACTTCAGGGACCTGTGAAATTGTACTCTTGCTCTCATGCATGTCAGTGAACTCACCTGAGGAACTCTGGTGTCCCTCTCTAGATCTGAGAGTCTATGTTTCCCTTATTCAGTCCAGCCCAGAGCTCTTTTGAAGTGGCAACCAAGTGACAGGTAACACATATACCCTTGACTGGATAAATTGACAGATGATCCTTGGAACATGTTCTGTTCCAATGATTTCATTTCCCTCAAATGGAATGATACCCAGAGATTTAATCATTTCTCCTGCTGAGTGCATGCACAAAAATATAAGACAAGGCAAGGAGAGGGCTGCAGCTTACAGGAAATCTTCACATGTGAAATCTCTCTCCAAAGGCAGGGTTTCAATCAGCATTCTGGGAAATGAGAAAACTTGAATCCCTATGAATTTAAAAAATTTTAATTTTAATCCAGAGCATGTGGGACTGAAGTGATTCATTTTTGCTTTATTTTTATTGATAAGTTTGTTGCTAATAGATAATATGTCATATTTCCATGTTGAAAATTCAAGTATATGAAATTTATGCTCTCTACTGAAGACACTGTGGGCACTTGTAACTTGTTCTCAATGCCAGATCCTCAGGATTGCTTGACTTTCACTTTGCTTTCTTTGGTCCAACGCAAATTTCAACAATAATCAAGAAATCAAAGAGAATAATCAAGAATTTCCAGCTGGGAAATTCTCATGTGATGATGTTATTACTGCTAATATCTTTCCTTCCTTCCTTCCTTCCTTCCTTCCTTCCTTCCTTCCTTCCTTCCTTCCTTCCTTCCTTCCTTCCTTCCTTTCTCTCTCTCTCTTTCTTTCTTTTAATCTTTTTAGGGCCACACCTGCTGCATATGGAATTCCCGGTCCAATTGGAGCTGTAGCAGCTGGCCTACGCTGCAGCCACTGAAACGCAGGATCCGAGCCACATCTGCAACCTACAACACAGCTCATGGCAACGCCAGATCCTTAACCTACTAAAATGACGACAGGGAACAAATCCGCATCCTCATGGATGCTAGTCAGGTTTGTTAACTGCTGAGTCATGCCAGGAACTCCCTATTGCCAATATTTCTTAATATTCTTAAACATATGTTTAGGTTGAAAAGTGATAAATTAAGGCACTATAATAGAACATTTTTTGAGAGCATGTAGACTCTCGGTGACTCTTTTACATGAAGGTATTATGAATGAATTAAATTTTCTTTTAATTTAATGAGTAGATTCTATTTTTAAACTCTGGAATAACCTTTGGCATAATAATTCATTGATCTGAGTACTCATTTATTCATATATCCATTCCACAATGTCTTCATTCTGAGTGATTACATCTGGAGAGAAGTGTAAATTTTTGTGAATAAACCCCAGAGGTTTTGTTTAGAGTCCTTGAATGGATCTTGTTACCTTTAACTAGAATGGAAAGCATAGGTGGCTGAGCAGGCTCATGGCTGATTTTTATCCTTAGCTTCTCTCAGTTCTCTCAATGAATGGCAATACTCCATCCTGTGCTCAATCCAAAAGTCCCAGATACATCCTTGACTCTTCTTTCTTCTCCATTTGTTACCAAACCATCAGAGCTCTGATGATTTGAACTTGATTTTGTTGACATGTTTATTTGTTTTTTTAAGCAATGTTACTGAGGCATAATTAACATACAAGGAACTGCACATATTCAAAGTGTACAGTTTGATAAGTTTTGATGTATGAAGACAGTCATAAACCCATTGTTACAACTATATGAAGGAACCTATCCTTCCTCCCAAAACGTTTGTCTTGCTCCTTAGAGGTCCCTTCCCACCCCTTCTTCATCCGTTCCTTTCTTAGGTAACCCCTGATCTGCCTTATTCCACTAGAGATTAGTTTACACTATATAGTTTTTATATAAAGGAATTCAACAGTATATTCTCAATTTTTTTCTGGTTGTTTTTACTCACTGTGTCTATTTTGAGATTCCTCTACGTTGTTGCTGTGTGTATCAATAATTTGTTTCTTTTTATTGCTGAGCCACATTCCGTTGTTGGACTATATCACAATTTACTCATTTACCTGTTGATATATTTATGCTGTTTCTAGTTTGAGGTTTTTAAAAATGAAAGTTTCTAAGAACACAGTGTAAAATCTTAATGGATATTTGCTTTATTTCCTCTCTGGCAAATATCCAAGAGTGTAATGGCTAGATAATATGGTAGATATTTGCTTAACTTTATATTTAAAAAAAAGTTTTAAACTGCCAAACCATCTGCCAAAGTTGTGATTGTGTAATTTTAGATTCTCATCAGCAGTGCATGAGAGTTCCAGTTCCCCCACTTCTTTATCAACACTAATATTGACAAGCGTTTTTATTTAAAATTTTAATTATAACAGACTGTTTTTTAGAGCAGATTTATGTTCACGGCAAAGTTGAGAGGAAGGATAGGTATTTCCTAAATATTCTCTGCTCTGAATCATGTACGGCCTCCCTCAATATTCACATGCCCCACCAGTAGTACATTCTTACAATTGATGAGCCTACATTATCATCATCACCTGTCATTATCACTCCAAGTCCATAGTTACATGGTTCACTCCTTATGTTGTACATTCTACAGGTTTAGAGAAATGTGTAAGGACATTTATCCATCATTATGATATCATAAAAAGTATTTTTACTTCTTAAAAATCCTTTGTGCTCTACTAATTCATCACTCTCTTTTTTTTATCTCCAATCCCTGGCTATTGCTAATCTTTTTACTGTCTCCATAGTTTTGCTTTTTCCAAAATGTCATGTAGTTGGACTCATAGAGTATGGTACCTTTTCAGATAGGCTTATTTCATTTGATAATATGTATTTAAATTTCCTCCATCCATGGCTTTTCATTACTTAGTAGTTTTGTTTTGTTTTTGCTGAGTAAAACATGCAGACCATGGTCTGGATGTACCACATTTAATTTTTTTTTTTTATTCACCCACTAAAGGACATCTTAGTTGCTTCCAGAATTTGTCAATTATGAGTAAAGTTGCTATAAATACCCATGTGCAGGTTTTTTCAGTGGACATAAGTTTTCATTTCCTTTAGGTAAATACCAAGGAGCATGATTGCTATATTATATGGTAACAGTATGTTTAACTTGGTAAGAAACTACCATACTGCCCTCCAAAGTTTCTGCTACCATTTTGCATTCCCATCAGCAATGAATGAGCATTCCTTATACTCCGCAATATTGCCAGCATTTGGTTCTGGATTTTGGCCCTTCTAATAGGTGTCTACTACTGCTACTGTTTTAATTTGCATTTCCCTAGTTCATATGATGTGGAGCATCGTTTCATACACTTATTTGCCATCTTCGTATCTTTGGTGAGGTGTCTGTTAAGATCTTTGGCCCATTTTTAAATCAGGTTGTTTTCTTATTGTTGCATTTTCAGGATTTTTTTTTTTGCAAGTTTTATATTGCTGTCCTTTATGAGATGTGTCTTTTGCAAATATTTTCTTCCAGTCTGTGGATTATCTTCTCATTCCTTTTACATTATTTTTCACAGAGTTAAAAGTTTTTCATTTTATTTTATTTATTTATTTATTTATTTATTTATTTATTTATTTATTTATTTTGTCTTTTTGCTATTTCTTGGGCCGCCCCTGCGGCATGTGGAGGTTTCCCAGGCTAGGGGTCGAATCGGAGCTGTAGCCACTGGCCTACGCCAGAGCCACAGCAACGCAGGATCCGAGCCACGTCCGCAACCTACACCACAGCTTACCGCAACGCCGGATCTTTAACCCACTGAGCAAGGGCAGGGACCAAACCCGCAATCTCATGGTTCCTAGTCGGATTCGTTAACCACTGCGCCACGACGGGAACTCCAAAAGTTTTTCATTTTAATGAAGTCCAGTTTATTCTTCTTTCATGGAGCTTGCCTTTGGTATTGTATCTAAAGATACCCAAGATCATCTAGGTTTTCTCCTGTGTGTTTTCAAGGAATTTTTAAGTTTTGCATTTTACATTTAGGTCTGCAGTTTATTTAGTTATTTTTGTAAAGAATATAAGGTTTATGTATAACTTTTTTTTCTGCATGTGGATGTCCAGTTGTCCCAGCACCATTTGTTGAAATGACTATTCTTTTCTCCATTGTATTGCCTTTGCTCCTTTGTCAATGATCAATTGACTATGTTTATGTTGACTTATTTATCGGCTTAAGCTGCTCTCCACAAGTATTTTTCAGCAAAGTGTCTTTGAGTCTTTTTGCTCATTTTATTAGTTTTTAAGTTTTTCTTATTCTTGTATTTGAAAGTTCTTTTCTTATTTTCTATATTAGTCTTTTTAATCACATATGGGCTTTGCAAATAATTTCTCCCAGATTGTAGCTTGTCTTTTAAAACTTTTGCCCATTTTTATTAGTTTTTAAGTGTTTTTTTTTTCCTTTTACCCTCTTTACTCCCAGTATGTCCCAGTTTGGAGACCGCATAGACATCGCAAGAGTAGATATCCTTATCTATGACCTGATTTTGGAGGGAGAGTCTTGCGCTATTAAGCATGATGTTAGCTATAGGTTTTTTGTAAATGTTTTTTATCATGTTGAAGGCGTTTACATTTCTCCTTAGTTTGCTGAGAACTTTCATCGGGAATAGATGATGGATTTTGTCAAATGCTTTTATGTGTTTATTGAGATGATAATTTGCAAATATGATGAATTTCATTATTTGATTTTTGAATATTCCTTTACATTCCTAGGATAAATTCTACCTGGTTATTCTCTATATTTCTAGCTTTGATTTGCTAAATTTTTATTTAAAATTTCTGCCTCTATAATGGATATTGGTCTATTGCTTTTATATCTTGTAATGTCTTTGTCCTTTTTTGATATCAGGGTAATGCTGGGCTTATACAGTGAGTTGGAGAATTATTCCCTTCTCTTCAATTTTCTGGAAGAATTTATGCTGTGTTGCCAATTATTGTGAAATTTAGTTTGTTGGATCTCTAAACAGATACAAATAAATTTGTATATTATACAACTCTATTAATACTTGTTTTTGTTATCTTCAGTATTTTAGATAATAAGATTAATTACAAAGATTTTAAATAGCTTGCCTGAAGCACAGCTGGTAAATGATGGAGTCAGCATGTGAAACAGGAGGACTGGCTCCAGAATTTGTGCTTTTAACCATCACAGTATATCCTCTCTTAATTATAGCAAGATTTCCTAGATCTGTCTGGTTCCTAAAGTTTTAGATAAAGCAATACTGTCTCTCTCAGAGGGATGCAATGCTATAACGACCAGCCACAGAAATACTCCTTTACCTCTTTTGACTAGCTTCTCTTATCCTCTCTCATACCTTTCCTTCACTCCATTGAAACAGGAAATATCACCTTTCAATCTAACATAACACTTTGGCTTGAACATTAACTACTCTCTAAGTTTGTTTTGTCTGCCTTAAAAATTGCTGGCAGGAAGATGAAGTAATTAACAGTTTCTTTCATATATATGTGTATATGAACCTATTAAAAGAATATGTATATATAGGATGCATTTTGGAGAAGTAAGCAACTGTTGAGCTCAGCTTCTGTATGTTTTCTCTTCCCACAGCTGAAGACGTTTGACTTCCACCATTTGACTCAGCCCCATCCTGGTCTTTAGAAACACTTCCTGAAATAGACAGATACAGAGACTCTGTAGCATGTCAGTCATATTGTTATTCTGATGTATATTTCACAGTGCAGTTTTGATGACTGAGCTCTTGCCATATCCCAACAGTATTCCTTAATTTGATAAGAATCCCATGGCCTGTTCCTAAATGTATATCTGACGGGGCCAATTTCATTCCACCTTTTTCTACTCCCTCTCCCCAAACTGCCCAATTCTAGAACCAGAAATAGGCAACCACCTAGCTCAGAACTTGCCCACCTGCTACAGAGCAGTCACTCCCTAACATTAAGAACAGAGTCGCATTTTTGCTGTGACTCTCATGCTCATGTTGGTGGTTCTACCACCTGCTGTGAAACTTCCAGATGCCAAATATTTGCTTGCTGCTTGACTCTGGCTTCATCTGCCCACCCTTCATGTAATTGCATGCCTGGATGAAAACAGTCTCCTGCCAAGTTGTGTGAACATCATACCCTACTGGGAGGCTGTGTCTTCTTCATACATGGGCAACTAAATCTTTATCCCTGGCACTTGTCTGGCCAAGAGGTTTAGCAGTTTTGGACCTTGGATTCTTCCATGCTCAAGCTCTATTGTAGTTAACCAGCCATATCAAGCCATGAACAGAAGAGCACACTCTTAGAGCAAAAATAGCATTTAATAGTTTCTCAGTACATAAACGAGTCAGCAATGTCCTCTAGCACTCTCCCAACAAACCATTATCTCTTCTTGAAGACCTCTAGGGTTGGAAAGCTATCCTAGAAACCACTTTTTTCTAGCAAGTACACTTTGAAAATGCATGGTACTATTGAGCCGAATGTTTCTTTCTTTAGGTTTTTAATCTCTTATCCAAACCTCATTATTAGGCTTAAGGTCATTAATGTTAATAAAAAAACCTGAACTCAATACGATTTGACTTCAGTACAATCGTAAAGCAGAAGATGAGTAGAGCTGGTCATCCAGACAACAGCCCGCTCAGCTTTAGACATTAGGGGGCTGGTAACCAGGGGCAGGTGTCTTAGCTTCATTCCTTTTTCTCACAATATGAGAAGCTGAACCAGATCAGTGGTTCCAACCTTGTTAATTGCTTTTCTTATGTTTTTGATAGACTTTCCAAAAAAATTAAAGAAATAAAAAGCATTTTGTCACATAAGATTAGAAATTAGAAACAAACTGTTTCATTCACTGGAAGATTTCTAAAACCCTTAAAATATCGATGTGTTTTAGTATTCCTAAAAGGAAATAAAATAAAATAGTTTTCAGGAGTTTCTGTCATGGCGCAGTAGAAACGAATCTGACTAGGACACATCAGGTTGCCGGTTCTATTCCTGGCCTCGCTCAGTGGGTTAAGGATCTGGCATTGTCGTGAGCCGTGGTGTAGGTCGTAGATGTGACTTGGATCCTGCGATGCTGTGGCTGTGGCATAGGCCAGCTGGCAGCTGTAGCTCCGACTGGCCCCCTAGTCTGGAAACTTCCATATGCCGCATGTGCAGTCCTAAAAAGCAATAAATGAATAAATAAATAAATAAATAAATAGATAAAAATAAAAAATAGTTTTCAAATCTTAACCTTAGTTCTTTTTTTATTTTTCCATTGACAACCTATTAACAGAATTCCACTGAACACTTCAGGAATTGCTGGAACTAGTTTAAAAGGCCTGAATAATATGTGATTTTATGCTAAAACATTGCCTTTGAGTACAAACCTGAAAATAGCATATATATGTATGTATATATAATTTATATCTCAAATTTTAAAGGATATCAATTGTTTAATATATCTTTCAAATAGTCCCTTTAATTAATAGTATAAAACTTACTTCTTTTGAGAAGCCTTCCTCAAGTGGTACCAGTGCATTCTGATCACTCCTGAACTTTGTGTATTTAGCTGGTAAGAAATCCCTTATCATTTATGACTCAGGTATACCCATTATGTCCTGTCTCTCTAACTAGACTCTTCAAAGGTCCAAGTTATCTGCTAAGCCATCTTCCTTCCAGAGTGCCTAGAATGGTGCTCTAAGCACAAGAGGACTGCACGTGCAGATGGACTCTCTCATGATTTATTTATTTTCCAGTTTACTGATAGACCGATGTTTCTTCTCTTCAGAGCAGTTTCTTTCCCAAGACTCTATGCAATCTCATGATTTTTAGGAACCGACATTTAGCAATTGCTTAAATAACTCCTGTCAGTCGTTTAAGTTGCTCAAAAGATGAGTTGAACTTTAAGTGATATTATTTTCTGGAGAAATCTTTAGTCTCATTTAATACCATACCCCAAGAAAAAATATGCCATGCCATTTTAGACAGATTTCAAACTTCCTGTTTATCCCTCCTCCAGTGTGCCAGCTCCTCGCAGAATGAAATGTCTCCAAATCGCTGAGACTGTAATTTCCATGACAGTGTCGTCCATCTCATTTCTTGCCTGTCCTTTCAGTTTTATGAAGGTTAGAGACATTCTTCCTGGGTGTTTGTTAAATTGTTTATCTAGTCTGGAACCAGCTACCCATGCTCTGTTCAGAATATTTTATGCAGATTCCCCTATCCCTTGTTGCTGGATGCCTCTGAAGGCCTGCAGCCACCAAGCAGGGAGAGACACATCTTTGATGGCTGTTTCATTTGTGTTTAACCATATTCATTCATGTCAATTTCTGCTGCTTCCTGGTTGGGCTCGAAATATATGCTGCGTCAACAGATGAGGGCATTTCCTGTTGGTCACAAGTCTGCTGTATTTTTCTGTTTCACTCCAATTCGTTGCACAGAGTGGATCTTTGGTTCCACTTCATCAATATTCAAAACTGTTGTTCCCATAAGAAAAACAAACATATATTCTCTCGCTTTCTCTCTTCTCTCTCTCCTGTCCCTTTCTCCTTTTGCAAGACATTTTGTAAAAATGAAATATAGTTTTCCCCGACTGAACTTCTCCAACTATTTAATGGAAAATGCATTTTCATCGTCATTCCCTGATTGATGCACCCCACAGTCTTATTGAGTATGACTGTGTGCCCAGCATTTTGTTTCATATCAGGGGCAAAAAGACAAGTAAGACAAGATTCTTGCCTTTGAAGCACTTGCAAAGTGTTTTGTTTGGGAGAGACCAATGTGGTAGCAAGAAAATGGGGTGGTCTATTTAGCAATGGAACGCAAGATTTTTTTAAAGCTGTTATGTTTAGAAAAGATGAATTTATTCCAAAGCTGGTGGCCATTCTTCCATTTCTATAAAGAAGAAATCTGACTTCTTCTTTTAAGGTAAATTATCCTCTTGCATTTTGGCGAAATATCATTGTACATCTTGGATGTGCAGAGGTGACTGTGTGATACTATTCCAGAATTGCAAGGATCCAGGCTATGGAAATATAAGGCATTCTCATGGAAACACAATTATCTTCACTGTGGACAGCGTTCCTGAAAATATAATATAGGCTTAGATTTGGAATAAGAAGAAAACTGACGTTTTTCCTTTCTGTTGGGATCAGGAATAGACTTCCTTGAAGGAGATCATCTATACAAACAACCATATTGGCGATGAAGTATTTCTTGTTTTACTGTTCTTTTGTTTTTTGGGTTTTTTTTTTCCCCCAGAACTCTACTGCCCCAGGCTATTGGTCATGTTTTGAGTTTTGATAAATGTTAGAAAGCCCAGCCTTGATAGTGCTTTGGTGAATTAAGAAGCAGGAATGTACTGTCATTTAGGGTGAAATAGAATGTGAAGAGCAGCAGCAACTCATTATGCAACAGCAGGAAGTAATTGCAGGAGCTGAATAGAGATGGTCATTGCAGTCTGTCCTATAAGGTTATGAATGAAAACTAAGCTGGTTTTGTATAACATGAAAACATTCCTCAGAGTTGTCCAAAGATATCTAAGGAGAAAAAAGACATGGTAATGACTGGACTTATATAGCCACATGGTGTTTATTCTTAGATTATTGCTATTTGGGAAATGAAAAGAAAGATGATCATTTCTGATGAGGGGGCAAAAAAAAAAATTACAGATATCTTGCTATGATGCACTGAGGGACCCTCCAACTATATCCACAAATATACCCTAAATATATTACAACCAAATGACTTTTTGATACATTTTTCAACTCTAGCACAAGTAAAGGAAACTCCTAAGGGACAATGAACTACAGTTTTGAAGAAAAGGGAGCTGAAAGTACAATGAGTAGCTGAGACTAATGAGCAAGAACAAAAACTAGGATTGGCCTGCAGTCACTGGAATAGGGAAACTAAGTCTGGGACTCTTCTCAAGATGAGGGCATTGAACCGGATACTAAAATTGCTTCCAAATTAGTAAGCTCTCTACTTCCAGGAAAAGGAAATGCAATTCCTCTCTGTAGGAAAGTATCTTCGACTTAGACCTTCAGAATTTTTCCAGACTACTTTCAGTGACATATGAACACATAGTAAAATTCTCTAACATGTAAAATAAGCTATCATGTGTAAGGGTCAGTAGGAAAAAAAACAATAGATATACACATTCTCAAAACTTAACATATTGCAATAATCAGAGCTTTTTTTTTTTTTTTTTTTGCTTTTTAGGGCTGCACCTATGGCATATGGAAGTTCCCAGGCTAGGGGTCAAATCAGAGCTTTAGCTGCTGGTCTATGCCATGGCCACAGCAACTGGGGATCCAAGCTGAGTTTGCAAACTACACCACAGCTCATGGCAATGCTGGATCTTTAACCCACTGATCAAGGCCAGGGATCAAACCCACATCCTCATGGATACTGCTGAGCCACAGTGGGAACTTCCTCAGGCATTTATTATTAAATGCTATGTTTAAAGAAATAAAGAAGAAATTTATAAAAGCAAGAATAGGACACTATAAAAACAAACACTTAAATATAATCATTTTTAGAAATAAAAGTATAATTTCTAAATTAATATTACTGGATGATCTAACAAGGATTCAAATTGGTTGAATAGAATGAACATGAAAAGCACAGGAAAATATATGGAAATTATGAAAAATATGTTAAATGATGTAAAAAGTTGAATCAATAGGTTTAATACACATCTATTTTGCGACCAAAAGGAGAGACTAGAGAAGACGTAGAAGAGGCAATGTTAAATTAATGCTTCGGAATTTTCAGTATATGTATGCACACACCATACTCAGAATTTTAGAACACCAAAGACCAAGAGATCATAAAAAGAGTTAGAAAGGAAAAAAGATATATCCTTTAAGGAATGACTATTAGACTGACAACAGCTTTCAGAATAGAAACAATGTTTGGAAAATTCTCGGATACGTCTTCAAATACGACTCTGCCTGTTCTTTCTCTCCTTTTCATCTGGAAATTTATTAGATACATGTTGAACTTCTCATCCTCTTCTCCATAGATCTTTAGATTTTTCTTTTCTTTTTTAAATCTTTTTAGGGCCACACCCACGGCATATGGAGGTTCCCAGGCTAGGGGTTGAATCAGAGCTGTAGCCACTGGCCTACACCACAGCCATAGCAACGCAGGATCCGAGCCGTGGCTACAAACAACCCACAGCTCAAGGCAACGCTGGATCCTTAACCCACTGAGCGAGGCCAGGGACTGAACCTGTGTCCTCATGGATGCTAGTCAGATTCGTTTTGGCTGAGCTACGACGGGAACTCCAATCTTAAGCTTTTATTTGTATTTTCCATATCTTTGTGTCTCTTGCTGAATTCTAGATATTTTCTTTAAATACAAGATTCAGTTCCTGAATTTTCACCATATCTATATCATCTGCTTTTAAACTTATCCATTCAGTTTTTCAAAATTCAATTCAGTTCTTTTTCAAATCTTTTGGAAGATTTTTTTTATAGTCACTGTTTCTAACTCATATATTCAGTCACTTATTTTTTTTCTCAAACAATTGAGTATACTTATTTCATAATCTATGTTTGATACTTTTAATATCTGAAGTTCTTAAAGTATAATTTTTCTTTTTTCTGCTCATTTTTATTTTTATTTTTTTATTCTGCTCATTTTTATTTTATAATCCACGTTATTTTGTGGAGTATGTGAGTGTGTGTGTGTGTATGCTACTGCGATCTCATATTTTTATAAAGCTAATCCATAGCAATATTTGAAAACTTCATAGAAAGCAAATTCCTCTGAATAGAATTTTCATTATCTTCTATCAGACACGTAGGGGTACTATCAATTCATAAAAATTTGATTAAATTATAAGATTGAGATTTTTCAAAATACTTATGTAGTAGGAATCCATGCCTCATATATGTATTAAGGTCAACGTATAGATGCAAATATTCAGAGTATTATTTTATTCTCTTTTTTCAATGCTAAAGTAAAAGGTGGAAAAGTTTGTAAAGAGTCATGATAGGTTAGTTTTTTGTTTATCTTTACACAGAGCACCAAACGCTAGAATCTTGTGTGTTATGAGGTTGAAGTTCCTTTTAGACACTTCACTCTTCACTTAGATGGAGCTGGAAACTAGAAACTGAAGTTCATCCAACTTGACAGATTTCTTCACTATGGAAGCCAGGATTGGTTCTCTGGTTTCCTCTCTGGATTTCATCTAGTTTTTTGTCTCTAAGATTTTTTTTCTTTTGTGCTTTATTGCCAATTCAGTGATGCATTTTGCAAAAAGATGTTAGTTGCTCAGCATTTTAGTTGTTTTAAGAGGATGCTTTATTCAGGACATCCAGTTCACTTCAAAATAGGCAGAAGGGAGGAAAAAATCATATAAATATAATGAATAAAAAATACAGTAAAATAATAGTAAAAAACCCAAATATTTTAATAGCTATAATACAAATAGTCAGAATTGTCAGTTAAAGATGGGAAGTGTCAAAATCGACTTAAAGAAAAATCTATATGTATTCTTTTCACTAGATATATATTTAAAACTTGAAGATGAAAAAATAATGAAGTAAAAGAATGGAAAATATATGCCAGTTGAATACCAACCAAAAAGTAATCTGGAGGCATACATGAACAGATAAAAATAAGGCAAATAGCATTATTAAGAATAAAAATAGTAAATACATAATGATAAAAGGAGAGTCAAATTGCCTCAAAAATTACATATATATATATATAATCTGTATGCGTTTAATAAAATAACCTGAAAATTTTATCAAAAAGTTGAGAAAGAACTATAGGGAGATGTTGACTAATTTACAATTAGAACTGAAGTTTTCAATACACTTGTCTTAATAACAATACTATAAATTAGACAAAAACTACCAAAATGATTGAAGATTTAAACAACATTAACAAGCTTGATTTAATGAACATATGTAAAAGTTTAAATGTAACAATGAAAAAACACTATATTCTTCTCAAACATTTATGAAATGTTTAACTAGGTATATTTTGCCATAAGGCAAAAATTTGACAAATATAAAATAATTTCACATTCTTTGAAAATAATGCAATTAATTTTGGTATTAGTAACAAAAAAGACAATAAAAACTCCAATTTTGGGAAGTTACAAAATATTTCTAATTAATTTGTGGGTCAAAGAATGAATTATATTAGAAATAGGATTATAAAACTAAGTAACAGTAAAATATTAAATGAAGTATTAATATTTAAGTATTATAAATGTTGCAGAATGAAATAAAAGTGGCACTTCAAATTAAATTTATACATGTCAATGCTTGTTATAAAGGAACAAAGACAAAAAATGAACCTCCTAAATTTCTGATTTTGGAGTTAAGAATAGAAGAATAAAGTGTTCAATGAAGTGCAGAAATCAATGCACTTAAATATATATATAATAATACAGAGGCCGATAAATAATTTGTAAAACTTCTGGCAATACTAGTTAAGGGAAAAATTATTCTACAAAAAATACTGTCAAATTTTCAAGGGCTTAGTAATTCCTAATGCATACAGAAACTCTTTTCAGAGCCTGGAATAAAAGAGAATATACCACAAATCATTTTGTGGTACTAGAATAAAACTGTAAAAACCAGTTATGATAAGCAAGAGATGAAAACATTACGGATTAGCCTCATCATAACAATCTAAATGCAAAAATCCAAAACATAGTATTATCAAATCAAATCCAGAAGTGTATAAAACAAAGTTAAAACAACCCATTTCAGTGTATTTCTCCTATAAATATAAGAATATTATATTAGAATGTCTAAACATAATTTTCACCAAATTAATTCAATAATGGAAATATAATTATTTCAAAGAATATAAAATAATATAAAAAGAACTGTGTATCAAAAAAGTAAAAATAAAACCTATACAACTGAGACACAGATACAAATTTAAACTGGTGAAGGGTGTTTTAAATAGTTGTACAAAAATAACTTTGTTTTTAAGGTTGAAGTAGCAGAAGTCTTCTCTACAAAATCAGGAAAAAATATGGGTCAATATTTTATAGAGGTCCTAGCCAGCAAAATAACACAAGAATAAATAAAACAAATATTTGAAATAAAAAAATTGTTAGTATTAACAAATGATAAGACAAGAAAATCCAAAACAGAGTACAAATACATTGTGAGAATCAATGAGTTTATCAAGTTGGCTGGATATAAAATTAGTATACAAAATAAGATTGCATGTCTCTATTCCAAAAACAAGCATGCAGAAAAAGTCATCATTTATAATGTTAACACACAGTCTGGCAAATTAACATACCAGTGCAACATAAACTGCTCAAAACAGAACAACACACATGACACAATGTATTAATGATAAAATCAGTGCTTTATAAGTGAAGAAAGGACCATCCTTTTAATAAATGACATCATGTTAAATCAAAGATGTGAACCAGTGGGAACCCTTATACATTATAGGTAAGAGTATAAACCTTTAAATAGATCCTCCTGTAATCTAAGACATCCAAGGAGTGTAATTAACATTTTTCCTATGCATCTAGAATGATGCTAGTTATGTACCAGCCTTGGGAAAATTGGAAAAATAATCGCTGTCATCATTTTCTAGTTCTGTGGTACATATAAGGAACTCCAGTTAAGAAAGCCTTCAAGAAATGGTTACATATGTGCATTAGGATGGAGGTCCAAGAATATTCAGAGTAGAGGTGCGAAATCAAGCGAATCAATTGTAGGATGTCCTTTTATATTGAGATATTATATAAAGAATAATTTTTTAGTATATATTCCATGAAATACTGGTACTTTAGCAATTTTATTCACAGCAACATAATTTGTTAGATATGCCAACACTCCTCCCCCACCCCATAAGGATGCCAGCAATGGAAGAAACTGCTTTTCACTATATTGATGAAGAAGGTGTTTGTTCACGAACTAGGAACCTCATTCAGAAAAGTGCCTAGGAGCAGGAAAAATAAAACCAATTCCATACAGAACTACTCTAAGAAAGAAACAGAAACAAGAACCAAAATATTTTACCTGATGAAACGTCCCCTGAAAAGCAACCATGAAGTAGAAGAAAACTATAAGATATTATTCCAAGTTGAAAAAAATATCAAGTAAACACTGTGAGATATAAAAATTATACCTAGTGTACCCATCAGAGTCCAATCAGGGAAGAAGTCTGTATATATAAAACAAGGAGTTAGCTTATGCAATTATAAAGGCTGGCCGTTCTCTGGAGAAAGATGATCAATAGTGGGGAGAGAGAGAGAGAGACAGGGAGAGAGAGGAGAAAGAGGGAAGAGAGATTGGTTTATCATGAGGAAATGTTTCTGTGATTAAGGAGGCTGAGAATCCTACAATCTGCTGTCTGTAAACTGGAGACCCAGGAAAGCTTCAGTGATGTAACTCAGTCTTAACCAGGGCAGGTTTTTGTAAAAATCCCAGTGCCAGGACAAAGAAGATGAAATAAGCTGTCCTAGCTCAAATAGTAGGGCAGGAATAAACTGGATGAATTCCTCCTTCCACTGCTTTCTGCCCTCTTCAGGCCCTCGCTGGGTTAGATGTTACCTACGCTTAGTGAGGAGAGAATATACTGAACCCATAGATTCAAATTATAATCTCATCCAGAAACACCTTTACAGACAGGAAACAAGTTTTAATGTGAGAACCCCACGGCTGATCAAATTGACACATAAAAGTAACTCTTACACTGGCTAAGAAAGTCAGAAATCTATAGAGCCAACCATTAGGAAGGGGGACCCTTATGCAGATTAGAACTTCATGGGCACATGCTGCGGTTGTTCCGAAGAGTGAAAATTTCTTCTCTCTTTGGGTAAAATCTCAGCCCTGCTTTTTTTCTCCTTCTCTTCTTATGGCCATGCCTGCAGCATATGGAACTTCCCAGGCTAGGGGCTGAATCAGAGCTGCAGCTGCCAGCCTACAGCACAGCAACAGCAATACAGGATCCAAGCCACATCCACCAACTATGCCACAGTTTGCAGCAGTGCTGGATCCTAGAGGCAGTGAGCAAGACCAGGGATTGAACCTGTGTCCTCACGGACACTATGTTGGGTTCTTAACCCACTGAGCCACAAAGGAACTCCAGCCCTGCTTTTAAAGACCTTTCGACTGATTATTCAGATTCACTTGATTATAAGTAATCTTCCTTTCATTATATTTGCAAAACCCCTTATAACAATAAGTAGATTACTGTTTTATTGTTTTATTTAATAATTGGAAATTAGAGCCTAGTCAAGATGTCACATCAAAAATCATCACTGCTATCCTTTTGTCAAATTGGCATCCATAGAACACATCTCCTTAGCTATACTTAATCTCCAAATAAAGACAAAAACAGGGACCAGACTTAAAGCAAACTATTAGTAAAATCTGTTACGTTTAGCGATAAGTAGTTAAAATAGGAAGAAAACAAGAATATTTGGTTAATATGTATGCAGAAGTAATTCATATCAATAAAGGAAATACCCATAACTATTACTGCCTTCCTTTTTGCAGTGTAACCTCAGCTGGTGTTTATAACTATCTTCTTTGCTGAGGCAGTTAACCTCAGTTGGTCATGGTTCTTTCTCTGATGTGGTGACCCAAATTTTCACTGCTGAAAGTCATGGCTATTAGCAGCCCTGCCTGAGTTAAGCTGTAATCTTTCATTGACCTTAATTGCAGAACATAGGAGAACTAAGAAGTTCTCTAAAGCATCTTCTGTGATCCAGGTAGACTTCTCTATATTCTCATTGTTATAACAACAACCCCGTTCCATTTTATACTGGAATCTGGGGGCACACAGCCAACTTTATAGTTTGGTGGGTTAGACAACATCCAGTCCAGGTTGTATGGTAACTTAGTGGCCCATAGTTAAGTATTCAGTTTCGACTAACGGCCAGTAACAAGCTAAAAGCTGTTTCTCAAAAGGATAGTAGTTATTCATAGACGGCATGACTTTGCTCCAAGATCCTACGGGTTTGTGCTACAATTTACTTACATGGAGCTGCCAAAACCTTCAAGCAGTATCTCTATATGTTGCTGACACTTCAAGCACCATTCTATCTGCTAGATCCTACAGCCCAAGTGTCAGGATGGCTTCTTTGGCAGACTAGACCTGTTGAAGAATCTTCTCTTGTTCTGGGACCCTCTCGAAACTAGCAGGTTTCATGTTACTTGATAAATTGGCTCATGTAGTACATCTATATGAGATACGTCTCAGATGCAAAGAGGTCAGCTGCAGGAGAGGCCAGACCAACAACTTACCTTTCACGTTGGAAAGAATATTTTAACATCCTCCAGATCACTAAACACCTAGAAATTTTATTGTGAATGGATTTTAAGAGAACAGAGTCAAGATAATTTGTCATGCAGCAATAGAAAACTAATATACTAATACAGAACTTCAAAAAACAAGAGAAATTGATGAAAATAGAATGAAATGCAATATGACTAGATCAAACTCAATATAAAAATGAAAAAAAAAAAAAAACCCAGGAAAAGTAGATATACTTCTACTTGGATTTCCTGAAGAGGAAATATAATAAAATAAAAAAATATTTACTGTTATCCATTAAGAAAACTCTCTCGAAATAAGGCAAAATCACAACATTTCTATTAACAAGGGCCTGAGAAAAACTGACACAGAATGGTCAACTCTGGGACATGCTATAATAAACAATTAGAAAAAGGAGTTCCCGTCGTGGCGCAGTGGTTAACGAATCCGACTAGGCACCATGAGGTTGCGGATTCGGTCTCTGCCCTTGCTCAGTGGGTTGACGATCCAGCGTTGCCTTGAGCTGTGGTGTAGGTTGCAGACGCGGCTCAGATCCTGCATTGCTGTGGCTCTGACGTAGGCTGGTGGCTATTCGACCCCTAGCCTGGGAACCTCCATATGCTGCGGGAGTGGCCCAAGAAATAGCAAAAAGACAAAAACAAACAAACAAAAAAACCAAACAAAAAAAAAGAAAAGAAAAAGAAAAAGTTATAATAAGGTCTTCAGAAATAAAAGTTAAAAAAATACTTAAAAGGGTAATAAAATGTGATTGGCACTAGACTTCTTATGAGCATAGGGCAATTCTGGAAAACATTTTCAAAAAACTAAAGGAAAGAAAGTACAAGCCAAAATTGTTTGTATCTAGCCAATATACCCTTCAGAAATCAGGATATTAACCATTTTAAACAGAATAACTTTGGCAATATTTTATTCATGAACACTTTGTCCAACCCAGGTACTAAAGAATAAAATTTGCTCAATCAAGAAACTAGTGGCAAAAAGTATGATGGTGAGCATTTACTGTATGTAATTACATAGTTAAATCAAAACAAGGGTGAAAGGTTAAAAGAGAAGTCTGTAAACATTATATGTTCTGACAAAATAGAAATATTATAATTAGAAATTTGAGGCAAGGAGAATGAAAAAAGAAAGTGGAATAAAATTATTTATTATGGTAAAGCCAATAGATAGGAGTCAAGAATACTATGTAAAACTGACAAACTAGTTAGTAAAAGGTTATATAGGGGAGTTCCCTTGGTGGTTCAGTGGGTTAAGGACCTGACAGTGTGTCTGTGAGGATTTGGGTTCCATCCCTGGCCTTGCTCAGTGGGCTAAAGATCTGGCATTGCTGTGGCTGTGGTGTAGGCTGGCAATTTTGTCTCCAATTTGCCCCTAGCACTGGAACTTCCTTATACTGCTGGTGTAGCTGGAAAAAAAAAAAAAAAAAAAGATTACATAAGGAAGAAAGAGTGGTAGATTAAGGACATTGTAAAATGTACAGATGTACATGTAACCATTAAAACCAAAATGCAAACCTTAAATAGTCCCCCTCAAAAAAGGAAAAAAAAAAGAGAGCAGTGAAGACAAATCTGTTCGAGTAACTTAGAAACACAGTAAATATACAGTAATTATAAGATAATATGAAAAGAACCACATATTAGAATAATTAAATTTATTAACATTATCAATAAAGCTAAATAAGCTGAACTGGCATAGTAAAAGGACAAAGGTTTTCATACTGGTATACAGAGCAAAACCAAATTTATGTTATAGAGAGACATCTAACATAAAGTGATTCAAAGAGACTAAATTTAAAGAGATGTACAGAGATATATCAGTCAAATAAGAAAGAAATGAAAGAAAGTTTCATAATACTATGACCAGGCAAGCAGACTACCAATCAAGAAGTATGATTTGAGAGAAAATAGAGCACTTTAAATGCTAAAAGCCATGATTCTCAGAGAAGATATAATAGTTATGAATATTTCTGCACCATATAACATTGCAGTGACCTAAAGCAGAATCTGCATAATACTAAAGGAAAAAACAATAGACACATATTAATAGAAAGAGACTTGAACACCACTGTCAGTATAACAGGCCAAATGGGCAAAAGACTGATTAAGGATGTTGAAAATACAAACATCATCATCAGATTTACCATAGAGATGCGTGATTAAATGTGTATGTGTAAAACACTGTGAAAAAAAAGAATACATCTCAATTGCATGTGGAATAATCATGAAAATTGATCACAAAGAAACCACTGGTAATTCTCATAAAAATATAACAAATAACCCTTTCTGATCAAAATGCAACAAAAGTAGAAAGTAAAAATATTAAGTTTAAGGAGAGGACCTCTATCTATAAAGTTAAAAATCTTTTTAGGGAGTTCCCCTCATGGTGCAGTGGAAAGGAATCTGAGTAGGAACCATGAGGTTACAGGTTCAATTCCTGGCTTGCTCAGTGGTTTGAGGATCCTGCATTGCCGTGAGCTGTGGTGTAGGTTGCAGATGCAGCTTGGATCTGGTGTTGCTGTGGCTGTGGCTGTGGCATAGGCCGACAGCTGATTAGACCCCTAGCCTGGAAACCTCCATGTGTCATGAGAGCGGCCTTAAAAAGCAAAACAAAAACCAAAAAACAAAAAACAAAAAAATTTTCTAAAACTCTTGGTTAAATGTAAAATATAAATAGATGTTTGAAAATAATGATAACGGAAACACTATAAATCAAAATTCAGGAGATTTAAAACTAATCAAAGGGAAATTTATACACTTAAGAACCTATATCAGCACAAAGAAAACAATGGAAATTAAAATTTAACTTATCAACTTAAAAATCTAGAAAAAATAATGACAAAGTAAAAGAAGAGAAAGAACAAAATGTGGAATAGTAATAAAAAAATTTATGGGGAAATAAAAAAAACCATAGAACAAATTAAATCAAAATCTGGTTTATTTGGGAAAAAGTGAACAAAATAGACAAACCATTAGTCAATGTAATTAAGGTATAAGGGAGAAAACACAAATATAGAAAATAAGGAATTATAATAAATAACTACTGATACAGGAGAAATTTATAAAAGTACATATATTAAAAAAATGTATATGTATATTATGAACATTGACTTAGTACAACTTTATGTGAATCAATTTGAACATGGATAATTTCTTAGGAAATTATAGCATAGAAAAATTGACTGCATTAGAGATGAAAAACTTAAAAGATCAATTTCCACAGAAGAAATCAAAAACATTATCAAGAAACTAATCTACCAAAAAGAAAACAAAACAAAATCCA
Source organism: Phacochoerus africanus (assembly GCF_016906955.1). Taxonomy (NCBI): domain Eukaryota; kingdom Metazoa; phylum Chordata; class Mammalia; order Artiodactyla; family Suidae; genus Phacochoerus; species Phacochoerus africanus. The sequence continues at coordinate 86,825,487 of NC_062549.1, forward strand.
AACAAAAAAAAATTACCAGACCCAGATGTTTTCAGAGAGAATTCCATTCAACCTTTAGAGAGCAGATTGTCCCAAAGTGCAATAAGTTGTTTCAAAGCAGAGAAAATAAAGGGAAATTTCTAAATTATTTTTATGAAGGAAATAAAACATCACTATGCCTAACTGGATAAATACAGCACTAAGTAACGAAATTCATAGAACAAAAGAACATAGGAAAATGATACAAAAATCCTAAATAAAGTGTTAGTGAACAGACTCTAATGTTAAATTAAGAAAATAACATACCGTGAACAAGTAAAAATTCATAACAGAAATGTAAACATGGTTCAGCATTAGGAAATCTATTACATATCATTTAAATATATCTAAGGATAACAAAACATCATAAGTATCCCCCATAGATGCTGAAAAAGCTTTGGGATAAATCAACATATTCTTTATAGAAACACTTGAGAAATAGGAATGGATGGATAACTTCTGTCTTCTAAATCCAATATCTCACTTAATGAGAAAAAAATGGAAACATTTGCACGAGGGTCAGTAAAAAGGCAAAGATATCCACAATCTCCATTACTAACAGTATATGGGAGGAATTAGACAATACAATAGGAGAGAGAGACCATCAGAGGCATAAGAATTGCAAAAGAAGGGAATTATCTATGTGTAGATAATTTCATTTTACCTGGGAAAAACTAGACCTTTAGAATCAATGGTAAAGCTAATTCAAACAAACACAAAAGAATTTGGCAGGAAAAGAAGATAAAAATTGATGTACAAAAATCAATTGCCAGCTAGAAGATATAAAAGAAGAGAAAACCTCACTTACAATAGCAACTGCAGCTGCTTAAGAATATGCTTTAAAAAATGTTCGGAGCCTGCATTAAGAACATTTAAAACACTTTAGAACACACAAATGGAAAAACTTCCCTTATTCCTGGAGAGAGTGTCTCAACATTATCCCCCCTAAGTTAATTTATAAATTTAAGATCATCCCAGTATGAAATACTACAAGCTGTTTTATCAGGCTAGAAATCTGAAGTTAAAGTTCTTGAGGAAAAAATTGGCACAGAAAAATAGCTGGGAAAACTCTGGAAAGGAGGAGGTATCAGATATTAAAATATTCTACAAAGTCTTAATAATTAAAACTATGATTGGAGTTCCCATTGAGGCTAAGTGGGCTAAGAACTCACATAGTCTCTGTGAGGATGCAGGTTCAATCCCTGGCCTCCCTCATTGGGTGAAGAATCTGGTGTTGCCGCAAGCTGCAGCATAGGTTGCAGATGCTGCTCAGATCCAGCTCTGCTGTGGCTGCAGTATAAGGCTGCAACTGCATCTCCAATTCAACCCCTGGACCAGGCGCAGCCTTGGAAATAAAACAGAGCAAAACAACAACAACAACAACAACAAACTGTATGCTACTCAGCACATCAACAACCAACCAAAGAGATAAAAAGTTCATAAATAGACCCAGGTGCCTAAGAATCTTTAGTGTATGACAAAGATGGTATCTTGAATCAGTGGGGCAAAGTTGGAATTATTTCATAAGTGTTTGGGGACAATTGGATAGCCATGCGAAAGAGGTAATAGAACTATTTATCATTCTACACACAAGAATAAGCTCTAAAGAGATCATTGATCTTGGTTTACAAAATGGAACTATAAGTGTACCGAAAGATAATGTGGGTTAATTCCTTTATAACTTAGGTGTGGGGAGGGAATTCTAACTAGAAGTCAGAATTCAGATGCAGGACAAGAAAAGATATTTGAGTATGTATAAATAAACAGCTTCTTCATAGCGGACAACACTGTAAGTAATGTTAGAAGTCAAATGACAAACTGAGAGAACATATTTGCAATATATGCTATGGGTATATGCTAATATCCATTATAAATAAATTCCATTACAAATGGATACACACGTATCTGTATATGCATGTATCTGTGTGTGTATAATAATCTCTATCCTGTAGACTAAGCTTCATGGAGCACTTTTTGATGTCTTACATGTGACTCTTGGTATGAAAAATACTAGACTATGTATTTACCTTTTTCAAAAAAGAGAATGTTTTCTGTTAAACATATATTATCTAAGAGTAACTAAAAGCAATTAATTGAATAAAAATGCTACTGGATTTCACACAAAATGTAATTGAATAGCCAATGTACCATAATTATGTCTACTTTACACCACTCTCTATTACCCATTTTTCACCCCTATAATTCCCAAACTCCTTTCAAACAAACTGAATTTTAACTTATTCCATTTACTCTCTGCTTGCCTAATGCTGATTTCTATCTTCACCATAAGAAATTAGGACAGAGGCAGAAGTAGCATGAAAATTAGGGAATATAATACCACAGGGCGTAGCATGCCAACATTGAGGTAACATTACAAATTGTAATTTATGTGCTTTGTGATCTAGCCTCTATTAACCTTTCCTTCTTCAGCCTCCCAATCCGTGATTCCTCACGAATCTAATGTTTGGCCATATTAAATTCTATGGAAATTCAAAGGGCCCATGAGTTTTTTCATTTCAGTATTTATGATTATAATAGCAATAATTAACCTGTATGCATGTAGCTAAAAGTCCCAATGTTATATGACCTAAAGTCTGTTCTCTACTGTAGATCCAGCTTTAGCATCAATTTCTCCAGTGTTCTTTTCTTTCTCTAGTCTCTACAGAGCCTCATTCACACTTTTAAATTTTATCCATCTCATTTCCACATTTATTTACAAGTCAGATTCCTCTAGGACTTCTCCAGACTACAATTTCTTCATCCCCAACAAGGAGCCCAATGTTTGACCCAAGCAATTGCCTAATAAATGCTGTTGAATGATAGTTGTAAATATTTGTAGAATTTGCTACCATTTACAGCGGACTTATATGTACAAAGTTTCATGAAGTTGCAAACCTCCTTAGGCAAGAAAATCAAAAGGATAACCTACAGCTGGGTCTACCTGTAACAGCGCAGCTCCTTTCAAACTTTCAGGACCAGGCTGAGTGTCTACTACCACCAACCCTTCACACATCGCCATGCCTTGTTTGAATTTGTGCCTGGTGCTGCAGTAATACAGACAGAACTGGGCTTTGAGGAGGAAGTTCAGTGAAAATGTAATTGTCAATCACTAATTCTAATAATAGCTAACATAGCTGCTATGTGTCAGGCCACATTCTAACTACCTTACGTGCATTAACTCAGTCACTCTCACATCAGCCTTACAAGGCTATACGCATAGATTCATTTTGATGGAGATGGAAATTAAGCTAAGGAATGCTAAGAAACTTGCCCAAGAATACAGGCAGTAAATTTTAGAACCGGAAATCACATCCAGGCTTTCTGGTTTTAGAGCCCACTTTGTTTAATCCCTGTTGCTATGTTTTCTAAATTCCAAATAATAACTCTGTAATGAGTTGTGAAATAGTTCAAGGTCATGACTTGAATTTAAAAAGGTAGAAAATATTAGAATGCATCTCACAAAGTAAAGGAATTAATTTTTTTGTGTGAAACATTTGTTTCAGATATGTGTAGACATAACACAGTTTCACTGGTACAGTTGTGCAGTTTGGGTACTTCACAGAGGTACCCAGCTCTGGGGTCAGAGGGGATAAATGCAGCCATCTTCATATACATAGCCCCAGTGGCTATGTCTGCAAGAGATGGCATCTGTTTCTCATTTGTCCACCCAGAGGGAGCGCCTTTGAATGATTTTCACAAAGCCACCATAAAAACCAGCACTGCCTCTGTATACACATATGTGTGCTGAATCATGATGTGAAATCTATTCCTTAATATGGACTGTAATCAAAAGAAATTTTCAAAAGCGTTCCTTTAGGAGTTCTCATCATGGATCAGCAGAAATGAATATGACTAGCATCCATGAGGACACAGGTTCAATCCCTGGCCTCGCTCAGTGAGTTAAAGATCCAGCATTGTTGTGAGCTGTGGCGTAGGTTGAAGGCACAGCTCGAATCTGGCATTGCTGTGGCTGTGGCATAGGCTGGCAGCTGTAGTTCTGATTCAACCCCTAGCCTGGGAACCTCCATATGCCATGGGTGAGGCCCTAAGAAGAAAAGAAAAAACACAACAGCAAAAAACCCCACTTCCTAAACCATACCATTAACAAGAAGTTACATGTTTTAAAACAGTAAAGAAAAGAAGGCTGTTAACCTCATATCATTTATTCTGAACACAGAATTTACTAAAGCTCCATGGAGGATGATGATGGAGTAGAAAGCTCCTCTTGATATTTGTAGGGTTTAGAAATGGTTTCTTCAGCAGTTGCTAAACTCTGATCATAGATACTTAAAATTCTTATAAGAGGCTTTCAGAACATGCATAACTTTTTACCATTTGGAATTTAGGGCTTAGCCTGATAATTTTTAGTAAAGTCATATTTAAAAATAAAATATGCCTGGAATTTTGGTTGTAACAATAACAATGATCATGATGATATAATAATAATAATGAGGAAGAAGAAATAGAAGGAGGAGGAGTAAACGAAGTGTGAGAAGAAGAGGAAGAAGAAAGATGATAAATAGCAGTAGCTAATAGATTTTTGAACAATTAATATGGTTAAAGCACTATTTAAAGTAATTTGCACTGAATCTTAACAACAGTATGAATAGGTCCTGTCATTATCCTCACTTTGCATTGGAGGCTGCTGAGGCTCAGGGAGTTAAAGAGCTTGCACAAGGTCACACCGCTAGTAAGTTTTGGACCTGGGGGTTCAACTCAGTCACTCTGGCTTCAGCTCCAGATGTCAGCAATTCTCCTCTTCTACCTCTCAAAACTAATTAGATATTTTGGCACTGGTCAGAATGGCCATCATCAAAAAGTCTGCAAATAATAAATGCTGGAGAGGGTGTGAAGAAAAAGGAAACTTCCTATACTGTTGGTAGAAATGTAAATTGGTACAACCATTATAGAGAACAGTATGGGGATTCCTGAAAAAACTAAATGTAGAGTTACTATACGATCCATCAATATCACTTCTGGGCATATATCCATAGAAAACCATAATATACAAAGATACATGCCCCTCATATTCAGAGCAGCACTATTCATAATAGCCAAGACATAGAAGCAACCTAAATGTCCATCAATAGAGAAATGGACAAAGAAGATGTGGTACATATATACAATGGAATACTACTCACCTATAAAAAAGAAAGAAATAATTCCATTTATGGATGGATGGACCTAGAGATTACCATATTGGGTGAAGTAAGCCATACAAAGACAAATATGATATGATATTGCTTATATATGGAATCTAAAATAATGATGCAAATGAACTTATATACAAGATAGGAATAGACTCACAGATATAGAATACAAACTTATGATCACCAAAGGGGGAAGAAGGGGAGAGGTAAATTAGGAATTTGGAATTAACATACACACACTCATATATAAAATAGTTAAGCAACAAGAACTTATTATATAACATAGGAAACTATATTCACTATCTTATAATAACCTATTTGGAAAAAATCTGCTATATGGAAAAAAATCTGTCACTTTGCTGTAGTCCTGAAACTAACAACATTGTAAATAAACTATACTTCAATTAAAAAAAGTAAAGTTATCTTGGTCCCATAATAACTGCTGAAACTTGTAGGACTAGAGTTCCATGAAATATTTGTCATTGCACAACAAAATATTCTAAATAATCCCATCAGTGACTGCATATCACAGAGTGGTTATTCTACTCTCCTACTATTAAAAATACTGTGAAGAAAACAGGATGTGATTGTTAAATAATTAATAATTTCAGTCTGCTCATCAAGCACAAAGTCAGGCATTGCCCTTGGGGTGTGACATCATAATGTTTGCTACCTCCACTAAGTACAAGATTGCACTTTCAATAGAGTGAGTCTTTAAGAGGCCAAGGAAAAAGAGTGCTGAGACCTCATGATCTCATTTCGACACATATGCCAGCGAGTGATAAAAACCTGAGAAGTGAAATAGAGAACTATCAGTTGATAAAGAAATAAAATTGTCTCTAAATGCTATGTCTTTCAAAGTTTTCCAGGCTACATCCCTGTGTCTGTAAAGACAGCCTTTCCTTCTTTAAAGACAGGGTCAGTCAAGGGCAGCCAGTCATTTATCTCGGAGGTGGCAGTAGTCTATAACTTAAGAACACCCCACTTGAAAATGACAGTCATCTGGAGGCCCCTTTTATGATATCTTCTTCTTTCAAGCTGATAATAGAACAGAACTTGGTAAGGGCCACTCTGTGCCATGAATCAAATCATACTTCACAAAAGTCATTTCCTATTGATGTTGATGTGCCTGTTCCTCATTTATATTGATCAGTGGACATTAGTTTGCCAAGATAAAACTAAAAGAGATTTCCTGGATGCCCTGTGACATTTTCAAAGGGGAAAATTCATTCTTTTCAGCGTTCTCTGTATGGCTGGATTTCAGAAAGAGAGAGTTACAAATCTTCTGCTTTAGAGATGTCTGGATTGGAATGGGGAAGATAATGTTTCTGGGTCACCTCCTGTTTCCCAAGGGTCATCTTTACAAAGTTGGAGTATGTATCATTTTTTAAATGAAACTAGGACCATCTTCTCATTGAATTCAGTTAGGTTTTAGGATTAAATGCTTGTACTCAAACTTTGGCACTTATCACACACAGTGAGTATAACTGTGTTTCGGAAAAAGCTTAAAGCTGTGAAATGTTTGACACTAAAACAATGGCTCAAGATACATACTGAATTAAAAGTCTTAATATATATAGTGTGTATACTGAGTATGTATGTACATATATGTTCATTATCCTTCAAAGCCAAGTAGAAGAGCTAAATGTTGATTTGGGAAAATACTTATTTACATTCAGTTCATAAAAAAAATGGTCAATCTGTTGCACTCAGAACATTGATATCTGTACAACTGTTATATTACAATAAAGTTATTTGCAGAAGTAGTTTATCAAAATCAAATATATGCTTTAATTAAAAAGAGGCTACTTTGAGAAAGCTAAAAGTCATGGATTAATGCATTCAGAAATGGAGGCTCAAACCAAATGCCCATTAAGCAACAGTTATTGTATTTCATTTTGACAATAAAATGTATAAGGGCATTGAGAAATTGACCTTTTGTGGTAATACTGTATGAAAACACTTTTTTCCAATTGATCTTGGTGATACTTTGGGTCACATACAAATCTTTTATGACCACCTGAAGAGGCTAGCAATCAAACTCAATCACCAAATTGAGAAGAACAAGATGCTCTTTTGAAGGTCATCACTATTCTCCTGGTTACAAAAATCTGTGACCTTTTCTTAGATTTTATGATTTCTACATTTCCTTAGCTACTGAAAATAAGATGACCCTTTTACCATATGCCACTTGTTATTTTTATGTTCCATGAAAATGCATTCTTCATGTTTTCTTTTTGATATTCCATCATTTCCTTTTGTTTCTTCTCTTTGTCCTTTCCCAAATAAAATTGAAATTTTCTAAGATTTAGTCTATAACTTCTTTCCTTTTTGTAAAATCTCATGTAGTGATTTTTTTCCTTTGAGTAAATGCCTGTTGTGCCATTTGTGCTCTGATTTATTCCTAGGCTTAGCCATACTTGCCTTCTATACAATATTGAGAAAGTTAAAATGTTGAGTTCAAGTTGATCTATAAAGCCATTAATGGCAAGATTTTAGAATATGAGAGCAAGAAGATTGGCTCATTTGTCAATGTATATTTTTTAAAAAACAAATGAAAGTTTGAAGATACATGCAAACCATAGAACAATCTTAGTGGTGAAGGAGAGACTGAGCAAGTATTATTTCTATTCCTGTAGGGAAAAATATGAAACCTACACCACCAGGCCTGCCTGCTTCCCTGAAGCTTATTCTAATTTCCAAACATTCCAAATTTCTTGATATTGCATGAGAATGTCAAATTCAACATATCACAAGCCAAGTTTATGCTAATCATCACAGATAAGCACTCTAGAAAGATCACTTTGGTAAAAATGTAGAGACGAGTCCTAAGCAGGCAGAACTGAAAGCAGAGAAAGTCATCAGAATAAAATAGCAATTCGGAAAAGTATGTTGAGAGACGGAACTCAGGTCTTGATTCTACAAAAGAAGACGTGCACACAGATTAGAAAGACATTTACCTGGTAGAATTACATATACTGGTGAGTAATTGCATGTAGGGATTGAATGGGTGGGAGGGAGAGAGAAGTCTGTGATGAATTCCAGTTTTCTGATTTCCATGGTTGGATATGTAGTGATGTTTTCACTGAGAAAAGACATAGAAGGGGAGAAACAGGTGTTTTGGAAAAGACAAGAAATTAAGTTTTGTACCTGTGGAAATTGAGATAGATGTTTGTGGAACATTTAAATGGAAGTGTCTGGCAGCTCATAGAGTTCTGAAGCTTCACAGGGAGATGTAGGTCATATATATACATTTGTAGATCATCATACAAATGGTATCTCTGGCCATAAGAGTTAGACACAGTCATCCAGAGGATGTATGTAGAACATGATCAGAATCCAGAATTGGATCTCAGAGATATTACAAATTTTAAGGAGTATTTGAAGGAAACAGAATGACAGGAAGGAAGGATGGTAGGATCCTGGACCAGAAAAAAAAGCCCTAATTATAACAGTTGATGAAATTTGAATATGGACAGTGAAATAGATAAAAATATTATATACATGTTAAATTTCTTGATCTTGATAATTGTTCTATGGTTACATAGGACATTGTTCATGTCATTAAGAAATACACACAGAAGTACTTAGAGACAAAGAAGCAGGTTGTTTCCAATATATTCTTAAATGGTTCAGAAAAAGAGAAATATTAGATAGATAGATGATAGATAGATAGATGTGATAAAGCAGATTGTCCGTAGTGTAAATAAATGCTAAATCTCTGTAAAGGGTATACAGAAATTCCTCGTAGGAATCTTGCTACTTTACTACTTTTCTCAGTTTGAAATTATATCAAAATTAAAATAGCTCAAAAGGTACAATATAATATGAATAAAACAGTACACTGATTGATAGTGGGCCAAAATATTTTGATTTAAATTTGTGATGATGTCCTTTTGGTTGTCCTTTCCATTTTTCTTAGGCTCAATTCCTTCTTTTAACATCTTCCTTCTCTCAGTTTCTCCATCAGTCTTTCATAGAGTAGGCTATATGGGGCAGTGGTGAAGAGTGAGATTCTAGAGCCATGCCATTGGGTGGGACTCTATGGCTTAATACTTAGTGTTTTAGTTCATTAGTTGTTATTGCTTTTGTTGTTTAATCTATAAAAATAGGAAAAATAAGAGCAGCTATGTGATAGGGTTATTATGAAGTTCTTAAAATGTTTTCTGACATACACTAATGCTCAATAATTTGGGTCTTTGATGGATGATTTTCTCTTTCTGACTCAAAAGAATGACTTCTACTTTGGATTTTTCTATTATTGAAAAAGAAATACAAACATATATGCATAAATACAGCTAAAAAATCCCCGCATTTTAAAAATAGAGGATGTAGTTAGTGAAGATAAGAGAGCAAATAAAAGGGTCACTATGTGCAAGATAAGTTCAAGGGAAATAGGACTTGTACCCTTAGCTTCTTTGGCACAACTATTCTAAGGGCGTTATTCTATGATGGGGGAACTTTTCTTTTTCCTTTTTTGACTACACCTGTGGCATATGGATGTTCCCAGGCCAGGGATCTGAGCCAGACCTGCAACCACTGGATATTCAACCCACTGGTCAGGTGGGAATTGAACCAGAGTCTCCACAGGGAAAAACCAGGTCATTAACCCACTGAGCCACAGTGGGAACTCCATGAATTTTTAAAATAAAGCAGTTTTAAAATCCTGATTTTAAAGTGGTTCCACCAAATGGATCTGTTCAAATTTTTCCCTTTATTTAAATTATCTAGAAATGTAAAAAGAGACTTTCAAGCGCTCTCCTCAACCCACTACCATACACATTATTGTATTGGCAGAAAATAAATGTGGGCTTTATTATAATGGCATACCTTTGAAAAATTTTAAACATCTTCTTATCAGTATGTTTGATATTATTTTGCCAGCTATGTTAAATAAACAGGCAAGCAAACAAAAAGGATGGTGTGCAGGACCAAGTTAAGAGGCTATTTCATAACCTCAGGTAAGAAATAATGGTCTTCTTACTCATGGGGATCCCCCAAATTTCTCTCACAACCCCAATAAGTTGTAGGTAGTATTTTGGAAGTAGAGTACACAGGACTTAAATGGATTTGATATGGGAGCTCAAGAGATTAGAATCAACGATGACACTGGGTTTTGGGCTTTAGAAACTGATCATACCAAGGTACATTTTAGTGATATGGAAAAGAAAAAGAACAGGTTTGAGCATTCAGAAAATAAAATTTTCTTTTTGGTCAGATCTTTGGGTTTATGTAATCTGACATTTGTTCAAATGCTGTTTTGCTTTTCACAGTCTGATCACAGTCTGATAAATGTATCAATAAGGAAATAATTATATTCTATTATTAATTATACAGTGCTAATGTAGCACACTTTCTAAATGTAGAAAAGGCAATAATAATATACTAGTCAAGACATCTCTGTGTGGTGTGTCCAACTGTCATAGTATGACTTGTGCTTTGAGTGGGCTGGGGTCTCAGTTATCCAAACCCCACTTTGTAATGTCCTACCAAGACCAACACAGCAGGAGTTCCCAGAGGAATCGAAGCCACAAATTGCTCCCATTAACACAGGACACTTATCATGAAGCTCTCCTTATCTTCAGAATAAATACCAGAATATCATGAATCTGTGACACTATCAAATCTAGGGCTCAGAGCGCCACCCCCCTGCCCCATCACCACTAAGACAGCTGGCTTCACTAGGCTGTTGCTCTGCTCCACCTTGAGTTTAGCTTCAGTGCCAGAGGACAGTCAATACTGGGGTGTTTCACCTAATAAGAGCAGCAATATCAATAAGCTCTACTGTTTTATTAGGTTTATCAAACAGCAGTCTATCTGGTCTGCTGGCCAGGATGTGCTGATCTGTTATCATAACTCCATTCCACTTTATCTCACAACAGTGGTCTTTGAATAGCATCTAACATTTGTGTTTAAAATATGACTGGCATTCCATTAAAGCTCTAGAGAGTCCATTCAATGTGCAATAGAGGCAGGGTCAGTGAATTTGTACATGCAAAAGGAAATAGATTATGGTTCAATCTTCCTTTAACAGTAATCAAAATTAAGGTCTAAGGCCTTGTCTTTTTTCTGGAGAAACAATCATTATATTTGTTTGGGGTTGTGTAGGAGAAGAAACTACTTCGCTTGTGTAGTGTTTTTAACTTTACATATTTCTTTCATATTTTAAATTTTACCAACAGTTTAAGTTTCTCCTAGTATTTTATGAATAGGAGAACTACACTTAGCATTAATTAGCTAGCAAAAATGAGGGCAGATGGGGGCAATCTTAGTAACAATATTATACTTAGGTGTATAATCCACAACTGAAGTAGTGCATTGTTCGCACACATGCTCTATTTTCCAAGTGCAGCAGATTTCTTTCTTACATATGTAGAATACATATTGAAAAGTGCCATTCAGTCTCTTCTCATCATCATATTTTCAGCTTCATCAAATGTGATCCTAAAGCAGTTTTTCCACTGGATCACTTAGGAGAAAGAATAAGAAGAAGAAAAAGAAAAAAAATACCACTAGTACTATACTACTGTTTTCAGTTATACATTTTCCATGGGATTATGTAAAAGGTCAGACATATCCTCTAGTAATCATTTTTACCTACCCTTAGATTACGTTTTTCTTCTGACTCAACTCTTAACCATGTATGACTTCACTTTTTATACCCGGAAGTCGTAAAATATTTTTGTCTAGTCTGACAAACTGCAATTGTTTCTTAAAGAAACCGGCTGTATTACTCCCAAGCAGACCGTCATCCCTTCTGCCGTGTTGACATTGCCTTTCTACACACCTGCTTTATCGAGCACATCACACTGTTCTGCCAGAAACTGTAAGTAGGATTTTTTTCTTCGACTAGATCCTAAAACTCTTGATGATTCTGTAAATTTATTTGTGAATCCTGGATACATAGCTTCATGACTTGGTAAAAAGGAGCTCTCAGAAAGAGCCTAAATGAGTTTTGTTAAATGAAATAGGATGTTAAGGTGGAATTCCTAACTCTACTTTGCCCCAAAGATCAATACAATACAAACAAAGTATCAAAGTCATTGTGGGAAAGACATTCAACCCCTCAACCCCATGTAGAATTTACAAGGGAAATATCTATGAATCAGGTAATCTAGAACCTTTACCCTTTAGCAGATCAATAAAATAAACTAGAGAAAAGATTTTTGAGGAAGATTTTTTTTTTTTTTGGCTGCACGTGTAGTTGTAGAATGCGGAATTTCCCAGGACAGGGATTGAACCCAGCCACAGCAGTGACCTGAGCCAGAGCAGTGATGATGAAGGTTCTTAACCTGCTGAGGCAACAGGGAACTCCTGAAGATGATTTCCTGAGATCCCCTCCCTTTTTTTTTTTCTTTTTTTGCTTTTTAGATCCTCACCCAAGGTGTATGGAAGTTCCCAGGCTAGGGGTCCAGTTGGAGCTACTGCTGTGGGCCTATGTCACAGCCACAGCAATGCGGGATCCAAGCCGAGTCTGCCACCTATATCACAGTTCACAGCAATGCCAGATACTTAACCCAGTGAGCAAGACCAGGGATCAAACCAGCATCCTCATGGATACTAGTTGGATTCGTTTCCACTATGCCACCATGGGAACTCCTAGGGCCTACACTTTGACTCCCAAAGATTTGGATGTAACAGTGGAATTTTACCCCTTTCACCTGAAAACCAGATGTTGTTGAGTTAAGTAGCCATAGACCATATAGCAAAGGATGTAGAAGTAAGGAACCATATGTCAGGTTTTTCAGAACAGCTCTGTTGTCCTATTGTCACTCATAAGTATACTCGTGTTGTCAGACTACATGTTTCCATTTTTGTGGTAAAATATAGTCACTCTAACTAAAGACTCAAATTTAAACAGGCGATAGGATTTTCAGATATACCTGAGGAGCTTAAAAGAAAGGATAATAAGGAGAAAAATAGTTTGGCAGTTCAGGAAAAGCTGGGTAGTTAAGGTTTTGTTTTTGTTTTTGTTATTTTTTTAATGGCTACACCCATGGCATATGGAAGTTCTTGGGCTAAGGACTTAATCAGAGCTGTTGTTGCAACCTATGGCACCGCTGCGCCAACACTGGATACTCGAGCCCACTGAGCCTGGCTGGGAATGTCACCCATGCCTCCACAGTGACCTTACCTGCAGAATTGGATTCTTAACCCACTGTTCCAGGGTGAGAACACCAAGGGTATTTTTGGTGATCATTTTAGTTGTAGAGCTTTATAATGCTTGGAAGCTCACTTCTATGAAGCATTTCCTAGCCTGTACAATCAGCCTAAACTTCCACTGAGGCTGATAAAACTTTATGTTTCTTTGTTTTGGTTAGAAAAAATCAAACTTAAAATGAAAAGAGATGGGATGGGGAGTTCCCGTCGTGGCTCAGTGGTTAACAAATCCGACATGAGGTTGCAGGTTCAATCCCTGGCCTTGCTCAGTGGGTTAAGGATCCGGCCTTGCCGTGAGCTGTGGTGTAGGTTGCAGACACAGCTCGGATCCTGCATTGCTGTGGCTCTGGCTAGGCCGGTGGCTACAGCTCCGATTAGACTCCTAGCCTGGGAATCTCCATATGCCGTGGGAGCAGCCCCAGAAAAGGCAAAAAGACAAAAAAAAAAAAAAAGAGATGGGATCCGGGTGTGCATTAGAAGACTGGCTATGGGAATTCAATGTCTGGAATGTGATTGGAATTGGGGAGCCATGTGGAACTTGATAGCAATTCTTCCTATTTCTCATTTCAGTTTCATCTTCAAGTACATTTCTTTCTTCTCTATTGTCTTTCTCAAATAATCATATAACAGTATCCTTAATAGGTAACGCTGATCTTTGCTTTCTCCTTCATTTACACAGCAGCTAAATTAATGCCCACTACAACCTTATGAGATAATCCCGTTTTACAGATGAAGAGACTAAGGCTTAGAAAGGTTAAGGAACTTTTCTAAACCCTTAACTGATAGAGGGACATTTTGAAAATAGGCCATTCTGACTCCAGGGCTAATACTACTAACCACTAAGGCACATTCCTTCTACATGACAGTAGGTAGTCACCCTCTCTGAATATCAAGTTTACATGTCAAGGTCCTGGACAAGCATAATTCTCGTTCCTCAGGCGCAACTCTGAATCCTTGAGAAATAATACCTGCCTGGTCAGGATGGAGTAAGATGAAATTTCTGATGGGGATGGTCATGCTTTGTAAACTGACGGAGTATCTTCTACAAGGAGAGGATCTTGACTGAAGAGTGGTCCACTTCCTGAAAAAGGAGACTCATGCAGCAAAATGCATCTATTATACTCTCCTTGGCAAATGGTATTCCAAACCTCCTATTATAGGTGAATTTGATTCTATTCAGTATTTGTGGAATAGAATTTGTTGATTCTATTCCACAAATATTTATTCAACAACCATTGTGCATATGGCATTATTTGGGTTGCTCAACTTAGCAAATAAAAATGCAGGACATTCAGCTAAACTTAAATTTCAGATAAACAATAAAGCATCTTTTTAGCTTATATGTGTCCAAAATGTTGCAGGGGCAACCTGCATTTTGTATGGCAATCTTGGGCATTATTTTGTTCCCTAAAGCCTATAGTGTCATGAAGAATAAAAAAACTGGTCATTGTTTTTAGTCATTTTAAACTAAATTCAGACACTGTAATTTCCTATGGATAACCTCCAAGAGGATATTTTCTCTACTTCAGTTTGGATTCACTCTGAATATCAGCTATCACTTTCTTTTCTAGGCAGAAGGGATTATTACCCAGGTTATTACCTGTGGGGATATTTTGGTAGTTATAAAAGGAATTAGCCCATTGAAGAGTCCTCCAGCCAAATATCATTAAAATCACAGATCTTTGGATTCAGCATAGGCACCTAAGATTTTGAATCTGTTCCCATGTCTTATTTAGGAAATTAATTATTTAGAAATATTAAATGGGTTGGGAATGGCTAATTTAAGATGATTAAGTGGTCACTAATTAAAATCAACTTTATGTCCAGAAGAGACTTCTGTCCAGGTGTGTGTTATGACAACTTGGCTCTCCAAATATCAACTCATTAAAGTGTTTCCACATTGCTCCTCTTACTTCACTATTTCCACTTCCTACCTCCCTTCGCAACACAACACACAGATACATGCACTCATACACAGAGGGACTTATGCATGCATGTGCACACACACACACACACACCCACACACACACACACACACCAGTCCTGAGTTGGAAGGACCGCCCATTTTTGCTTAGAGAAAGGTGTTTATGACTCAGCGGTGTACACCTATAATTCTACAACGTTCCCCGGCAAAACTCCCCCTCCTTTCATATCTGGCTCCAGACCACATCCAGTGTACCTGAGGCACCGGCTGTGCTTTATGAAGTCTAAAATTTTCAACTGGTTGTATCTTTCCATGCAAACTCATTAGGCACTATTTACACCCGCTGCAGCTGCGAAGAGAGAGGTTCTGAACTCTGGCATTCTACAGTAGGCTTTGTTTCTCATTTACATTTGCATATTAAAGTGTTTGCCTGAAATAGGCTATTGAAATTAATTCAGGATTAATTGGTGTCTTTATCTCATTAGGACAATCTAATTTAAGGATGATGAAATTGTTTAGCCTCCCGTTTGCATAATTAGATTGCTTTGAATTGCTGTCATTATTGGCTCTTTAGCATCATCTGTAGGCCTCAAACAGACAAGAGCTTCAACCTCATAAAGACCAATCATGTGTTACAGCAGAGGGCTGTTAACCCCTTTTAACCCAAACTCACTTGGATTAGCAGTCACAATAGACAGGACTTGGTCCCTGAGAGCCTTGAGTGCCTTCCTTTTCAAATTCTTGATATTCAGGTTGCTAAATTTCCCTGCATATTTATGATTTGTTGGAAATTGTTATAGCATCTCTTCTGGGATCTACAGTGTTCACAAGACTCCTTTCCTTTGAGCATCACTCTCAATGTCCTGGGGACTTCCCTGTACTGTAAGTTTATCTTTCTACATCTTAAGCTAATTGAAAGTTCTTGCATACCTCAAAATGTGACAGCATTCCTAGCATAACTGAGAGGATGTTGGCCTACTAACAAGCCCAGCACGCGTTACTTATCTGAATGCTCAGCAACAAGTATTATTATTATTTCAGTGAAGTTACAGAATCAGACACCAGGAACCATGTGACATTCATTCAATGGTTTACTCAAACAACATGTAGCAAATGTTCTAGTGAGTACTTTTGATGTGCTTAATATTGTACAAGGCACTGGGAGATCATTGGGAAAAGTTACAGGCTTGTTCTGCATTATCTTATGGGGAAGGAGAACGTAGAATAAATGACAGGAGAGCCAGGTTCTGGTGCTAGCTTGGTTGTTGCTTTGAGCAGTCACAGAACCTTGATAAATGTGAATGTCTTTACTATTTTGTTTTATCAACTAAGGATTGTACTACATTGATAATCATCTGTGTGCTTTTGAAACTTACCAATGCCTTGGCCCAAATTCTCAATACATTAAATCAAAATTGCTTGAAATGGATGAGGACCCTCAAATTCTTCAAAATAAGTTGGATCTGATGCGTGGAAAGCCATTCTTCTAAAATATTTTTAAGGTTGTTTGTAATAATTAAAACAGCATGCAGAAAATAGTATTTTTACTTTATGCCAAAATGGTAAGATTCATCCTTGGAATACATATTTGACTTCAATATATTAAGAAGAACTAAAATTACAGAATAAAGATAACTTTTAGATTTCAAACTGGAAAAAGTAGTAACATCAAAAACCAATGCTTTATCTGAAGAATATACATTCAAGGAGATTAAGGTTACTTAAATTAACAATAACAAAAAAATATAAAGTAAAGCAGCATCCAAAGCAACCTATTTGGTAGCCTTTTTCCCCCTGAAAAACTGATGTGGGTTATAGAATACTTAATGCACTTAAAGCTGCTTGATTTTCTTTTTTTTCTTTTTTTTTTTTTTAGGGCCACACCAACAGCATATGGAAGTTCCCAGGCTAGGGTAGCTGCTGGCCTACACCACAGCCATGGCAATGCTGGATCTGAGCTGTATCTGTGACCTACACCACAGCTCATGACAATGCCAGATCCTTAACCCACTGAGTGAAGCCAGGGATCAAACCCAAATCTTCACGGATAATAGTCAGGTTGGTAACCTGCTGAGCCACAATGGGAACTCCCAAAGCTGCTTGATTTTCATATTAGCTGTATATCTCATGTCTCTTATTATAATTGTCTATATCCTGAAATCATGAAACAAGTCCTAATAAGTTTGAAAGAGTTGGAATCATACACAGAATCAGACTGTACATCTAGGGGTGGGAGTAAGGATTATCAATAGACATGACATTTCTTCCATTACAATTACAGGGAATAATACTAGGACATAACACAACACAACAACAATGTTCCGAAATCATGACAATAAACTCCACACAGAAGCATCCGGTAACAGAAAATATCTGTGGAATAGGTGATAACCACTCCATTATTCAGCTTGAAAAATATAATTGCTCTGGAAAATGATTGACTTCAATCTGAACAACCAGGTCCCTCAGCTGAGTACCAAGAACTAAATGGACCACCAGATTCTATGAGTTGGGAAGCAAGACAGAGCAGGAGAGTGGCTGCTTTATGAGTCAGTTCACGTTTGGCAACATCTGGTTATGTCTCATCACATTGCAAATTTATGACCCTGGAAACAACATGTTGATGTTGATGATCCTTTACGAAGAGAAGCCTGAACTATAAGCTTATGACCAGAGTGGTGGCGAGAGACTGTGCTGCTTTCTCTGATGTGACAACTCCATGGCTTGGGTCAAACAGATAAAGACTTGGCCTGCCGGCCTTTCCTAAACAGTGTCATGGATGAATATTGAATGAAGAGGATGACCTGGCAGAAGAGCAGAAGGTTATGAGGAAGTGAAAGCCTGACTTTCCCCAAGAAAACCTTGTGGAATTTAGCAGTGGCCAAACCACAGAGAAGTCAAGAAATGAAGACCTATCCCAAGCCAAGCCTGGAATAGGTAACTCACACAATGGCAAATTCATCAGATTACAAAGCAGATCTGTTCTCTGAAGATACTGGGATTTGCTTTTGGATAAGGCTGAAACTCAGAGAATCAAAGGCAAACTGTGAGCATGTATACATGCCATAATAACCTCAGGTATCTCATCACAGCCATGTTTTAAGATGAGATAACTTCCAGGTCTCAAGCAGTATGTTTTTAAGAGCAGAGTCAATGGTCCTATCCATGAAGGGTTCTCCTTTGAGAAATTCCTTCTCTCAAATGAAACTGAAGCGTTTCAGAATTCCTCACTTAAAATATGTTCCAAAACATACCTCAATTTTTGCTTGACAATCTAGGTAATGGAAGAATGATTTTATTTCTGTCTAATGTTATATGAAACTATCTTATTTTTAAGACTGCTGGTAAAAGAGAGAAGAATAAAATGTTTATTCCATACCATGAGCAAAAAAAAATTTAAAGAGAGAAATTTCCACTTTCTAAGAAGATAAAAAGAATATCTTCCAAATAGAGTGAAAACTGTTCAATTTAGACACACTTTGAAATAACACACACTACTCCAGGTATCAGTCAGTGGGCATATTCTCTAGGAATAAGTTAGCATCTAGAATGATTGAGGTAATGATGATTTCCTTGAGGGATGAAAATAGGTGTGTATACATGTAAGGAAAGTGGGAACAAAATCACACAAGGCATTCTTAGAGCAATCCAGTTCCACCCAAAGAAGAACAGGCTGGAAGGCTATTAATGGAAGGACTTGCCCATGTTTGGCAAATTCATTCACTCCACCTGCCTCCACAAAACATAATATGTAGGTTATTAAGAAAGAGAGAACTGCACAGTAAACAACTCTGAAGTTACTGGCAAGAGTCAATTGAACAGAGATATATAAAAACTAATAAAACAAATAAAATCAACTAAATTTTAGTGTGTCACATGGTCTTCTCAGCATAGCCTATTTATCCCAAGAAATAAACTCACCACGCTCAGGAGACTTGCTCACCCAAATTGAAGGATACAGCAAATCTGATGAAGGAGTATTTTAAGGCAACATACTTGAATTAAAAAGATGCTGACTTCCCCGGTGCATTTTCTCAACTCATCTTTATTAGTTGGCTTAGATGAAGCTTTGTTTTAAAGAGGATTAAATGCAAATAAAAAGTATCCAATTTTTTCTTCCTTTTTTGGGGGGGGGGCATCCTTCAGCATATGGAGTTCCCAGGCCAGGAATCAGATCTGAGCCACAGTTGTGACCTACACTGCAGCTGTGGTGACACTATATCCTTAATCCACTGTGCTGGATGGGGATTAAAATACTATCCCAGTGCTCCAGAGATGATGCTGATCTCATTGTGACACTCTAGGAGCTCCAGAAAATATTTTAAATGAGGAAAAAATATAAGGGATTTAAAGACACATTTTCCAGAAAGAATTATATGGGAAAATATATGAATTTCTTATACACAGTTGAATTCTGGAGAATATCGTCCTATTCAGAGGAGAAATATAAACACACAAGTTAAAAAATAATAGAATAAACAACACAAATTGTTAAAAAGTGATATGGCTGAGCTGTCTCTATAAAAATCACATATATTAAATATATATACTGCATTTTGGAAATAAAAACACATTAGAAGTATTCAGAATTAGAATAAAAGTTGCTTAAAACAGAGTGAAATTGTGAAAAATAATAAAAAACAAAATAGAAAAGAGCAAAAAGCCATGAGATGATACCATCATGAGAGAGAAAATAGAGACCCAGTATTTGCATGATTTGCGTTACTGAAGAAGAGAATAGAACAAATAGAAAAGTAAAATATTCAAAGATATAATAAAATAATATTTTCCTGGAATAAAGAGCTGAAATTATAGATCAAAGGGACATAAATTAAATAAATAACAAAAAATAGTTAAAGATGTTGAGAGCAACACATAGAGATATCTTCCAGCTCTCAAGCAGTAGGTTTTTAAGAGCAGAAGAAAAGGTCCTATCCATTGAAGGATTTGTGGAGCAGTTAATGAACTTCAATATTCAAGATCCAAGAAGTAATTCTATCAACATCAAAGAAAAGAACTAGGCTACCAACAACACACACACACACACACACACACACACACACACACACACTTACACTTGATAAAGTATCAAACTAAAATATGACATCATGTGAAATGGTAAAAAGCAACTCCATTGAGGACAGTGACTAAACGAGTCTATCACAATGATTATTTAACACTTCACAGACAATAGCTGATGAAACTAGTTTTTAATCTAATATTCTTATCCATGGAATTTATAGGAAGTCTACCTGAAATTAATGTAGAAGTTACTTTATGTCTGAGCTCTAATTGCCTACAGTTCACCACAATTCTTCAATAAAATCTGTATATTTAGCAGCATTGATTTAGGGTTATTTTAAAGAAAGAAGCAAAAACGGTTACAATGTCAGAATTTTAAATGTGAGAAACATAAAAATGAGCAGAGTCTTCATGAGATGCAGGAGTGAGATGAACAGTAGACCCTACTCAGGAGCTAATATGAAAACAAATCATCTTTTCACATATAGCAGAAAAAATGTGTGCATATGGGGAAGAAGCAGTGAGCATAATACATAATATAGCATGAAGGCTCAAGCATCTTCATTTACACTTTAAAGGAGCAGAAAGCCCATTAAAGAATATAGAGAATATATGTTAACAAAATAACAATATAAAAACAATAATGAAATAGAAGTCTCCATTCACAAAAAGGGAAAAGCACAGTTAAGTAACTTAAAGAATGTGAAAGATTTTTATGAAGAAAAGTTTATATAAGCAAGAAGCATTTACAAACGTACAATTTGGAAAGCAGTATCTTTTTATTGGATAGGAATGCCTACTTTTGAACAATGTTGATTTTCCCAGTTTATCTATAAATTCAATATGAACCCAATTATAACATTGACAGAATATTTTTAACACTTATTAAAATGACTTTAACAGTCATTGGGGAAAAAATGCTAGAATAGTCTTTTCTTTTCTTTTCTTTTATGTTCTTTTCTTTCCCTCTCTTTCTTTCCTTTTTTTGCCATGCTCACAGCATACAAAATTTCCTGGGCCAGGGATTAAACCTGTAACACAGCTGCAACCTGAACCACAGGCATTATACTACTAATCCTTAACTTGCTGAGCCACCAAGAAATTCCTATAATAGCTTTTAGAATATGAACATAAAGGTTATAAATGACAAATTATTTCTACAATATATTAAAAATCATTTTAAGGTAGCTTAAAAGCATATTGTCAGTGCAGAAAATGTCAGATTATTGGGACAAAAATAAATACAGATGACTGAACAACTTGAAGGCCAGGGTTGCTGACCCCCTTCTCAATTAAAAATTGGCATGTAACTTTATAGTCAGTCCTCTGTATCCATGGTTCCATATCTATGAATTCAACCAACTGTGGACAGTGTGACACTACAGTACACATTTACTGAAAACAACAAAAAAAGTGGAATGTGAGTGGACCTGGGCAATTCAAACCCATGTTGTTCATGGGTCAACTTTACTAGTTCACTGAAAGAGTTTTTCAGGCAGATCCCTGTGGCAAAAATGAACGTTCTACTAACTTACTTTTCAAAAAAGTGGCAGCAACAGATTCACCAATTTTTTTTTAAAGTGAATTAAGTGGATAGCCATTTGAAAGAGCCACATGAACTATAGATTTATATGTAAAAATAAAATAATAAAAATAGTAACAAAATAGTTTAAATATTGTTATATTTGACCAAAAATATTTTAAAATAAAATTCTTACTAGAAAAAAAATTAAAAGAGAAGTGATGTATTTGGAGAGACAACTGTAACAGATGATAAACCAAAAAAAAAAAAAAGTATTTCTTTCGTTAAGTGAAGACCTCAATCAATGAACTTGCTCTCCAGGCAAAACAGTGAAATCATGTACAAAAAACTAAAGTCAACAATTTCAGAACTCTGGCTATTAACCAAAGCCAAAAAATGAACTAAAAAATTATGTACCTAAGAGGCATTATCAAACCTCAGTATGAAAGCAGAGCTTATAATTTTTTAACTTGTGGCAATGTATGTCTCCCCTTCCTCCCAAGTTCAGTGGCATGATAGACAAATGTTCTCCTCAATGCAAACAGAAAAGAAATCTGTTGGTTTTTAGGACTCTGTTGAAAGCATCTTTCCCAGAGCAGATTGGAAGGGTGGGAAAATGACTAATCCCAAATCTTAAACAATTGCAAACTGCTGGCAACCTCTCAGGTGACTAACTCTGTGAATTCAATTAGGCCAAATAAGAGCCTGGCCAGATCTGTCAAAACAGACAAATGAATATAAGAAACTTTGAAAAGCTCTGAAATCCAAAGATTGTATAATGTGCACACACATGAGATTATGTCCATGCTCAGGAAAGACACAGGAAAGAAGAAGGTGCCAGTAGCTTACTCATCTCTGGCTTATCTCTAGGTTCTATGTAAGGAGATGGAAGCTTTGAAGGCTGTCGTGTAACTGTCTAAATTTGAAAGAAGAGTTTTTCAGGCAGATCCCAGTGGCAAAAATGAACGTTATGCAAGCATGTTAGTTAAAAAATTTTTCTGACAAATCTTTGACTGACCACTGGATTTTAATAACCCGGTTGTGACTCAAGTTTAAAAATATAAAAAAGCACTTAAAGGTTAACAGAAAAATTAGAGACTACAATTGCAGAAAATGTGGACTACATGGAATTAGTCCAGGGAAGTCACTAAATAAATGAGAATCAACAAGGAAAACAACACAAACCTTGAAGGACTGGGAAATCTTATACTGGAGTTGTTACAATATATTATCCAAAATGTCTATTTTTCAACAAAAAATGTAGAAGGCAAGAGAAGCAATAGTAAAGGATGCTTCATAGAGTTGGGAGGAGGAAGCAGGTTGCAGCCAACATAAAATCCTCCTAATAGGGCCTCAATTTTGGAATTAGTAGGAATAGACTTTAAGTAAGTTATTATAAATATGTTCAAAGAAATAAAAAAAAATGTATAAAGAAGTAAAGTGTAACAATCATATCCTGCCAAATAGAGAAAATCTGAAAAGAGACAGAAATTATAAAAAACAAAAAGAATTGCATAGAAATTCCAGATCTGGAAAATAAAATATTAGAAATAAAAAATTTGCTAGAGGAACTCAATCACAGATTTAGGCTAACAGAAGAATCAGTGAATTTGAGAATAGGCCAATAAAATTTATCTAGTCTGGAAACAGAAAGAAAAAGAATGAAGGAGAATGAACAGAACCTCAGAGACATATGGGACATCATAAAACATATCAACATACCTGTAATGAGATTCCCAGAAGGATAAAAGGAAGAGAAAAAAACATAAAAATAATGGCTGAAAACTTTCCAAATTTGATGAAAAATACTAACATACACATTCAAGAAGATTTACAAACTCCAAGTAGACTAAATCAAAGAGACCCACATCTAGACACTTTATAGTCAAACTGATAAAAGACAAAGACAAAGGAAAATCTTGACAGTAGCATGAGAAGAGTGGCTTATCACATACCAGGACTTCTCAGTGAAATTAACAACTGACTTCTCTTCGGAAGTGTCAAAAGTCAGAATGGAGTGGGATGATTCTTTAAAGTATTGACAGGAAAATACTGTCAAGTAAGTATCCTCTTTCTGCTTATGCCCTCCTTTAAAAATGAGGGAGAAATTAAAATATATCTAGATAAATAAAAACTGAAAAAATGTTTTGCCAGCAGATGTACTCTACAAAAACATACCGAGCCCATCAGGCTAAAATGAAAGGATACTAGAAGGGAATTTAAAACCACATGAAGAAATAAAGAACACTGACAAAAGTACTGCATATGTATTATGAAAGAAAGTAAGAAGCATTTTTGTTTATTTCACTTTTCTTCTATTTTAAAAGGCAACTGCATAAAGCAATAATTATAAAAGTTTGTTGAGTTTATAGAGTATACAAATGTAATTTATACAACCACAATAATACAAAGAAAAGGGGAGAGAATGAAGGTGTATTGGAACAAAGATTTTGGATACTTTTTAAATTAAGTTAGTATTAATCTGAACTATATTTAGAGCTGCACCCCCAGCATATGGCAGTTCCCAGGCTAGGGGTCAAATCAGAGCTACAGCTTCCATCTTACACCACAGCCACATGGAATCTGAGCCACGTCTTCCACCTGCACCACAACTTACAGCAATGTTGGATCCTTAGCCCACTGAGCAAGGCCAGGGATCGAACCTGCATCCTCATGGATACTAGTCAGATTCATTAATGGCTGAGCCACAAAGGGAACTCCCTGAACTATACATATTTTTAAAAGTAAAGATGCCAGTTGACATTCCAAGGGCAACTGCCTGGAAAAAACTAAAAAATATAGTAAAAGCAATGATAAAGTGATTAAAATGTACGGTACCAGTTTCCTAGGGCTTTCATTACAAGTAATCATAAACAGAGTGGCTTAAAATAACAGTGATTTATTTTATTGCAGATTCCAGATGTCCAAAATCAAGATTTTGCAGAACTGCACTTCCTCTGAGGCCCTAGAGGAGAATCCTTCCTTTTCTTTCTCTTCCTGATGGCTCCTGGTGTTCCTTGGCAGGTAGCAGTGTAACTCCAATCTACCTCCATCTTCACATTCTCTTCTTACTTATCTACTAATCCAATAAAATCTCATCTTGATTCCTGTTTTAGTTACGTCTGCCAACATCCTATTCTCATAAAAGGTCATATTTTGAGGTCTAGGTGGTTGTGAACCTCTAGCAGACACCAATAAAACCACTCTAGGTACACTAGAATGTATCTATTCAACACACACAAAAAAAGACAAGAATTGAGGAACAGAGAAGCAAAAAAAAGGCATGTTGGAAAAAATGGCAAAATAGCAAATGTAAGTCATACCTTGTGAATAATTATAAGTAAGTGAATCAAAATTAAAATCACACATCACACATGTCAGAATAGCTATTATCAAAATGAAGCCAAATAGTAAGTGTTGGTGAGGTTGTGGAAGAAAATGAATCATCGTGCACTATTGGCAGAAATGTAAAGTGGCACAACCACTGTAGAAAACAGTTTGGAGATTCCTTAAAAAATTAAAAGCAGAACTATCACCTGATCCAGCAATTCCACTTCTAGGTAGTTTTTGAAGAAAACAAAAATACTAAGTCAAAAAATATGAACCCTATGTTCACTGAAGCATTATTTACATTAGCCAAGAAATAGAAGCAACCTGTGTCCATGGATAGTTGATAGAAATGGATATGATGGATGGATAAGGAAGAAGTGTTATGTGTGTGCAGATGCACATACACACACACACACACACACAAACACAGAATACTACTCAGCCATAAAAAGAATGAACACTTACTATTTTCGACAACACGAATGAATCTAGAGGGCATTATGCTAAGTAAACTAAGTCAGACAAAGAAAAATACTACATGATTCCACTTAAATGTCAATTCTAAAAAAGCAAAACAAAGGAATAAACATAACAAAACAGGAACAGGCTCACAGATACAGAGTACTGGTGGTTGCCAGAGGGCAGGGGAGTGGGAGGATTATAGTGAAGTTGATGAAGGAGATTAAGAGGCACAAACTTCTAGTTGTAAAATAAGTCATGGGGATATAATGCAAAGTGTAGGGAATATAGTCAATAATATTGTAATAACTTTGTATGGTGACAAATGATAACTAGACTTATCATGGTGGTCGTTTTGTAATGTACAAAAACATCAAATCAGGAATTCCCATTGTGGCTCCACAGAAATGAATCTGACAGGCATCCATGAGCATGCAGGTTTGATCCCTGGGCTCGCTCAGTGGGTGCTCAGTGGGTTAAGGATCTGGTGTTGCTGTGAGTTGTGGTGTAAGTTGCAGACACTGCTTGGATCCTGCACTGCTCTGGCTGCGGTGTAGGCCAGCAGCTACAGCTCCAATTTGACACCTAGCATGGGAACCTCCACATGCCAAGGGTGCGGCCCTAAAAAGACCAAAAAAAAAAAAAAATCTAATCGCTATGTTGTATACTTGAAACTAATACAGTATTGTAAGTCAATTCTATTTCAATAAAAATAAAAAAATAAATAATCCTAAAAACCCCTGAAATCAAAAGGCACAGATTGGCAGAACAGATTTTAAAAAAAAATCATTATTTAATAATATATGTCTACAAAAGATACACTTCAGACTCAAGAAAAATAGTGAAAGAAGGTAAAAAGATATACCATAAAAGTTGTAACAAAACAGAGCTAGAGTGCCTGTCCTAATATCAGACCAATGGATTTTAGAAGAAAAATTTTTACTAGAGGCAATGAATGATAACTTTGTATTTATATGAAGGTTAATCATTAAAGAGATAGAATAATTATAAACACACATGCACCTAACCACAGAGCCCAACCTTATTCTCAACATTGTAGTGAGATTCTAAGGTATAGGCTAAAGAAACAAATAAACAAGTGGCATCCATATTGGAAAGAAAAATAAGCTGTAGTTATTCACAGATGACCTAATTGCAAATGTAGGAAAGCATAATAATTAAGGATTCTACAAAGACTCTATTAGAATTAATAATGAGTTTATCTTTTATAAGGAAGGTTATAAAAGCAATATTCAAAAATCCACTGTACTTCTGAGTATGTGCTCAGAATGTAAACTGGTAAGACCACTATGGAAAACAGTATGAAGTTTCCTCAAAAATTTAAAAATAGAACTACCATATGATCCAGCGATCCCAGTCCTGGGCACTATCTGTAGAAAATCATAATTTGAAGTTACATGCACCCCTATGTTCATTGCAGCAGTATTTATAACAGCCAAGACATGGAAGCACCATAGATGTCCACTGACAGAGGAACTGATAAAGAAGATATGGTACATGAATACAATGAAATATTACTCAACCATAAAAAAGAATGAAATAATGCTATTTGCAGCAATGTAGATGAACATAGAGATTATCATACTAAGTGAAGTAAGACAAATACAAACATCATATGATATCCCTTATATGTAGAATCTAATTTAAAAATTATACAAATCGGAGTTCCCGTTGTGGCGCAGTGGTTAACGAATCCGACTAGGAACCATGAGGTTGCGGGTTCAATCCCTGGCCTTGCTCAGTGGGTTAAGGATCCGGCCTTGCCATGAACTGTGGTGTAGTTCACAGATGCAGCTAGGATCCTGCGTTGCTGTGGCTCTGGCGTAGGCCAGTGGCTACAGATCTGATTCAACCCCTAGCCTGGGAACCTCCATATGCTGCAGGAGCGGTCCCAGAAAAGGCAAAAAGACAAAAAAAAATTATTTACAAAATAGAATTAGACTTATAGATTTTGAAAACAAACTATGATTACCAAAGGGGAAATATGGGCAGGGAGGGATAAATTAGGAGTTTGGGATTAATGTATATGCACTACTGTGTATAACACAGATAATCAACAAGAACCTACTATACAGCATAGGGAACTCTACTCAATAAGCTGTGATAATCTATAAGGGTTATTAGAATCTGAAAAAGAATGAATATGTGTATGTGTACAACTGAATTACTTTTTTTCACACTAGACACTAACACAACATTGTAAAGCAGTTATACTCCAATAAAATAAAAGACTCACAGAGCAGAACTAGGCATACCTATGGGGAGGGCCCCAAGAGGAAATGAGTTCAACTGCAGAGTAGCTGAAAGAAACTTTTTTGTGGCAAGCATGTGTATGAAATTTAGAAATTTAAATATAATTTTGTACAAGTGAAACCTCTCAGCTATTATTCCGGTGATCCCAATGTAAAAATAGAAAATAAAACGTTAAATTGTTTTTTTTTAACTTTGGTCATGTTCTTTTACCAAATTTACATGCTGGGCATGTAAACTGGAACAAACATTTTGGAAAGCAATACGAATAGATAGATAAAATATTGACAGATAGGAATAAAAATATCTGAACATTTGAAAATGCATATGTATATTAACCCAGCAACTCTATTTCCAAAACTTTATCCTAAATATCTATAATAGATAAATATACAAAGATATTTAATTCTCTATTGTTTGGTATAGTGAAAAATAGACATAATATAAATATTTATAAATAGTTTATAGTTTAAATACATTATATTTGTTCATAGAATTAAATATACTATGCAGCCCATTATGTGTGAAAGATCTGTAATAATAATATAAAATACAACATAAAAATGGTGAGAAAGTCAAGTTGCAGTAGAATGATATATGATATCATTTGAAATATAAAGTGAATATATTGTCTATAAGAGTATACAAATACATTTATGTGCACAGAAAATGCCTAAAAATATACACATGTAACAGTTAAAAGTAGGTACTTCTAGGGATGGGATGGACACCTTTTATATTACAAATATATGTAGGCTTATAATTTTATAGTAAAAATTTTATTAAGATGTTTGAAATATATATAGTGTTTGGTGCCACCTAGTTGAAACATAAATGATATTTCATAGCTATTGATGTCTACAAAGCAGAAATGTTTTTTTCTTCTGATATTTCCCATGTTTGACCATATAATTTGCTTTTGATAGACATCGCAACACTGAAATGATAGCTCCAAAGTTACAGAAAACTCAGACTCCTTTCTTTCTATTCTATCATGCTAGCAGATCCCAGACTTAAAATCACTGCATGATCCACAATGAGGCTTGAAACTCCAGGCACCACACAGTTTTTCTTAAGTCCTGAGTCCTCTATTAAAATATGTTCAGTTGGAGTTGAGGGCTCATAGTCATTATCACAAGAAAATTACAAACAGTCAATTTCTATTGTAATTATAAAGTCAGGAGTTAAAAATTACATTCTCTTTGGCCTTTTTAAGCAATGCTTTGGCACCTCTTTGGGCTTCTAAAGTGAAACAAAACCAAAAGGTGAGGCAAGAATTTCATTGAGGGACCTGACTACAGCACATGTGTTTCATACATTTTTTGGTATTCAAAAACATACATTGTCTCTAGGTCCCCTCAAAATTCCTGTCTACTAAACACATTGTTTCTCTAATTCTCTATACTTTCACATCAAAAGTCCGGGTGTTCCAGAGCAGAACATTGAGTTTTGACAGTTTGTACATCATCTCGATGTTCGCATCTGGCGGCATTAT
Organism: Phacochoerus africanus; assembly: GCF_016906955.1. Taxonomy (NCBI): domain Eukaryota; kingdom Metazoa; phylum Chordata; class Mammalia; order Artiodactyla; family Suidae; genus Phacochoerus; species Phacochoerus africanus. The sequence goes on from NC_062549.1 coordinate 86,854,838, forward strand.
AAAGTGACAGGTCTTTCATAATTTTTTTGAATTCATTCTGGTAATGTTAATCATAAGTGATGAACTTTGTGTATTCTATGGACATAATGGGCAATTCTATATGACTGAGACTCTAATTTTACTCTATACTAATGGGCACTAATTGTGACAATCAGTGATTATGTCAGTTAAAGGCAATGCTGATGGCAATTGATGGCAGCAGTGAAAGCCCTGACACCATTTTGAAACAGAACTTGGACAGCCATTTGTAAAGATGGGAGATCAAACCGGGTATCAGTCAGTTATTTTCCTACACTTTTTTAAATCTGATAATCTATTTTTGTATACTGTACAGCATGTTGTTCATAAATCCCAATGGCTTTCTCAACTCACTTTTCTACCTATTATAAAATTATTTTTTTGTATAGTAGACACCCCAGTCTCAAAACACCAAAGTGACAGAAGAGATTTTTAAGAGAAAAATACCTTTTAAAAGGATTGCTCTGAATAGAATTGTCTCTTAAATTAGGGGCAAGTTATGGCTAAGGGAAGCGACAGATGACTATATAAATGCCAGTGGAACATCTGGGTTGTGTGATGATGCCAGACTTATTACCTACTTCCTTGTAAATATTCTATGGATGTTTACAAGTCCTCTGCTGCCCCTGAGTAAAGGCAATCCTTTTCAGGGATAATTAAATTTGTGTCCTAACTAAAGATAGGAAACTGCTCCAAAGTTATAAGGTGTTTCCAGAAAAGAACATTACTTACTGATTTGGAAAAGAACAAATACTATTCATGGGCACAAAATGAAGTGGGAAAGCAACACAAGTCAGTAGTAAGAAAGAATGAACTTTTATTATATGTTTCATACTAACAGACACTACACTAAATTCTAAAGTACATAATCTTTGCTATCAACAGTAACATTTATGCAGAAAATGAGAATAAGAGAGCTTAAATATCAAGGATAAGTATTCAAGGTCACACAGACCATTAGTAAAGTATACTTCCCAGACATTTTTAAGAGTCAATTAAGTTTGATGTCCTATCCTTCAAGGACCCTTCTATGACTACTTCCAGACTGAATATGGATCCATAGCTGCCTATTTCCATAGTGTTCTGTGCTTCCCTCTGTTGTCATGATTATCACAGTGCACTTTCTCTTCACCTGTTGATCTCCTTGATTGAAATCTAGCCCTTTACACAGTGAATTATTATTAGTTTTTTTAGTCCAAGACCCCTTAGCATAACATTGAACTTGTAGTAGAAACTCAGTAAACATAGAATAACTAAATGAATGAATGGGTAGAGCAAAGATTAATAAGATAGGGTCATTGTCTTAAGAAACCATACTCACTGGAGGTGGTTAGAAAAGGGTCTAAGAACTACCAAGTCTTGGCAAGCCATGCAACCTCTTAGGAGTCACTGATGCTTTGTGCAGTGTGGTTTTCCAGGTGAATGCATTGAAATTCAGTAGTCCTTCTTTGATTAGCTCGATTTTACATAACACTAGATTCACCACAGTCACTATACCACAGATCTTTAATTATAAAAGGCTTGATAATCTTTATAAGAAATAATTTAAATATAAATGATTGTTAATCACTTTATTATTATTATTTTATTGATTGATTTTAAATGATAGTTGATTTATAATATTGTGTTAGTTTCAGGTATATAGCTTCAGATTCTTTTTCATTATTACAAGATATTATTACAAGATAATATAGTTCCCTGTGGTTTACATTAAATCCTTGTTGTTTATCATATGTGTCAGCATAAATCTAATAATCCCATATTTCTTATTTTTCTCTCTGTCCTTTCCCCTTTGGTAACATAAGTTAGTTCTCTATTTCTATGAGTCTGTTTCTGTTTTATAAAAAAGTAAATTTGTATTTTTTTTAGATTCTCCATATAAGTGCCGTCAGATATTATTTGTCTTTGTCTGATTTACTTCACTTAGTATGATAATTCCTGAGTCCATCCATGTTGCTGCAAATAGCAATATTTGATTTTTTCATGGTTGAGTAATATTCCATTGTATATATGTATGACAACTTCTTTATCCATTCCTGTCAAAGGGCGATTATGTTGCTTCATGGCTTGCTAATCTGAATAGTGTTGCAACAAACATTGGTGTGTATATATCTTTTCAAATTTGAGTTTTCATTTTTGTCCAGATATATATCCAGGAGTGAGATTGCTAGATGATATGGTAACTTTATTTTTAGTTTTTTAAGGAACCTCCATACTCTTCTCCATAATGACTTCACCAGTTTACATTCTCACCAGCAGTGTAGGAAGGTTTCCCTTTTCTGCATACCATCTCTAGTATTTATTATTTGTAGATTTTTTGATAGTAGCCATTCTGACCAGTATGAGGTAACACCTCATTGTAGTTTCAAATTGCATTTCTCTAATAATTAGCAATGGCTAGTCATCTTATTCTCTGCATTACTCTCAGCCTGAAGCTGATAACAAATCCACGAAGACTGAGGTTCCTTGATTCATTTTTAGATTCTTTATGATGAAGATAGTACTAGAAACTAGCAAGTTGATAACTATATGCAAAAGTTTGTCATCAGTAAATTAATTTCATTCTATTTTGTGAATTTGAAGATATAAAAAGTAATATAGTATATATATACAAAAATATGTTTGAATATATAAGTACATGTGGTATTGTCCATACATACATGTATATGTTTGTGTGTGTGTATAGTAACAGTGGTTATCATTGAGGGATTACTGGCCATTTTAATAGTGTATCTTACCTTTCCTAGCCTTTCCACATTTTTGACAGTAAGCATACCTTACTTAAAGTAACTACAGTTATAGCTAATATTTTTGAGCACATATTGTATGACACTGCACTGAAATCATTACATGAATTGTCTAGTTTAATACTCAACAGAACCCCATAACATGAATATGTACTTTATAAAATAGAAAATTGTAGTTTGGAGAAATGCATTAACATTCTCAAAGTTAATAAATGATGGGGGAAGGATTTGACCCCAGAACCCATTCTTTTTACTACTACATGCCATATTCACTAGAAAAGAAAATGAGAAACAGAAAGAGAGGGAGAGAGATAGACAGACCAGCATGGTAAGTCATTTTGCAATCTTTTTGCACTGGTTGAGACAAATGCGGTACAGTGAAAAGATTGCTAAACTGAAGGTATTGAGCTGTGGATCTATCTAGATACATCTTTTCCCCTAAAATAACTAATATGTGTTTGGACCATACACAATCTAATGTGTCTTCCAATCTCAAAATTCTGACATTTCAAAATTCAAATAACTTGGGTGTGTGAGCATTTGATAGACCTAATCAAGAGCTCTTAGAGTTCCCTGGTGGCTCAGTGGGTTAAGGATCCAATGTTGTCATGCTGTTGCTCAGATCACTGCTATGGGTGCGGGTTTGATCCCTGGCTCAGGAACTGCTGCATGCCACAGGCATGGCCAAAAAAAAAAAAAAGCTTTCTAATAAGATAATAACAGACAGAGAAGACATAACTCTCATTTAGTACTAATCATATTTGGAACATCATTATATCTGTCAAGTGAAAGGGACATTTGGTCTCAGGGCCACATGTATCAATACCTTTATAACCTGCTTCTGTTTTTTACAAAAATAACTTTGAGATGAAATATTCTCAGCAGACTGTAGACAAAGTAAAGGAGGTGAAAATTGGGGGACAGGACAGGTGTGGGAGAGGTGGAGGAGGGGAGACAGTGAACTGCATAATTATTCTGGAGTACGTAAGGCTGTGGTTTGGTTCTTTCCCCAATATAGTCACCATTTTCCAGATTCTACTGTAATATTTGGTAAACCCAAGTGAAAACAGGTTTGCTTTGTATCCCACTCCAGTGTACTGTCTTCTCATTTAAACAACAAAATATTGACAGTAATTGAGAGTCATGTCCACTTATTTCAATGAACTCTTTTCAAAATATAGAACTATAACAATTCTCAAAGGTATTTTTTTCTTGAGACTGTATAAAAAGATAATGAAATATAAGTAGAAGAGAATTAAAGCTCTTTTAATGTACTGCATGCAGTTATTATATAGATAATATTATAAACATGAATATTTAACTAGCCATAATTTTGTGCCTATAATGTAGTCCCAGTAATATTTTATAAATTTCCTTACTCTTCTTGTTTAACTTCCTTTTTTTTTCTTTCTTCTTGCCAAACCACTTGGGTATCCTGTTTATGCCTTATGCTAATGCCTCCCATACTAGTTATTTCCTTATAATAGAACATAATATGGGAAGCCAGATTCTTGTTTACTCTGTCTACCATTGACCAAGGTTCTAAGGTATCTAAGGTTTAAAGTCTTCATAAGCTGAATGTCTGTAAATCTACTTAGTTTTCATTTATATCACTACTTGTCAATGGAACATAAACTTCTCTCTATTTTCCTCCAGGATATAGTTGTTGAATTTGTCTAATATAGATGCCTGGGAACAGCTTAGGTCTTTGTTTATCTGCTATGGTAAGTAGTCCTGATATGCTACCCCGGTATTTGTCAGGAAAAGAAAGACTTTAAGAGTTATTGCTGGTGTGGACAGTTTTCTCCCATTGGTCAAGCAGTTGTTCATCTACAGGTGTTTCTTGTTCATACTATTACAGATCTCACCATAGTTCCGGAGTTATGCATTTTATAGCCATGAATGAGTTGGTCCCAACCATAGAATCTTTTTATATTGCTCATTTTTGTGAAGACCAATTATACAATGATGCAGTTAACTTGTTCTTTTGCATAGAGTTTAGCTTCATGGCAGAGCAAAGAGATTCCTACCAATGAAAAAAGATCACTTTTTCTAACCTGGCTCTAGTTTGAGAGAAACAAAGCATTTAATGTGCTTTTACTCCTCTACTAGCAACCTATTTGAGGATGGTGAATGCTAAGACCTGGCTCCTTGAGAAGGGCAGGGGGAGAGGTTGATTCTAATAACCACTTCAAAGTCCAGTGCTTCATCTAGGAGGTATGAGCTGAGGGCCATTAAGCTCAAAGTCGTCAAAGGAAACCTGGATTAAAAACAACTTTAAAAATATTCAGACATTGTATGGACTCCTTATAATCACCCAAGAGGAGAACAGCTCAGATACAGCTAGAAAAGTGAGTAACACAAAGGTTAGACTAGCCAGTTTCACTCACTGCTTCTGCTAAAATTGAGGGGTCACCAATCAGAAAGATTTCTCGAAGCCTCATTTAGCAGATGCCCTTATAACATGAAACTGATTTTTGTGATTCTCTGCTTTTATAGGATGAGAGGCTGTATTTTCATCATGCTTTAGAGAATTGTGAAGAGAGGAGGAGCTGTGTATATCTGAACAAGTAGAAGGACTTTGTGTTAACGAGGATCTAGTAAACATCAGAAAAACGCATCTTTCTATTTATATATTAAACCTGAATAGAAATTCAGCTGCTCAAATTGTTTGTGTGTAAAATTATGACCTTAAATCCAATTTTAAAAAAGCTTTGTGGTTTTAAATGTGCTTCTTTATACAAATTTATAAACGTATAGCATTTTATCTAGATCCATATTTATTTTTACATATTTTCACAGTCTTGCTTCAAAGATATGTTTGTTGCTAAAATAGAACTATTTATATCCTCTACGTATTTGATTCAAAAAGAAAGTTAAATACTTGAAAAGATTCCTAATTATTTTCTTCAAGCATGTGATAGGCACCAAGAAGTTCTGAACTGGGTCCTAGATTAAGGCTGGAAAAGGGAAAAGTGAAGAAAATAATAATTTTTGAGGAACATTCAATCTACTTGGAAGAAATAGACAGAAAAACACATATTAACACCTCAATTAGTAATAGATGTCCATTCAATAGATGTTCCTATTCAATAGCTCTTTGAATACAAAAAAATAAGAATTGGAAAGCATTTCTGAAGCAGATGTAGAATGATAACAATGTGTATAAAAAAAATCTGAAAATCTCCAATGAGGAAACAAGAAAAAATTGATGCAGAGAGAAGGAGAAAATAAATTCCAGACATTAAAAACTTGAAAATTGAAAAGATCCTGTGGCAATTGGCAAGAATTATTTGGGGGTCAGTGAGCAAATCATTTTAGTCATAAGAAAGACAAGCAAATATTTGAATGAATAATCATTCTCTTCTATTTTCTGCAGTAGCCACCTTAGCTCTGGGTAGCACATGTCTGCCATTCCAGAGACCCAGATCATCTCTGGAATGTGCACAGTAGTGAAGGTTGTGTCACAGACCAATGCGAACAGGTTTGGATGCTCTCCAGAGTAATCAAGTCTGAAAGGTGATCTACTACATTTTATTCAGAGCAGTAAAGTGAATTCTTTAAAATGACAATCAAGGGCATGTGATTTGCTACTTACTCAATGAGTGAATATTTTATATCTTAGAGTCCTTAGAGTCCTGTCAAATAAAAAAATACTGAACAATTTTAGTCAATACTAGGAAGCAGATTGAGAACTGAGAGGATAAAAAATTACGAAAGACTTAAATCTGGTGGTGAAGGAAATACCCCTTTGAGTCCTGAATCTCTTTCAGAAGCTGAACATTGATCAGAAGTATAGATAATTAGTGTTGGGAAGAGAGGAAAAAGGAGGAACATGTCATCCACTTCAACTATAAAAAGTGTCTAATGAAATAGAAACAGGTTTAGTTTTGACTATATGGTGTAACTAGAACAAATGAGTAGACTATATAGAGAGGCAGATTTCAGTTTAATATTAGGAAGACTTTTTAAAAATTAAGGTATATCTGATTTGCAATGTTTCTTCTAGTTCTGTTGTACAGCAAAGTGACCCAATCATATAAGTTGCCTGTGCTGTATGCTATGAAGACTTTCAATTAGAATTTTTCAATACCACAATAGGCTGTTAAATAAATTGGAGAAAGTCCTTCAGTGGGATGTGTCAAAGCAGAAATATCCATCTAAGTGTTGATGAAATGACTGGTAAACTACTTGGAAGTTTGTTCCAGAATATGATTTCTAAAGGTCTTTTAATTTTAATACTCTTAGCATAAGAAGAGCAATGGTCTGAGATTGCATTAACAACAATATGGAATCATAAAAGGAGCTAGATTTTTCATAACTCTCTAACCCTGCCCAGAGCCAGTGTTTATGGGGATGGGGTGGGTAAGTGGAATGATGCCAAGAACATCAGGAAATACAACAGTGAACAGTGATGTCAATACACTGGGAATTTGAATAAATAGACTAACTCTGATCATTAGTAAAAAGAAACTTTCTCTTTCTGACTTAGTTCACTCAGGATAAGAGTCTCTAGTTCCATCCATGTTGCTGCAAATGGCATTATTTTGTTCTTTTATGGCTGAGTAGTATTCCACTGTGTCAATGCATCGCATCTTCCTAATCCAATCATCTATCAGTGGGCATTTGGGTTGTTTCCATGTCTTGGCTATTGTGAATAGTGCTTCAATGAACATGTGGGTGCGTGTGTCTTTTTCAAGGAAAGTTTTGTCCGGATATATGCCCAAGAGTGGGATTGCTGAGTCATATGGTAGTACCTCCATACTCTTTTCCATAGTGGTTGTATTAACTTACATTTCCACCAATAGTGCAGGAGGGTTCCCTTTTCTCCACACCCCCTCCAGCACTTGTTATGTGTGGACTTATTAATGATGGCCATTCTAACTGGTATGTGGTGGTAATGTGAGAAAAAATAATGTGTACATATATGTGTAACTGGGTCACCATGTAGTACAGTAGAAAATTGACAGAACACTGTAACCAGCTATATATATAAATATAAAACCTTTTGCATATCTGAATTATGCATATTTCTCAAGGTCTAGTTCAAAGATCATCCCCTTAAGGAATACCTTCATAACTTTTAGCATCTTCTAGGTGCAAGCACTGTCTCAGGCAATGCAAATTAAGCTGATTGCTTAAACAGTTGTAGTGTGATATTCCACCTGAAACCCTGAGCATCATTTCATGAAGATTTCAAATACTAAGACACTTTAAAAATATGTTTTAAAAACCTTGCAGTTAATTTGTCTGCTCACGTAACATTTTCTCATTTGTACTTTTCTTCCCTCAATGATCTCGGTTTTTAGATGCTTGACGATGGCGAATCCACTAAATCTTCTTCCTCTAAATACTTGTCCTTGTTGTTTGGGTATAATTAAATTTCCAGGTTGCTTAGGAAACTAAACCTTGGCAGCAGCTGCCAGGGCTTAACAATGAGGTCCCACTCCAATTCAGCTCCTTTGTCAGAGGTTAAATGGACAATTTTTATTATTTCATAAGGAACATTTTTTAAATGGTATATTTCATTTAAATTTAAAAAGTATATTTTGCAATGTAAATAATCCGATAAATCCTATTTTTCTGAGAGTTGCTGAGGAAAGATAGGGCTGCATTACTGTGGTAACCATATATTCTGGGATGTAACAAGCCATTGTATCAGATGCAAGCAGCATTGGGGATCTGGCTGAAAGTGAGATGGGAGCTATGTTTGCAGGAGTGCCAGCATCTCTGGACAGGCAAATGAAAACCACCTGCCAGAGCAATGATACCCAGGAGCCTTCCTCAGGCCAGGCAAGCAGAGTCAATTGTTCTTAGAAAATGAAGGAAAAAAAAGAGTTAGGCTTCATAGAAATTAAAACGGTTCAAGAGATGAACAACATAAGGATAATGACTTCACTTGTGGCTTTAGCAGAATTATCAAGCTTTCATGGACACATTTTCTGCATGTTTTGCCATCATAATGTAGAATCCTTTATTAAAGAGCTAGTTCTTTGTATCACTTTCTAGCTACAATATGAAATAAAAGTATATATTTTCCCTCCAGTATCTTAACATTATTGACTATTATTTGTACCATTTGTGTTTACATATATTAATATACTCAATAAACATGAGTTTACTGAATGCCAGGTATGGAATAAGAACTGTGCCATGTATAGAGTTAATTAAAGTGGTGTAGAGCACACACCTCATCTCTGAGAGCTCAAAAACTCTCATGCATGCAAGAAATGAGGTTACATCAGGACTGTGATAACTACCATCAGGGTAAGTACAGGTGATACAGAAGCAAATATGACAGGCAACAAAGCCATGTTGGATTGATGGCTAAAGATAATTTTCCAGAGGAGTATAAGAGCAAGCATGAAGAAGGTATTTAAATATTTATAGAATGTATATATAGAGTTGAGACTTTGTAAAGGAAAGTAGCTAGATTGATGTTAATAAGTACAGCAAAGGGCAAATAATGCAAAATTCTGTAGACCATTCTTCTTTATCAGGAGGATAATGAAGAGTTATAAAAGTGTTTTAGACAGTAGAATTTGTTTCTGTTTTATAAATATTTCATTTTCTTTGTGGCACAAGGATTAGAAGTGGGGGGGGGGAGGGCTAGAGGTAGAGACCTGAGTGAAGTTGTTACTATAATCCTGTGATGAGATGATGATGGCTTAATTAAGGTAGTACCAATGGAGATCCAGATAAATGGTCAGATTTGATAAACACTTTACAATATTTGGAGGTAAATTTTATAGGATTGACTTTTGGGTATGGGCTTTAAGTGAAAGAGAGAAGCAAAGATTCAAGCTGAGATTCCTGACATGGGTAGGTGGTGTGGTGCTAGTGCTAAGGCCAACCTTTGAGATAGAAGAACGTCTGTGATAAACCACACCATAAAGAAATCTTTATTCATCACAAGACATTGGATCCTGTACTTTTCTAGACAATAGAGATACAGTGAGGAACAAGAAAGGTAAGGATCCTGACCTAAAGTAACTTATATTTGTGGAGAAAGCAGAAGTAACAAACGGCCAAATAAATAAATATAATAGTTTTGTGGTAGTGAGTTACAGAAATGATAAATGGAAAGTGCTAATATCAAGACTGGTAAGAAGGAAAAGAATGAGAATGTTATAGATAGTGATGGCTCATTTGAGAACACAACAATTTGGTGATGGAGGAAGTTTTTGCTAAAAAAATATTCTATGGGCTGAACAATGAGTTGGAGCTAGCTAGCCCTGTGAAGACGTGGGGGCACACAGCATCCCAGGCAGAGGAACCCATGAGTGAAAAGCTTTAGGTGGAATTGAACTTGACACCTTTCAGAAACAAAAGATCATTGTGGTTAAAGGATAGTGAGCACATAGGTGCAGGGTGTGGTGGGTCATGAGAGCAAAGTAAGCAAGAACCCTGACAGATAGTGACTTGCAGGTTTCAGTAAGTAATTTAAATTTTATTATGACACAAATGAGAAGACAATGAAAGACTGTAAGTAGGCAAGTGACATAATCTGACTTCTCTGGCAGTTGTGCAGAAACTGTATAATTATAAGGCAATTAGACAGTAGGATACCAAGTAAGATGGATGTTGTTACATATAAAAGTAGATTGGTAGGCATGGTGGTGATTAGATGAGGTTGTTTCCTTCTTATTTCTATCATTTTATCAAAGAATTATGAGACAAAGTATTAGTTGAGGATGAGAGGTTGAGGAAGGGAGCTTTGGGGATTTGAGGAGAGGAGAGGAGCAAAGTTCTACTCCTTGAGTGCAAGTCTAGGTAGTTGGATTTATCCATATTTAGAAGTTTGCTAAGCCAGCATTATGAGGTCAAAGGAGAATAGAGAAATCAGTGATGTTTGCAATGCATGATTATGATATTGGAACATAGAATGGGCATGGATATGGGATAGCTAGTGGTAGCTGACCAAAAATTGAAGGCCTTTAAATGAGGAAGAATATGTTGGGACTGGAGGTATTAGAGTAAGCTATAAGCACAGGAGGTGTTAGAGAGATAGAGAGAGATGGGGTGGGAGATTATTGAAATTGAAATTACAGAGACAATGTCATTGGCTATGACATGGCATTGAGTAGGTGAGATGGTGGAGAACTCAATCAACAGGAATAAGATCAAGAAAAAGAGAGGCCAGGGCATTGGGTGGACCATTTAAGTGGTTGTAGAAGTTATCAGGCATCATGATGGAAGCAGGAGTAGAGAATAAAGCATGCCAGATGCTAAAGTCATCAGTAAATGAAAGAGGAGTCACCAGGATTATAGCTTCAGAGAGGGAGTCTAATTTGATTACATAAACTTCAAATCATCTTGAATGTTTGTAGAGGACAGGAGGAGAGTGGGTTTACTAAAACATGTAACTTTATGATGACTTCTTCAGATACAATGAGTTTAGCCATTAAAGGTTTGATAGCCAAGAGGATTTTTAATAAGGATATGGGAGTCAAGGAAGCGAGATGAGTAAAAAGGGAGAAGTTGAAAGTGGTTGAATATGTGGGAGTGATGAGGTGAATTGATGAATATTTTAAGGGACATCACTCTTTAGGGTAAGCAAAGAAGAAGGAACCATAAAGGAGAGTGAGTGGCATTTAGATGAGTAGGAAGGGTACCATGAGTAGTGCTAAGAAGTCAGGGAAGGAAAGAAATTCAAGACAGAGATGGTTGCTGGCACTGTCAAATACTGGGTGGGTGCCTAATAAGAGGAACACTGAAAAATGTCTTGTATGCAGCAATGCGAGGCCATTGATGACTTTGGAAAAGCAACCTGAGTGGAGTGAAAAAAGCAGAAGTCAGATTGCCTTGATTTGAAGAGAGAATGGGAGGTAAGACATGGAGTGAACCTATTTAAATAATTCTCAAGAAAGTCTTATATTTGAAGTGTGTGAAGGAAAGAAGAAAGATAGTTGAAGGGAGTGGTGAGGTTTAGAAAGGATTTTTAAAAATACATAAGCCCTATAAATCAGTAGATTCTTCGCAATTTGCACAACTTGCATCTTGTTATGGTAGTGAACACATTAAATTATAATACACTTTTCGTAAGTCTACTATCTATACTTTATTGTGAGCTTATCAAAGGTAGTAAACAATTTTATTCATCTTTGCACCTCACATAGCTATCATAATGGGATATAGAAGCATTAAAAATATCCTTTCTGAATTTACTTCTATATCAAAACTAAGCTTATATTCTATAAAAAGAGAAAGATTAATGAAATTAAGATACAGCAGAGGGAAAGGAAGGTTAAATAATTGTATATTTATAGTGGCAGGATAGAAAAGTTTAATTTCTGTGATATTATGTTTGACGGGGAAATAGATATCTTGAAAGAAATGTAGCCTGAATTGACTGTATACGTGGGGGAGATGGGGTTTGGGGATAATGTCAGAGGTGGAGTGGTAAGTTTAGAAATCATTGGAATGAAAGCATACATTATCCCGAAGATAAGATATTCAACTATCTTCCAGAATGAAGGAGTGAATAGTGTGATGGACAATACTCAGCAAATAACCTTTTAATTGGAGAAAATTATCAAAAATAAATTAAATGATGCTCTCACTTAAAGTCCCTGGAGTTGTCCTATAGGCATACAGCAAATGGAGTAACACTCGGGAAGATCTATTAAATCTCTGTAAGAACAGCAAGAGCCTGCAGCATTTGAACTATGGCCCATTCTCTCATACACCAAACTATGTTTTATGGAAACTACTTGGAAAGGTTTAATCCAGATAGGTGTGGTCAAGAAAATGGAACTCCTTGTTTTACAAACTCCAAGTCTGGGACTAGGAATTTACTCTGGGAGAGGAAAGTCACTAGTGTTGCTGTTGTTGTTGTTTTTAATCTCTCTTAGTCCTAGGTTGCAGAATCCTATTCTGACTACCAAGAGGACTGGGATCTCTTCCTCTACCCAGTCTCCACTCATAAGGCAGAAGCTTACCCTGGGTGCAGCAGACCAAGAAAACTCAGCTCTGACCTCTCCTGCCCCAGCTTAATGATTTAGTGGAGGTTCCACATACCCGATAGGCTCTTGGGGCAAGCCAAGAAGGCCAGAGTCACCAACCCCCAGCTTGTAGAGAAAGGGCAATATTTTGGTATTGGCATAAGAATAGGCATATAGATCAATGTAGCAGAATTAACTTTCAGAAACAAATATTTATATTTATGGTCAATTTTTTTTGACACAGGTACAAAGCCATCGTTATAACAGATGATGTCGGGACTGCTGGATATTCACATGGAAAAGAACGAGTTTTATCCCTTACCTCACACCAGACACAAAAATTAACTCAAATGTATTATAGACATAAATATGAGAATTAAAACTATAAAACTCTTAGAAGAAAATATAGGAGTAAATTTTGTGGTCTGAATTAGGCAAACAGTCAGATATGACACCAAAAAAAGTGAAAAATAAAAATCATATAAATTGGACTATAACAAAATTAAAACCTTTTGGGAGTTCCTGTCATGGCACAGTGGAAACATATCCAACTAGTATCCATGAGGATTCAGGTTCAATCCCTGGCCTCGCTCAGTTGGTCAGGGATCTGGCATTGCCATGAGCTGTGGTGTAGGTTGCAGACACAGCTTAAATCCCGTGTTGCTGTGGCTGGGGTGTAGGCCTGAAGCTGTAGCCCCAATTTTACCCCTAGCCTGGAAACCTCCATATGCTATGGATGCAGCCCTTAAAAAGAAAAAAAAATTAAAAGCTTTAATGCTGCAAATGATATTTTCAAGAAAGTGAAAAGAAACCATCAAAATGGGGGAAAATATTAGGAAATCTTATGTCTATAAGGGACTGATGCAAAAATATTTTAAAAACACATGCAACTCAAATATATATATATAAAATTTAAGTGGGCAAAAGATTTGTATAGACATTTCTCCTAAGAGGATATACACAAATGACTGATAGGCATATGAAAAGATGCTCAACAGATTTAGCTATTAGGGAAAAGCAAATCAAAATGCAGTTCATACCACTAAACACCCATTAGGATGGCTACTATCAAAACACCAGAACATACTGAGTATTGGTGAGGATTTAGATAAATTGGTAACTTTATACATTGCTCTTAACAATGTAAAATGGTGCGGCCATTTGGGAAGACAGTTTGGCATTTCTTCAAAATGTTTTATATAGTTACTCCATGATCTACCAACTCCACTCCTAAGTATATACTTATGAAATTTAAAACATATATCCACACAAAGACTTATAAACCAATGGTTATGGCAGCATCATTTGTAATAGAGAAACATGAAAGCAATCCAAATGTACATCAATTGATGATTGATAAGTAAAATGTGATATATCCATATAATAAAATATTATTCCATAATAAAAAGGAGTGAAATACAGATGCATATGAAAATACTGATGAACCTTGAAAACACATTACATAAAGAAAGCCAGATTTTTATTTCATCAAACAAGAGGTGACATATTTTCTGATTCTATGTATATGAAAGATTCAGAATAAGCAATTTTATAGATGGAGAGTAGATTAGCAGTTGTCTAAGGAAGAGATAAAGAGGGATAGGGATGGGAAGTGGCTGCTATTAGATAGGCATTTCTATAGGAAATGGTGAAACTGCTCTAAACAGGTTATGGCGATAGTTGCACAACTCCTTCATTCATTAAAACTGTTGCATTACACATGTTAAAGGGTAAATTTTATGCAAAGCAAATTATACCTCAAAGCTACATCAAAAAGAGAAAATACTCAGGTGCTTGGAAGTTCACAACAAGAAGCACAGAGATGGGATTGTGTAAGACAATTTATAAGGATGGCAAGTTGTCTAATTGGCTGGAGAAAATGATAAGGGCGTGAGTTGAGAGTAGTATTTAGTGAGAAGGTAAATGAAAAATGCAAGATGCAGCCAAATGCCTGCCTATGGAATGTATTCTGATGATGTCACTCCTCTGCATAATGAATAATGGGAGTCAATAAAGGCTCTTGAGCAGAAGAGTTGTATGACCCAAACAGTGCTATAAGAAGATTGATTTTGGTATGGTAAGAGTTTTAGTTTAGATATGCATCATTCTTGCATCTTAAAACGCCATCATTATATGCCAATATGATTTCTCATTTTTTTGTGAATATAGTTCTCTTATGGGAACCAAGCTAACTGCTTTGCCATTTCTCATATTTAAACTGTGTATATCTTTCCTTATTCAATTCACCCCAAATGAAAGTCACTTTTCCCTGTCCTCTAGTATGTTTTGAGCCCTATTTTGAAACATATTTCTCTAGAAAACTTTCCTTATTGCCTCCTATTCAACCCTAATCATTTCTCTCTTCTACATTTCTCTTTCAACATCTGTGCATTCAATGTGTGCTGTACTGGTTGATATGTATAAATACTGCATATATATAATTATGTCAGTTTTAATATATATTTTCCTGGTATAAACTGAAAGTTGGTGCTACGACTTTGATTTCTGTTGAATGCGTCCTGTGTAACCATGGTATAGGATTTAGTGCCTAAAAAGTTAGTCAAACATTGTTCTACCTAGCAAGTCCTCAGGGAGGGTCATGTTTTTTGGTATACTCTTCCTTCAGATAATTTGCCTGAATCTAATTTTCTCTGTGAGATATTTAATGGCTATATTCTCAATTTTCAGAATTTGATGTCTATAATATACACTTCCCAGATGGTCCTATTGTTATAATAATATTACAAAACATTTATATCTTTCTAACTTTCTCTCCTCCTGACACCTTATGACTAGGGCTGCATCCCAATCACAGTGGCCTTAGCTGTGACATGAGTTGCTTGGAAAACCAAGGGCTATATTATTGTGACTTCATTTCAGACACTTACAACTATATTAGGCACAAAGGGAGTACTCATTCAATGCTGTGCTCAGGTGGTGTGTACCACAGCTCATTGGTTTTCTCTTGGCATCATTAATAAACATTTTTAGTTAGCAACTTGGTCTAAGGGAAGGGGCTATTTATGACTCAGAAGAATGGCCATCACCATCTTTCTTGATACATAAGACCTATGAAAGATGAGACTTTTTGGTAGAAAAGAATATCTTGCAGATTTAAAGAAGACCCAGTGCACATGACTGAGGCCCTAGCCCTGTTCTGTCTAAATGGCTAAAAATATTCTTTTGTTCATCTTGACTAAATAATGAAGAATTAAATGATTTTCATGTTCATTTCCATGTCCATCACAATTTAACACTTTTTGACAATTTGATTTTACTAAAAAAAGAATTCACCTTAAATTCAGGAGACTTTGTCTTTTTAAAAATCATTTATTTATATATTATATTATATATATTTTCTACTGTACAGCATGGTGACCCAGTTGCACACATACATGTATACATTATTTTTTCTCACATTATCATGCTTAATCCTAAGTGACTAGACATAGTTCCAGGTGCTCACAGCAGAATCCCATTGCTAATCCATCCTGAAGGCAACATCTGCACCTATTTACCCAAGCTCCAAGTCCCCCCCACTCCCTCCCCTTCCCCCTTGGCGACCATGAGTCTATTCTCCAAGTCCATGATTTTCTTTTCTGTGGAATGTTTCCTTTGTGCCATATATTATATTCCAGATATAAGTGATATCATATGGTATTTGTCTTTCTCTTTCTGACTTATTTCACTCAGTATGAGAGTCTCTAGTTCCATCCATGTTGCTGCAAATGGCATTATTTTGGTTTTTTTTATGGCTGAGTAGTATTCCATTGGATATATATACCACATCTTCCTAATCCAATCATCTGTCAGTGGACATTTGGGTTGTTTCCATGTCTTGGCTATTGTGAAGAGTGCTGCAATGAACATGCAGGTGCATGTGTCTTTTTTAAGGAAAGTTTTGTCTGGATATATGCCTAAGAGTTGGATCGCAGGGTCATATGATAGTTCTATGTATAGTTTTCTGAGGTACCTCTGTACTGTTCTCCATAGTGGAAGCTTACACTTCCACCAAGAGTGCAGGAGGTTTCCCTCTTCTTCACACCCCCTCCAGCACTTGTTATTTGTGGACTTATTAATGATGGCCATTCTTACTTGTGTGAGGTGGTATCTCATGGTAGTTTTGATTTGTGTTTCTCTAATAATCAGTGATTTTGAGCATTGTTTCAAGTGCTTGTCAGCCATCTGTATATCTTCCTTGGGAAAATGTCTAGTCAGGTCTTTTGCCCATTTTTCAATTGTGATGTTGGCTTTTTTGCTATTGAGTTGTATAAGCTGTTTGTATATTTTAGAGATTAAGCCCTTGTCGGTTGCATCATTTGAAACTATTTTCTCCCATTCTGTAAGTTGTCTTTTTGTTTTTTTGGTTTCCTTTACGGTGCAAAAGCTTGTCAGTTTGATTAGGTCCCATCGGTTTATTTTTGCTTTTATTTCTGTTGCTTTGGGAGACTAACCTGAGAAAATATTTGTAAGGTTGATGTCAGAGAATGTTTTGCCTATGCTCTCTTCCAGGAGTTTGATGGTGTCTTTCTTATATTTATAAGTCTTTCAGCCATTTTGAGTTTATTTTTGTGCATGGTGTGAGGGTGTGTTCTAGTTTCATTGATTTGCATGCAGCTGTCCAGGTTTCCCAGCAATACTTGCTGAAAAGACTGTCTTTTCCCCATTTTATATTCTAGCTTCCTTTGTCAAAGATTAATTGAACAAAGGTGTCAGGGTTTATTTCTGGGTTCTCTATTCTGTTCCATTGCTCTTTCTGTCTGTTTTGGTACCAGTAGCACACTGTCTTGATTACTGTGACTGTGTAATATTGCCTGAAATCTGGGAGAGAAATGTCTCCTGCTTGGTTTTTGTTTCTCAGGATTTCTTTGGCAATTCTGGGTCTTTTGTGGTTCCATATGAATTTTTGGATTGCTTGTTCTAAATCTGTGAAAAATGTCATGGGTAAAATTCTGGCTCTCACTATATGTTTATTCTGGAGCAAGTTATATAAACTTGCTGATCCTTGGTTCAAAGGTAGTTTGAAGATCAGATTAACTAAAGATAGAAAATTGACTTACAAACTGAAATAGTCTACAGATGAAAGTTAAAATTATCTTCCAAGATGAAAAATGTCAGGTATATATTTCAGAGAAAAAGAGTCCAAAAATAAATCCTGATTTTCTTAGATGAAGTCTTGAGCCATTTAATCTTTATTTTATTCATGAGATAAATCAACATACAAACACTCAAACTTACATATGAATTCTATAGCCCTGCCATATATTAAAAACATGGGAAGGCAGATTCTTTTCAAGTGCAGTGAAATAAGTTCAAACGGCCCAGACTTCGGAATTATAAGTATAGAGCAGCAGATGCTGGGAGAACAGATCCAGCTACATGAGCTAGAAGGAAATCTTGCCAAAGGTAATAGTGATAGATAACAGGTAGCACTCTTATGGAATCATTGGCATGAAAATTCAGCTAGTTTAACAGGTTGTATCTATAGGCATCCAATCCACAGCAAGGGGAGAGAGGCTATAAAATAAAACTAGTTATGACTACCAGGGCCTCAGACACTTGCCTGGGGGACTGAGAGGTCCAGCATATAACAACAAATGATGTGAGGTAGGAAAAGGAATAAAATCAAGTTAACGCCTTGAACTTGGGAATTAAGAAGTTTATCAAGACAGAATCTCAGTCACAGGGAAATAGAACTAGGATCTAGATACCAAGGTTGAACATAAAATGAGCAGTAGGCATCTGGACCAAGACAGGGGTCCAGTTATATAAATTGGGGAATGATAGTTATAATACTAATATTAATATGACACTAGTGAATGTTTATTGATAGTTTAATATGTGCTGGCTGTAGTTCTTTTTGGTAGTTATGTTATTTTTACTCACTTCCTATTAAAACCCTAGAATTGAATCTTATTATCACTTCTGTTTTACAGGTGAAAAAACTGAGTCACAGAGAGGTTAAACAATATGGTCAAGGTAAAAAAGAAATTCCTATTCAGGCATCTGGCCCTAGAGCCCTAGCCTTAGCAATTGTATTATCCTGTCTCTCAGCTCCATGGAAAACCCCAGAATGAGGCTACCAATGAAGGTGATTCCATATGGCCTGATGTCCACTCTCACGGGGTTGGGTTCCCAGCAGCCAGAGATAATAAAGCTAAATTAGAGGTTTATTATTGACTTAGAGAAGTCCACATCTGAGCTATGAAGACAATTTCAGTGTCAGGTCTAAATATAATGAGGATGGAGAACCAGAGACTACGGGAAAAGAATCTCAGATAAAGTGGTGTGCAGGATAGGATAAGCTCTAGAAATGGGTTGAACCTTAAAGTCAGGATATGAGCATTTGAGATGAGATCAAGATACATGCAGCAGGGTTTTACATAGCAATTTCAAAGAGGATAAGTCGGCTGGAAAACTGTAAATTTCGCTTGTTAACCAACTGCTGCCTGAAGTAAGTATTGGATAACTTGGAATGTCCTCACTAGCAGGAGAGAACAGGCAAAGGGGACCACTGTTCTCCAGGAAAGGCTGGATTTGGTGGTTGTATGTGATCTCTCTCTTCAGATCTCATACTCTAGCCTAATTAACATCATCTCTTTTAGAGACAGTTATGATTCGAGTGAACATAGGCCGCCATCTTCAGACATAGGTAAGCATCAGACACAAGACCTTCAGCCATTCAGACTCATTGGGACAAAACAACACTCCTGAAAAAAACTAACTGGTAATTTTATAATCGTCCAGCCATATCTTGGTGAGGTGGTAAATATACATTTTCCAATATTTGACAATGTTCAATAAATTATGCTGTGAAAGCTACCCTTACGGATGGCACATTTGGGATATTTCCACATTTCCTCAAAGGGGCTCCCAATTACTACTTCTTCTTTCAAAGAAGATTCTGACACCCTTCCCCAAATGATACTTCCTTCAAAAACTTTTGTGGCTATGCAGAATCTTCTGAGTTGGATTTTGGACATGGGTCTCCTTTCTTCCCTGGTTGCTGGGCTCCTGAGTAAGACAACTGTTCCTTTTCCAGGCAATACTTGTGTCTTGAGTACTGGATTTCTAGTGGCAAGCAGCTAAACCTGAGTTCAGTAACACTAAGAGCCTAGGTAATAAGCAATATGGTTTCCAAGAGATGATTCTTTTGGAAATCTTCCCTTTGGATTGAAGAACAGTATGACTGTCCTGAGGCAACAGGGCTTTGACCAAGTCCAAACAAGACCATTAGAGGCCACATTTGAGACCCTGAGAATGCATGAGGAGAGAAATTTTCGGTTAGCCATCTGATGTTCAGCTCTCCCATAATGTTGTTCTAGCTCTATCTCTAGCTGCCTGAAACAAAGTGTAAGATCCAGCCAAGTGACTTGCATGGCTCCTACTGAATTTCTTTTCCAAAAAAACCATGAGGGACAATAAACTGATGCTGTTGTTTTGAAGCCCTAAGTTTTGAGATGATTTTTATGAAGCAGTTAGAGGAAGGACTTGGAAAATTTTATTCTGGGAAACAATATACACAGTTAAACATTGAGTTCATATAGTAAAGGAAGGAGGAAAAAGTGGATATCATGGGGCATCTAGCAGTGCTTGCCACACTTCCCATAAATTTATATAATGTGGTGGTAGAAACAACAGCATATATAGACAGTATCAATATACTGTAATGTGGTAAAAGTGCTTTAATTTTAGTGTGCATAGGGTGTGTGTATGTAGATAATTATCTGAACCTAGGAGTTGAAGGAAGCCTTCCTTTAGAGTAAGAATGATAAAAACAGCAATGATAACATTTACTAGTTAGTAAGCTCTCAGTGAGATAAATACCTTAAACATCTAAGGTCTCAATCCTTTTGACAACAGTCTGAAGTAAGTTTCATTATCTCTGATTTGTAAAGGAAAAAGTGGAGGCATAAAAATCACCTCTATAGTAAATGAAAGAATTTTTTTTTCCAAATTCAAATCTTTTGACTGTAAATTCTACATTTGATTTACAACCTAATGAAGAAGGAGAAGAAATTGGTCAGTGAGTTGTGGATGAAAAGAGAAAGAAAATAGCTTTGCCAACATAGGAAACTGCATTTATAAAAGAAGTAAAAAGTGTGTGGGAGACCTTCAAGTTCAAAATTATTTAAGCACAAAATTCAAGGCAGGAAATGGAAGAGGGTATTGGAGAGTAAACAGGCATCAAATTATGGAAGGTCTTAAGTCACAGACTTAATTTCTGCTTTATTCTTTAAATGATAAAAGCCATTGAAAGGCTTTAAGCAGAAGAAAGAAAAGATCATAATTTTTAGATCAGCCATACAGGTATAGCGCATAGGTTGGATTCCAGGAGGGAAAGAATAGTATTACGATTAGAAAAATTTACACCAGGTCAACATGAAAGAGCATGGTGGGCTTGTCAGAATACAACAGATAAAGTTGGATATGATGGGATAAATTCGACAAATATTTAGGAGGTAAAACTGGTACTCCTTAATTCTTGGCTGTGTGGATAATAGATGAGAAGAAATCTTAGATGACACCCTGGTTTTTGGATTGAGTAGCTGGGTGGACTGAGCTTTAGAAGACTTGCGAGTCACTGTGGAGAGGGAAAAACTATGAGTTTAGTTTTGAAATTTTGAGTATGATGTGCTTAGGAAGACATCTGATGGCATATCCAGCAGGAGCTTCCCTATATAATTTTGAAGTTTGAATGAATCTCCAAATGCACAAATACATCTTTGGTAATCATAAGCATATAGTTGTGATTAAACCAGATGAGTTGATAAGGTCATGGTCAGAAAACAGGCAGAAGAGGAGCAGTGGTCTGAAGTCAGACTCAAGGAAGTAGATTGAAAAAGAGGCAGAGTGGGAGGCTACTAAAGGACCTGAACAGGAAAAGTTAGAGGGGTAAGTAAAGAAGCAGAGGGGAGGGTCATCATTAACAGGAGGTGAATAGGAGGTATTTAGAATGAGCAAGCTGCTAATCCGAATAGAGCAGAGAGGGTGGTTGCTGGATAGTCAGAAAAATTTGACAAGTGTTTGATTGGTTTGACTCAGACCAAAAAAGAAAAAAAGTTGGTTTCATCTTTGACTCTTCCCTTTCTCTCACACTTCATATGGCACAAATGAACATTTCCATGGAAAAGAAAATCATGAACTTGGAGAATAGACTTGTGGTTGCCATGGGGGAGGGGGAGAGAGCAGGATGTATTGGGAGCTTGGCGTTAATAGATGCAAACTATTGCCTTTAGAATGGATAAGCAGTGAGATCCTACTGTGTAGCCCTGGGAATTATGTCTAGTCACTTACGATGGGGCATGATAATGTGAGAAAGTAGAATGTGTACATGTATGTGTAACTGGGTCACCATGCTGTATAGTAGGAAAAAAACTGTATTGTGGAAATAACAATTAAAAAAAGAGAGAGAGAGAGAGAGATTTAATTAGACTGGTGACTGTGGAATGGAAAGGAGATGGAAGCATAAAAGGGGCATTTGAAAGCAAAAAAAAAAAAAGTAAGATCAATTCATCTCTCTGTTCAAAATCTCTGGCCATCTCATTTGGTATAATAGAAATTTTAAATTTTCATGTAGTCTTGTTTATTGATATTTTATCAACATTGTTTCTTGTTAATACTGTTTATCTTTTTTTTTTTTCAACATATGGAAGTTCCCAGACTAGGAGTTGTATTGGACCTGCAGCTGCCTATGCAACAGCCACAGCAACGTGAGATCTGAGCCACATCTGTGACCTACACTACACCTCACACCCACACTGGATTCTTAACCCACTGAGTGAGGCCAGGGATCAAACCTGCATCCTCATGGATACTAGTCAGACTCGTTTCCACTATGCCACAATGGAACTTCCTGTTTATGTCCTTTAGAAATATTTTTCTTAATTACCTCAAGGTTGTGAAGATATTCTCCTATATTATCTTCTAGAATTTCACACTTAAGTCTACAATCCATCTGGAATCTGCTTTTTTTTTTTTTTTGTGTGTGTGTGTGTATGGTGTGAGCTAGGTCATTGTTCACCTTCTCTGTACCTATTTCTCTATCTATCTTTCTTTCTATATCTATCTATCTACCTATCCATCCATCCAGTTGGTCCCACAACAGTGATGGAAACATTCAACTTTTCTACACAACTATGCAATACTGTCTTTCTTATAAATCAAGTGACCAAAGATGTGTAAGTATGTATCTGGACTCTTTTTTGTTGCATTGATGTGTCTATTTTCATGCCAGCACCACACAGTCTTAATTACTATCAGTTCTCCAACTTTGTTCTTCCTCATGATTTTCTTGGCTCTTTTTGGTCCTTTCCATTTTGAGTTGAAATTTGATTAATATGACACTGAATGTAGAGATCAATTTGAAGAGAAATGACAGTTGTATAATATTGAAATTTCTAATACAAGAACTTAGCATATTTATTTATTTATATGTCTCAATAATATTTCATAGTTTTCTCTGTAGAAGTCTTGCATATTGTAATTAGCCCCATGTATTTAATATTTTGGTACTAATTTGAATTTTAAGTTTCTTCTTTTTAAATTTCACCCTTGTATTGTCTTTTGCCAGGCTTCAATTTTGCACCACAGCACTTTTCATCTTGTAACACACTGTTTGGTTATTTTATCTATGTCCTTTCACTAGAATGTTATTTCCATGGAGAATGGGAAATTCTGTTTGTTTTATTTACCAAAGTAACCCAGTGTCCAGAAGAGTGCAGACTTAATAAATATATTGTATGAAGGAATGAATACATGAATGAATTTTAAGATGATTAACTAAGGAAAGTGAGAGAAGTGGGGTAGTAAGAGATTTGAGATTTCTGGTTTTGTTTTATGATGATGTTATTCTTGATGAATATATGAATAGTCTGAGGTGATAGAACTAGTATTGAAGAAGAGGTTGAAGATATAGGACAAAGTGGGCAATAACTAATGTCTATGTGGGTGCAGAAGGATGTTGTAAAAGCGAGATCTTGTTTAAAGATGTAGGATAAGATGACTGAAGGGAGGGAGTATGTAGTCCTTATTTATATAATTTTCAGGGAGCCGCTCAATAGTCAAGACTGTTTATTTCCAACCACTTAAAGTTTCTGCTGATGTTGTGCAGGAGCTCGTCTGCTGAGGGTGAAGAAAGGGATGGAGAAGCAAGGAACAGGAAGAAAGAAGTGAAGATTGGGCATAGTTACTGAAGAAAATGGGAAAGAGACTTATCAAGTAAGTAAAGGGAACAGCTAAGGGTGGAGACCATGGATTGGTTGTAGCCCCAAACTACATGGTTATATGGTTTTCCTTAAAAGTGCCAGTTGTCACATTCACAGGACAGAGACTCTCTGTGGTGGACTGAGAGTTTGGGATCTTCTGGGAAGGGGCAGAAGAAGTAAACCACAGGGAGCTGAAAGTACTCGTGAGAGAGCAGCTCCAGGGATCAAACTTATAAAAGCAACTGTTTTGAGTGGCCAAGAAAATTGAAACTCTATGCTGTTGAAAAATAGGCTCTATATTAGAAAGATTGGTGACCTTTTGAGAACAACAAGTTCTTACCCATCTCTGCTTGCAATTTGAAGAGTATGAATAATAAATTAGTTTCCCTCCAAACTATATCTCCTTCACCAGGCAACTAACTCTCTGAAAATCCCCATACCTTTGCCACCCCCTAATAACAAATGAAAATCAGGTCACACAATAAACTGTCAAATATATCCATGCCCAGGTCTGTCCCAGAACATCTGGGAAGCTGCCCTTTCTCTGACTATAAAACTGTGTTACGCCAAGGATTTTGAAAACCTTTTCAGTGCCTATAAGCCCATTGTTATTGAGGCAAGTCAAGTGTGCACATCTTACCAGGGTGAAGGGTAAAATGTGGATGGTTTAGGAGTGCTCTGATTTTCCTTTCCCAGGGAGTCCCCTCCCCACAAAGAAACCAAGTCTTCCCATCCTCCCTAGCTACAGCTCAACCTGGCTCTAATTAAGAAAGCCCCAGGGTATCCGTAGCAACTATAGAGGACTTTCAGGGTTATGCCCAGCTCTCTGCTTGGTTGCTAAGGAAACAACAGTAGGGGGCACTGGGGAAGCTGGTTTGGGGGTTAGCTGCTGTTTGTGAGGTACACTTGCTATGGGAAGAACATTTCCAACTCCCGGGCTCAGTCTGGCAGATTTCACCATTCCTTGATCATCAGTTAACAATTGACGACAATGAAAAGATTCCTGACTTCAGCAAGAAGACGGAAAGCATTTTATCTTCATGCATTCTTTCTTGGTCCAATTTGTGTACATGTGTGAAAAAATTCAGAAACAATAATTAGTGATAAGATAATGGAATAAAGGTGATTTTCAGCTTAAAAAATGAAGGTTTTCTCTTGCAATGTGAGACACTTGAGAGGCAACTGGTCAAAGATACCACTGGGGGAGAATCTCTGCAAAGTTTGAGAGAGGTCTCTCATCATTTGTGGAGCAATATAGGGACATTTCTCAGACTGAAATAAGAAAGGCAATTAGTTTCTTATTTGGAAACAAAGAGACATCAGTGCAAAGAAGGCTGGCATATCTGCAAGAAAACTGAGGTCCAGGGACATTAGTAACTTACTCAAGCTACAAAGTAAGTAACTGAGAGAAATGGAATCCACATCATCTGACAATATTAACTACACTACTTATTGAATACTTAGCCTGTTCGTCCCCCTTTACATAAAATATACTCTTTTTTTAATTCTCATGGCCATCTAAGAAAGTAAGTATTATTTCTATTTCATAGAAAAGATATCAAGCTCAGAGGAGTGTTAAGGAAATTATTCAGGATCACACATCTAGCAAGTGGTAGAAACTCGACTCAAATCCAGGTACATCTGATTCTGCAATCCAAGTGATTTTCGTGGCATGGCTCACCCAGAGTCTGGGTATCTTTCCTAACATGAAAAGTCCCCTGGGTGCTTAGATATTCTTTGTGAAGAAAACAAAGCTGAACTTGTAAGTAAACTCTTGAGTACTGTTTTAAAGACACAGATCTTAGACTTCACTTGTGGCACGGGCGGTTAAAGATCTGGTGTTGTCACTGTCATAGCTCAGGTTTGATCCCTGGCCCGGGAACTTCTGCATGATGCAAGTGGTGTAGCCAAAAAAAAAAAAAAAAAGTTCTCATCAGTTTTCTGCCCTGTTGAAGAAATGTGAGTAATAATAATTGTGTATCCTGTCCCTCTTCTGATATGTTTCTCACTCTGTTTGTGACCCAGCTTGAGCCTGTGGTTCAGACCTTGTCATACTTTGTCCTTACCTCTTAAGCCATTTCATTCCACATGTTGGCCTCAAATTCAAACTCCCAGCCCTCTTTCTCCAGGTAGAAATTCTTTATCATTTCTGTTTCCCCCATTTTAATCTCCAGGATCATGTAAGGTTATAGATTTTTTTTCTCTGTATATTTTAGACGACCTGTGCTCCCTCTTATTTGGTCTTCATCCTCCTCAATTAGTAAGGATGCCTTCTGTAGTTAAGTTAGGAAAAGGGCTTTTAGTATATACAGATTTTAACTAAAACGTCATTGAAATTGGGGTTGAGAGGCATTTTTTACTCTCATAACGCTGATGTTACATGAAATCAATTAAATTTACATGAACAACATTCTCTACCATCCATCCTTATCCTCCATCCTCAGAAACAACTGTTGCCAGTGCTTATGCGGCTCCACCTTCTAAATTCTGTACACAATAGACCCCCTCATCATCTAGGTCGAGAATGATAGGTCATAGCTTCCCTAGGCATTTGGCTGCTATCTGCTGATCTTATTCATATACCTGTAGTCAACTGGTTACTATGATTTGGCCCTCCATCTCAAGAGAAGGACCCCTCCCCCAATAACATTCAGTATATCTATTACGTATTAAAATATTTTTGCAACACCTCTGAGGGAAGTTACAAAAGTACTGATGCTGTTATACATGCAGCCATTTAAATAATGAATGTCTCCCCCCTTTCTTTCACCTGTGTATTTTACAGTTATGTTATTCCATACAACCTCCATTTTATAGCATGCCAGGTTTTGATCAGTGGCACATTTACAAACGTGAACAAGTGGAAGATTGAAAAGCTGTTGTGTTTTGGGATGTGCCCTTTCTTATGGTGTTCAGAACCCTGAGGCCATTACCATGTGAAAAAGCCTAAGCTAGCCTGCTGGGAAATGAGGGGCTGTTGCAGAGAAAAACCAAGATGCCCTGGCCAAGAGCCTGCCAATAGGCAGCTGCATGAGTGGGGTCATCCTGGATTATCCAGCCACCACCTGGCCTGCAGCTGACTGTAGATGCTTTAGTGAGCCCAGGAGAAATAGCCAAGCTGACCTGACAAAATATCTGCTCAGCCAGTCCATAGAATCGTGAGCTACATAAGTGCATATTGCTTCAAGTCTCTAAATTGTGGGAGTGCTTATTATGCAGCAAAAGCTAACCAATACATGGAGAAAGAGACCATGAAAAAGTCAGGATGAGGGCACAATCTAGCATTCACTTAGCCTCAGTTTTCATGTCTGTAAAATAGAAATGTCTGTTTCCTAAATTTGTTATCAGCAAATGGGAATGATATGGGAGAGAGAAAAATGTATAATGTGGAATGTTAGTAGAGAACTGCCAAAGTGATATCCACAAGTAGGCAAGAGGGGATTCAGTCTTGTTCACAAGTAGAGCTGTGAGTCTAAAACTGGAATAAAGATAACTCTGTATTAACAGGCAAAAGGCAAGGAGATGACAGTAAATAAATAAACATAAATGGTGAGGGGAAGCCTCTGGAGGTTCTTTTCTAAAATAATGAAATAAAAAGCAAGGTCATCTGCTGAGAATGAGGATGGGGGAGGAGATGTTGAAGATTTCAGGAGAGAGAAGACAATATTAGATGTCTATTTGGAAAAGTGTAAAAAATGAATTAATGTTGACAACATTTTACAATCAAAAGCAATGTGTTAAACATAAGCGAATTTATTGAAAAAAAATTGTGATATAACTACTCAATAAAATACTAGACTATTAAAATTACATTCTTTAAGGACTACTTAATATCCAAAGAAAATACATGAAAAACACTTGAAAGTCAAAATTAAGAGAAAAAAGCAGGACACAAAAACTATATATAGACCACGACTCCACAAAAAATATTTTCATACAAATAGATAAAAATAAAACCAGAAATAAATATGCCAACATTGCTAACAGTGAAGTTCTCAGATATGAAGATACTAGTAACTTTTATATATTTTTTTACGTTGGCTGCAGTTTCTAAATTTCTTACAAAGAACATGCTAAAAAATAGGGAAATAAATAATTGATGCTATTTTGATAACAAACTAACAATGAGAATAGCAGTTTCTTCCTTCCCTTCACTTTCTTCCTAAGAGCAGATTTAAAATACTGGAAATTTCCAGCACTGGACAAAGTGCAATGGAAAATAATAGCGAACATAGAAAATAAAAGAATTATAGAAATATATACCAGTTAATAAAGTATAGGAACTTTGCTCTCAGGGCTGTCAATTCCTTTATATTCACTACTGTTCTGAGATATTTATGTTCTCTCCCCAATGGTCAATAGCACTTTACATTTCCCTACCTTGATGCTATATTTAATAGCCAGTAGCCTTCCTCCAAATGAAAGATTCAGGTATGTGAATTCCCTAGTCCAGTAGCCCACCTGGGAAATCTCAAATTCTTTTGAGGTCAGAACCATGAGAAGAAAGCCTCAATAATGTGAGAAAAAGAATATATGTGTGTATATATATATATATATATATATATATATATATATATATATGTGTGTGTGTGTGTGTGTGTGTGTACGTGTGTGTGTGTGTGTGTGTGTGTGTGTGTGTGTGTGTGCACATGTGTGTGTGTGACTGGGTCACTTTGCAGTACAGTGGTAAATTGAAAGAACACTGTAAACCAACTGTAATGGAAAAAAGCATTTAAAAAAAGGAAAATTTAGCACTAAAAAAAAAAGAAGAAGAAGAAATCCTCAGTCCACAGCACGTCTGGGCTTCTCTTTCATTTCTGCCTCATGGTTGGAAGACATATTTCATAACTAACACTTTACCATTCAGGTGAGACCTTGCCCCTACCCACAGATTTAATAATAGAAAGACATTTTGATTATAAAATAACCATATCCAGCAAAAAATATTTTTTAATGTCAACTATGATTTTGGGCTACAGTAGTGGACAAAACTGAGTCCATACCCTCAAGGAGGGAATACAATATAGAAAAAGCATGATGTCATACAGTAGCTTTCAAATTATTTTGATTGTGAGAAGTACAATTTATATCACATCCCAGTACACACACGCACACATATTCACACAAATATGAAGACTAAAATGAAAGTTTCACAAGACAAGACCGATTCTTACCAGACTTTATACTCTCTGATAATTTTAAATTTTATTTTATGAGTCATGAATAGGTCACAAACCAAATGCTGAGAAACTGTTGTAATAAAAAGAATAGAGTATTTAAAGTCAAAGAGACCTGAATTATATTCCCAACTCTATGGCTGATTGGTTTTGTTATCTTAAAATATTATTTAATCTTTTTTGGGATCTGTTTCCTCATCTGTCAAATTGAAATAACAGCACCTATTTCATAGGGCAGTTCTAAGAAATTACATATTATAATATCTGTGAAGTTCTTAGCACAGTCTTGGTAAATATAAAATGTTTGTTATAAGAAAGCTATTATTATTATTATTACTGGTATTATTTTTCAGACATTATGCTATATGGTAGAGGATGATTTTTATGATACATCTATGTTACCTAGACAAGGGAGAGTGAAAATGTATTATATAAATAAGCACTGATGATGGAGATAATGTGAGAAAAAGAAAAAAAAGAATGTATATATGTGCGTGTGTGTGACTGGGTCAATTTGCTGTACAGAAATTCACAGAACATTGTAAATCAACTAAAATAGAAAAAATAAAAATCTTACAAAAAAAGAAAAAAAAACACTGATCCTGCCAAAGGGAGTTCATGTAATAAAAGCAGGCAGGCATCTCGCATCTATAGAAATATTCTGACCCTCTTTTATTTTTTTCCGTTGTTTAAGAATGTTATGGACAATGTAGCATATGATTTTAGAAAACGAAAATAAAGAGAATGTGTATTCAATGAGGAAGATTCCGTTTAATTATTTTGAGGGTAGACTTATATCTTTGAAAACTATTTTAAGGAACAATCTGGCTGATTTTTAAAAACATTGGTACCCCAGTGTTTTTAACACCCTTGAATTTCAAGGTCATAATGATACGAGTATGTACACAAGAATACTATTTATGTGGGGAAAATGAAGTTTTGCTGGAGAAACTACCCAGAAACATACAGGAAAATTATTTGGAGAAAATAACACATGATTTCCTGATTTCCTGTTTCATATTGAAGGACCAACTGCTCTGAGTCATATGAATCAGTGAGTCTTGTCTATCTGCAGAATAGCCCAATAATTCATTTCCCTCCAGTAAGAGGTTGTGAGATTGGCTCTGTGTCTGTTAATTGACTGTCTAATAATTCAATATAAAAGTGATCATTAGAAATCCTTTTAAACGACTTACAATTCAAGAGGAACATTAACATATATATTTTCTCTGTTCAACAAAAACTTACTAACAAAAAAAAAAAGAAGAAGAGGGAAAAATATAGAGGCTGGAATAAAAAGTCTTTTCCCCCCCTTTGGAGTTATCCAACACATTTACATTAGCCTGAGTATGATAAATGGATGTGTCACCTTGCTGAGAGATAAGAATCTCTGACCTTTCAATGCTTGGGTGAGCCATTGGGGCAAATCATGAAAAAGCAAACTTCAATACTGAAGCTGGGATTATCCCTCTCTGCATCTCAAATTCTCTATCACCTGTCTTTCCTCTCTGTCTCCCTCCTCCTCCTTTTCTCTTTATCTAGCTTTTCAAAAAAAAAAAAAAAATCCAGATGAATGGGGATTCATGCTTGGTGATTTATAGTTTGCTTATGTAACCTGGTAAATGATCCAAAAACAACTTGTGTCTTATCATGGTCAGACTGTGTTTTGTGGTCTGGATGAAGAGGGCGATGCCTTGGAAAGTCAGATGGGCAGGTGTACTTTAGAATATACTGAATCAATGGACAGTTTCTGTGAAATGTACTTGGTAGCTACAAATTGTACAAATAGAGAAACCCTGCGGAAGGTTATTGTCCTTGAATGTTGAATTTTGTAAGAGCAATTAGGTGGAATTAAATCTGAGCCCCTCATTCTCAGTGAGGATAGAAAGTCAAAAGGACTGAAGAATCCTATCAAATGTCACAGAGCTAGTTGGTGGCAAACCAGGTCTCCTGATGCTTGGCCTCGGGCTTCTCTTGGGTACCATAAGTCCTCACCTGAAGAAGAATTTCTCTTACTTCCCCATTTCAAATGAATCTGTATGGATTTTCTCCAACATTTTGATGATAATCAAGAAATTACTGGAGTTCCCGTCGTGGCTCAGCGGTTAACGAATCCGACCAGGAACCATAAGGTTGTGGGTTCGATCCCTGGCCTTGCTCAGTGGGTTAAGGATCCGGCATTGCTGTGAGCTGTGGTGTAGGTTGCAGACGCGGCTTGGATCCCGAGTTGCTGTGGCTCTGGTGTAGGCCAGCAGCTACAGCTCCGATTCAACCTCTAGCCTGGGAACCTCCATATGCCACAGGAGCAGCTCAAGAAATGGCAAAAAGACAAAAAAAAAAAAGTAATTACTGAAATAACCAAAAGAACAACAGCAACAACAAACAGAATTTCTCCACTCAGAGAACTTGAAAAAGAAAAAAGAAAAAAACCAAACAAACATGGATGGAAAAACCAGTGAGTACATATAGAGTATAATATCTCTATGGATGGAGAACAGGTAGGCCTAGAGGCACTAATTTTCAATTAAATTAAAATATTTTCAGGTGACTGAGTTAAAATGAAAACAGATCATGATTTATGGATTGCTTCGAAAGTCAGAAAAGAATTTTTGGGTCACTCTGTAATTTGTGAAGCCCTAATGACACATGTTTATCAAACATGCAGAAGGGATAGTTTCTAGTATTTCCTTTTCAAAGTTTTATTAGTTTTACTGAAGTCTATTGCATTCTTCTATTGTGGTGGGAAAAAATATATGAAAATGTGGAGAGAAATGTAAAAGGGAAACTTAGTAGTGTGTGTAGAACAGGGAAAGAAGTAAGAAAAAGCAAAGTGAAGAGATGTAAGGGTCAAGTTCAAGGTTAGATTTTGAAGACATTTTTGCCCCATTTTACAAAATCATCATGTTATTCTCCTGGTAAAGAAGAAGAAACAAGAAATGCTTTAGGGGCTTGTATTCCAACCCAATAAAGTAGCTATTTATAGCCTGCTAACAATGCACCTTTCCAAATCTTCTGTCACTTGGTCCTGCATGTGTTTTCTGGTTAAAATCTTTTATTCATCATTTGCCAAATATGTGCACCATTCTCATAATCTAATTATGCTTATAAATGCGTGTTCCACTTAGAATGCCTTTTTTTCTCCTGCCCAGTGACAAACTTGACTCTTTCTTCAAAACCCTGGGCTTAATCATTTCCTCTAGCCAGCATTAGTTTCATGCCAGTCTATGTCTATACAATATTTCCCCATACATTTTTAATGCTATTTGACATATTTTTAATTATGCATTGAAGTTTTTATTTCCATTGATGGAATATACCTTCCTTAAAGTTAGGGGTGTGTGTTATTTATCATCCCTATATATTCCTGACACATTGTTAATATATGTTTACTGAAATGAATTTATGTATATTCTTGTATTCTCTGCAAAAGAGTAAGGAACATGTTCAGACCTCCTGATTGATATTGGAATCCAGTTCCCTTTATTGGACTGCAAGGATTCCTTAACTCTTCAGCTTTTTTCATAGTGCTTTCTCCCTCAACCCCACTCCACCCCACCCCCCATTTGGAGCAGTCATGCTCTAATGACTCCAGATGGTTGGCATGGGCTTTGGGCAGCTGGGTGGGGGGACGCACCTTCCATCTGACTGCACTCACCATGGGTGGGCAGGTGCCCTCTGTCAGGATAGCTGCAACCAGAAGCCAAATGGGTGGCTCACTGAGGTAAAGGCAGAAAATAGGAATTGCCATGATTCTAATCCTGAGGTTGACCTGAGCTAAGAAGACATTATATTGTTGACCTGAAAGTACCTGTTCCTCCCCTATGCAGGTCATTTTCATTATCATTGCCTAAGGGCTTGGCTTCTTCCCCAGATACACTTTCCTTTAATTCCATATCCAGCTTGAGAAATAAGTCATCAAGAACCACAGTGCCTTATTGAGTCAGTTGTCTGGAGTGCTACCAAATTCTCCTTAGGTGGTAGAGGCTTATAATGCTACAGACTATGTCCAGATGGGCAATTACAGGTAAACAAAGGAGGTAGAGAGGCCAGCTTTGTCCAAATCAGGAGAGTTCTCAGAAGGGCTGATCAAGCTCTTTCCAATCTGGAAAAAGAGCTTGATCGGCCCTGATGGGTCTGACCATCCTCACCACTTCCAAGCCACCAGCCTTGCTTCCTGAATATTGTAATAGCTCCTCAACTAGTATCTTGGCTCCTGTCTTTGCATCTTCTTGAATTTCCCTTGTGGTAAAGTGATTTTTTCTCTTTTAATGGAAGTCAGTTCTGGTTACTCTACTGCAAAAAACCCTCCAATGTCTTCCCTTTTCCTTCTGAGTAGATGCCAAAGACCTTTAAATGACCACAAATATCTTAGCTCCCATTATCTCTCTGACTTCATTTTCTATTTTTCTGTCCCTCCCTTGCTCTGCTCTAGTCACACTAGTGTCCCTGTGGATCTTCAAGCATGCCAGAGGCTTTGCACTGGCTATGCAGTTTTGCCAGCATTACCATTTCTCTGTATCTTAGAAAACAGCATAATTAATACCTCACCTCCTTCAAGTGTCACCTGAACACTCTTAAAGTAAAATCAAAGCACTCTTCCCCCGGGCACTGCTAATTCCTCTTCTTGCTTTATTTTTGTCTGTTGTACTTTGTCCTAGTTTACATACATATTTTACTGATTTCATTTTTATTGTCTACATCTTCCCTGTAGAATGCATGCTCTAGGAGGGCAGAATTAATTTGTGTCTTGTTTATCTTGTTTGAATCCGAGTGGCAGCTGTCACCTATGCTGCAGCTGCAGAAATGACAGAACCTTTAACCTGCTGCTTCAGGCCAGAGATCAAACCTGCACCTCCGAAGCAACCCGAGTCACTGCAGTCAGATTCTAACTCTCTGCACAACAGTGGGAACTCCAATTTTTTTGTGCTTTGTTTACAACCCTATCTCCAGTGGCCAGAGAAGTGTCTGGTACATAGTAAACAATATCTTTTGAATGAACCCAAGACACTGAACAGATTAATTGCTGTGTCTTCCATACATTCAATCCTCTTTTTTATAGATAAAGCATGATTCATAGTCCTTGCTGAGATAAGCTTTTATCTTCAGCAGTGGCCATGTTCTATATCACATAACTCTGTGTTTTACCCTCTTATGCTCTGACCACAGTTGATTGGACCAGGGGCGGGCACTTGATTCAAGGGCAATCACCCATTAACTGTTCAGTGGTCTGGATGGAAAGCTTTAACCTAACAGAGATGACAATGATTAGCTAGATCTAATAGAGTCTTTCTCTCAGGAATCTGAAGTAGGAAGAAAGAGTTCCTCAGATGGAGAAGAGGGGGAATACAAAGGTGAAAAATTGACTTTTATGAACATCGAGGCCCCAGAATTGAGAGCAAAGAACACTCCCTGTTGAAAGAGTAATTCAGCTATGAGATTTCTCTAAAGTTCTCTAAGATCCTGTTTTTCCTATTATTATGTGTAACCTCACACTAAATCCTTCCAAA
The DNA here is from genome assembly GCF_016906955.1 of Phacochoerus africanus. Classification (NCBI taxonomy): domain Eukaryota; kingdom Metazoa; phylum Chordata; class Mammalia; order Artiodactyla; family Suidae; genus Phacochoerus; species Phacochoerus africanus. The sequence continues at coordinate 86,889,438 of NC_062549.1, forward strand.
TTGAAGAAAAGTCTCTATTCCTTGTCTAAATCAAGCAATCTGAGATAACTTGTCTGCAGAGGAAGACTGATTGTCAAACTACTGTTCTAGCTTATGTAGAAGGATCTTCCAGATTTAAATTTCTTACTAATAATATGCAAATATTATCAAGCACTTACTATTCATTAAGCACAGTGCAAATAACTTCATATATTGGCTAATAATGTAAGAGGTATATATGTGTAAGAATTCTGAAATTCCAAAAGGATAAATCACAAAGGATACTGCAGAAATACAAAAAAAAAACCCATAAAAGAATACTATGAACAATTATATGCCAAAAAATTTAACAATCTGGAAGAAATGAACAACTTTCTAGAATATTACAGCCTGCCAAAAATGAATCAAGAAGAAATAGACCAACTGAACAGAACAATCACTAGAAATGAAGTTGAATACATCATAAAAACACTCCCCACAAATAAAAGCCCAGAACCAGATGGCTTCACAGGCAAATTCTACCAAACATACAAAGAGGATATGGTGCCCATCGTCCTTAAACTTTTTCAAACAGTTGAAGTAGAAGGAACACTCCCAAAGACATTCTATGATGCCACTGTCACCCTAATTCCAAAACCAGACAAAGATACCACCAAAAAAGAAAACTATGGGCCAATATCTTTGATGAATTTAGACACAAAAATTCTCAACAAAATTCTAGCCAACCTAATCCAACAACCTATCAAAAAGATCGTACACTATGACCAGGTGGGATTCATCCCAGGTTCACAAGGATGGTTCAACATATGCAAATCAATCAATGTCATACACCACATTAACAAAAGAAAAGTCAAAAACCATATGATCATCTCAATAGATGCAGAAAAAGTATTTGACAAAGTCCAATATCCATTTATGATAAAAACTCTTACCAAAGTGGGTATAGAGGGAACATTCCTTAACATAATCAAAGCCATTTATGACAAACCCACAGCAAATATAATACTCAGTGGAGAAAAATTGAAAGCTTTCTCACTAAAATCTGGAACAAGACAGGGATGCCCACTCTCACCACTGCTATTCAATATAGTTTTGGAATTCCTAGCCACAGCAATTAGACAAACAAAAGAAATAAAAGACACCCAAATAGGAAGAGAAGAGATAAAACTGTCACTGTATGCAGACAACATAATACTATACATAGAAAACCCTAAGGACTCAACTCAAAAGTTGAACTGATCAACAAATTCAGCAAAGTAGCAGGATATAGGATTAACATTCAGAAATCCATCGCATTTCTGTATACTAACAATGAAATTCTAGAAAAGGAATACAAAAGTACAATACCTTTTAAAATTGTACCCCAAAAAATCAAATACCTGGGAATACACCTGACCAAGGAGGTAAAGGACTTGTATGCTGAGAACTATAAAACACTAATCAAGGAAATTAAAGAAGACGTAAAGAAATGGAAAGATAGTCCAGGTTCCTGGATCGGAAAAATTAATATTGTAAAAATGGATATACTACCCAAAGCAATCTACAGATTCCATGCAATCCCTATCAAATTACCCATGAAATTTTTCACAGATTTGGAACAAGCAATCCAAAAATTCATATGGAACCACAAAAGACCCAGAAATGCCAAAGAAATCCTGAGAAACAAAAACCAAGCAGGAGACATTTCTCTCCCAGATTTCAGGCAATATTACAGAGCCACAGTAATCAAGACAGTGTGCTACTGGTACCAAAACAGACAGAAAGAGCAATGGAACAGAATAGAGAACCCAGAAATAAACCCTGAAACCTTTGTTCAATTAATCTTTGACAAAGGAGGCAAGAGCATAAAATGGGAAAAAGAAAGTCTAATCAGCAAGAATTGCTGGGAAACCTGGACAGCTGCATGCAAATCAATGAAACTAGAACACACCCTCACACCATGCACAAAAATAAACTCAAAATGGTTGAAAGACTTATAAATATAAGACAAGACACCATCAAACTCCTGGAAGAGAGCATAGGCAAAACATTCTCTGACATCAGCCTTACAAATATTTTCTCAGGTTAGTCTCCCAAAGCAACAGAAATAAAAGCAAAAATAAACCAGTGGGACCTAATCAAACTGACAAGTTTTGCACTGTAGAGGAAACCAAAAAGAAAACAAAAAGACAACTTTCAGAATGGGAGAAAATAGCTTCAAATGATGCAACTGACAAGGGCTTAATCTCTAGAATATACAAGCAACTTATACAACACAATAGCAAAAAAAAAAAAAAAACCAACCACCCAATGGAAAAATGGGCAAAAGATCTGAATAGACGGTTCTCCAAGGAAGATATACAGAAGGCCAAAAAGCACTTGAAAAAATGTTCAACGTCCCTGATTATTAGAGAAATGAGATATCACCTTACACAAGAAAGAATGGCCATCATTAATAAGTCCACAAATAACAAGTGCTGGAGGGGGTGTGGAGAAGAGGGAAACCTCCTGCACTCTTGGTGGGAATGTAAGCTGGTACAGACACTATAGAGAACAGTATGGAGGAACCTTAGAAATCTATACATAGAACTTCCATATGACCCCACAATCCCACTCTTAGGCATATATCCAGACAAAACTTTCCTTAAAAAAACACATGCACCCACATGTTCACTGAAGCACTCTTCACAATAGCCAAGACATGGAAACAATCCAAATGTCCACTGACAGACGATTGGATTAGGAAGATGTGGTATATATACACAATGGAATACTACTCAGCCATAAAAAAGAACAAAATAATGCCATTTGTAGCAACATAGATGGAACTAGAAACTCTCATACTGAGTGAAATGTCAGAAAGAGAAAGACAAATACCATATGATATCACTTATAACTGGAATCTAATATACAGCACAAATAAATGTTTCCAAGGAAAAGAAAATAATGGACTTGAAGAATAGACTTGCAGCTGCCCAGGGGAAGAGGAAGGGAGTGGGAGAGATCGGGAGCTTGGGGTTAATGGATGCAAACTATTGCTCTTGGAATGGATTTACAATGAGATTCTGCTGTGTAGCATTGAGAACTATGTCTAGATACTTATATCGCAACACAAAAATAGGAGGAAAAATTATGTATACATATATTTGTAACTTGGTCCCCGTGCTGTACGGTGGGGAAAAAAAAAAAAAATAAATAAATAAAAGAATTCTGAAATCCATAGTGTTACACAAATATCTAAGTCACTATTTTCTTTCTTCCTTTCTTTCTTTCTTTCTTTTTCTTCCTTTCTTTTTCTTTCTCTTTCTTTCTTTCTTTCTCTTTCTTTCTATCTTTCTCTCTCTCTCTCTCTTTCTTTCTTTCTTTCTTTCCCTCCCTCCTTCCTTCCTTCCTTCTTTTTTTTTGTCTTTTGTCTTTTCAGGGCCACACCCACTACATATGGAGGTTCCCAGGGTAGGGGTCCAATTGGAGCTAGCCTACACCACAACCACAGTAACAGGGGATCCGAGCCAATCTGCGACCTACACCACAGCTCACAGCAACATTGGATCCTTAACCCACTGAGCAAGGCTAGGGATTGAACCCACATCCTCATGAATACTAGTTGGGTTCGTTAACCACTGAGCCATGTCGGGAACACCAAAGTCACTATTTTCTTATAACTGGATTACACAAGTGGCCTTGGAATTGGTTTCCCTGTTTGCCTCCTTGTCTCAGTATATAACATAGAGGAGACACATCAGTTGAGAATAACTTTTGAAAGAGAATAATCGAGTTATATTCATCTTCTGTTCAAAACTACTCAGAGGGTTCTCAGCCCATTTAGTATGAAAATGAGGCTCCCTAGATAGCCACAAGGATCCTAGTCTTCTAGTCTTGCCCATTCTCTGTCTCATGTCCTCCTAGTCTTTCCTTGTTTTGATATTTCTGTTACTCTGCTTGAGCTTCTTACCCCACTTTTTCCTCTGTGCTTTTGCATCAGCCAGTTCCTCTCTCTGGCTGCCCTCTCATTAATTGGTTATTAGATCAAATGCTCCCTTCTTAGAGAAGTTTCTCCAGTCATTCCCTAGACCTGCACTCTACAGTAGTCATATTGTGACTATTGATCACTTGAAATGGGGCTACTTTGAATTGAAATGGGTTGCAAATATGTAAAAAACCCTGAATTTCAAAGATTAATATGAAAATATAACCAATCTAAATATTACATGTTGAAGTGATGGTGTTTGGCCCATACTGGGTTAAATAAAACTGAATATTAAAAATTATTTCACTTGTTAAATTTTTTTTCTTTTTAGGGCCACACCTGTGGCATATCCAAGTCTTGGTTTAGGGGTCAAATTGGGGCTGCAGCTATTAGCCTACGCTACAGCCACAGCAGTGTGGGATCTGAGCTACATTTGTGACCTACATCCACAGCTAAAGGCAACTCAGGATCCTTGACCCACTGAGTGAGGCCAGGGATTGAACCCACATCCTCATGGATACTAGTTGGGTTCTTAACCTGCTGAGCCACAGTGGGAACTCTGCACTTGTTATACTTTTAAATGGAGCTACTGGAAAACTTTAAAATACTTATGGGGCTTGTATTACATATTTCCAAAGGACAGCACTGATCTATACCATTGCTCTGTTTATTTTTCTAAGCACTTACGACTCTGAAATTATTTTACTTGTGTGTTTAGTTTCTGACTCCATCACAAAAATGAAAGCTCCAGGAGGGCTGGGACTTTGCTGCATTCACCGCTATATTTCAAGCATTAAAATAGTTACCAGCAGATAGTGGATGCCAAAGAAGATTCATGGATTATTAATGCATAAAGTAATGGAGACTTATTTTCATCAACTCTAGTCTTCTTTCAATGGATTCTGTTTAGTTAGGCCCAGGTGTCTCCCGACTAACAATAATTCTTTTATATCATGCCATTACTATGTATATAGACCAGGAATCAGCAAACTTTTTCTGTAAAGGACTAATAATGAATATTTTAGGCTTGCAAGACAGATTGTCACTGTCTCAACTATTCAAATCTGCAGCTATAGAGTGTGTGCAGTCATAGACAATGCATTAGCAGATAAGCATGGATATCTTCCCAATAAAAATGGGCTGAAACAGATGATGGGCTGGATTTGGCCCATGGACAGGAGTTTTCTGGCCTCTGATATAGGCAGTCCAAAGACAATATTTTGACCACAAAGACTTTTGTGTGTGTGTATATACATATATGGAGAGAGACAAGTCTATATCTACTTTGTGTCTATAGATCTATCTATTTATATATCTGTTATCTTTTATCTATCTGTCTAGAGGACACTTGTAATATACACCCATGGGAAGCACAGAAGGAGTGTAATACATCCTCAATCTTCATTTTATATATTAGCTGTAGAAACCAAATATGTAAATATTTATATACAATTCTTTATAAATATCTATATTTTAAGGTCCTATCCCCAAATCCGTAAATTAAGAGTGATAACTCTATCTATAGTCTGATATACTGAGAATAGTGAGTTGGATATAGAAAATTTATGGAAATTCAACATTCAACTAGCAAAAGAAAGCCACCCCTTTAACTTAAGTACTATAGAGAAAAAGACACTTTATTTTCCTAGGTAGCAGTACAAGAATTTTGGTGTTCTACTGAAATCTTCTGAAAAGACTGCATCTTTGTGCAGACTGACGACACAGATAAAAAGTCTCTAAGATGTTTAGCATAAAATGATAAGTCTTCAAGAGAAATTCCTTCCTAAAACATCTAAGCCTGATTGTTTCCACATCCCATAAGGTCAATTTAATATTTTCTTACAAAAACATGGAGCAGGGAAGGCAAGACTAATGCCGTTTGAATTCGATGGACTTAATGACCTGGGTTCTGCCAGTAACAGGATTGTGATTTCAATATTTTAAACTCAGATACCAGAAAATCATGGTATGTCTTCAGGTTCTCTAACACTTAAAATTACCCCAAATTTTCTGCGAGGTCCTAGTGAATATGAGCACTTTCCAAATAGAACTGTAAATTCTCCAAAGAACAGGTGAGATCCCACTATTTTAGAACCAACAATCCATTTCATAATCTTATTGAATTTGCCACCTAATTATTGAATATTGTCACCTGTCTCTCAGGTAAGATCTTGTTTGACCTGGTGGTTCCAGTTTTATGGACACACTCTTTCCCTTAGTTAGGAGGATGAGAGGGAGAAGAGAGATGATCTATAACTTAAAGCCAACCTTGCTATGAGCCAAATTCGCTTTCATTGTCTATTAATGCACAAGGCCCATCTCTCTCTCTCTCCCTTCCTCTCCAAGTTGCTCTCTTTTATTACCCACCTCACTGCTGATGCAGCATCCCTCCTGCGGTTTTTCCAGGAAAGAAAGGTGATTACCAGCTGAATGACAATTGGGTTAAACAAGTCCGCACTAGAGAGCCAGCTGCTGAAATCTGACATTATAACTACCACTTACAGTGGCATTTCTGGAGAGCAACTTGCATAGAATCATTGAAGTCACATCCTTTAGCGCATTTGAGGCAAAAAGGACAAGGGGATGAAAAGTAGGGAAGAGAGAGATGAATGAATATTTGTGTGGTGCTTTATAGTTTCCATGGACCTGAGTATACATTATCATATATGATTTGGATAAAATACTTTGAGAGAGTACCCCCATCCATATAGGTGTCACTTCCGTATAGTCATTCAGTTACGTGGAATATTCTCTGTTAAAATGACCAAAATGGGAGATTAAGATGGAAACTTAATGGACAAAAGACAGAGAATAGTAATTATGGTGTAAGGCAAGTCACATGCACTAAAGCCACATAACTAGTCTGGGCAGCTGGCGCCAGGACCAAGGACTTCACTTCTGAGTTTCTATCCCATAAACTTTTCTCCTTAGAATTTAGGATTCAGTTCTGGGGTTAGTGAAAACTAGGCAGATTTGTGTACTAGTTGGCTAGATAAGCAGGGGCTAGATAACAATTAGCACTGACAGGAATATCCTTTATTCAGTGATTCTGCTTGCACAACAAGACCTAAATCTCTCCATGGCATGAATCCCAATCACATTCTCTGTTAAAAAAAAAAAAAAATCAAACTTGGAATTGTGAACCACAAGAATTTAAGAGAGTTCTGCCGCTCTCACTCTGATGCCTAATCACCATTTTGGACTTTGCCAGAGCTGAGGAAAGAAAAGTAGAGAAATTGGAAAGAGGAGGAAGGAGAGGAGAAAATGAAAATGGAGAATTTCCAGTTGTTAAAATCTGCTCAGAGTTTGGAGAGTGGAATTACAGTTCAAAAGGGAACCTAGGTTTCTTTTATTCATTCCTGGTTCTCGGCTAGCTCAAATATTTACCTTTGTTTTTCTTCGGGTGCCTCCCCCCCCCCCCCCCCCCCCCGCTTTCCTCTATTTTCTTTTACTGCTTTTTTCTCTCTTTTGCCTCTTTTCTTAGACCTGCCAAAGACCACACAAGCACTTTAACTCCCTTTCCAGACTGCCCACTCCACCTTGCCTCTCTTCCCCCCACCCTACCCCCAAGCCACGGAGGGGGCTGCAGCCTGCAGCAGGGGAGGGAGGCGATAGAATGACTCTAAGGTTTCATGGAATTCCACATTCATCTCTAATTTGTAAATCACGGGATATGACTGGGTGAGGCTTCCAAGCACTCAGATCATTTTGCTGCTTTGCTGTTTTGTGAGCAGAGAGTGAGAGCTAGAGGGGCCCCGAGAGAGATTTCAACAGCCTGCTTTTAAAATAAAAAAGGTGAAAAAAAAACCAATCCTTCTATTTCCCTCCTTTTTCTATTTTTTTTCTCTTTTTTTCTTTTGTCTTTTTAGGGCCACTCCCACGGCATATGGAGGTTCCCCTGCAGGCTAGGGGTCCAATCGTAGCTCTAGCTGCCGGCCAGAGCCACAGCAATGCCAGATCCGAGCCGTTTCTGCAAACTACACCACAGCTCACAGCAATGCAGGATCCTTAACCTACTGAGCGAGGCCAGGGATTGAACCCTCAGTCTCATGATTCCTAGTCGGATTTGTTTCTGCTGTGCTATCACGGGAACTCCCCTTCCTTTTTTTTTTATAACCTACACAAAGGAAGTCGTCGTCCAATTAAACAATCAGGCCCTTAGAAGAAGTCATTTCAGATCTTCCATGGGGTCTTTTTGTAGCTAGGGGAACAGCCATTAAGAGGTACATGATGGGCAGAGTCTGGTTCCTTACTTGGGCAGACCCAAGGGGCATGACATATAGCAGGAAGAGTGTGAATGCATGAAGTGAACACCGATTTATTTGGGAAATGAAAATGCCAGCATGGCAAGAAGAAGTGAAACCTTGTGAATTGTAGGTTAATTTGGAGAATATTTCTCTTCTGCTTTGAACGTTAGGTCAGTGCCTCAGAAGATAAGAATTTCTAAGGACTACCTGAGGGATGTTAGGTACAGCCATAGAATAACCTTATTAGAAAATGCTTTTTAAAAAGGATTCAGAGTTCCTATTGTGGCTCAGTGATAATAAATCTGACTAGCATTCATGAGGAGGCAGGTTTGCTGGTCCTTGTTCAGAGGGTTAAGGATCCAATTGCCATGACCTATGGTGTAGGTCACAACCACAGCTTAGATCCAGCAGCTGCAGCTCCATTTCGACCCTTAGCCTGAGAACCTCCTTATGTTCCACATAAGGCCCTAAAAAGCAAAAAAAAAAAAAAATTATTCAAGCATATCTTTACAATTAATGGAAATAAATCAGTACTTAAACACTCCATTTTATTTCATATGAATATGAAGTGTTCATCTAACAACAACAACAAAAAAAGTATTGAACACTTACTATAGACCAGACTCAGTTCTAAGCACTGGAGAAATCATTGTGAACAAAACAGTACCTGCTTGGCAGTGCTTAGTGGAAGAGTTATTGATAGACAAAGTGAGGATTGCGAAAGAAGAAGAGTGTTATAAACTGATCTGAGTCAACTTGATTGTGTGTAATATTTACTTTATTCTCAGTGATAACTGTCCCACTAAAAAAGTCTAAAGTTGTCAGGGAAGAGCTATATCTTCACAACCTCACAACAACAGATTTGGTTATCACGAACAAAGATCTCAGACCAAATTCTGTAACACATCTCTTTTACTGGCCAAACACACTTGGCACGAGGCACAAGATTCTTCATAGACTTATCCAGACAGATTCAATAAAGTCAAGCTCTTATACACTAAGAAAAATTAACTCTGGGTAGAACAGCAACATTTCCGGGGCAGGAGGTAGGATTCTATGCACTGTAGTCAGAATCTTGCAATCAGAAATCTTAAATTACTGGCTGAACAGGGTCTACATAGGGATCCAACCTCAGGGGGCCCATTCCTAGGAGCTGCAGAATATAGGCCTTCAAGGAAGATGCATGTGCAAGGGTACAGAGAATCCCTAAGGTGTTTGGGTCAATATTTGTATGTTAAATCCTTTAATTTCACCAAAGACAGTCCATTTCTAACATCATCATGGAAATGAATGGTTGCTAGTTTCACCAATAAAAATCAGATTTGATGGAGTTCCTGTCATGGCTCAGTGGTTAACGAACCCAATAGTATCCAGGAGGACACGGGTTCTATCCCTGGCCTTGATCAGTGGGTTAAGGATCTGGCATTGCTGTGAGCTGTGGTATAGCTCACAGATGCGTCTTGGATCCCGCGTTGCTGTGGCTGTGGTGTAGGCCTGTGGCTGAAGCTCTAATTTGACCCCTAGCCTGGGAAACTCTATATGCCGAGGGTGTGGCCCTAAAAAGAAAAAAAAAATCAAATTTGACATCTGGTATGCTAATCAGTAGGCTGATTGCCCAATTAGACAGGGATAACAGAAGGGCTTCTTGGTGACCAGATCTGGAATGAGGTTCTGGCTGATAAAAGTGCTGGTTGACTATGTTAGAACTGAGGATTCTTGATAATAAGCTACCCACCTCCAAAATGTAAGCTTAACCTAACTGGAATATTTATACTGCCCCACCAATTATACTTAACATTCTAAAGTGAATTATAGATCTCAAGAAGAGAACTGGAGAGGCCACTAAAAAGAGTTCAATGTTTTGGCCTGAGCAGTGGAATAGAGTTGCAACTTTTACTGAGAAGGTACAACTCGTGGGCAGTTTGGGGCAAAAAATCAGAAATTTGCTTAGGAACATCTAGTGGAGATGTTGAATAGAAAGAGAGTTAAATATATGGGTTTAGAACTCATAGGAAAAATAAGACTAGAGACACGAAGTTGGGAATTAACAAGATCTTCATGGTAATTAGAGTCATAAAACTGAAGCAATCACTTCAAGAATGATGTGAATAGAAAAAAGAAGCGGTTTTGGGAATCAAGCCTGCGGCTGGATGATAATGATGTGGATGGTGACTTGACAAAATATAAATGGTGCTTTCTTGTACTGGACACTATTTAAGCACTTTACATTCATTAGTTTATTTAATCCTCAAAAAAAAAATCTCAGGAGTCACATATTATTGTTTATTCTGTATTATGGATGAGGAAACTCAGAAGGGTGAAGTAACTTGCACAAGATCACAGTTAATAAGATGAGGAGAAACCAACAAAGGAGGCAGAGAAGAAACAGCCAGTGGAAAAGGAGAACTGCTAAGACCGAGTGATATCATGAGGCCAGATGAAGAGTGATTCATGAAGGCAGCAAAAATCTAGTGTCAAATGCTTTTAAGGTCAAGTTAAAATAATTTAGAGCCATGGCCATTGGTGACCTTTCTCCGATCAGTTTTATTGGAATGGTATGATAAAAGCTTAATTGGAGTTGATTCAAGAAAAAAATGGGAAGAACGAAAGTGAGGTGGAAAGTATAGAAAAACACTTTTAAGAGTTTTCTGTAGAGGTGGATCAAAAATGAGGCCGCACACAAGGATGGAAGTGGCACTTCTGTAAACTGTTAAGAGTAATTAAGTGGGTGGGAAATTTTGACGGCACAGGAGAGAGGGTAGAAAATTGAAGAGTAGTGTCATTTTAGAAGTAAATGGATTGATTCATGTACAGACAATATATGGAGATAAGGGTGGAGAATGTTTATTCATTTAATGGTTGGGAAGCAAAGTATTTTGGTACATAAGCAGGTTGTTTGGTTTTGGTGATGGTAATGTAGACATCCTCATTCATTTGCTTCTATTTTCTCCGTGGAATAAGAAGGAATGTCATCATTCGAGAATGAGGGGGAGAGAAAATGTGGTTATTTGAGATGTGTGAAGGAAGTAGAAAGTATTAATTTGGAAGACTGTACAGTGAACTGACTGGAGAAATGCAGGAGAGCTGGGTAGCCCTAACGGTTTGCTTGAAGTCAGTGGTCATGAATTAAAGGGAAAGCATTATTTGAAATTGTAGGAAGTGTTAAAGCTTTGCCAAGAAGTTAAGCTGCAGTAGATGCAGGAAACCTAAGTGTGAGGCCAGAACAAAAATGCAAATTTTCCAAATAAGTGGCTGTAATCTATGAGCATTTTCAGTGGAACACATGTGAACTGCAGTAGAAAAAAATACCAGTTTGGAAACAATTTAAGTCCTGCTTAAGATCACCTGGCAATAGCACAGAGGTTCTGGATATGGACTGAACCAGGGGCTGAGGGGAGAGAGGCCACCTTAAGGAGAGTCCTGTCCATGTTATGGGAGCAGCAGCCAAAGGACTCAACCAGGGAAGAACTATTTATTAAAAAAATCCAAGAGAGAGTTCCCATTTGGTTATCTACCCATAAAGAGCCCTAAGACTGGAAGATAACTGCACTGCCCAATACAAGCTGGGGCTTTTTCCTTTGGTTTTCTTTCCTCAGGTCAGTTAAAACAATGAGTATCAGGTAGGATCAGGAGAGACAGTGCTAAGCAGGGGAAGAGAAAAGAAGGACCAGCCAACTCCCTTAGCTCTGTAAACAGACAGTATACAGGGGGCCAGTGGTGGAGAGATTTGTTGTGAAATAAATTTTGGAATTTAATGACCAATTCATAAACTGAGTCAGTGTTTATGAACCACAGTGAGCATAAGAGTCATAGAACTACCCCCATCCCTCCCCCCAACCCCACCATATAGACAGACACTTTAAAAAAAAAAACTCAGGGTCAGGGAGGAAAGCTTTTCCCTACACAATAAATCTTCAAGTCGTAGTGAAAGGTCAAGACAAATTTATGGCTTGTTCGATATGTTAGTTATATAATTCTCATGTCTTTTAACTTATTTTCTTACTCTTCCATTAATGTAAAAAACACTAATTTACATGTATAAGTTACTGTGAAGAGTAAGCACATATTAGTGGTTCTGTCAGTGAGTTCTGGATATTCAGATCAAACAAAGACCCAGAAACTGAAAGACTTTTTTCATAACATTTAACGAAAACTGTGGTGAAGGAGAAGGTTCCATTGCATTAAAGGTGTGCTAAGGTGAAGAATGCTTTGCACTAAAAAGCTGGGAGGCTTAATGTTTCAGTTGTTCAGGTTTGTTGAACTCTGGAAAGTATGTTTCCCCACTATTATTGCAGTATTTTGATGTAGTTTTAAAATACTACAGATAATGGCCAATTCATCTCTTCTCTAAGTGATAAAAATCAAACAGTGACAAAAAATAAAATTCTGGTGTTTGAAATGTTTGCTCCGTCATTTGGATTTATTTAAAAAAACCTGCTAATCTCTTAATGCCAGCATTTAAAAATTTTAAATACTTTTCACCCCAAGTGATATACACTTTACCACCAAATTATACAACTAGAACCAGTCTTAGAAACAGTCTGGACTGTTACTGGACAAAAAAATTACATCCGATTTGATCATATTCACAATTCACTATTTCCTTCAAAAGCACATTAGGATAATGAGTCATAGATTGACCAACCAGTAGTCTCTGGAAATAAGATTGTATGGATTGGCCTGGCAACATATCTATTTTATTTGCACACCTGTTTTTCTGCTAGTATTGATCACCTTGTATTATTTTCAGCTTATATCGTATTTCCTAAAGTAATAAAAAACACTATTTCCTGTATCATGGCTCCTCAGTGATTCACGATATTGTCTCCTAATCCTTCTCTTTCACCAGATACGTGTCAGGAGCTGTTTCAGACTCTGCACACCTGTCATTTCATCTACATATAAAGCGAAATACCTGTCCCCAGACATAAACGATAGCATTTGCTCTTTCACTTTATGTCACTGATGTTTAGTAATGTCCAGATGGTGTCTTCTGATTTCAAAATTGCCAATGCTTTATTCTGAGTTATCTCTGAGGAATCCCTTTGTCATTAATGTTGCACAAGTTTCACAGTAAGAGCACGACCTGAACCCACGTGGGGTGTAACCTGATCCAAAGGGTGTCACTTTGAATTATACCTCTGGCATTTTCTTCTTTTCCCTGTTTCTGATAACAAAAACTTCCTTTTACTGGAAATGTTATTTAATTTTGTTCAGGGGGAAAATAATCAATTACTAGAAAAATGACCCTGCCTCTTTCTGCGATCATGCAAACACGTCAATGACTTCCTGCTACTGCTTGGGAATAACATCTGCAGACCAATAAGATCCAGTTTTTGGAAATTCATCTTCATACTTTGTATTTTCTCTTTTATTCTAAAGTCCCTTCAAAATAAAATCACTCACAGATGTAATTGGAGTAGCCCATACTGAAATGCTATTCAACTTTTCCTAATTATGGTTTCCGGTATTCGGAGTTCCTACTTTTATCAATCTTTCCTGTTTCCAGAAGGCACTCTTGAGACTTTTGCCCATTTTTGAAAATTTTGTCCACAATACACCATAGAAAAATGGCAAATTTAACAGAAGTCAGCATTAACATGGAAATACAAAAATGATTTGTTGGCTGAAGTCAACTGTACCCCATTCACTGAATGTCAATGGGGTTGAACTTCCCAAAAGAGGCCCTAAAAACATGTTCAGACTCTTAAAAAATATATATGTCTATTTTAAGAATGCTACTGAATTCTTTGAAAATTATGATTTTACATTTCAAATTTGTGAGATATTAGGGAAGAAGATTGTTTCACTGCTTTTTTTCCTCCATCTGTCCAACTTCAGGCCACATTCTGAAGGCCAGCAATGATCAGTGAACACACTTCATGATGCGCTAGTTTATAGTAAACATCTGAGAATTATTGTTTGTCCTTGTGAGGTGTGTGTGCGTGCATGTACACATGAGGTGTATACATACATACAGGTGGTGGTTGATGTGTGTATGAGAAAGAGAAAGAGACAATGTGTTGGATCATAACAAGAATAAAGATATGCCTTTTGAACTCTCTCTGGTGAGAAAACTTCAAAGGTGACTATATATGCCATGGAATAGTTATGGAACTTACACAAGCAGGTCAAATGAACAATTTTGACTGAACCATTGAGATATCATTTTAGGTATAGTGATGCAGGTTTAGAAAGCCATCAGGAAATCCTAAAGGGTCTGTGCCTTGAATATATAGGTGTGTTCAAACATATACGTAGAAGAAAATTATTTCTGCTTTCTTCTACTATCATCTTTGTCCAGCCACAACTGTCTCTTTTTTGGATTATTGTAAGAGCCTGCAAATTAGGCTGTTTCTGCTTCTGTACAGTATAGTCTCAAAACAAATGTCACAGTCGTCCCCTTAAAGTATAGATCAGATCACTTTACTTCTCCTTTTAAAACACAAGTCCTTATAATGGAATCTATGAACACCTATAGGGTTTATATGTACATATGTACATATTTATTAAATATGACATCCATTTTTTAATATATTTATCCTATGTGGACATGTGAATGTATTTATTGTATATACTATACATTTATTATATATATATAAATATAGAGAGATAGATAGATGATAGATATTCCCCTATTCCATTTCACCTCATTACAAACTCTTTACCTCTTTACTCACTGTACCCTGGCCACACAAGCCTCTTAGAACATTCCAGGAATTCTGTCTCAACACCCTAGCAATTTTATTCACTCAACCTAGAATATCCATCTCTCTCTATTTTTATGTGCTGTGCTTCCTCACCTCCTTCAGGTCATAACTCAGATATCACCTTCTCAGTACGGTCTTTCTTAAGCACCCTATTAAAAATTTTTATCTTCCCTTCCACCCTCATATTCACCAGCTTTGTTTTACTCCATAGAATTTATTTCCATCTT
Organism: Phacochoerus africanus; assembly: GCF_016906955.1. Lineage (NCBI taxonomy): Eukaryota > Metazoa > Chordata > Mammalia > Artiodactyla > Suidae > Phacochoerus > Phacochoerus africanus. The sequence goes on from NC_062549.1 coordinate 86,904,547, forward strand.
ATATATTACACATTTGGTCTATTTCTTTATTGCTCAAGTTCCATGAGGCTCAGATTTTCATCTGTCTTTTTCGTGGCTGTATTGCCAAAATGTGGATCATTACTTGGCACATAGTAAGCGCTTAATAATTATTTGTTGAATGAGTAATGATGGAGGCAGGAGGATGGATCTTGGAACAAGCCCAACCTCAGGGAGGAGCTGGTAGACGTCTCCAGGGGCTGTGCATGGTGAAACTTAGAAAACAGGACAAAAGGAAGGTGCTTTTCTCAAAGAGACTAACAGACCAGAAGGCAAATTTTGTAGCTGAAGTACACACATAAAGCATTTAACCTTGGGTACTTTCTCCTTGAACTATAAATTCTAACTTGCCAGTTTTACTGTCTTGTTTCATATGATGTAATTCCCTTTAGTTTTACGCAAACGTTGTAAAGTCAATAAACCCAATCTCGGCGTGGTAGTTGTTTGAAGGAGAACACCCTGCCTGCATCCACAAAGCTCCACATAGAAGGGGCAGACTTGTGTCAGGGAAGAGTGTGTGCTGGGATCCCCAGGCCATGTGTTCAGTTATGTGAATAGTGCCCACAGCAGGGCAGCAGAACAGGGGTCAAGGTCACAGCCTGGGAGCAGACATGAGATAATCCTCCCTCACTCTTTTTTTTTTTTTTTCCTTTGTCTTTTTGGGGAAACACCTGCAGCATATGGAGGTTCCCAGGCTAGAGGTCAAATCAGAGCTATGGCCACCGCCCTAGCCACAGCAAGGTGGGATCCAAGCTGCATTTTCAACCTACACCACCTCACGGCAATGCTGGATTCTTAATCACTGAGCAAGGCCAGGAATCTAACCTGTGTCTTCATGGATGCTAGTCAAATTCATTTCCGCACAGCCATGAGGGGAATTCCTCCTCCCTCATCCTTAAATAAAGTTTAGATTTTATTTAAAATAAAGATCACGAGGAGGTGATCCTTGTGGGGAAGGGAAAAGCAGATACTCCAGATATAGGTAGGTGCAGAAACAAACCCTCCAACAATCAACTGACTTGTTAATGTTTTCTTAGCCTTTTAATTCTTGATCTGGTGCATGCACTGCAATTCCAGGCCATTCTTTGCATTCAGCTCATCTTTAACTCAAACACTTATGGACCCCAATTCCCTAATCTACAATATAGGCACAAAAATTCTTATACTGTAACTTGTCTCAATTTATATGTCTTCCAATACTCTTGACTCCCTGGATTTTACATTCTCAGAGCTTACTGAATCTAAATTTCAGTAATTGTTAACAGTGGCTCTGATTTCATCTACTTGGAATTTACTAATAACTCTAGTAAAAGACAATTAAGAGAGGAAAGCTATATAAAAGAAATGCTGTGATCTGTGCAGACCGTTCTCCCTTTTTTTTTTCTATCCACATTTACACAACCAACAAGAAAATATTTCCCCAAAGAAAACAAGAGTGATATTGGTATTTTTTCCTCTTCCCTAATGTCTATATTTTCTAAGACCATTTCATGTTTTAAGAAATGAGAAAAGGA